>NW_025927609.1:1202500-1802500 GCF_022837055.1 Prionailurus viverrinus | reverse complement strand
AAAGCCACAACGAGATGCCACTTCAAACCCGCCAGACGGACGAAAATGAAGGTGACAGATTACCCCAGGCCCTGGCAGGGATGTGGGACAAGCAGGAGCCCCGGTCGCCTGAAGGAGCCCTTCTTGAAAGGCGATGAGTCCGCCATCCCGCCGCTCAGCATGTGCCCAGCGGGAGTGAGTGGGGGGCTGAGCACGTCTGCAGCAGCATGGGGACCCCGGGCGTCCCCGGCAGCAGAGTGGGCACAGGGCGCCAAGCGGCAGCGAGACAGGCAGCCGGTACGCGTGGCGCACGAGTCTCAGACATACCCCTGAACGGGGAGTCGGACACACCAGCACGCTTACTTTAAGTGAAGGGCGGGGCGGGCAGCACTCCCTGGGGTGGCAGGTCAGTGCACTGGCTGCCCACGGTCCCAACAGGGACAGGCTGTGAGCGCTGGGAATGGTCTACACGCTTTGCTGAGTGCAGATCATCTGTGGGCTCGTGTGAAAATTCACTGAACGTACGTGTGTGTGCGTACACGTATGTGTTTACGTTACACGAGAACAGGAAGGGAGACTTAACATGTGTGCGCATCATTAGAAGTTATGCTTCAACTTTAAAACACCTTGGGGGCACCCGGGTGGCTCAGTCAGTTAAGCGTCAACGGTTGATTTCAGCTCAGGTCATGATCTCGCAGTCCATGAGTTCGAGCCCAGCGTCGGGCTCCGTGCCGACCGCTCGGGAGCCTGGAGCCTGCTTCAGATTCTCTGTCTCCCTCTCTTTCCACCCCTCCTCAACTCATATGTGCGCATGCGTGTGCTCTCAAAAAATAAACGTTAAAAAGTTTTTTTTAAATAAACGCATAAACGTTAAACAAATCACCTCCTAAAGAAAATAGAAACAAAAGCACCTCAACAGTTCGTGCTCAAAATGCCAAGGGCTCCCTGGTCCAGGACTGGCCTCTGTGGGGTCTCAAAAAGGGTTAACGTCCCCCACGAGAGAGCGCCTACAGAATCCGCCACTCGCAGGCAGAAAGGGACAGAGAAACGTAGGGACCTGACCGTGCTGACCTAGCAGGACTCCAGGCACACAGACGCCAGCAAGACGCAGTCCCCAAGCTGACCCTCTTCCCTCCGCCTCGCAAGCGGGCCTCCGGCACCCCGGGGACCCCTGGCTGCCCTCCCAGAAAGCACGCATTCTCACTGGCTTCCTGACTTCCTGCAGGGAGCACGTGTTCTGGCAGCTTATGCTAACTGGGCACACCCAGACTCCCCCCGACAGTACTGCCTCTGCAAGAGTTCCATGAACACGAACACTTACCCCAGCAAACGCCCCAGCGTGCAGAGCTCAGCGTACAAAGGGAGCTGGGCGGCAGGATCCTGGTCACGGGGTAGTCCAAGCACGCCTTATTGGTGTTGCACCAAAGGCACTGAAAGAGACGAACGTTTGCCAAACCCCAGAAACGCAGCGCAAACACCAAAGAACCAGACGGTCCAGGATACAAGCCCAGCCACACCGTCTGCTCCCCCTCAGTGGCGGACCAGAAGGCCGTGGTCCTCACCCCGCCACGGCAGCTCCACCCCGCCTTGCCCACCAGGGCCGATGTTACTCAAACCCTCTTCCTTCAGGCACCCCGCCCAGCCTCTCGGCCTCCGTGCAGTCCTGGAAGCCGCCAGGTGGCTTCCCGCCCGGGGTCTTTGCACGGCCTCCTCCCTGTGCCCGGAACCTTCTTCTCCAAACACACGCCCCTCAACCTCCTCCACAGGGCCTACCTGCCCCACCCCCCTACTTCCTTCCCTTCCCGACACACAGTCTCGGATCGTCTGCAGGAGGACAGGCGGGACCACACTCATTACACGTTTGCTGGTGGACTTTTGCAACCTTGGCAATCGCCGTACAAAGATCCTACCTGTGGTCTCTCCGACCGCACCGGCCGTTAAAGACAATGCAACCAAGGCTCAAAGCGTCCCTCCCAGGACCTGAGATTACTGCAGTGACATGCCCGCGGTGAGCCATCCAGGTGGCACTGACAGGGCACGCACACAGTGTGCCCTCAGCCTCCCCTCTGGCCTCCCAGGCCCCTACCTGTCCTTCCAGAAACCCGCGTGCGCCCGAGGACCCGTGTGGGCAGGCCTCCCGCAGCCCCTGCGCCCTGCATTTCTGACCGGACCCGTCTGCGTCCAGAGCGGGCCCACACCTTGAGACTTACTGCCCGCCCGCCTGCTGAGATGGGGGTGCGTGTGCCCCCACAACGTCCTCCCACAGAAGGGCGGGCTGGACCAGACGATGCCGTGAAGTGCGTACTCCTGAAGCCAGAGCGAGGCAGGACACCAGGCTCCTTTGCAGCCGGGAGGCCTTCGACAGTGACATCTGCCGCTAAAAAGCCACGCCACCAGGAAAACGTGCAGACAGGTGAGCAAGTTCAGGGTTACCAACAGTAAGGTCTGAGGCTGCAGTAGCAACAGCCTTCAGTCTTTAACCAGCAAACACAAGGGTCCACTCAGACCCTATGACCCGACACGCTGCCAAGTGGTCAGCAAGTTCTCTTCTAAAAGCGTGACCATGGGGCGCCTGGGTGGCGCAGTCGGTTAAGCGTCCGACTTCAGCCAGGTCACGATCTCGCGGTCCGTGAGTTCGAGCCCCACGTCGGGCTCTGGGCTGATGGCTCAGAGCCTGGAGCCTGTTTCCGATTCTGTGTCTCCCTCTCTCTCTGCCCCTCCCCCGTTCATGCTCTGTCTCTCTCTGTCCCAAAAATAAACAAATGTTGAAAAAAAAAAATTAAAAAAATTAAAAATAAAAAAAAATAAAATAAAAGCGTGACCAGCATCCTAGGGCAGAAACCACCCGGGCCGTCTGTCCTGACCTGCCTCGCAGGGTTCCCCGCTGCCAGGAAAGGGAGGACAGGCTGCGTGGCTCTAAACTATCCTCGTAAAACCCGACTGGAGGGAGCTTCCCCTACGGTCCCAGACAAAGGCGTCAAAGCCCAGGGACTGCTCGGGGAGCCACACGGGATGGGGCAGAGGGACACTGACGGGCCCCACACGGTGGCGAACTTTCTCCGGCGTGCCTTTCTGCTGGTCCCCGACGGCCAGCCGCACACATGCCTGTGTGTCAGATCCCAGGATGGTCCACCTGGAGGAGACCGCCAAGAGCACCGGGCCTGCTACAGGGCGGCTGCCCTCCTGCTCGAGGTCACACAGGGTCAGCACGGGAGCATCCTGGCTCCCAGTCTTCCCGGTAATTCTGGTGAGCTGGTCAGTCTGAGCCCAGGACACCAGGCCCTCCGGGCCGAGGGCCCACATCTCTCCTTGCCCTCACCCTTCTCCGTTCCCAGGTGAAAAGCCCAGAGAGGAGCATCCACCCCAACCCAGGACAACTGATGGAGAACGCCGGACACACTGCGAGGACTGGGGGGCCCACGGTGCGTGGGCGGCCCTCATTCCTGTGGGCAGGCCGGTTGGGGAAGCAGACTCCCCAGCCCTGGCTGAGCACCACGGCAGGCGGGGCCTCTGGGAACTCGCAGGACACTCCCGGCCCCATCTTGGGGTTCCATGTGCAAAACAGAGTCACGGTCCCCGTCCCCAACAGGCCTCTATGCTCTAGTGGCATCGACACGAAAGCACGGGCCACGGGTTCACAGTTGCAGATTAGACGCTAAATGACGCCCAGCCCAGTGCCCATCCTTCTCCGTTCCCCTTGCCCTCCACTCCCCCATCCTGCTTCTGAACACCGCCCCCCCACCAAGCCCACCAGCCTCAATGAGGCCTCCTGCCCACTCACACGTGTTCCCAGCCGTGGGGCCCAACCCAGTTTATAAGCCCAGACACCTGGTCACAAGGTAAGCATGTATGTTAATGACGCTCAGGTGATATCTGCAGTTCTCACGAGAAGGTTCACTGCTCCTAAGAAAGACTAAAATGGCATTCGACACCCATTACAGAAACTATCTCCACAAACCCCAGACGGCAGAACCTTTAACACCCACAAGACCCCCCCCACCCCGCCGTGGAGAGTGGGGGTGTCTACTTACAGAGACGTTTTTCAGGCACTCCTCACAGGTCCTGTTTGTGTTCTGAGAACAAGCTGCGGGGAAAGGACAAACAGGTCACTGAGAACCGCTCACTGGAAACACCGGCCCAGGCGGCCAGGGAGGCACGCAGTCTGCACTCTGAACCACGGAGACGAGCAGCCAGCCTCCCAGGTGCAGCAGCGGGAGTTTCCAGCCTGGCTGCAGGCCGGCCACCAGGGAGTGTGCACACGCAGCCCCAGGGTCCCACCTGCAAGGGGTCGTGCGGAGAAAGGGGCCTCGGGGCACAACGGCCGTACCTTCGGGGAAGAGGAGCGGAAGTGGGCGCGTAGCACGCACCCAACTGGCCCAGGCCCGCTGGCTCATCGGCACAGTCTCTGGAACCAAAGGCCACGGCAATGCCAGGCCCGTGGGACTAAAGCCAGGCCTCGGCCCCCGCCAGTCCCGCCCAGACCTGAGGGAGAAGCCCCCCCCCCCCCCCGAATCTGCCGGCTCCAGCCGCTCTTCACGGCAGGGAGGGGTCACACCCCACCCAGCCAATAGCCCCGGAACTAACTCGCAGCCGGGGGGGGGGGGGGGGGGGGGGGGAAACGTCCAAACCCTCTCAAGCAGCTGCCGTCTTCCGCACCCACAGCTGAGCGCACACGCTTACTCCGAAGAGAGGTCCGTGCCACCCCGTGAGCCACCAGAACCGCACCCCACAGTCGTAAGGAGCGACCACTTTGCAGGCGCCGGGGAAACTGAGATTAGAAAGGCTGACGGGGCCAAGTCCGCGGAGGCGGAGCCCCAGGGGACTGTCGGCCGCGGCGGCGGGAGGAGAGGTGGCTCAACCTCACCCACGCACCCAAGCGCTTCGCTCAAGACGCTGGGAACACGTGCCCACTTTACGGTGCCAGGGAAGCCGACGACAGCCAGATGCGCGCGTACAGAAGGTGGGCACACCGGTGGCGACGGAACGGCGCTCGGCCACGAGGAGTGCGCCACGTCACGTGGACCGACGGACACCGGACACGGACGACCACCCGCCGGATTCCACGGGCGTGCGGTTCTGAAGCCGGCAAACTCATCTGCACCGGGAAAGGGACGGCGGCGGCCTGAACCCTCCGGAGAGACGGGCACGTGCTGGAGCGTGACGGGGGTCACGTGGGCGTCACTTACCCAACGGCACACGTAAGACTCCCGTGTTTCACCGCACGGAAGATTTGTCTCCAAAGGAAAAGACAAACGTGAAGCTCCAGGTCACGACGCACGCGGGGAGGTACCGGGACGAGCGCAGGATGTCTGCCGCGGACTTCGCCGAGCTTACCAGAGGGTCCGGGACGGGCCCCACGACGGAGGAGACCCAGCCAGACGTGAACAGCCGACACCCACGTGGCGGGCGTGCGAGGGAGCGCTCGCCGTGGGGTCTTCCCACTCTCCCGCGCGTGTGAACGCGCTCGTGACGCATGACCCCGTCCGCCCAGGGGAGGAGCTCCCGTTTCAGTCCCACGCGTGCTCATGACGTCCGCGAAGCGGGACTAACTCTCAGGCGCGTGAAGCCTAACCCTTCTACCTTCCACGTGCTAAGCACGATCCCACTTTGTTTAAAACGAAAGCCCGCTTGTCACGGGCCATCCCACGGCCGTCTTTCCGCTGGCACGCCACTGGCTTTACCGTAAAGCTGACTTCCAACTACTGTCCTCAGAACGACAGACTCAGGGCGCCCGGGTGGCTCAATCGACCGAGCACCTGACTCGCGATTTTTGCTCAGGTCACGATCCCAGGGCCGTGGGATCGAGCCTCACGTCGGGCGTGCTGCGTGTGGAACCTGCTTGGGATTCTCTCTCTCTCTCTGTCTCTCCTCGTCTCTCTCGTGTGCTATCAAATACAAAATAATTTAAAAATTAAAAAAGAAAAAGAACAGACATAACTTAGCTCCACGGAGGTAAAGAAACAGACAAGTCACAGAACACCTCGATCTCTGCCAGCACCACTCAGAGGCGGGGTCGCAGAGGCGCCAGGACAGGGAAAGGAACAGCACCGCCTGTCTCAGAAGCCCTGTGCCCTGGAGCCGGGAGGCGGGCCGGCTGTGCCAGGGCCGGGGACTCGGCCGCCACATCCAAGCACTCCCTCTGTCCGTCTGCCAAAGGGCCAGGCAGCGGGGGGGCCTCAGTGTCTAGACACAGTTCCCCAGGAAGGGGGCCAGGGCTCCTCGGAGAAGCAGCTGATCCCAGAAGTGGGGCACAGAGAGGACAGAATCAGCCCCAGACAGACTGCGGCATCACAAAGTGGCACCAACTTAGGAGCGGATAACAAAATAACTCAAGGACCCAAAGGCCGGCTTGAAGACCGGTGGGGGGGGGGGGGGGGGGGGCGGGAGTCCTCCTTGCCAAACAGGGACAATTTAAAATCAAAGGGATTGACAGCCACGGACTCCAGCCTCTTGAACACTCCAGGATTTCACCCGGACGTGGAGTAAGTACGGAGAAGGCCAACTAGCAGAAGCAGAAGCAGAAGCAGGGGGTTTGAACGCCTGCGGTTCTGCCATCATCGGGGAAATCTGGACGCCAAGACCACCACGCGCGCTTGTGAGGTGACAAGACACTTGCGGTCTCAGAGCGCCTCCCCAGTTTCATCGCTTATGAAGACAAAGTGCACCTTACAAGCGCCCAGAGTATCGGCAGGACGATGACAGGACGACGGGACACAGTGGCAGCAGGCGCCCCCGGGGGTGCAGGGGGCAGCACACGGCCACGTGCGGTGGAGTCTGTCAAAGGCACTGGAATCCAAGTAGAGGACACCAGGCAAGGCCAACTGGGGCTCCTTCTACAGAGTCGTTTTCTGGGAACAGACTGGGGAGCGGTGCTGGGTGGGTGGGGAGACATGCTGGCCAGAAGCCCCGCACGGTCCTGGACGCGGGCAGGGGACGGAATGACACTACCGGGATGACGGGTACACCGGGTACACACACGCCCTACGTTACATCTCCAAGTACTCACGAGTCCTGTCGATGCCAACTGTCTGATTTTGACCCTCAGAGTCCCATGACGCACAGGAGGCCCGCCGCAGAGAATGAGGGGCGAGGGGGGAAGGGGCAGGGCCGCAGGACGACGGACCCTGACGGACCGTCGGGCGGTCTGGAGGGGGGAGAACAAGCAGACTCGGAGCGAGCGCAAGGCAAGCATGGAAATGCTGACAACAGAAAGGCATGCGGAGTTTGCTGTGCGATTTATTCCTTCAAGGTTTCGGCAGCTTCGATCTTTTCTAAACAGGCAGGCAGGGAGCCACCGTGAAAATCTGCACGACTGCCTGTCACGCCCACTCAAGTCCTTTTTTCCTTCCTTTAGCGAGAGCAAAGCACGCGTGCAGGGGAGGGGCAGAGAGGGAGAGAGAGAATTCCACGCAGGCTCCGTGCTCGGCGGGGAGCCCCATGCGGGGCTCCCCAACTCACGACCCTGGGATCACGACCCGAGCAGAAATCAAGTAGGACGCTCAACGGACCGAGCCACCCAGGCGCCCAAGTCCTTGTCGAAAAATTTTATGAGAAAAGACGTACCTCTCGTCAATCTTAGTCGAGTGGCCACAGGGAGCAGGGGGGTCGGTACGGGAACTTTTTCACGGGAATTTTTTTTTCTGTTTTCGTTTGTAACGTCTTTTTGAGAGCTGGACTCATGTCAACTACACCCCGAGATACACACCGTAAACCTCACCCATCCCACGGTGTTGGGACCACAGACCCGTAGGAGTCAACGGAGACCAGCCCTCCGCCTGCCCCCGCCACGACCACCAACCGGGCAGACGTTCAACACAAGCAGAGACACCTACACTGGACAGTCTTCCCGAAAAGAGCCGGCACCGGGAAAAGGTTGTTCTGTTCTCTCCCTTACGAAACACCTCACCGTCTTGCATGGCTGGCAAGGAAAATACCCCACTTGCTGCCGCCGCGGACGGCGGGGGTTGAACTTCTCGGTCACGGGACACAGACCACGTCCTGATGGCCGCAGACCAGCACCACGGCCTCCTGCTTCCGGAGTCCAGCGCTGTGTGTGAACACGCCCGTTCCACAAGTCCCCCACTGAGAGTCTGTTTACCAACGATTAGAAACCTTCGGGCGTCACTCACTCTGATAAAAAGGTCTTTCTGTCAGGATACGCTAACCCATGGCCCGGTTTCACGTACTTCCCTAAAGTTCCGGGCGAGGCCACCAAGGCACACGCTAGCAGGGGTGTGACGAGATCTGTCCTGTAAACATAAAGAAACGAGCAAGTACGCATTTACGGAGCCCGCGTCACACACAGGCAGGAGGGCGGCACCTGGCCGGCCCCCGGCACAACAATCCCCTCATCGGACACTGTGCCCCCTCTGCACGGCGACAGAGAGCACCTATGCCATCCGTGTCACTTGAGAATCAGGGGTGGAAAAGTCATTTAGACGAAAGTCCTGGTCACCTTCCTGTCCCAACAGAGAAGAGCTGAGCGGCATGGTACACGTCTTCCTCAACTTATGATGGGGTTTCGTCCCCAGAAACCCATTCAAAGGGGGAAATATCCTATCAAAACTCCGTGTAATTCCCTGGTCTCTCTCGAAACCCTACAACACTTCCGTTGGCCTGCGGACGGGCACAGCCCCCTGGCCCACAGCCTGTTTTACAAGGAGGGTGGACGTCTCGAGTAGTTGACCGAATACCGTACCGAAGTGACAGGCAGACCGTGTGGGCCCAGAACGGTCGTCGGTGTGCGGGGACCGCGTGGCCGCCCAGCCCCGGGGTGACACGGCGTGGGGAAACTCCAGGCACCGTGTTTACTGAACGCACATCCTTTGGCACCGCTTACGGTCGAAAATCCTAAGCCGAACCCTTGTCAGTTGGGCACCGTCTGAACATACAAATGACATGCACCACCTGTATACACACTGGAAGGCCCTTACGACTGGTTTCAAACGCCGTGGTTCTCGGCGAGAGACGGGCGGGTGAGGAAGCGCATCCCCCCCAGTCCTGTGCCGTTCGCAAGGAGCAGTCGGGGCGGGCTCCCACTCCCGACCTGCACAGGCCACGGCTGAGCTCCTCTGTATCCTTCAAGCGGCTCCGAGGTACGGAGGAGTCGCGGGGATGGAGTCTCACCCCCCACACGAGGTGGGCTCCACAGGGCCACGGAGGGTTCTGTAAATTTAGGAGTTTCGCTCTAAAGACCTTCAGAGCATCCTGGGTCCCTAACGTCTCCATGCCGCCAAACACACAGTGGGACGTTAGGAACCGTCAGCGTGGGACCGCTGTGACGCATTCGTTGAATCTGCACGCCTGTCGTGGTTGACTTACGTGTCACCTTGACGGGGCTCAGGTGCCCAGACGGCTGGCAGACATTTCTGGGTGTGTCTGGGCGGCTGTTTCAGAGGAGATCGGCATTCGAATCGGCTGGCTCAATAGTGAAGACCGGCCTCACCGTGGCCAGTGGGCAGCACCCAGCCCACAGAGGGGCCCCCACAGAACAAAAGCAGAGCCACCGTGAATTTACTCTTTCTGCCGAAGCTGGGACGACCACTTTCTCCTGCCCTCAGACACCGGGGCTCCCGGTTCCCGGGCCCTCCTACATGGAGGAACCCGGGCAGCCTCCCCGGGGCTCCGACTTGCAGACACAGGTCCCGGGACCTCCCAGCCTCCACAGCCACGCGAGCCCACCCCTCACGACACATCCTTCCCCACAGCTGCAGACCCCCTGCCGGCTGTTTCTCCGTAGCGCCCTGATAGCCTCGCAGGGGGACCAATGATGTGAACGCCACAGTCACACCCTACAGGGCGACGGGCGGTAAGCAGCGCGTGCTCTGGGGAAGGGGGGACCTCAGCGCCCCAACAGTGCCCCCGTCCGAGGAAAGGCAAACGAGACCCGAGGGTACCTGAGTGGGAAACCCTCCCAGCACACCGCTCCTCCCGCGTGAAGGAGTTGCTGCAGGAGAAACAACAGTCCGCCACCTTCCCCCGAGGACCCGAGGACCGGAGGACCCGGGGCGAGTCCACGGGACGAGTAACCACCGTGAGCTCAAGGGCGGAGGGGCGGCTGAACCGACAGTAAGTGCAGTGCCACGTGGCAACCGTTCTGATCTAATTCCCTAATTAAAAAACCAATGAAAGTCACCAAAGGACACCGCCACTCATCCCAGCACGCCAGGGCAGTTAAAAAGCAGAGTGGTCAAACTCGTCACTTCGGGGCACCCCTGACCCGCCCCCTCCAATTACGCGGACACACACCCGCCAGCCCCTGAGAAAGACCCATCTCCGGCAGGTTATCCATTCCGGTGCGGTAACAGGTACCCACTCCACGTCTGCGCTTGGAACCCAATCCCGACCAGAAGAGCTCTGTGCACCGCGTTTCCACTGCCTCCTTACGAACGTCCAGAGAGCTACGTCCCAAGTGTCACAGGCACACACACATTTGGAAGTAGATCAGAAGAAAACGAGTCCTGTACTGGAATCACGGCAAAACTCAACAAGCCGGGATAATACTGGCCCCAAGTCAGTCCTGCTTGTGGAGCCCTGGAAACAGGTCCAGAGGCCTACCGGTGACCCCACCACCACCACCAGTGATCACACGGGTACCCCCCACACAGCAGCTAGCGCAACACTTCAGACACACCCCAGCTTAAATGTTTCCCTGACCTGCCACCAGGCCGGGAGGCTGAGTCGGAGGACCGGCCCCCCTCCACTGGCCGGCAGGAGGACAGCCTCCGGCACTACTCCATTTCTGGAATCTTCTGAGACCTCAGCTTGGCCCTAGGCCATACATTTCCTTCCCTAGCAGCCTCCGACCCACCCACCCAGCACTCAGGGTTTCTTGGTCACCACCGCTGTCCCAGCACCTGGCAGGGCGGCTGATAAGAACAGGAGATAAACCAAGGAAGTACCCCCACCCCAGGTCTGTTGAGTGCAGAAGCAGAGTCAGCCCCTTCAAAGCGGCCGATACTACAGCTCTCCTGACTCCACTGAGCCATGCAGTAACTCGAGTACTCCTTCCCGAGGGGAGTGGGGCCCCAGGCGCCACACCAGTGCCCGGCACCCACGCCTCAAGGGGCCTGGCCCCTGGACACCGGCTACCGACCAGCGCTGGGGCTCCAGCAGGTTAAGCTCCACTTCCTGACTCAGAAACTAACCGCCAGCTCGGTCAGAGAGGGTCGAGTGAGACTAAGAGGGAGGGCGAAGTACTCAGGATGATCCTGCGGGTCCCGCTGACACCGCCCCGCGACCGAACCAAGACAAAAGGCCGGTCTGCCCCCCTCCCGGCGCCCCCGCTGCAGCTAGACCAACGGGAAGGCCGCAGCAGCCTGGGGCAGCGACTGGGCACGGCAGAGACCCCGGGGCCCCTCCACCTCCCTGTCCCGGGACCCCGGGACCCCGGGACCCCGGGACCCCGTGCCCCCTCCCCCGCCTCCCCAGCCTCGCCCATGGACCCCGCCCCCTCCACTTCTTCCCCCGCCCTGCCCCGGGACTCCCCGCCCCCTCCACCTCCCCGCCACGCCGCAGGACCCCCCACCCCTCCACCTCCCCGCCACGGGGCCCCCTCCACCTCCACTTCCTCCTCAGCCCCGGGACCCCCGCCCCCTCCACTTCTTCTCCGCCCCGCCCGGGGACGCAGCGCCCCCTCCACCTCCTCCCCCGCCCCGGGACCCACCTCCCCCCCCCCCCCGCCCTCTCCACCTCCCAGCCCCGCCCAGAAGCTCTCAGCCGCCCCGAGCCCCTCACCCGCTACGGACGGCTCCTGAGCGGCGGTCACCGAAAAGAGCAGCAGGAGCAGCGCGGCCACGCCAACAGGCAGCTCCCAGCGGGGCACGAGCCCGCGAGTGCCGCCGAACGCCATGGTGGCTGCGGCCCCGTTCGTCGGTCGTCGGTCCGTCAGACGTCAGCCTTACGCGCTCCACCTCCGCGGACGGGCTAGTCAGTCTCCCCCTGAAAGAGCAGCACGCCGGAAGTGGGCGGGGCGAGCGGCAGGGGCGAGTGCGCAGCCGCGATTCCCTGTTCGCCCCGCCCCCAGCCCTCCGGCCTGCCCCCCGCGGCTTGTGTTCCCCGCCTTCCGGAGCGGCGGGGGCGGGACTCCGTGCGCGTGCGCGTGCGCGGCTGAAAGGCGGCAGTCTGGGCCGGGCTCACTGTGGTTCAGTGCGCGTGCGCGGCCTCAAGGGGCGTTCAGGGGCGTCGGGGGCGCGGTGGGCTGGACCCTAAAGCCGTGCGGAAGTCCGGTGCGGTGGCCTCGGGGCCCGGTAGTGCCGCCGTCGGTGCCAGGCTGGTCCCCGCGCCCGGGCTGCACTGGACGGGACCTGTGCTCACGGAGAACAGCTCGCAGTGAAGCTGTCACCTGAGAGAAGCCTCGGGCTTCGCCCGGTGTGGTCGCGGAGACGCATCTGGGCCCGCGCTCCCGTCTCCACACCCCGACAGAGCCTTGGCCCTCGTGGTGCCTTCTCGGGAGCCTGCTCGAGGAGGGATGCGTACTGCAGGAGGCCGCTCGCTCTGCAGACTGTTTCCGTGACCAAAGTGGAGGAGGACGTGGCTGGTGTCCGGGGAAGCTGGCCACGCACCGCCGGCTCCCCCAGGTCCCGGGGGGGGGGGGGGGGGGGGGCTCGGGGCGGGGCCCACGGTGGGCCACCCGCCAGCCTGCTGTTCCCGGCCCCCACGCTGTTCTCAGACATGTGGCACTGCTGCCCCACACCTGCCTCGGCGGCAACTCCGGCGAGCTCCACAGTCTAACGTGAGGATCAAGACCAACGTGTGGCCTGGAAGCTTCCATGCCTCCCCCCCCCCCCCCGGAATGGGGGGCCCACAGCCCTTAGAGTTTAGCTTGCCCTTAACCTCCAGGGCCGGGGTGCAAGCACTGTTCTCAATCAAAAGAGTAGTTGGTAATTGTGTATTTGTGCCTCCTTCTGTGTGCAAGGACCGAAGGCAGCACCCCATCATCTCTGTCCCGTCATTCCGTCATGGAAAAGCACCCAGAGGGGGTGGATAACTGGCCAAGGTGTCAGGGCTAGAAGAATGGGGTGCATCAAGGGCTAGCAATGAACCTGGCCAGGTTCTACCTCTATGACCCCCCCCCACCCACCCACCCAGGTACTCAGTCTCTATGAGCTCACAGCAGTACTGACCATCATGAGATCACAAGATCACACACGGGGAGGACCCACAGCCTCAGCGTTAGCTCTTCCCATCTTCCACTTCAGGGCAGACCCAAGTTAGCCTGGGTGCCCATGGTGCTGGTCTTGGTCTGCCACGCAGAGGATGAAAGGATGAAGACCACGGGCCCGTGACATCGTGTCGATGCCAGCGTTGAATGTGTTAATGAGTATGTCTTCAACTTTGTTCAGACTTTTCATGAAGTGACAAGGATTCCTGTACGGGTAAGGCAGCAAAGGCCCCTTAACTGTAGTAAATGACCCACTTCTCCTACTGCAAATACCTCCAAATATCTCCACGTGGATCTGCTGTTTAGGTAAACAGACGTTTAAAAGCTCCATTTCCACTGGAAATGGAATAAACACCTACCTGGGTTTAGATATATGGCCCCAAAAACCCAACACGTTTTCGTCCTAACAACGCAAACACACAACAAACAATTTAATGATGGTCGAAGGACATTGGACGTTTGTAAACCAAGACTCCGTGGACACTGCTGCATTTGAAATGGCGCCATCAGCACTGGCATGTTTTTTAAGGAGGCGTCACACCCAGCGTGGAGCCCAACTTGGGGCTTGAGCTCATGACCCTGAGATCAAGAGCTGAGCTGAGATCAAGCGTTGAGTGCTCAACCAACAACTGAACGACCCAGGCGCCCCAGCAGTAGCATTTTTTTTTTTAATACCCAGCAGTAACATTTTAAAACCCAACTGTGTTCTGCAACATTTCAACAACATGGATGTTCAAAAAATACTTGGCATCTAGAGTCCATTTCCTGTTTTGAAAGCGGGGAGGAAGTGGCAGCGTTACTTCAATTGCATTCAGTTGTCAAAGAGCTTTAAGCTTCCAGGAGAGACTCAAGCAGCATCAGGAGAAGCACACCCGCGATAACTTTTCAGAGAAACGGAATGACTCCTCTTGGCCACGTGCAATTAAAAGCGTATGACTGGGGCGCCCGGGTGGCACAGTCGGTTGAGTCTGCGACTCTTGATCTCAGCTCAGGTCATGATCTCACAGCTCATGGATTCCAGCCCCACATCGGGCTCTGTGCTGATGGCGTGGAGCCTGCTTGGGATTCTGTCTCGCCTTCTCTCTGCCCCTCCCTGGCTCGTGTGCACGCGCTCTCAAAACAAATAAATAAACTTAAAAAAAATTTTTAAAAAGAGCGTATGATTTTTCCAAGAAAGCCAAAGAATCAGACCGCACAGTCACAATGGCATCAATTTAGGGGAAGTGATGGTCAAATCCTGCACGATGGGAAAGGCTGTCCTCCAACACCAGACTGGTCATTGGGTGGAATCCAGAGCCGTGGTGATGCCACATTTCCAGGGTCCCCACCCTGGAGTTGTGCATATGGAAGTGGCTTGCTGGGCATTTTCACCAGAGTTGTTTTTATTTGTGGTCAGTGTGCCTGCCATCTGATTTTATTTGTCATCAAGAGTACATTCCTCTTGGGGCACCTAGGTAGCTTGGTGGGTTGGACATTTGACTCCTGGTTTTGGCTCAGGTCAAGATCTCATGGTTCCTAAGACTGAGCTGTGTGTTGGGCTCCGTGCTGACAGTGCAGAGCCTGCTTGGGATTCCCTTTCTCCCTCTCTCTCTGCCTCTCCCCAGCTGGTGCTGGTGCACATGCACATTCTCTCTCTCTCTCTCTCTCTCTCTCTCAAAAATTAATAAACATTAAAAAAAAGAGTACATTCCTCTTAGTAAGTTAAGGAATTACTTCCAAAAGGCCCTGTAAAAAAAGAGCAAAGCTACTACCTGAAGCAGGTAACACATTAGATCTCTGTGATCAGCTGAGGACACAGGGAGCACTTGAGGGCCTGGGACTTTGGATGGCCTTGGAGGGATCTTAGGAGCTCTTGGGTAGGCAGGGGCTCCGAGGGCCTCTGGGGCGGAGGGAGGGATGGACAGAGCCCATTTTCCACGGCTGGATCAAGGGATGTTACCTAGACGCACGGCGACTCCAGAGAGAACTACAAGGGGCTCTTACCTGCTTGGGTTTTGGAGCTGGTCCTGGTTCCTGCCGTGTGGGGCCTGGACTGAGGCATGAGACCCGGAACACTCTGGTCAGCCATCCCCTGTGAGCGGTCTCGATTCTTAAAGTGTTTTTCTGTGTCAGCCTCTCAGAGGCCTCAGAAGCGGGCAGCGGGGGCTCTAGTGACCCTCCACCCATAATTTGACAAGACAGGAAACAACTTTTTCAAGGCCACACCGCCAGCCAGAGGCAGGGCTAGACTTGGAGGCGGGGCTTCAACCGAGTCCCCTCCAACTCCTCTCCATCCCACGGGCACAAGGTGCGAAGTTCTCAAGAGGATCGTTGGAAAACTATCGGGAATAGGTCACAACCAGGACAGGGCCTGAGGGCAACCAATTCTACAGTCCGTGTTTCCAGAAACTGCCTCGGGGTATCAGCTCAGGCCTGGCTTCAGCCGGCCCAGCCAGAGAAGGCGCCCAAGCAGGGCCGGCCCCTCCCGAGGGGGCCTCCCCGCTGCACACACCTGTATTCCTCGCCCACACACCCCCCCGTTATGTCCATGATTAGACTCGTCCTCCGGTTTCGCCCAGCGCTTCTCAATCATGCATCAGAAGCACATGCAGAACATGACAAAGCCAGACTGTTAAGCTCACCGCAGAGCCCCTGACTCAGCAGGTCTACAGCCAGGCCGAGAGTCTGCGTCTCTAACAAATGCGCAGGTGAAGTTGGGCCTGCGGTGAGGAAACAGCCTTTGAGAAGCGGGGCTCTGGGTCACCGAGTCTCCACCCGGCCCGCTGCGCACTGACACGGCCGGGGCGCACTTACAGGCCGTGCTGCAGGCGGTCTACCCCGCCAGCAATGAAGCCCGAGCCTGAGAGGGACACTGACGTTTCACGCTCCGCAGGTGCAGGCCAGGCTGAGCCCCCTGAGCTGCCAGTGCTGCCAGCATGGACCTTTCTAGTTCCCCCACCTGCCCAAGTAAAGGGTCCCAGGTCATATACAGCAAGAGGCCCTCACACAGTCAGCATTTACAATAGAAGTCAGGAACCCAAAGCCAGGTGCCCCCCACGGGTGCAGGTCTGTGGCAGGGTGGGGGGTGCTAGGGTCGTGGGGATATAGGATAGGATCAAAAATTGACATTTGGTCTTAATGTTCCTGGCACAGAGCTCCTAAAACCCTTGGAATTTCCTGGATAGCAAGAGTGATGAAGGTATCTTTTGTTACTTATAACAATCCTTTCAAGTGCATCTGAGTTTCTGTTAAAGAGGGGACTTTTGGAAAGCACCAAAGCCTGGGGACCAACCTTGTGAGCAGAGGCTGGAATTTTCAATCCCACCCCACTGATGGAGGAGAGAGGAGCGGGGAGGGGCTGGAGGTTGGATAGTCACCAGTGGCCAACAAGTTAATCATGCCTGTGTAATGAAGCCTCCATAAAAACCCCAAAGGACTGGGGTTTGGGGAACTTCTGGGTCCGGGACCGTGTGGAGGTGTGGGGAGAGTGGCCCCCAGGATGCAGAAGCCCCACACCCCTCCTCCGTTCCTGGTACACGTCTCTCCATCTGGCTGTTCGTTCACATCCTTTGCAATAAGCCGGTAATCCAGAGGGGAAGCTGTTGTGAGTTCTGTGAACCACCCCAGCAAATTAAATGGATCTCTGATCTGTAGCCAATTACCTGAAGCACAGGTGACAACCTGGCATTGCATCTGAAGGCCGGGAAGCAGTTCCGTGGGACTGAGCCCCTCACCTGTGGTATCTGGTGCCACGTCCAGGTATCTGGTATCAGAATCAAGTTCGATTTGTGGGACATGCAGTGTCCTCAGAGAACTGAGTCACTCGCTCGATGGTGTGGAAGAAACACCCATGTCAGAGGTGGCTGACCGTCCAGGTTTGCCTGGACTGCATGATTACCTGGGAGGGAGGACTTTCAGGGTTAAGGCCGGGACATCCCAGGCCCACTGGGATACTTGGTGTCAACAAAAGTGAACAAAACTTGAGAATCTCTAAAACAAAGAAAGTTTTCTTTGAGCCCAGGTCAGGACAGCTGTCCGGGAAACACGGTCTTCACAGGGAAGGAAGTGCTCCGGAGAATGAGCAGTTTTTACCAGAATTATATGCTTTTTTAAAATGTTTATCCTGAGAGAGCGAGAACACCTGAGGGAGGGTAGGGCAGAGAGGGAGAGGGAGAGAGACAGAGAGAGAGAGAGAGAGAGAGAGAGAATCCCAAGCAGGCTGTTCACCGTCAGCACAGAGCCTGATGTGGGGCTCGATCTCACAAACTGTGGGATCGCGATCTGGGCCGAAATCAAGAGTTGGAGGCTTAACCGATGGAGCCCCCCAGGCGCCCCCACATTTGTATCCTTTTTGACATCCTGTGAGGGCTTGGGAGATCGTAGAGCAGCGTGTAGGCAGGAGTCACGGGTTTTGTCACAAAGGAACGCGGGGAGCAGGAAAGTCGATCGGTGCGTCAAGGACGAGATGGTCTTCCTCTAGCGGAGTCATTCCCAGAGCAGGCACCCGGTGCAGGGGCGGCGGGCTGTAGATCAGGCTCTGGGTCCCAACAGACTTTCCCTCCAGTCGTGCTGACTGAGAAAGAAATCTAAACTGCCCCCCCCCCCCGTAAATCAGGCCCTTAGAGAAGCCGTGGGCTTGTACCCAGGTCATTCTGACACCTTCCCTCTCTTCTCACCCAGTGTTTGCCACCTGCTGCTCTGGACCAGCCACCGACTTGTGTCCAGGGGCCCCGAATTCTGGATCAGCCACCGGCCCGTGTCCGGGAGCCCCAAACTCTGGATCTGGGCTCGTGTACTTGCTTTGCACAGTTCTGCACTGTTTACCACACAGACCCCCAAAAGCTGGAAGCCGGGCTCACTCCCTGCTCTGAGCCGCCCCCGGAAGGTGGTTGGGGGAGAGCTAGGCCCTACCTGACCTGTGGGGTTAGCAGCGTCCTAGTTTTGAGACAGGTCGCGTGGATGCCAAGACTGATCTGGTGAAGGAGAAACGGCCGAAACACACCCACGGTACACTCTCACGGTATCCCTTCCACTGAAAAGGGATAAAACAAAACCCCTAGATGTCAGCTCATTGAAGTGCATGCATATTCTAGAAACAGACATCAAGTTGCTTAGATAAATGATGTATGGTTTTGGTCTTGAGTCTCAAAGCCGTCTATAAATAGGAAGGTGAAAGAGAACAGTCCCAAAACTGGAAGCTCTTTTTTTTTTTTAATTTTTTTTAACATTTATTTGTTTTGGAGAGACAGAGAGAGGCAGAGCATGAGCAGGGGAGGGGGAGAGAGAGAGAGAGAGAGACAGAATCCGAAGAGGCTCCAGGCTCTGAGCTGTCAGCACAGAGCCTGACGCGGGGCTCAAACTCACGAACCACGAAATCATGACCTGAGCCAAAGTCGGACCTCAACTGACTGCACCACCCACGCGCCCCTGGAAGCTCTTTCTTTAAAAGAAAAAAAGTTTATTTATTTTTGAGAGTGAGCACAAGCAGGGGAAGGGCAGAGACAGGGGGGACAGAGGATCTGAAGGGGGTTCTGTGCTGACAGCAGAGAGCCCGATGCGGGTCTCGAACTCGAAAACCACGAGATCATGACCTGAGCCAAAGTCAGATGCTTAACTGACTGAGCCACCCGGGCGCCCCTGGAAGTTAGTTCTCGACAATTTTTCCCATAGACAGGTGTGTACCTTTAGAGTGAGTGGGAACCCCAACCGGAGGTCTGGGGATGGAGGGGACACAGGGCACCATGAGAGAATTCCAGCCCTGGTTGTAAGAAGGGGAAGTGAGATTGCCGCCCAGTGTGTGTAGACACAGTGCACAGGGAAGGGGCCCCGAGGAAGGAGAGCAGTTTGGTAGAAAGATGCCCGACGTCCCTCAGAGGTGACCGGGCTTGAGAGGAAGGACCTTGGGCAGGCAGGCCACGTGTGAGATGGGCTCGACTCACACAGGGGCGCCGTTGAGGTCACAGCGACTGGGCAGGCAGGGCCACCAACATTCATAGGGCGGGGAGCCCGGGGGTGACCACAATTCCATTTTGTTCAACTGGATTTTTAACAGTTCGGAGGAGCAGAATAAAGCCTGGCTCTTTTTTCCTAGGCCCGGAAGGATGTGGCGCCCCTTTGCTATTCTGTTTCAAACGCGCCGTGTGAATAGGGCCGGTCTGGAGTGGGACACGCGATTCTGGCCGATTTCTAGGGGACCTGGATGGGGTGGGCCGTCAGGCGCGGCCTGGGGAAGGGGAGGCGTGCGCCCCGGAGGAGGAGGACGGCTGTCGCCGGGGCTGGCATGAGGCCCGGAGGCACAAACGGGCAGGAGATGCTGGAGTGGCCCGGTGTGGCGTCCACGCCCTGGCGGGAGAGGGGGAGGGGCAGAAGGAACCACCAGCAGCCGAAGGTCAGCGTGCGAGGGGCTCGGCTTCACGTCTTTAAACCTTGCTCTAAGCTCTGTGTCCTACGCTGCTCCGACCCTGGCCCACACCCAGCCTGCTGACCTGTGCCGACTGGTGGGAACTCGCGCGTCCAGGGCACCACCGCTGGGTACCGACACGCACAGTGATCCCACGACACCGGGCCGTTTCACTCGGTCGTGTGGCGCTGGGCGGGCAGGACTTCCAGGTCAGCCCTGCCCAGCCCGAGAGACACAAACGCTCCTCTCGGCTTGCCTTCCGCTGCCCCACCCCCAGGAGCAGGTGCAGACAGCTGGGGGGGGGGGGGTGTGAGACGCTCATCTCCCAGCTCCCCACACGGCCCCTGAAGGCTTAGGAGGTGGGGCAGGGACAGGGGCAGAGAAGGCCATGGACACAGGCCAGCAGGCGAGGAAGGAGGAAAGAGAACAGACGCCCACAGCACGACCCACAGTCGACTCGTATCCTCCAAGTGTGCACAGAGCCCACAGATAGTCTCTTCTGAAGTTTTATTAATTGTTTCTACACACGTGACTGAAAAACAGTATACTCAATGGGATGGAACCTTATACCCTGAGAAGTTCAAGTATAAATAAGTTTTGTGCTGCCTTTAATGAGCCCACCACTCTTTTATGCGGGAAAACGTATCTAACCTTGAAAGACCCAAGCAATTCCTTCTTCCAGTCTCTACTGAAAAGGTCAGACACATCAGAAGGGGGAGGCTGTTCCTTCTGATGGGTCCCTGTTGTCACCTGGCCATATCTATTGTTCTGAGAGCAGAAAAAAACAGTGGATTTTTGGTTAATGGGTGAAATGTTCAAGCATCGTAAGCTGTGTCCGTGGAGGACCCGAAGGAGGAGATGTGATTCGGGGGTGGTCCCATCTGGTCGGTTCAGACACCATTGTCTTCACCAAGTGCTCTTAACTCTCAGCAAACTTTGGGTTCATGACTGTCGTGGTGGCGCTCTTGAAAAGGGGGTTGTCCTGGCGGGAAAAGCGACGCGACTCGTCAGTGCAGGGGAAGGAGGAGCCAGGAGTGGGGGTGGCCTTCCCACAGTCCCAGCTCTAAGGATGAGCTTCGGGGACAGGTGGGCAGACGTCACAGGGGCGGGGGGGGCCTGACCCCCAGGACAGCCACTCACATTGTTCCACTGGGACTTGAGCTTCTCCTTCTCAAATCGCCTGTACTCCCTGAGGTCACTCACGTGGGTCAGAACCTTCCAGATGCCCAGCAGGAGGATGCCGATGAGTACGACCCCCGCCACGATGCCCCCCACGATGGGGGCAACTTGGGGGCCCGTCGCACACTCTGAGGCAAGGGAGAAGTACACGCTCATGAGTGTCTCAGGCCACACGTGTGCCCTGCCCCAGGACACGGTCCAGTGCTTAGGGGGACACAGCTTTCCCACCCCTGGGCTCACCATCAAGGCAACAGGTGGGGGAGTGAACCGCAGCCCCAGGCCCCGGCCAGGGAAGGGGCAGGGCAGGGCACAGACCAGGCCCTGCGGTTCCGGACGAAACTTAAAGGCCCCTCGTTTACACGGGAAGAAAGTGGAGCCAGGACGCCAGTAGCCAGGGCAGCCTCGACAGGACACCAGCCTCCTGAGCCAGCTGCCACCATGGACAGCCGGTGGCCCCGTCACCAGAACCTACTGAGACTGAGTCAGTACTCAGGCAGGTGCGGTGCCTGAGGCCCCCGACACACCCGGTAGCAGAGGTTAGGGATGAGGACTCGCCTAGTGAAAGCATTCCTGAGGAAACCAATGGCAGCGTCATGGGGCCCCCACCCTCCTCCTCCAGGGCTCTGGGCTGCAGTGTGTCAGGCCTCAGCCCCTGACCCGGGGAACAGGGCCCTTATTTGCCTGACCCTGGGTGCCCGTGTTTTCATGTGCTCCATCATCCTGACCTTTCTAGCGGGCCTCGGCGTCCTACAGAGGTTAAACAACTTGGCCAAGGGTGCACAACACCACGTGTGACCCAAATCTGCCCATCAAAGAAACCTGGCGAGAGGTGTCCACCCTGGCAGGCCGGAACCCGCAGCCCCAGACTCAGGCTGTGAGCTCCGGGCCACACAGAGGGCCTGAGCCCCACCTGCCCCTCTGGGGTTCCCACCGCGGGGAGGGGAGCTGGGTGCGGGTCTCAGTCCCACCTGGGCACCGGCGGATGGCTTGCCCACACCTGCTGCATTCGCCTGAGCGCCTCGGCCCCCCGGCCTCTGTCTGTCCCCTCAACCTCTCTGAGCAGGAAAGGAGTGGGGTGCTGAGCGTCTGTGTGCCCTGAATGCCCCTGGGGGCCACCCCAGAACGTACCCCAAGGGGCATCGGTGTCCCTAAGTCCCAACACCCACACGTGCTTTGTCACCGTCACCCAATGTGCCCCCTAAAACCTGACCCGACCCCCACACACCATCCGCTGCTCCCGACCCCGTCCCCATGCTCCACTCAAGCGCAGGCTCTGTCCCCACGCCCCCACCACCTCCACACCTATCCTTGTCAGCGCCTCGGTGCCGGCGTCACGCAGAGGCCCTTTGTGGGTCTGCGTCCGAAAATGCAGCTCAGAGTTGTCCCTCACTCTTCTGAAAACTGCCCACAGCCTCTTGGTATGTTTGGAGAGAGACCCAAATGCCTCCTGGGACTCACCGGGGCCCGTAAAGACCCAGAGCCAAGGGCCTCTGGTCCCCCAGCCTTCACTTTGCTTTGTGTGGCTGCCCTCATCCTGTGGTCTCAGCTGCAAGAGTCCTGTTCCCAGAGACCTTCTGACCTCTGACCTCTGGGGCACCGCCCCCCTCCCGTCTTTGCACCTCTTGACCCTGACCACAGTCCTGCGCTGTCTCGGGTACTGGCATTTCAGGTGTTGGCCCAGCGTGTCTCCATCCCCTTGGAAGGTGAGACCCCACAAGAACAGGATTGGCGTCCTCGTGTCCTTAGCCATTACTGGGCCAGGGACGGCCCTGGGCTGCAGCGACAGACTGCGGGCAGCATTTAGAAAGCTGGCCCCTTCCAGGGCTGAGATCTCAGCGCGGGGATCTCCAAAAGCCCGCAGGGGTCCTCACACAGCTGTCCCTCGCCCAGTTCTCGGGACCCACGGCTCCAAGCCCCAGTCAGCTGTCAAGTAGGAGGTAACCGGCCTGAGAACCGTCCCCTGGCTCGGAGCACCGCCTCTCAGGTGTCACCGGTGAGGCAGGGAGGGGCCGGTCCAGGAGGACCACAGCTGTGGACACTCGCCAACCCCCCCCCCCCCAGGCCGGCCTTCTAAGTGGGGAGACATTGTGGCCACCCCGGAAGTCTCACCTCGGCTGTCATCCACGTAAATGTCATAGCTGTCCCTGCCAACCCGCTGCCGCAGCGTGTAAGTGATCCAGCAGCCGTCCACGTCTCGCTCCTTGCACGTGCGCCCCTTTTCCGGGGGCTTGTTCAGCGGGCCCACATTCCCGCACACCGAGGTACAGTTACTCCCCGAGTGGCTCGGGTCAAATTTCAGGCACTGGGCGCACAACCTGCGGAGGAGAGGAGCGTGGGGCTGAGCGCAGGTGCACGGGGACTCAGGCGCCAGGAGGGCCCCCGGGTGGGGGGACACGGGCGAAGGCTTCGGGGAGGAGGAAGGGGCTCCCGGAGGAGTCCGGGGGCAGAGCTGCGGGGACCCGGGAGCCGGAGAGCAGCATGGGTGCAGGCGGGGCGGGGCGGGGCACTCACAAGTAGCGGCCGCAGGGCGACGGGCAGCCCAGGCACTCCAGGCACAGGGGCGGCTGGTAGCCGGTGTCACACTCACACACGTTGCAGACACAGCGGCCGCGCCCGTTGCACTCAAAGCCGTCGGGGTTCAGGCAGCCCCGGGTGGACCTGTCACACTGGCACGCGGAGCCCTCGAAGCCCGGGTTGCAGGAGCACTTGCCGCAGGAACAGGTGCCCCGCTCTGCAGGACGGCAGCCGAGACTCGGCCCCGCCCATCCAGCCCGCACCCGTCCATCCGCCCACCTGTTTGTCCGTACCTGCTTCGCCCCAGGCGGCTGCATGGGGCTCACTGGGTCCTCCCGTCCACGCCCCCCCCCCCCCCCCCCCCCCCGCTCACCCGGGTCCGCCCCTCCCCCTTCCCCCCCTCCCATTCTCGGCCCCGCTTACCTGGCTCTCCCCGGGTCCACCCGTCCCTCCGTCCGCGTCCCCGCCCCCCCTCACCCCTGCTCACCCTTGCCCCCGCAGACCAGGCCATCATAGCGCTCGCAGTTGACGTTGTCGCACTCGCAGAAGCGCCCGAAGATACTCTTGTTGGGGATGTCGCTCTGGTGGCACACGCACTGCCCGCACAGGCAGTCCCCCAGCCCCGAGCAGATGAGGGAGTTGTTGTCCCTCCGGCAGCTGCCCTCCAGCTCCTGACTGCTCCGGCCCTGCGTCTGGCACTCACAGTTCTTCCCGATGTAGCCGGCGTCGCACCTGCAGCGGGAGGGGCCCCGGGTCAGGCCCCCTTCTCCCAGAGCTGCGGCCCTGGGCCACACCTGCCCGCACCACTTCACCTGCAGATGCCGCACTCCATGGAGCCCCTGCCACCACAGAGGCTGCGGTTCTGGCTCGTGTCCCTGCACTGGCACTCGCACTGGGGAAGGACGTGAACGGTCACCGTGTCCGTGAAGCCCAGGGCCCGGATGACAAAGGACTGCTCATGGATGCACTCTGTGGCCGTGACCTTCACCTGGAAGGTGATCTGCGGTGGAGAAGAGCAGGGCTCAGGCAAGGCCGGGACAGCAGGCTCCCACCCCGCTCCCGTGTCCTCGCCCTCGCCTGGACGTAGGGGTTTGTCCCGGGGCCAGGCCCGAGTAGGCAAGGGGTGTGTGCTTGGTCCCAGGCCTGGAGAGTACCAGCCCTTGTAGGGGCCCTTGCAGGGGCCCCGGAGCCAGAGGACGGAAGAGGGAAGAACACGAGACACCTTGCGATTCTCCAGGACTTGGGACTTGACATGAGAAAAGAGAGAGGGCGTCGGGAGAGCCGGCGTCCGCGGTGCCAGAACGTGGGGGCAGCAGGCCCACCAGAGCCCCGCCAGCCCGTCCCGATCCCCGCGCCCATCCCTTAGCCCGAGCTCCTCCTGGCATCCCTTCACCCTAGCCCCGCCCATTCCTTCACCCGAGCCCCGCCCAGCCTGCCCTGACTCCCCCCCCCCCCCCCCCCTCCCCGCCCCGCGCCCATCCCTTCCCGCTTGGACTCGGGCTGGGGCGGGGGGCGGGGGCTCTCTAGAATTTTTTTATCACACACGTGTTAATAAGGAGATTACATGACTTAAAAGGACGTATATTTTCTCCTTCTGTCTGGTATGCCAGGATGCCAGAATCCCACAGGAGGCCCTAGATCCTGGGTATGGACTTGTGCTCTGACCCCGAATACAGGCCCGGCAGGAACCGGGTGTGACAGCACAAAGCCCCACCACCCTCCCTGCGCGGGCAGCCAGCACAGAGCTCAGGGGGGCACCGGCTTGTCAAAAGCAAGGCACGGCCCAGACCAACTTAAATGAATTGCCACCGGGGCCACGAAGGTAGAGCAGAATTATCAGGAAAAATATATAAGAAGCAATCACCAATCATAAGATTGAATAAATCCCTGTGTGGGTCCACCCAGTGTGAGGGGAGATACTTCAGCAAAAATTTATGTGCGACATTTAGCGAGTAACATATCTGAAGGAATTCCAATGTCACATTTAAAACTGCAATAAAAGCAGTATTTTGCTGAATATTAGTTCACAGCCAGAAAAAGGGAAAATTTAATTCTCATGGTCATAATAAATTCAAAATATTATGGAAATAACTTAAATATCAATGTCTTTAATCATCTGTGTTGCCCATGCTTTAGTATCTTTGCACAACACACAGCACACAGCGCACATATATACACACACCACACACATATACACACAGCACACACACGCACACACACACACACACACACACACACACACACACAAATCAGGAAACCGGACCAGACTTGAGGTGTGTGGAAAGGAACTTTGCTCCTTGCTGGACTCACTGCCCAGCATCTTGCCCCATGGGGCGCTGCCATCCCCTCTGTCCTCCTGCACCCGGGAGCCCTGTGTTGAGCAGTGTGCTGAGGGTGATACCCCCTGCTTGTCAATGTGCTTGCCCCGTGTGCCTGGGTGCACTCCTAGCTGTCCCTGGGAGAGAACCTTCCCGACAGTCGGAATGGGGCCTCACCGGGACGTTGATCTGGACTCCGTCACAGTCCCCTCTGGGCTGGTCCACCTGTGATACTCCATTACTGCAGAAGGAGTCATAGGTGACTTTCAGGGTGTTGGGGACAGTGTTGTGGTCCAGAAAGACCCTGGAGGAGAGTTTCTGCCGGCAAAAAACGGCTACAGATTAGGGAGCTTCCTCCCGCTGTCCCCGGGCCCTTCCTGGCCAATGGCTCTGAGGCCTCTCCATTTCTCGCCCCTCCCTCCTCCCCCCACATGCCCGCTGAGAGCTGGGGAGGCGCTAGGTCCTGTGCCCCGTGCAGGTGCGAACGAGGTTACCAACGCCATGGCCCCGCGAGAGGCCAGGAGGGCACAGATGGGGACAGACGCAGCCATGAGAACGGGGACTTGACAGTCCCGCCCACCACTGAGTGCCCAGTGCCTGGCACAGGGTAGGAGCTGGAAAACCCATTTAAGGGAGTGGGAGACAGAGAGGGAGAGAGAGGAACAGAGTCAGAGTGAGTGAGCGGGGACAGGTGACCGTGCCATCAGTGTAGACAGAAACACTGGGCAGCGGCTGGTGCTCAAGAGGTCCTGCTCTGGGGGGGGTTGGGGGCTCTGCAAGGGTCCATGGAGCACACAGAACCCCCTCGACAGGGCTGTAACTCGACACCCTCATCGGGTGCTCTCGCCACCAGGAACTTTGGCCTACAAGGGGGCTCCGTACCCAGGAGGCGAGGTTCGGGCATGGGACGAGCCGCTCCATCCCCAGGGAGGGCATGGCTGCCCTTCGGGAAGAGCCAGGCTCTTGCCCATTGCCCGTTGCCCAGGAGGCCTGACAGTGGCCCCAGGGGGCAGGGCACTTCTGTCGGGCCCACCCTTCTGCTGACCTGCAGCAGGGAGGGCGGGGTGCCTGCGACAGCCCCAGGGACCCCGGCTGAGTGCCAGGGGGACTCACATTGTAGGCGTTCTTAATGAGCTGCACCACGTTGCTGGAATCCTCTGACAGCTCCCCCACCGCTGACTTGGGGATGACCTCGGTGAGTTTCTGTTAGGTAAACAGACCACACGGTCACAGCTGCAGCCCTGGGGCCACGGAAGCCCATGGTTCCGTAACACCCCAGTTTCCTTCTTGCTCATAAAATGGCCCAGAGAGTCCCCCACCAGATATCTTATCGCGTTCAGTTAAGACAGCGTGTGGTCAGTGGCTCAGAAGCTGAGCACTTGCCGATTTCCTCGCTGTAAACACGCCTCCTCAGCTGAGTTCAAGTTCGTGACGTCACTGAACACAGAGCTGGGAAGAGCACGCCTCACCGCCGTGAGAGTGTCCCCACCATGCGGCCGTATCAAGTGCAAACAACCAAGGGCACAGAGTCGTAGGACGTGCCAAAACCACCAGGAAGGGATCGGTTCTGAACATTTTAATGTGTTGATATAATTTAATTTTAATAACGACTGTATGGGGGCGCCTGGGTGGCACAGTCGGTTAAGTGTCCGACTTCGGCTCAGGTCATGATCTCGCGGTTCGTGAGTTCGGGCCCCTTTTTAGGCTCTGCACTGACAGCGTGGAGCCTGCTTGGGATCCTCTCCCTCGCTGCCCCTTCCCTACTCATGCTCTCTCTCTCTCTCTCAAAATACATAAATGAACTTAAACATTTTTAAAAAAAAAAGACTGTTAAGCAGGACTATAATAATCGGCTCCAGTAGGACCCGGGTCAGCTGGTCCCGTGGCACCTGCAGGTGGGCAGCGTGGCGCACCTGGACCGCCCGGACAGCTCTGTGTCCCCTCCTTCCCCTCACGCTACCTGTCCCGGAAGATTGCGTCATGGCTCACTCACAGAACTGATGGTTGAGTCACTTCTCTGACCCAACGCCCTCTCGTAACTCCCCGGAGAGACCCCAGTCACCTCCACGGAGCCCACAAGGACTGTCACAGCCTGGCCACCAACGCCCTCTGGCCTCTGCTGCCCTCTCCCCTTCACCCCCGGGGCGGGACCCCACCGTGACTCCGGGAAGCCGGGCTCCTGTCCTCTGACCTGCCTCCACTCTGGTGCGGGTGTACCAAGGACAGTGCCACAAATGCTCTCCTCACAGGCTCTGGGTCACCTCGATGTCCCTCACCCAGAGCCCCATGAGTCGGGGTCAGGAAACAGGCTCAGATCTGCCAGGGCACTGTTCGTGCTAGTGGGTTTGGGATTCAAATCTCCTGCTTCAGCTTCTACTCCATCACCACACTGTCCTGCCCCAAAAGCAAATTACTGGGACCTGCTGCGTCTGGCAGGACGGCCTCCAGGTCCCGACGTGCCCATGCTCACGCAGCCAGCACACGTGGGCAATCTTCTGTTACGAAGCCCCCGGCCATCAGCCCTGCGCTGAGCCACTGTCCCTGTGGTCGGGCAGGCTTCCACTGCCCGCCTGCCCCAGGACGGCTCCTAGACACCTGCCCGTCCCCCTCCTCTGTGTCCCCTGCAGGGTCCTGTCCTCCTTTGGAGTCTGGAGAACTGACAGCAGGAGCTGCTGACTCTGCGCCGCCCCCTCCCCAGCGCCCCACGCCTCCCACGGAGGGGGAGGGGCTGGCAGGTGCTCTCCCAGCCCCGCAGAGCTGAGAGGAGGCCAACCCGGCTCAAGCCGGCTGTGTGCACACGCAAAACAAACACGGTGCCGGACCGAGGGCAGGAAGGACGGAAGAGAAACTGCCCCAGGAACAGAAAGTTCCCCATGTTCTAGAAGAATGGAACAAGAACAGTAATTCCGTGAAATCAGGACAGACCCAGGGTTCCCAAAGCAGAGAAGGAAGTGTCAGTGTGCGAGAGAGTTGGCTTCTGAGTGGCGGGGCAGCTCTGGCGGGGGGCCCAGGGCTCTGCAGAGTATTCGGGGGTGCTTCCTGGTGAAATCTCGCCGGCCTGAGGTCCTGCACTTGCCCATATGTGCCTGATAAACGCGTGAACCGCTCACGCTCAAGAGTATTGGGACATAAAACAAGAAGGAAGCCTCTGATCTGCAGAAAGACTTTCTACGTTGTAGCAAAAATGGAAACATGGTGACTGGATTTCACCAACAGAGAACATCCTTCTTCCTTCCTCCAACGGCACAGAGCCCAGAGTGGGCACCCCCGCCTGCCGTCGCCTGTCGCCCGCCCAAGCGCAGCTCAGCCCGTAGAGACGCAGGGTGCCAGCACCACTGACATGCCCGTGCCCGCCCTGCTGCTCAGGACCCGATGCCACCGACCTCATAGGTTTTCACCATTCTCTTGGTCACGGCGAAGATGGGCTGGATGTTACTTTCAGCCAGTTTGTGAGCCAGCTGGCCCACCGACGGGTAGTCCTGGTGGGGAGACAGATGCCTGGTCAGCCGGTCCCGGGGGTCAGGGACACACCACCAGGCCATCCGGCAGCTCCCACCTGGGGCCCAGAGGCCCAGCCTCCCACCCCCGGACGATTCCATGGCGCAGTTCGATCCACTGCAGGTGAGGGCAAGTTCCTGTGACAGGTGCTGACCTTTCCAGACCAGAGGATGCCCAGCTTCTCCGTGCTGAGGGGCGGCGTGCCCCACGAGGAGCTGTCCCCGCCTGAGGTGTGGCCCCCTTGCGCCAGCCCCCTGGACCCCTAGCGCTGCCTCCCTGCTCCCCTGGGGCGGAGCCCAGGTGGGCCTTCCCTCCCAACCCCCCCCCCCCCATGCTGCCCACTCCCTCCCAGGACCAGAAGGCTACGTACAAATTCATTGCTCCTTTTGTACATATTGTCCTCCAGGTGACAGCGGCCGTCATTGGGGGTCAGGATGGCGCCCAGCTTCCCGTCACCCGCAAAGTGGAAGCCGTCGTCCGTGGCGAACACCAGCAGCCGAGTGACATTGCGCCAGCCGATTTCCTCCTGAGAACACAGCAGAGTTAGCGTCCTCGGTTTCCCCAGTGGGCAGAGCGCAGCGTGGGGGCTGGAGCCAGGCGGCCCCTCTCACACAGCACCTCCGCCGGGACCGGCCGCGGGGCTCGGGGTCCCCGTGTCCAGGCCGGATTCTAGCACCGTGGCCTGCTCCTGAGGTGTCTGCGGGACAACCTCCCGATGGCCGAGCCCACGCACAGGATGCGGTGGCGGTTCAGACCAGGGACTGGGAAATACCCCACAGAAGGAAAGAAAACACTCACGGAAATGTTTACTACCATGTAAAAACGTGGCAGACACAAAAGATGACAGAACCTGAGGACACGCAAAGGGACAGGGCAAGCCCGGGGACGTTAGCGGCCCGTGTCGTCCACAGGACAGCACGCGGAAATGGAAATGTGCGTCTGGGGTGCAGCAGGAGACACTGGGAGATTGGAATCCTCCGAGTCGAGTCGTGCATTTACATCATGACCAGCAGGCGGGAAGGCCGGGGTCAGCAGGGGGCAGGGGGAGGCCTGCTGGGGCCAGGGGCGGCAGACAGGGCCACTTAGCGCACATGCCTGGGGACGCCTGGCAGGGGATGCTCCCTCTCCCTGGGTTTGGGGGCGTTCTGGGGAGCAAGGCTGGTCGGGGCCTCCCCTTGGGTGGGGTCTGGGGACCGGGGCGGGGCTTCCCCTTGGGTGGAGTCTGGGAACCAGGGCTGGGCGGGGCCTCCCCCTGGGAGGTCTGGGGACCCGGTCTGGGCGGGGCCTCCCTTTGGGTGGGGTCTGGGGATCTGGGCGGGGCCTCCCCTTGGGTGGAGTCTGGGAACGGGGCTGGGCGGGGCCTCACCTTGGTGGGTCTGGGGACCGGGGCTGGGCGGGGCCTCCCCTTGGAGGGTTCCGGGGACCAGGGTTGGGCGGGGCCTCCCCTTGGTGGGTCTGGGGACCGGGACTGGTAGGGGCCTCCCCTTGGGGGGTTCTGGGGACCAGGGCTGGGCGGGGCCTCACCTTGGTGGGTCTGGGGACCGGGGCTGGGCCGGGCCTCCCCTTGGGTGGGCTCTGGGGACACGGGCTGGGCGGGGCCTCCCTTGGTGAGGGTCTGGGGACCGGGGCTGGGGGAGGTCTCCCTTTGGGGTTGGTCTGGGGACCCGGGCTGGATGGGGCCTCCCCTGGGAGGGGTGTGGGGACCCGGGCTGGGCGGGGACTCACCGGGCAAGCGGCGACCTGCATCATGGCGTCCAGACCGCCCTCGGGGGCGTCCAGGTTTCCGGAAATGAGCTGCTTCCCCACCTCGGTCTGGAACTGGTGGGAGTTGTTGGTGAGCTTCAACACGTGCCTGAAGGCGAACGGCGCCTGGCACTCCTTCTCTTTGTTGGGGCACGGGTTCTTCAGCTTCTCGGGGTGCGTGTTCACGAAGGGGAGCACCGTCTTGTCCACGAAGGACCCGAAGCCTGAGGGGTGGGCGGGACGAGTGGGGTGGGCAGGAAGCCCGCCCTGGAGCCTCTATTTTCCTGCTGCGCAGCAGGGCACGTGTGCACGAGTGTGATCGTGTACGAGTGTGAACACGTGCACGCATGTGCACGGATGGAGGGTGTGCCCGTGCGTCCCTGCACGCGGCTCGGGAGGAGGCAGACGGGGGAGTCAGGCTTCTCCTTTGCCTGACGCACGTGTGTGCCCGAGACTCGCACGGGGCAAGTGAGTCGGTGCAGGTCAGGACGCTGCCGGTTTGCCGGCTTCTGTCTTTGCCGGCATGACTGCTGTGCGGCCGGCCTACTCTGCTGACTTTTCGTTTTTTTAATGGTAGAGGTTTTGTTTTTTGAACATATCAGAAAACAAAGGAGAAGGAAGGAGAGGAGGTGGAGGGCCGGACGGCGTTGACAGCGCCCGCGGGTGGCCCCCGGGGGGGCTGCGTGGGGCCCTGGCAAGCCCCGCCAGTGCCCTGCCTGGCAGAGGCCCGGGGCAGCGAGGGCCGGCCAGGACTGAGGGGGGGAGCCTCACCGATGCGGCCCGACTCGGTGATTTCGTTGAGAGCCCGGAGCAGATCACCCCCCAGCTTCTTGACGTTGATGAGGTCGTCCAGCATGGAGTAGGAGAGGTCCATCAGGTAGTACAGGTCGATGGGGTAGCCCTTGGCCCGCCGGAAGGTCACGTTGAAGGCAGCCGCCTGACCTGTCGGCAGGGACGGGGCAGAGAGAAGGCATCTCAGGGGCGCTGACCTGCCCCCCACAGGTCCCGAAATGTTCACTTTGCCCCCTTCTCCGTGGCCCGTGGACGAGTCACAGGGCGCCCAGCTAGATGGAGCATTCGGACACACGCACACCGCTGAGTGCTCGTTCATCAGGCGCTGTCGAGATGCACGTCCACCTGGCTGTCCCTGCAAGCCACGCTCTGCACCCCCAGCGTGGGGCAAACCCAGCCATCCCGGTGCAGGCCCCCTTCCCGATCACGTCCCCTCTGGCCCCTGTCTGAGTCACAACACGTTCTCATGTGATTGCTGGCTTATTTGTCCCAGACCTAGGGCGCCCCGTCACATAGCAGATGCTCAATAAATCACCAGAGATCAGGGACGGCGTGACTGAGTTGTCTCTCTGTCCCGCTTCCAGCCCCCAGCTCCCTGCAGGACTGCCATCACAGAGGTGAGGCTGAGGGACAGACTCCACCCCGTCCTGCCCTGGCCTGTCCACTGCATGGTCCTGCTCTTTCCACCACAGCCACCTTCCCAAAGGGCACTGACAGGGTTCTGCGGTCAAGTCAGTTTGAGCAACACTGATTTAAATAGTCATTCGAGTTCCTTGGCTACAGGACTTATCAGAGCCTTTGCTCTGCCAAGAGCACCTGGCGTTCTGAGAGTGGGACAGAAGAGTGTTTCCCAGATGGTTGCTTCTCCCTTTTGGAAAGGACGCAGAGCAGAGGCACATAGCCACAGGTGGTGGGTGTGGGGGCGCCCTCCTGCAGGCAGAGGGAATGGGGCCACGGGGGTGCTCAGACTCCATCCTTGGGGTTTCCAACCGTCCTTGGATTCCTGCCCACCTTGCTGTCCGACCTGGCACATGGACACTTGTGCCATCGGTCGGCCCTGGCTCCCAGAGCAACCGACACACATGTTACTCGTCTGTGGCCGAGGCCACACCTACCTGGTCTCAGGTAGAGTGTCACTTTCTGTGGGGACAGCTGCTTCTGGACGCCCTCCTGGTCGTCGTGGGTCTCGGCCAGGCTCCTGGGGTCTATGATGTCGTCAGCTGCACATCCCTTCAATAGCAGCTGCTCCCGGGTGTCGCAGCGAACGGAGTCTGGCTCCCCCAGCCCGGTGAAGTTCTGGGGGTGGGACCGGGGGTCAGGAGTCAGGAGGAGGGTGGAGAAAATGTGGGGGCCACACTGTGGGTGCTGCATGAGACTGGCCCTCGGGGTCACTGGAGGAGGCTGACCCGCCTTATTCCCACCTGGGATTCAAGACAGGTGTCCTTGTGGGGGTGGGGTGGGCGGGAGGCTGGGCAGCCAGGAAGACACCTGCCTTCCAGTGGCCTCTCCGTGGGGCTCCTACGTCCCCCCGGTCTGGGAACCAGCCGTCTGCCCTCCACTGCCTCCGGCAGCAGAGATGACGGAAGGACCGATGTCTCCAGCCCCAGGCTGGCCCATGGCGGGGTCCCTCAGCAGCCCCAGAGCCGGGAGCACCAGGCCAGGGGTGTCCACGCTCTTCAGCAGCCTTCATCAGAGGCTCTGCCCTGGGAAAAGGCACGTGGCACCCGGGGAGCCCTGGGTCCAGGGCAGTGTCCTCATGACCCCACGAAGACCCCTGGGTTCTGACAGCACGGGGCAGGAGAAGGGCCCGCGTTCGGTGGCACCAAGGAGGACACGCTAAAGACACGTGTGCGGCTCTTTGCTCCTTTCACAGAAGGAGGCTCAGGAAGGGTAAGGCGGCCACGCGGGAGGCCGGCCCGGTACAGCCGGGGCCACCGAGGGACCACGAGGGCTGGCGCTTCCTGGGCTGCCCGTCTGTCCCTTTGGAGCTCTGTCAGTGCGTGAAGTACTTGAGACATAAAGCGAAATCCACAGGAACAGACAGAGTCCCAAACGTGGTCCCCGTGGAAGGAAGCGAGGCCAGCTGTATCCCCAAGGAACGGAACGAGCCCACGAAAGGGAAGGGAGAAATCCAACTGGCTGGCAGCGGTTTCACCCCCGGGCTGTGGCCGTGCCGCATCCGAGCAGAGAGACCCCACCACACCCCACTTCTCTGTAGGCTGCTGGTGGCCGGGGTGCGGGCTGGCAACTCTGAAGCCGCTGCCCCCGCCTCGTAGGGTTGAGAAAAGGAGGACATGTACTGCAGCCGGAGGCAGGCTTCTCGAGAAAGGGAACCAGAACCTTCAGAGCAATGTCTGATCCCACCCTTGGGGCCAGGAGAGTGCGGCGGGGCCTGGAGCGTCTGGTTGTTCTGGAGTAAGAAAGCGCTCAAAAAAAGTGATGAGGGCACAGGCCAAGGCGGGGGGGGGGGGGGGGGGGGGGAGGGGGAGGGGGAGGGTCCCAGTGGCCAAATGTGAAACCATCTGAGCCTCAGAATGACGGCGATAGATTGTAAAGCTACTGAATAAAATAAAAATCTATGGGGTCCACACTGATGAGAGAGAAGAGACTGTAGGAGCCGTTGCGGGAGTCCGTGAAGTGGATGCCACCACCTGGCAGCCCTCCAAGTGATAAGTGATTCGTGCCCGAATCACCTACGGGTGCCAACCTGAGCGGGTGTAAGCCTGACGGGGAGCGGAATGTTTCCTGGCCTCGGCGCATCTCCCCACAATTACTTACTAACCGCAAGGAGTGAATAATGACATGATGGCAGAGACGCCAGGCAGTCGCCCCCTTGGCTGGGCGGTCCACACTGGCATCACCAGTGTTGGGACGCGGTGACAGCACGAGTCCCGGGCAGGGCTCCGGCCAAAATGCACGCTCTGGGCCCGATCGGAGGGGAGGCCGGGCAAGCCCACGCTGAGGGCTTGCACACACCTGCTCCCCTGAACTCCGGAGAAATGTCAATGACGTGATGACACAGAGCGAGGGGGGCCCTGGATTGGAGGCGACTAGGGGGACAGAACACCTACGTGCAGAGTGTGACCCTGGGTCACCACACAGACAGAGGGAGATGCCATCGAAGGCATTATTGGAACAACTGGCAAACTTTGTGTAGAGTGTGCAGGGGTGATGAGGTGCCACGGGCAGTGTGGAGCCTTGGAAAAGTGTTTTGTGGTTCTCTAGGGGGATGCATCGTGGTTAAGGACCCTTGAAGTATGAAGAATTAAGGGTCCCCCAGGGCGGGAGGCATGGTCAGGAGCTGGGGGCGTCCCAGGGGAGGAGGATGTGGTCAGCAGCTGAGGGTCCCTCAAGGGAGAGGTTCTCTCTAGGAGGAGGGTGGGCCTGGGACAGGAACTGTCAATTTAGGGACTGTGCCCTGGAGGTCTTGTTATGGGTAAAACATAAAAACGAAAAAACACAGCGGAGGAGTTAAGGTCCTGACACAGAACCGCCCACAACTTCTCCCCTGAAAGCTGTGTCCACTTCCCTGTGTATCTCCTCGTGGTCTGTGGTCTGTGGTCAGGGCTCGTGGCCGGGCAGGGGGCACAGAGCAGGGGTCCGCCTCCCCTGGGGCTGCCCCGGGGTGGGGCCAAGTCTGCCCGTCCCTCTGACAGTCCCGTGCCCCTGGGCTGTGCCTGCCCCCCCCCCCCATGTCCCCCAGGAAACAGAGGGGTGGGGGCCCCTGGATGCCAGCAGCTCCAGAGGCAGAGAGAGGGCGCCCGGCGGGGGGGTGGGAAGGCGGGAAGGGCAGGCCAGGCGTGGGGGCCCTCGGCGGGCGCAGCCTCAGGCGGCTCTTACCAGCTTCTGGCACCAGGCACAGCCGGGGCCCGACTCCACGCAGTCCCGGCAGTTGCTGACCTTGAACTTGGTACACTTCTGGCCGAGGGCTGGGGGCAAGATGAGGCGGCTCCGTGAGCGGTGGCGGCCTGCGCTGGCCAACCCCACACGGAGCCACGGGCACTCGGGGCGGCAGAGATGGGTGCGGGTCAGGGGGTGGGTGGGGGAGGAGGGGCAGCCGGAGCACCAGGAGGGGTGGGAGGAAACCAGGCTTCACGGGAGGGGGAGTGCGGGGAGACTGAGGCCCGTTTCTGGGACTTGTTCTCAGGGGCGCTGCCCCTCCAAGGCTGGAACTGGGCCCTGGAGGATGCGGTGGGGGGGGAGCCCTTTCTCCCCACCCCTCCCCCAGCACGGACCCCATGGCCCTGCCTGTGCGGAACTCACCGGACCAGAGGGCGAGCAGACCCACCAGGGTGAGGAGCGGGAAGTGCTGGGGCAGCATGTCCTGGGGAGGGAAGGGGTCTCAGTGACGGGGCCTCGGACCCCAGACTCTCCAGACTCTCCGGCTGGCTGGCCCACAGACGCGGCGCCCGAGGGCCCTGTGCCTGCTGCCCCGGAGTGGCCAGCCCCCGGGAGAGGCCGACGCGGGCCGCGCCTGCTGAGTGCCTGAGGTGGGCTGTGCTGGCAGCAGGAAAGGAGGCCTGAGTGGCGTGGGGCTCACTGCTGAGCCCACCAGCCTCCAGGGAGGAGCAGGGAGTGGGCCTCCCTCCAGGGACATGGGTGCACGCAGGCGCACACCCGGGACCCCCCCCCCCCCCTGCTGCACACATCACACACACACACACACTCTGCACACTGCATGTGTGAGGCTGCACCCGTGGATGGGGGCTGCGGCCATCGTGTGCCCGAGTCCTCAGTGAACTGAGTGCCGATCTCAGAGCAGAGCCTGGGCTGGCCCGGGGCCTCCTGGCAGCTGCAGAACCAGTATGATGGGAGCACCTGCCGGGAGCCAGCCTAGCCAGCTGCCCTGCTCAGACGCCCCTGCGGGAGGGGAAGTGGGTGCTACGGAGCCCACTGCTGCCTTGTCCGAGGCCACAGCCCTAGGCCGCCAGCATTCCGTGTTTCCTGACGCACACCTGCCGTCCTTAAACACCCAGCACCTGACGTTCGGCGTGGACGGGACCCCGACACTGCCTGGTCCTGACGTTCCCAGATGCAAGGTCGTTGGGGCGAGGCTGAGGACGGGTGTTCAGGTTCTCGTTCTGGTTCCTCAAGGCGGACCCGGTGCCTTCTAACCCACCGCCCGATGGGCAACACCTCCCTCGCCAGGATGCCACCCTCCCCTGAAGGCGCCCCGGGTTGGGGGCTGCCGGATCCCGGCTGGGCCCAAAGCACCGATGCCCCCAGGTCTCAGAAATCCTCAGCTGGCTGTGGTCTTTCCATCAGACCAAGAAGGCAAACAAGGTGTAGGGGAGCCAGGAATCAGGAGGCAGGAAGGGGGTCGCATTCTACCAGAAGCAAATATCCAGGGGCGCCTGGATGGCTCAGTTGGTCGGGCGTCCGACTTCGGCTCACGTCATGATCTCACAGTCTGTGAGTGAGTTCGAGCCCCGCGTCGGGCTCTGTGCTGACGGTTCAGTGCCTGGAGCCTGCCTCGGATTCTGTGTCTCCTTCTCTCTCTGCCCCTCCCTGGCTCACGCTCTGTCTCTCAAAAATGAATAAACATTAAAAGATCAATACTCCCCCCCCAGAACGTCACGTGAAGGCCAGCTCGTCTCCCGAGGGCAGACCTAGACCTCTGAGGCCCTGGGGCTCCCTGCCCCCTGACACTGCCTGGTGGTGGCCGGCCAGGAGGGCGACCTCGGGGCCAGCAGAGGCCCTGACCCAGGGCCCATGGTCCCTGCCTTGCCTGCTGGGCTCAGATGCGGCCTGTAGGTGGGCCCCCGTTTGCACCCCTGTAACCCGTGTCTCTGCACCCAGAGGCTCCGGGTGAAGGAGAAGCAGCCGGGGCTCCCCTGCTCCCGTGGCGGGTTCCTGTGCGTATTAGCCCCGTCCAGTCTCAAGTTCCCATCTTTTTGGAGGTGCCCCTGCTCCCTGGTCCCCACCAATATTATGATCAGGACACAGAAATGTCAAAACAGAACACTCCATCCTTCCTGTTCAGGGTCAAATTGCAGAAGCCACGTGGCACTGTGGCTTCCTGGGTCATAGCAGTGGCCACATGGGCCCGGGCGGCAGTTTTCAGTTCACTCTGGCCAAGCCCGTTCACGAAAGAAAGCCCCTTGTCTCCCACTGTTGGTGCGTGGGGCTCAGGCGAGGCCGGTCCCAGTTTCCATCTGGCCCCTCCAAAATTCCACAGCTGACCGCCGGTGCAGACCAGCCCGGGGCTGACCTGGCCACCGCCCCAGGCACATTCGGCCTGTGGGCAGCGGCCCCCTAAAGAGGCCGCTCCAAGCGGAGGGTGGAGGCCCTCCCCAAGTGCCCAACCGTGTCTGCGCTCCCGCAGGGCAAGCCTGTGCCACAGCCCCGGGGAAGGGGCACGTGCTCTCCTGTGGCCACAGACTGGACCCCAAACATTCACAACAACCAGCACGAGAGCTCCTGGGGTCCTCGCATGGGAAACGGAGACCCGAGCAGCGGCAGGATGTAAACCTGGGTTCCCGTTTTCCCGACACCCTCCTCCCACAGAGAGGGAGGGAGCCTTGATTACGGTAAGACGGCCCACAGGCTGTGAGGTCCTGACATTGACCACAGGAAGCCGGGTGGGGGCCGTGGCTGCCCTCTCTCCACGCGATCCTGGCCTGCAGGAGATGGGGGCGGCCACGGAGGACCCGCGTGTCCCCCAGCCTGGTGGGGTGGGGGCAGGGTGCCCCGACACAGGGTGGCTCTGGACTGCAGCCAGCCCTCCTCTCAGCCTCGGGCAGGTGGGGGCCGGTGGCGGCGGGTGGAGCCCCCTCCTCCCTGGGCTTCAGGGGGCGGGGCTGCGGTGCACCTGCCCGGCAGGCAGAACTGGCCCTCGGAGGCCAGGCCTCGCCTGAGACCAGCATCCTGGAGCCACACAGACCGGGCCCCCTCTGAGCGCAGTCCTGCAGCCCGGCTCCCGCTACAGCACAGGGTGTGGGTGCCCGAGCCCCAATGGCCGCCCTGGCACACTGCCTCGGCTTCCTGTGAGACCGCAGCTCTGGGTGGGGGCAGGCTTGGAGAGCACTCCAGTGCACCCCAGCACCCGGCACCCATGGGCACCCGACTCGTAAGGACCCTGGCTCGGGAGCTGGAGGGCGAGTGGGAGGCCCCGGCTGAGCAGGGCAAGGAGGGGGACGCCAGGCTCCAGGGCCCAGCCAGGAGTCCTGAGGCGCGGGCACCCTGCTCCAGCAGCCCCCAGGCCTCACCTCCCCGGACCCGGACCCGAGCGCGGCCCCTCCGGTACAAAACCCGAAGTCTAGGCAGCTTGAGCTACCCCAGGCCCTCCACGGCTGTGAGGACTCTGCCCTCGAGGAGGCTGCTGGCACAGCCTGGGTCCAAACTGCAGGAAGTGGTGACTCCCGAGTCACGGGCAGGGTCGCCCCCCCCCCCCCCCCCCAGACCCAGAGACCCGGGCCCCGAGGCACCCAGTGGACGCCGCTGACCAGGGTCTCCTTTGGCAAGGGTAAAGCCCTTAACCGCCAGGTGAGAGGGCAGGGAGCATCAGAAGAACAACACGATACATTCCTCCCCAATCTCTCACACACAAACATAACCCATATTTGGTAAAAGACAAGAAAAAGCGGAAACATCAGAAAGAAAAAAACTTCGGGCAGCATGCCGAGGGAGTGCACGGTGTCTGACTCAGGACAGTAAGCTGCTGTCAGATCAGGTTTCCCGTCAAAGAGGAGGCGGAAAACGAGGCAAAAAAAGTGTGGGGGTGCCTGTGTGGCTCGGTCGGTTGAGCGTCGGACTTCGGCTCGGGTCGTGGTCTCGCGGTCCGTGGGTTCGAGCCCCCTGTCGGGCTCTGTGCTGACAGCCTGGAGCCTGGAGCCTGGAGCCCGGAGCCCGGAGCCCGGAGCCCGGAGCCTGGAGCCTGCTTCGGATGCTGCGTCTCCCTCCCTCCCTGCCCGTCTCCTACTGGCACCCTGTTTCTCTCTCAAGAATAAATAAGCACTTAAAAAATGAAGAAGAAAATCCCTTCGGAAACTTCCTCTATCTCTACCCACCCAACTTAAAAGTATATAACCGATTGTTCCTGACGCCCCCAGTACCCCTCTTTCTGCCCACGGTCCTGTGCCTGTGCTTTTTTTTTTCTTTTTTCAACGTTTATTTATTTTTGGGACAGAGAGAGACAGAGCATGAACGGGGGAGGAGCAGAGAGAGAGGGAGACACAGAATCGGAAACAGGCTCCAGGCTCCGAGCCGTCAGCCCAGAGCCCGACGCGGGGCTCGAACTCATGGACCGCGAGATCGTGACCTGGCTGAAGTCGGACGCTTAACTGACTGCGCCACCCAGGCGCCCCTGTGCCCGTGCTTTAATAAAACCACCTTCTTGCACAGAAAACGTCTTAAGAATTCTTTCTTGACCGTTCCCTCCTGGCCCACATCACATCAAAAGATGGAGGTTTTGCAAAAGTGCAAACCCTCACGTTAGGCCACTCCAGGTCCCCAGGGCTCACTGGCCATCAGAACGGCTCAGGCCCGTGGGGTCACAAAATCCACTGACCTGGGTTTACGGGCCCGAATCAGATGATGGAGGGCGGGCGAGGGGGAAGGCTCTGGCGAGGAAGTTCAAAGATGGGAGGCAGCCCACCCCCCCCGCCCTCACGCGGTACTCACCCCCGGAGCCTTTGGACTCAAAGCTGTTTCATGGTGAAAAAGCCCATGTCTACCAGGGATCTGAAACAGGCACCAGCCCTTTTAAACCAAAAGGCAGAGTATGGATATGGAGTCGCTTCTGCGTTCTATAAAAACACAGAATGGACAGAAGCTGGCTTCCGTGGGGGCGGCTGGAGCCACCACCTGCTGAGCACGGAGGCTCCGGACAGACCCAGGGCACAGAAAGGGCAGTGAGGCCAGAGGACGCAGGGCCCGTATGCTCCCTGGACCCCCAGCCCTACAGAAGCGCCCGCGAGGCGCGTTGACCGTTGCCCACCTCACCCCGCAGAGTCTGGCGGCACACATTGCAGGGGCCAGTTTCTCAGCCTGTGGAAGGAGACGAGACACCCTCCCACGTGTCAACTAGACATTCTAAAGAGTTCAGGGGCGCCTGGCTGGCTCAGTCAGGAGAGCATGCGACTCTTGACCTCAGGGTCGTGAGTTCCAGCCCCACGCTGGCTGCAGAGATTACTTAAATAAATAAAACTTTGGGCACCTGGATGGCTGTCGGTTGAGCGTCCGACTCCGGCTCAGGACGCGATCTCACGGTTCGTGGGTTCGAGCCCCGCATCGGGCTCTGGGCTGACAGCTCAGAGCCTGGAGCCTGGAGCCTGCTTCAGATTCTGTGTCTCCCTCTCTCTCTGCCCCTCCCCTGCTCTTGCTCTCTCTCTCTCTCTCTCTCTCTCTCTCTCAAAAATAAATAAACATCGAAAATAAATAAATAAAAAGACATTAAAAAAAGAAATTTTAAAACAATGTGCTAAACACCTCTCAGGTCAGAGAGGAAGTCAAAATGATATTTGCAGACAACATCCTCTGTGCAATTCCACCTCTGTGCAGGATGGGACGTGAAAACAGTTGCCCGATGTGCTTTGGTTGCAGGTGAGGACAGGTGCACATATGGGGACGGAAACGCAGAGGTGGGGGAAAGAGCAGGAAAGCTTTGGTAAGGGAGGCAGGAAATACACAGACGAGGGCAGAAGTCATGAATGGGAAAAGCGAACAAAAAAGCGAAAATCGACAGATCGGACCTGCTTCCTGGGAAAAGGCAACGACCTCGGTATGATGATCGCCAAGCAGCTTGGGGAAGAAGGGTCAAGATGGCAGCGGTGCTGCTGGGGGGTGGGGCGACCCTGGCCCATGGCCCGGGGCTGAGTCAGAGACAGGGAGTGGGTTGCACCCCAGCCTTCAAAGGGGATGAGCAGAAGTGGGGGTTCCCCAGGAAGGGGCCTCCTTCACACCAGAGGCTGTGTAAACTCCGTGGAATTTGGGGACATAAAATGATAACCGAACCAGAAGAGTGTATCTCTGAGTCAGGAAACCTTCTGAGCATAAAACTAAGGAAGGAAATACCAAGAAGACAGACTCAAAACGGGTCAGGATCTCACGGTTCATGAGATCAGGCCCCGCGTCGGGTTCTGAACTGACCATGTGGAGCCCACGTGGGATTTTCTCTCTCTCCCTCTCTCTCTCAAGATAAATAAACTTAAAAAGTCGGTGATAAAGAGGCAAATGTCCCAAGAAAGGTGGTGGGCAGTCGTCACAGCCGGCTGACAAACATTTGACAACGTGCGGCCGGCTAGCAGCCAAGTAGCCAACCCAAGAAGCCGGGCTTCCCGTCCACCTGTGCAGCTGGACAGCGGCCCGTGAAGGCCACCCTGTGGGCCCCGCACAGCGGCGAAAGTGGACAAGCGCCTGCTCAGGGCAACTCAAGGTTCGTGGAAAAGAGAAAAAGTGGATATATCCCAACGGGCCACGTTTCTGTCCGTCTGTGCCGCGCCGGGGACCCGGGCCGGGGGCTCACGCAGAAGCCGGGCTCTGCTGGCTCCCTGAACCCCCCCCCCCGGGAAGTGGGGTTTGAATTATACATTCGATCGTGGAGTCAGTTGGAGTCTGAACCACCGGTGGCCCTTGTCACGGGTGGGAGGCCTCCTCCGGGGTGCACACAGGTCCCTCCCATCCCCGGAGAGCAGGCGGCATCCTCGGAACAGTCTGCAAGGCCCGTGGTCAGTGTTCCCGTCTCTCGTGAAACCCCCAGGTGATGACCGTAATTTGCCCTGGGCCTCCTGCTGCCGCACAGGGCAGGCCGGCCACGGCCACGGCCACGGCCACGGCCACGACTGTAGGGCAGGGAGCCCCACCCAGGTTTCTACAGAGGCCAGAGGCTGAGCCTTCGGGAAATGCTTTACCGCCTCGCATCCTGAGCCGCCCCCCCCCAGCCCTCCCACCCGGTCCTCTCCCCGGTGGAGCTGATCCCTAACCTCACAGAAACCCCACATGGGCCACTGGAGTCAGCACAACCCTCAGTCTCCTAGACATCAGGTGCCCACAGAGGGAGACCCTGTGCCTGCCTGGGATGTAGCACTGAGGTGTGGGCTCGGCTGCTGCCACCAGAACCTGGGGTCCCCCCGCCTCCCACCCCGCCCCTGGCTGCCCCTCCTCCTCGCCCACTCGGGGTCCCAGGTGCCCCCCAAGGAGGGGAGCCCAGCCGGGGATGGCAGACCAGGACCCCAGCCCTGGGTTGGGGGAAGAGGACGGGAGCCAGGACGAGGTGAGACCAGGGGACCGAAGGGCGGTGTCGGCCGGGATCCAGGGGACCCCGGGGTCCAGACGCGGCTCCAGGCCCCCCACTCCCAGGAGGCCTCCGGAGAGGCCCCCAGGAGCCTGGCTGTGGGAGGTTTAGTCACACACCTATGTCTGTCCCCCAAGACTCAGCTGTCACACGACACCTTCACAGCATTCGGCCCGAGCTCGCAGACCTCTGACGGTCCGAGAGAAGCGGTGGACCCCTCAGCAGGAAAATGCACACGTACCACATGCACACCTACACACACCTACACCCCCCCACACCCATGCACACCTACACACATGCACGCTTACAAGCACACACACGGTGCACACCCCCACGCACCCCCACGTCCACACACACCTACACACTCATACACACATGCACACTCACGCGCAAGCACACACACAATGCACACCTATACACCCACACACGCCCATACACACATGCACACTCACACACAAGCACACACACAATGCACACCTACAGGCACCCCCACACCCATACACGTGCACACACACACAAGTACACACGTAATGCACACCTACACACCCACCCACCACCTACACACCCCTATACACATTGCACACTCACACATAAGTACACACCATGCACACCTACACATGCTCAGGCACACACGCACACTCACACACAAGTACACACAACGCACACCTACAGGCACCCCCACACCCATACACACCCTCATACACACACGCACACTCACACACAAGTACACACACAACGCACACCTGCACACACCCACATACCTACACATGCCCATACACATATGCACTCACACACAAGTATACACACAACGCACACCCACATCCCCCACACCTCCACACACCTGACACACAACACACTCTCACATACCTCACGTGCAACACATACACGCCTCACACTCAAATACTTATATAAACACATTTGCTCACACAATGCTCTCACACACGCACACACGTGTGCACCCTCTCACCCTTCCACAGGCACCCCGCTCTCGCCCACACTCACCGCACACACCACAGGAGGAGAGACCACCACAGCCAGCCTCAGAGGCGTGGAGAGGAGGGTCTCGGGCAGGAAAAGGGAGGCGAGCGGAGGCCCCTCCAGGGCGGGTCTCGCCTGCCCCCCAGCCTCCTCCACGCTCCACGGCCTCGCAGCCCCCATGTCGGGGGCTCAGGAAGTGCGTGTGGTTTCTCGAGAGCCCCTAGACCCAGCGACCGAGGCCCGGAGCTGTGCCCTGTCCTCCCGCCTGGGTCCTGTCCCCAGTTACAGCCGTCCCCGCCTCTCTGTGGCTCTGACCACGGGGGGCACAGCACTCCCCCTGGCTGGAGTGGACGAGCCCAGGGTGGGTGGCGGGGACCAGGGCCTCCCCGCAGGGCTGGGCCGCTCCCCGGGGAAGAGCCGCGGGGCCCAACCGGTCCCCCTTTAGGAAAGCGACCCCTGTCCCCCGTCCCCTCACCTCGCTGATGCCCTGGCGATCTCGGTGGGGTGTCCCGGCTGGGCAGGGAGGGGGCTCCGCTCTTTACCGGGCTGGGCTGTCGCGCGGCGAAGACGGCCCGCGAGCCCCGACGGCGGTGAGGGCACAGTGCTTCCTGTTCCCACTGCTTTGGAGGAAGTAGTTGCAAGTGGCTGATTGCACCACAGGTGGCCCATCAGACCCCAGCCCTCGAGCTCTGCACGGGCTCCCTGTGGGGGTGTCCCAGGAAGCCGGCCCAAGCCCACTCGCCCTGCCCTGCGCACGCACCACCGGCGAGGGGCAGCGAGAGGGGGGAGCACGCCGCGGACCAGTGTGGTGGCCCCGAGGGTCCGCCCCTGGGCGAGGCCGTGGCCGTGCCCTGCAGGGACGGAGGACCTCGGACTCGCACCCGGGGGCAGGGGCCCGGCCCGCAGACTGCACTCACAGGAGAGGCGAGAGGGAGAGGTGCCGGGGACCCAGACCTCGGTCGTGGAAATAAAAAGCACGACAGGGACCGAGGAGCAGAATGACGGGGTGAGAGTGAGCCGGTGGGCAGTGCAGGACCAGCGTCGGCACGGAGGCTGGAAGACGGAGACACGCGGTGCCGATGCCCACACCCATCGGAGCCCCAGAGCCCAGGAGCGGCGGCCCGTGGACAGAGAGGGGCACGTGCCAGCGGCAGGGGCTCCGGGTCCCGACCGGCCGGGCCAGAGGCCGCTGCGTGCCCTAGGAGGCTTCTGATGCCCTCGAAGGACAGAACAGAGGGCAAGAAAATGCCACGAGGTGGGGGGCTGGGAGGGGGGACGGCGGGGAGGAGAGGAGACACGAACGGATTAGGTCCCCAAAGAAACGAAACCAGGCACGTTCAGATGAGCCAGGACTCCGACACCTAGCTCCCTACGCTCTGCGCAGAAGACGCTCTCCGTCGAATAAACCCGGCAGGGGTACGCGGTGAGCCCACAGAAGTGAGCGAGGAAATTCGCAGAAATGGTGAAGCCTACGTAACTATTGGTTTTATAAACAGCGGTGAAAGTATCGACGATCTGAAACAAAAATCCTACGGGACCGGAACGGGAGATCGGGGGGCCACTGCCGCTTCTCACACTCGTCAATGGACAGTTTGATAAGAAATATTTCATGTCATATCTGAGAGCCATCCAAAAGCCTTCTTAAGGGGCACTGGGGAGGCTCAGTCTGCGTGTCCAACTTCGGCTCAGGTCGTGATCTCACGCTCGGTGACTTTGAGCCCTGGAACTGCTTCCGATTCTGTGTCTCCCTCTCTCTCTGCCCCTCCTCTGCTCACGTTCTGTCTCTCTCTGTCTCTCAAAACTAAAAAAGTGTCAAAAAAAATCTTTTTTAATGGTCTCAAAAGATACAACTCAAGGCCAAAAGCATTTAGTGCTTAAGGAACGATGGGGGCACGGAGTTTGTAGTGCACGCAGAAAGCAGTCACAGGTCTTCCTGTGCTGAACAAAATAGCTGCGAAATACATAGAACGAAACTGACAGATACATGAGCAGACGCAGCGAACATCTTGAACACACCTGTCTCAGAAATGCACACATGAAACAGAAATGCAAGTCAGGCCTACGGAGGATTTGGGGAATGGAAGCCCTTCTCCCTAATTGACAAACACATCGTGTATTAAGCCACAAAGGAAATCTCAACATTTTCTTTTTAATTTTGAGAGAGAGAGAGAGATAGCAGGGGAGGGGCAGAGAGAGAGGCAGAGAAGGAGAGAAGCCCAAGCGGGCTCCACACCAGCAGCGCAGAGCCAGAGGTGGGGCTCGAACCCACGAACCTTGAGATCATGACCTGAACTGAAACCAAGAGTTGGATGCTTAACCGACGAGCCACCCAGGCGCCCCAAATCTCAACATGTTCTAAAGCACAGAAGTCACAGGGGGCCAAGTTCAGGGACACAGTGTAAGAAGATGCTAACCAGAGGACAGCATCGATGGAAAACGCCGCCCCCTGAGAAACTGGAGGCAAATCTGGTGTGGAATCGGCAGCACGCTGTGGCGGGCTCACGCAGGGAGAGAATAAGCAGCGGGGTAACTATTAATCTGGAGCTGTATGTATCCACAGGACGCCATTCAAAACCTTGACACTGAGGTTCTTTAACGCACGAGTTGCAGAAGGATGTGTGTGGTGGGATGCAATACACCTGCTCACCAGCCCCTCTGAGGGCCCAGGGCGCAGTGGTCCTGGAACGGAGTGCGGAGGCTTTCAGTTTTATATAGATTTTTTTTTTTTTTGCTTTTAATTGTTTAATGTTTATTTATTTTTGAGAGAGAAAGAGAGACGGAGTGCAAGTGGGGGGAGGGGCAGAGAGAAAGAGAGAGAGACAGACAGAATCGGAAACTGGCTCCAGGCTCCGAGCTGGCAGCACGGAGCCCAATGCGGGGCTCGAACCCACAGACCGCAAGATCATGACCCAAGCCAAAGTCAGACGCTTCACCGACTCAGCCACCCAGGTGCCCCAGTTTTATATATTCGCGAAGAAAAACTACTGGGCAAAGTAAGGCCAAATGTTAAGATCTGACAGACTCAGATGGTGGGTACGTGGGTGTTGGTGATGCCGGTCTTCACGCTTTTCTGTAGTCTTGAGATATTTCATTTTCTTAAAAAGGAACTGACAGGGAGTGGTTACCCATGAGCTAGAGGAGCCTGTGGGGTAATGGAAATGTGCTAAAATTGAGCTGTGGTGATGATTTCACAACCCCGTAAAGTTGCTAAAATCATCACAGTATACACGTACGATTAGTGAATATTGGTATGTAAATTCTACCCTAATGAAGCTGTAGGAAATAAAACAAAATGGAGAATATTCAGGGGAAAAGAGCCACCAGCGGCTTCCAGCCCCGGCTGAGACAAAGCAGGCACGCTCCACCCCGTCTCGACCACTCATCGCAGCTAACGCTATCACACAGGGTAAAATAGAGCAATTTTCCAACAGATTGGGGTGAGAAATCAAAACCTGATGAAAGGCTGATAGGAGGGGAATGTCCTGCCCCCCGCCCAGGACCCCTGGCTTAGCTCAAGGTGTTCCTCACCCCAGAACAACACGGTGCACGTGGCCAAGAGAAGCCCTCCTCTCTGGCCCCTGGACTGGGAAAGCAGTGCCTTGATGGGTGCAGAGAGGAGGGGAAGATGTCCTGCTTCATTTTCTTCATCTCGGTCTCGCCCCAGAGGCAAACTCCTGCCCCAAACCTGGGCTCCCAGGAAGGTGGGAGCATCAGCTATAACAGCAGAAGCTACTGCTGTCCTCACTGTGGCCCAGAGGGACGCAGGCACAGGACATACGCGGCAGGGGGTGAGGGTCACAACTCCTGCTTGACGGCCAGAGGAGCAGGGAAGGAGGCCTCTGGAGGCCAGAGCACGTGGGCGATAAGGTCAAGAAAGAGATCCCATAAAGCTTTGTATCAAGTTCCAGACTCACCCCTCGATTGGACATGTGTGGAAAGGCTTTGAGAATTGAGTCATGGTGCAGACCACTCCCAAGGTCGAAGACTGGACCCAGGGGCATGCAAGTGTGAGATGGGTCCAAATAGCACTACAAAGTCTGAGAACTAAACTCATGCGGGAAGCAGAGCCCACAGGAAGTGGGTCTGAATTTGTGCTCTGCCCTAATCAAGCTGACCTGCCAGCAAAAGCAAAATGAGCAATGTTGGAGAAGATTGTCATAGGATCCAGAATTAAGCAGTATTGAAAATGTGTAAAATACAATCCGAAAGTACTCAAACAACTATAATACCAAAGAAAACTGCAAGAACTTGTAAGGTAAAAGACAGTAAACAATGCCAACTCTGAGATGACCACCATGTTGAAATGATCAAATAAAGCATTGAAGTCAACTGCCATAAATATGCTCCATTAAGTAAGGAAAGCACTCTGGAAACAAAAACAAAGGTGAAAATTTTTCAGCAGAGATTTAAAAACTACGAAAAAGAGTAAAATGGGTATTTACGTTTAGAAACACAATAACAGATATAAAAAATTCACCGAATGAGCTTGCTAGGAAAATGGTACCAGACAGAAGGAGAGTGAACTTGAAGACCAGTATGAATGACAAAGAGGAAAAAAGAGATCGGCAAAGACAGAGACCGGACGCCTGCAGGATGCCATCGAGAGTTCCAACATCTGCATTGTTGGGGTCCCAGAGGGACAGGAGTGAAAGGTTGACAGAAAGAGCATTTGAGGAAATAATGGCTGAAAACCTCCCAAATTTGCTGAAAAATGTAAGTTTACAGATTCAAGAAGTCCAGTAAACCTCAAACAGGATAAACTCAAAGAAAACCAAGCCTAAACACATCACACTCAAACTGCGGAAAACCAAAGATAAAGAGAAAACTCTCAAAATCATGCAGAGAAAAATGACACATTACACGCAGGGGAACAAATATTGAGTAGCCGTAAATTTCTCACCAGAAACCACAGAGGCAGAAGACAGTGGCACAGAGCTCAAAGGAGAGGGCTGTTAGCCTTGGATTCCACGGCAGCACATTCCCCACGAAAGAGGGAGAGGTAAGGACATTGTCATACAGAGGCAAAGCAAGAAAATTAGTCCCCCGCAGGTAAGCTCTAAAAGCAATCTTAAGACTTCAGAGGGAAATGATACCAGAAATGTGGACATTTAGGAATAAAGACAGAGCAACAGAAATGGGAAATACCTGTGTAAATACAATTTTTGTATTTGGAGGCTACTTTTCTCTTCTTAAGGTCTTTAAAATATGTTGATAAAAATTACAGTTGACTCCTCGGGGCGCCTGGGTGGCTCAGTTGGTTGAGCATCTGACTTGCGGTTCATGGGTTCGAGGTTCACGTCAGGCTCTGTGCTGATAGCTCAGAGCCTGGTGCCTGCTTTGGATTCTGGGTCTCCCTCTCTCGAAAGAAAGAAAGAAAGAAAGAAAGAAAGAAAGAAAGAAAGAAGAAAAAAATTACAGTTGACTCCTGAAAAATGCAGGGGTTTGGGGTGCTGACTGCCACCCCAAAAGTAAAAATCCATGTATGACTTTTGACTTAAGTCGATCAAGTCGATTAACACATATTTGTAGGTTATATGTTTCATATACTGTATTCTTACAATAAAGTAAGCCAGAGAAAAGAAAATGTTATTAAGAAAATCATCAGGAAGAGGAAATGCATTTACAGTGCTATACTGTATTTATTCTTAAAATCTGCACGTAGATGGACTCACACCATTCACATTTGTGTTATTCAGTGGCCAGCTGTATAACATTGTCTCGTGAGGGTTCCATGCATGTAAAATACAAAATACGTGACACACCAGCAAAAGGAGGGCAGTAAAGGAATCCACATGGTTTTTAAGTTCTACCACATTCCCCCAGATGTGGTAAAATACTAATTTTTGAGTAGATAATGCAGTGTATAAGGCACATATTATACGTTCTAGAGCAGCCAGTGGAACACTTAGTCAGGAAGCCAGCTGATAAATTAAAATGCAAAGCTAGAAACACTCCTACGATCCAAAAGAAAGCAGGAGAAGGAAAGGAAAGTGGAAAACAAAGAGAACAAACAGAAAACAAAAATGTAAACAATAGATCCAAATCCAACCATTCCAATAATTACATTAAGCGTAAATGGCCTAAATATAATGATGGCAAGGCCAACAGCAGCAGATAGGGTTTCTGAAACACGTCCCAGCTCTGCCGGCTGTAAGAAACGCACTCTGAGTGTGATGATGCGGGTGGGGAGAGAAGAAGGGAGGGGGAGCTGTACCATGGAAATGCGAATCGGAAGAAAACGGGAAGGACGATGTGCCTGTCAAGCAAAGTAGACGTCACAGCAGTGAAAACCACCAGTTGTGCGGTAGGGCTTTACTTAACGATAAAGGGTCAACCCAGTGAGATGTAAGGATTGTAAACAGGCACACACCTAACACCAGGGCTCACAATACACAAAAAAACGTTAGAGAGCTGAGAGGAAAGGGGTGAACGCCCACTTACAGCTGGAGCTTTCAATCCCCTCTCGGCGCTCAGTTATAAAAAGCAGACAGGGGCGCCTGGGTGGCTCAGTCAGTAAAGCATCCAGCATTTGACCTCAGCTCAGGTCTTGATCTTAGGGTTGCGAGTTCAAGCCCTGCATTGGGCTCCATGATGGGTGTGAAGCCTACAAAAAAAAAAAAAAGGCAGATAAGTGCAGCGAGCACACAGATCTGAGAACACCATCAGCCAGGACTGAAGACATTCCAGCCAGCAGCCCCGGATATATGTGTGTCATATTCACCCAGGAGAACTGTCTCCTGGGCCATAAGATAGATGTGAACACATTGAAGAGAAGTGAAATCGTGCCCAGTATGTTCTCTAGCTGTACTGGAATTAAACCAGAAAATAAGCAAGAGAAAGATTTAGAAAAATCTCCAAAGAAATAACACACTTCTTTTTCTTTTCTTTTTAAGAGAGAGAACACAAGTTGGGGAGAGGGGCAGAGGGAGAGAGAGAGAATCCCAAGCAGGTTCCACGCTCAGCATGGAGCCCAACATGGGGTCAATCCCATGACCCTGTGATCATGACCTGAGCTGAAATCAAGAGTCGGATGCTTACCGACTGAGCCACCCAGGTGCCCAGAAACAACAGACTCCTGAGTAATCTGTGGGTGAAATGGAAGCCTCAAGGTAAATTAGAAAATATTTGGGGGCACCCGGGTGGCTCAGTCGGTTAAGCATCCGACTTCGGCTCAGGTCACAGTCTCGCAGTTTGTGAGTTCGAGCCCCACGTCGGGCTCTGTGCTGACAGCTCGGAGCCTGGAGCCTGCTTCGGATTCTGTGTCTCCCTCTCTCTCTGCCCCTCCCCCAGTCATGCTCTGTCTCTCTCTGTCTCTCAATAATAAATAAACGTTAAAATTTTTTTTTTCAAAAAAATTAGAAAATATTTTGAATGGAATCAAATGAAATACCACATACCATATCCACAGAATGTAGGTACAGCAGTGCCTCGAGGGAAATTTATGGTATTCGATGCACATGTTAGAAATTCAACGACATGGGGCGCCTGGGTGGCTCAGTCGGTTGAGCAACCAATCCTTGATTTTGGCTCAGGTCATGATCCCAGCATTGTGAGATGGGGCCCTGCGTCGGGCTCTGCACTGGGTGTGGAGCCTGCTTAAGATTCTCTCTCTTCCTCTCTCTTTGCTCCTCTCCCCCATTCATGCTCTCTCTGTCTCTTTCAAATTAAAAAAAGAAAAAAAAAATTCAACGACATGAACGAATCCCAAGCATTTCGCCAAGCGAAGAAAGTCAGGGGGAGGTACAGAAAGCCAGCAAAACAGAGACTCAGCGGGCACTGCAAAGATAACGAGATACTGTTTCCCACAAGGGCAAATTTGCAAAGACTGGTGAAAGATGGTGAGGTAATGAGAGGCAATGGCACGACGTATTTCCATGTATAACGTACATGTAACGTGCTCGTCTCAGAAGCACCCTTTCCTGACAGCCACAACCGGGACTACAAGGTGTTCGTGTCTTTATGGGGACACGATCGGTATAAAATGTAATTGAATTACATCTGGTGACGGGGAAGTGGCTACATAAACCATGGCGCGTCCAGTCTCCAGCACCGCAGAGCATTTGAGAGCAGGGCCTGGTGCCAGCGACTCCGGCAGGAAAGCGGCAGACGGGGAGTCCTGGGGTTCGTGTGAAGGAGTTTCTCCATTCAGGAATAACAGTGTAAGGGGCGCCTGGGTGGCTCGGTCGGTTAAGCGTCTGACTTCAGCTCGGGTCGTGAGTTCAAGTCCCGCATCGGGCTCTGTGATGACAGCCCGGAGCCTGTTTTGGATTCTGTGTCTCCCTCTCTCCGCCCCTCCCCAACTTGCCCTCTGTCTCTCTCTCTTTCAGCAATAAACATTAAAAAAAAAAAAAAGAATAACAGTGTGAAACCAAGGACTTGATGACCTAAACCCTGGAGGCCTTTGCGGGGCACGAGCACAAGAGAGGAGACGAGGCTTTGTATTTCGGAGAAAGCTGAAGCCAGGGATGAGACAACAGAATTCTGGGAATAATCTTCTCCCCTAAGTCAGCCAATACATTCCATTTGCAGTCACTTTCACCAAACCTTCCAGTAAGTCAACTTTATCTCCTCAGGTGCTCTTTGAGGACGTGGTGGCTGGCCTAACACTGAGCACACAGCTTGTGCCCTCCAGAATGACACGGTCCAGTTCAGGGACAAGCACGTCACAGTGGTATAAGGCAGAACGAGTAGGGATCTGCCAAAGTGGTCCTGGCATGGGGTTGGGGACAGGGGACAGTCAAGTGATGTAGAAAGGAGGGAGAGATGAGAGGAAGGATGTTTCCATCCTCTTACTGGCCTGGGCACCCCCAGCCCTACTTCCCACCCAGCAGCATCCCCACGATACACAGCACCAAGAGGACCAGAGGGGGCTCCTTTTTGAGAGTTTGAAGATTAAGAAACGTTTTGTTGATGGAGAATGTGAGGCAAAGGGTTCCGGGCTCCTTTTATGGTGAATCCCAGGCAGGGCTGCAGCATTTTAGCTGATGCTGGGAGAAGGTTGGAGGCTCAGGCACCACAGCCTACGATGCTGTGTGGGTGTGATGAGCAAGATGTGAGAACTGGGGCCCACCCATCAGAGGAGGCACCAGAGAAAGAACCGCCCAGCACTCAAAAGGCAGAAAGCAAGCTTGGCCCTCGGAGGGTGTCATGATGGCACTCGGGTCAACAGCATGATTGTGATGACTCTTTCCCAGCTCACACCCGCCTATCTTGCACTCCTTTGCCAACTTCCTTCTGGCCCAGCTCTTGCCTTTTCCTGACCTTTCCCCCATCCTTGCTTTTGTTTTCTTTTTAATTTCTTCCCACCAGTAACTTCCTTCTGCAATGTTGATTCAGCTGTTGCTTCTTTTGTGGGGGAGGCAGGGGGTGGAGGAGCCAGCAGAGACAGCTGCAGAGGCTGGAGGCAAGCACGCTCCAGTGGGGGTGGGCAGAACAGAGCGGAAAACAGTGTTTGCCCTCGTAAGTGCTCCAGATAGTTCTCTCACTGGATCTCCCACAGATCCTTACAAACGGGCAAAAAGTCACTCTGCCAGGGCAATGGAGATGCTTACTGTAATCCAGGCCACATAGGTGCTGGGGCAGCCAGGTGAGCATAGAAAGTAGGGAAGGTATTTGAGAGGTTAGAGTCATTTCTAGCCACCTACTGTCCTGAATGCTGGCCTAGGTACCCTCATCCCCACTTACCACCCAACTACTACCTTCATGTCAAGCTTCCCTCCATGGGGAAGCATTCCTGGTTTCCTAACTCACCTAAAGGAAGGACAGCTTGAGGGGGCTGCTCAACACTCATCAGAACAGAAAGATTAACCAACAGGCTTGATGCCGAGAACCTGTTGGAGGGCAGAAGAGTTTGGCTCTATATTCAAAGGAAATTGAGCCAGAAAAAGTTAAGCAATGATCAACTCTGGGGGAAAACCAGAAAGTTGCATAAAGAAGATGTAATTACAGAATGTCCACTTGGCTCAGCAGTACACATTTATGTGGTTAGAATAATAAAAGTACTGAGCCTGGATGAAAAATGAAACTGTTTATTGTTCTACAGAGATGTGAGGGATGGGCAGGGGTGTGAGGAGCTAACATCCTCATCACTACAACAAGCCATAATGCCTTCCCAGGCCCCTAGAATCTAATTTCTCCTTTCACTATAAATACCAGGCTGACCTATGGGGCTCCAGTAGGTCAAAGGGGCCACCAAACCCTAACCCAGGTCGCAGGGTCATTCCTCTCCTTATGATGTTTATCAAATTGCCATTTCCTGTTCAGTTTATGGTTTCTACCAATGCCAAGTATAGCCAGTTGTGGACATCTTTAGTAGCGTGTGCCCACCGAAAGTCTGTGCTGCCTTTGTCAAAGCAACTTTGCACCTTCTGACCCTATGTTAATTGACTCAGTTTTCATGATTGCCTTCTAAGCTCCTCTTGCCCCAGGGGCCTAGTTTGCGGGCATGGATGCTGAGCTAAGAGAGCAGTTTTCACTTGGGGTCCAACAGACAAGCCACTGGGAGTGGTAGTAGTCTCTCGACACTCAATCCCTTTCCTTCTCTGGGTCTCAGTTTCCCTCACCCCTTCCCTTCATTGTGAGGACAAATGAAGACATGTGAAAGCATCCCACAAAGGGCCAGGCAAACACAGCAGGTGCCCGATAAATGTAAAGTAGCAAATCATAAAAAGATGACAGAGACAAGTTCCCAGCGATATGGAGCTTCCAATACAATTATAGCAGGGTTTTTTTTGTTTTTTGTTTTTTTTGTTTTGGTTTTTGGTGGTTTTTTTTTGAGGGGAGTGTCTATATCTGAAATTTTTTCTTGTTGAATTTTCTGCTTCTACCTTTTAACTTTTGAACCTGGGGGGAAACAATTTGCTTTTTCTGCATTGGTTTCTTTGCATGTAATAGAGAAGAATTAAATTCTTTCCTCCATTTCCTCCTGGAAATGCAGTGCAAATGAGAACCTGCCTTCCCTGAATGTTGAGAGCACGAAGGAAGAATACAGAGGAAGGCATGGCCACCGAGGCCTCCAGGGCCACTGGGCATGGCAGCACCTGTCCCTGCCCTGCCCCAGAAGGTGACTTTCAGGGCAGGCTGAGATTTTGGAGGAACATGTGAGAAACTTTCTCACACCTCTTTCCAGCCAGACTCCCTGGGAAGGTTTCTAGCAGGCTCACTTTCTTTTATTTTTTTCTAAAAGCTAATTTATTTATTTTGGGGAGAGAGAGAGAGAGAGAGAGAGAGAGAGAGAGAGAGAGAGAGAATCCCAAGCAGGCTCCGCACTGTCAGTGCAGAACCCAACGCGGGGCTTGAACTCATGAACCACGAAGGCTCAACTGACTGAGCCACCTGGGCACGGCACACCAGAAAGCTTCCATTTCCCTCCGCCACCAGGACTTCATGCATTAGCCAAATGTAATGACCTGTCTCATCCCTGAACTCACCTGGTTATCTCTCCTGAATGGTCAGTTCTGAAGCCCTTCCTACCTGCCCCTGCATTTCCCATCCTAAAGGGTCCAACCTGAATGCCGTCTCCCCCACAAATGTGTCGTGTCGGTCGTGTAGAGGTGAGGGACAAGGACCCGGTGGCTGCCTAGCTGTGTGACTGGGTGACAAGTGGCCCCTTCTGGCCCTAGGCCCCTTGCTGGCCAGTGGGGACGGTGATCACTGGCCTTACATCCCTGGGTGAGTTCCAGGCCAGTGGGGACACAGAACAGCGCCTGGCCCCGAGAAGGTGACTAAGGAGCAGGTCCTGCATGACTTTGGCTTTGCTGGTCGCACGGCTGCAGCAGCAGCTCGACCCCTGTGGCATCCGAGCAGCCACAGACCATCTGTATGTAAATGAGCTTAGCTGCACCCAAAAACAGGCAGAACCCTGCTCTAGACCAGTGACTCTCTGGGGACAGAGGACAGTGGGTGGGAGAGGAGGGACTACACCCAGGACCTGGAAATCCCAGCCTAGGTGCTCGGCTGGGTGCCTGTCAGGAATGCAGACCCACTGGTCCGCGCCCAGCCTGCTGGATCCAGATCCTGGCCTGGGGTGGGGCCTGCGTGTCCCACTAACACACACTGTGGTGGTCTGATCATCAGCAGAGGACACAGCCCAGACCGGACTCCGAGACTCAGGCCCCCACCAGGCCTGCACCCAGAAGGCACTTGGTGCTGGGGAGGAGGCTGACGAGAACATCAGAGCTGGGCGGGGGGGTGGGGGACAGAACCGGGAGCACCTGAAGCTGAAGTGAACCCTAGGGGCCTTTTTTCTCTCCGAAGAAAGCTTCTCCCCTGGCCTCTCCCACCGGTTTCCAGTTTCCTCCTCTTCCACAGGGGAGAATGAGGCATCTCAAGTGGCTCCCCAACTCCCCCCACACCCCAGAGGTGGTGATCTATCGTATGCCTGCCCCACCTGGGTCCACATCACCCTTGCGGGCATCCGGCTGGGGCTGGGAGCCTCTTTCCCAGTCTCCATTGGGAGCACTCCAATGAAGTGCTCCATTTCTGTCCACCTGCTGCCCGTCCCTCCCCTTTGGTTGTGGGCCCCAGTCGAGAGCCCAGAAGGACCTGTCTGGAAAGATCTCACCCTTCTTCACCTGGGGAGACCTTGCAGGCTGGGGAGCAGTCTTCTTCCTCCTTCCTGTTCTGTCCCTCAAGGGAATAGCGGCACCTCTCCCTCGTGGGGCCCCCGGGTCAGTCTTGCTTCTGGAGGCCGCCGGGCAGGGGAGCAGTGGTGGCCCACATGTCTGGGCTCTGGGAAGCCTGGGCTGCAGTCCCGGATCCCCGCGGGGCTGGTGGCTGCATGGCCGTCGCCCAGTTCCTGAAAGGTGTCTTTTCTATCTGTACAGTGGGGGTGAAGGGTCCGCCTCTCAGGACGCTGAGATGAAGTACCTGAAGCTCTCAGAAGAGCCTGGAAAGATGGGGGCAGGGCAGGTGTCAGGGCCAGGTGCCCAGCCCACTGGGGGCTGATGAATGACAGACAGTAGGAGAGAGGGAGATCTCATTCTGGCAAGGCACCCAGGAGCTGACTGAGTGGGGTGACAGTGAGGTGGAGCAGGGGGAGGGAACACTGGCCCTGACCCAGGTGTGACCCCATCCCCGAGGGGAATAGCCCGCTGAAGGTCACATGGGCTGCAGGCCGGCCGGCTGGGCGGAGCCCCTAGGCTGTGTGCTGCATGGCACCAGGGAGACCTAACCCTTTCCGCACTTGAGCAACAATGAAAATTCCAAGTCAGGGGCGCCTGGGTGGCTCAGTCGGTTGGGCGGCTGACTTGGGCTCAGGTCATGATCTCGCGGTCCATGAGTTCAAGCCCCGTGTCGGGCTCTGTGCTGACAGCTCAGAGCCTGGAGCCTGTTTCGGAGTCTGTGTTTCCCTCTCTCTGACCCTCCCCCATTCATGCTCTGTCTCTCTCTGTCTCAAAAAAAAAAAAAAAAAAAAAAACGTTAAAAAAAAAAAAAAAAAAAAAAAGAAAATTCCAAGTCAAAAAAGGCAAGACCCAGAGAGCCGCCGGAAAAGGCGGCAGGAGGCACCTCTGGGCAAGGGGATCAAAGGGATTTTAACTGTTTAAAATAGTTTTCTCTATTTTCTAAATTGTTTACAACAGCTACGTATTAATTTTACAACCAGAAAAGACTATTAAGTGTAAATTACGTTACTCAGACCATGAAACAAAGGCAGAGAACCTAGCGGCCGCCTAGGCCGGGGAGGGGGAAGGAGAAAGGGTGGAAGGAGAAGCCAGGACCCGAGCTGGAGGGTTTGGGGCGCGGGGCCCTGGGGCCGCCCCCGGAGGGCCTGGGCTGCACTGCTTCCCCTCGGGGCAGAGCAGAGCAGAGCGGGCCTGGAAATCGCGCCTTCCCTGGGCCTCTTCCTCCCGCCCCCTCCGTCACCACTTCCTGCACTCGACCCCGGCATCACGCAGTGAGTCGGACACATTTTTGCCCAAAGAGTTTCCAAATTCGGGAACTCCACGGCCCCAGCCTGTTTGAGCTTCCTGTGGCGTTCCTGGGCGCGGTTCCCACCCCGGGAAGCTGCGCCCACAGGCGCCCAGGTCGGGGACCTGCCGCGCCATCCAGGAGCCAAGAGGAGGCGCCAGTGCCCCACTCCCGGAAATTCGTCTGGTTATGGAGATGCTCAGACGACAAACGGCCCTGCAGAGATTCAAACCGGCCATTTTAACTCCAGAGGTCCCTGAAGCAAAGCCAAAGGTCACGGGGTGGAGGCCACCAGGAACCCAGCTCTCTGCTCTCCGCCCAGCGTGTCAGGTGCCCACCCGCCTGGGGCCAGGGTCGCCAGGACGGAGTCACCTCTGTCGGGCAGTACGACCGAGGGGCAGCTGTGCACGAGTGCCGACGTGACCCCCATCGCCCTGACGCAGCCACCCTCCGGCCGTGCCCCCTGGGTCTCCAGGAAGGGCCTCTCGGGGAACCAGGCCAGGCAGAGGACGGCGGGACTCGGAGCCTGCCTTAGTCTTCCAATTTGTAGCCGGTGGATCCAGCCCACCGTGCGCAGAGTGGGGTACGTCTCAGCCGCCCGCCCTGTAGCAGGGTGTCCCATGCTAGTCCCCGATGCTAGGAAGGGTCCCGAAGATGGAGGAGGGGGAAAGGGAGCTGCCCTCTCAGCCCGTCACCCCAAGCACCCAGGTCGGGCAGGAAGGGCTGGGGTCAGACGCAGGGTTTTGCCCCTGCCAAGCCCACCCCCGACACCAAGAGTCCCCACGCCCCAACCTGAGCTGAGAACCAGGACGCGTTTGCCGCCTATCTTCTATGGGCCACTGGAATCTACGGAGTGCGCTGCGGACAGGTGCTTCCTGGGGCTCTGCCGGTCTCCTCAAGAACCCTACGCTGGCAGCCCCATTGTAGAGATGGGTAAACAGGCTCAGACGTTCCTGATGCGAAACTGTCGGGGGGTCGCCTGGGTGGCTCAGTTGTTGAGTGTCTGACTTCGGCGCAGGTCATGATCTCATGGGTGGTGAGTTCAAGCCCCACATTGGGCCCCCTGCTGTCAGCGCAGAGCCCGCTTCAGATCCTCTGTCCCCTTCTCTCTGCCCCTCCCCCACTCATGCGCACTGTCTCTCAAAAAGAAATAAAACATTAAAAAAAAAAAGAAAATGTTGGGGTCAAGGAAGAATTCTTGAGGTGTCTTCGGTGCAAAAAAAGGTCATTTTTTTAAAGCACGGGGACAGGACCCGTGGGCAGGCAGAGCTGCACTGGGGCTGTGAGGGGTGACTGGTCATATACTTTCAAGTTGGGAGGGGGTCAGGGACAGGGTAGTCTCTACGGATTTGGAAGCAAGGTTTCAGGACCTTGAGGGGCTTGCTGCTGTTAGGAAAAGGTCATTTACTGTCTAGTAAAACCTTACTCAGGAGACCCTTCAGATGTACACCAGGGGCCATATGCTTGGAGGAAGATGGCTAACCTATACCTTTGGCAGGTGTGTGCGTGTGTGTGTGTATGTGTGTGTGTGTGTGTGTGTGTGTGTGTGTTAGAGATAAAGGAAGTTTCCAAGGGGTTTTTACAGGGTCCTGGAGGTTGGGCTAATGTCAAACTAAGGTTGCCTTTTACCCCAGCAAAGAATTAACATAGAGGCATCTAAGCTCCCAGAGGGAGGTTACTCTGCCCGTCCCAAGTACTTGTCAATGGCTCGAAGTTATAAGGAAGTTTAATTTTCTTCTTTAGCCTTTGTTCTCCACATCAGTGCCTACCTTGCCTAAGTCACTCCGATGCCTGGCCACCTCCCTGGATGCGTGCGACCCGGATCTTCCTTTCCTGAGCGAGACCCCAGCATCCTGAGACACCCCCCTCCCCAATCGAGCCAGGCAGGGCTGAAGGGAGACGAGTGCACGGGGAGAGGAGCTGGAGGACCTGGTCGGCGGGGCGGGCGCTGCCGCCGGGAGGCTGGTGGCCACCCCCGTGACCACCCCAGGAAGGACGTCCTGACCCTGGGCACGTGGCGAGGGCAGGGTTAGGAGTCACGTCCCGGGGCCGTGACTGCGCGCGCCAAGCTGCAAGGGGCCGCTCTCAGCGCAGCTTCCGGGGGTCTGGGAGACCGGCTGCTTCGCCAGGAAGTCCCTCCGCGAGGGCCCGGGGGACACCGAGGAGCGGCGGGGCCGCCTGCACCTCCCGAGGGCCCCCCCCACCGGCCCCGGCGCCCCGAGGTCTTGAGGCCGCTGCCCAAGGGCGGGTCCTGGGGAAGCGCGTCCCCGCAGCCCCGCGTCTGCGCCCGGCGGCCAGCCCAGCTCCGCCCGGAAACCCCGACGCCCCGCGAGCGCCCTCAGGCGACGAAAGAATGAGTCGGCGAGAAAGCAGAGACTCCGGGTCCCGCAGGGAGGGGGCGGGCGGAGACGCGGCTGAGCCGTGGGAAGGGCGGAGCGGCGGGGAGGGCGGGCCGGCCAGGGTGGCCTTTGAGCGGAGGTCGCGGCCTGGGGGCCCCTCTGGGGAGGTAGGGGTGCTGCAAGCAGAGACGGAGAGCAGGGCTAGAGGCAGGAGCCCCGGGGTGGGGGTGGGGGACTTGGGGTAGAGAGAAGGGGGCTGTTGGGTTGAATGTGGCAGGGAGAGGGGGAGCCAGAGAAGATGACACCTCGCTTTTTGGCTCGGGCAGCTGCGTGGGTAGCGTTCGTTGGAAGGCAGACATACTGCTGGGGCAGGGACAGATTGGGATCAGAAGCAAGAATTCGGTTTTGAGAGTTTCACTACATTTTCAGGTGGAGATGGAGAGATCCAGCTGCAGATGGCAATGTCAGGATAGCAGGATAGGGTGTGGAAAGCTCGAATAGGACGAGGGCATCCAGAGGGACCATGGGACAGATGGAGAGAGAAGGGGCCCCAGGACTTTCAAAGACTCCCAACTGGTTCATTTTGTTGGACTTTGTTTTCCCTTTATCGAGAAAGCTTGCATTGCACAGAAGAGGCAAAAAGCAAACCCTAAAATTGAAGCTGTCCCTCAGGCCTTGAGCTGGCCGGGTGCTAAGATCACCACTGGGTTAGACAAGGGACTGTGTCCCTGGAGCCTGGAGCCAAACCTTGGCCTCCCTGCCTCCCAACGGCTCAGGAGAGGAGGCGGGTTGGATGTAGAGGATACCGGTGGGTTAGCGATTAGGTCATCAATGCCGGAACCCTTAGAACGGAGCTCCTGCTGCAACGTTCCCTCCCTCCCTGCACGGACTGCCAAGCAGCACGATCTTCCGGGTGCCCGCTGAGTTTCATGTGTGCCGATGCACTCTTATCAATGAGCTCATCTTTGCATTCGCATGACCTCTGTAATCACCTCTGCACTCTCGTATTATGTCATGGCACAGCTGTGGACCTGCACTGTGGCACGGCACCAGAGAACAGGCTTCTCTCGTGACACCCTCTGAAAGAAGTCGTAGGTGCTGCTGGATGGGTATGGACTGGGTTGTGGGTGCCACCTTCTCCACATTCTAGAAAGCCATCTGCGGGGCTGACTGACACCCACTGCATCCAGAAGTACAACCAGTGCTGTTCACAGCCGGGCAAGAGGTTCTAGCTAAAGGAAGCTGGGTTCTCCTTTAGACCAGCCTGGTCTGGCAGATGCTGGTCAGACATCCACGCTGGCCACCGGGCAGGTAATAGCAGGACGGCTTTTACAGAGTGGGGAACGCCAAGCCTGAGAAGGGCTTCTGGGGTTTCTTCCAGTGACACATTTCTCTGTGGCTTCAGACTGGGTCCGTGCTGTGAAGTCACCCCTGTGTGTTCTGGTCTGATGTCTCTGAGGTGGCTTCTTCATCTACAAATGGCCTCATTCACTGTTGGAACGTTCTGGAACTGGATAGGTTGGCTCCCGCATGGCGTGGCCAGAGACCACCCTGAACGGGACCTGCTATCAACCCAAGTAGGACGTGTCCACTTGCCATGGTTTTGCGTTTTCTAGAGTATCATATCCTCAGTAAAGCCTGGAATATATAAGTGGATATGAATTCCAGCTGGTTATGTGGCCTTGAGTAAATCACAGATCCTGTCATCTTGGCCTTAAGCGGCCCATGTGTTCATGTGTCCAACCCTCGCTGGGTGAGTACCTCTGTGTCCTTCCTGAGAAACAGCACCTAGCTTTGCCTACAGCAGAATCCTCTCCGAAATCCATTTCGTGTGGGTGGATTTCCACCGGGCTCCTGGACAGGGTTGAGTGGTGAGTGTGAGCACCCAGGACCTTCTCAGTGTTGGGGGGGAAGTGGGGGGGGAGACAGAGTGTGGCCGCTGCTCTGGCTGAGTCTGGACTCCTGTGTGGCCCCATCCATAGCCTGGTCTGTGCTATACTTTGCTCTAGATTCGTCGGCTTTGTGTCTCCAACAGCACAGTGGGCTCCTTGAGGATGGGCGTCACACCCACCCAGAGGTTGTTTTCCTGAATGCACCGTCCGGGTTGGATACGTGGGAGCCCCTGAGCTCAGAAAGCAGATGGCGCCTGTCAGAAGGGCAGGACTCACTCAGGTCCTGGTCCTGGAGCTTCCGGCCTGCGATCTGGCATCGCTTTGCATTTAAATGGTCGAGTCACACCAGTCTCAAGGAATCGTTCTGGGATGTAAATGAAACCATGTAGAAAAAGGTGAACACGAAATAAATGTTCAATTAGAGTTTATTAACTTAATTAAGTTAATCAAAGTTAATTAAGACAAATGGACTAGCTCAATCAAGGGTTGTTGGGGTGCCCTTAGGTTCAACCATATTCCCTCTCAGTTCGCGACTTTAGTCCCCCCTCCCTCCCCTCGCCCTGTCCTGACTCTCGTTTTGCTCCCACGGTGCTTTTGGAGGGCACAAGGGCTGTGTAGCAAACACGCTCATGTATTTTTTTTTTAAATGTTTATTTCCTTATTTTTGAGAGAGAGCGTGGGCAGAGAGAGCGAGAGAGAATCCCAAGCAGCTGTCAGTACAAAGCCTGGGGCTCGATCCCACAAACCGGGAGATCATGACCTGAGCAGAAAGCAAGAGTCCCACACTGAAGAGACTGAGTCAGGCACCCCAACACACTGGTGTGTTTTCAACGTGCTTGGTCCCCGACCCGGCGGTACCCGTCATTCTCCCAGGTGCTAGCGAGGCCGCCGGGATTCCCGCGAATGCCCACACCTGCCCCGGGCGCATGCGCGGCGCCGGCGGGGAGAGCGCGGATCTCCGCCTCCCGGCCCCGGTTTCCGCCCGGCCGGGGGCGCGCGGGACCAGCTTCCGGCCGGCGGTGCGGCGCGCGCAGACGGTTTCCGGCCGGCCGGGGGTGTCGCGGGAGCATGGGGAAAGTGAGGGGGCTGCGGGCCCGGGTGCACCAGGCGGCGGTGAGGCCCGCGGGGCCGGAGGCGCCCGGCCCCGCGCCCCCGGCCCGGGAGGCGGCCCCCGCGCAGGCTTCGGCCGGCGGAGTCGGGGCGAAGGTGAGTGGCCTCCGCGGACCCCGGGGCGGTGTGGCTGAGCACCGAGGTCCGAGGGGACCCTGCGGCGGGCACGCCCATGGCACCCGGCCCTGCGCGGCCCCCTCCCTCGCTCAGTGATGTTTTCGGGGTTCGTCCGGGTTCTAGCCCGCTCGCCTCGGCGCTTCCTCCTGCCGGTGGTGGTGGGCCGGCCGACCACGTGTTGTAACGTGGGCGGGCCCGCGGGCGCTTGCACGCGCTTAGCCCGCCGCCTGGAAGTGGGGGGCTGGCGGGGCCCCGGGGAGCGGAATGCGAGCGCGAACAGCCTGGTTTGCTCTTCCCTACGGCCCTGACCTCCGTTCCGACCAGGGACGCTCAGCTGCTGAGGACGGAGCTGCCGTTTTAACACGCGGTCTGGCCCTTACGAACACCGTGTTGGAATAACACCGTGTCATTCACGGGTCCCAAAACTCGCTCCTGTGAAGTGTCCCGTTCAGTGGGCGTTCTTTAGTGTTAGGTTCACAACGTAGTTCGGTGGTCCCTACACATTTCAGAAGATTTTCATCACCCCAAAAAGAAACCCTGTACTTATTTTTTTAATGTTTGTGTATTTAAGTTTATTTTTGAGAGAGAGAGAAAAAGCGCAAGTGGGGGAGGGGCAGAGAGAGACTCTCAAGCAGGCTCTGCATTGTCAGCACAGAGCCCCATGCGGGGCTCCAGCTGGAACCGTGACCTCGAGACCTGCGCGGAAGTCTCAGGCTGGACCGACGGAGCCCCCCAGGCGCCCCTAGAAACCCTTACTTACTATCAATCATTCAGGCCACGAGGAGTCCACTTCCTGTTTGCCTGCGGCTAGCTGTTTGTGTCCAGAATCCGTTTTTTTTTTTTATTTTATTTTTATTTATTTATTTATTTATTTATTTATTTTTTTCCAACGTTTATTTATTTTTGGGACAGAGAGAGACAGAGCATGAACGGGGGAGGGGCAGAGAGAGAGGGAGACACAGAATCGGAAACAGGCTCCAGGCTCCGACCATCAGCCCAGAGCCTGACGCGGGGCTCGAACTCACGGACCGCGAGATCGTGACCTGGCTGAAGTCGGACGCTTAACCGACTGCGCCACCCAGGCGCCCCCAGAATCCGTTTTGTGTGCGTGGGTGTCCACGGGGCTCCTGGGCGGGGTTGACACGCAAATGCTGGCGCCCAGGGCCGGTGTCGGGGAGGAGAATGTGGCCGCTGCCCTGGCTGAGTCTGGACTCCTGAGCGGCCGCTGCGGGTGGCATCCGTTGTGTGCAGGTTTGACCGCGCTGACTTTCCGGATATGGTGCAGTACCGGCCGTGGCCTTGTGTGTCTGGCTTCTTTCACGTAGTTTTTTCTGAGGCTCATCCTTATTTCTAGAGCAGTGTGTTTATGTTTCATTTTTCTTATGGGTGAAAACACTCCATTGTATGGTTGCTATCTGCCACACCACGTTATCTTCATCGTTCCCAAGTTGGAAAGGTGGTTTCTAATTTTGGTCCGTCGTGGACGATACTGCTGTGGACATTGGGAGTGGAATTGCTGGGTCGTATGGAACTTTGTGTTTAACACGGTGGCTGCGCTGTTTTACATTCTCTTCAGTAACATATGAGGGTTTCACTTTCTCTGAATCCTTACCAATACTTGTCATTGGCCATGTTTTTGATTACGGCCATTCTGATGGACGCGAGGTGGTATTTCATGGCTTTGACTTGCATTTCCCTGAGGGCCAATAATGTGGATCATCTTTTCATGAGCGTGTTGTCTATTTGTAGATCTTTTTTTGGAGAAATGTCTGTTCAAGTCCTTTGCCCATTTTGAAATTGTGTGTTTTGTTGTTGAGTTGTGAGAGTTCTTTCTATATCCTGGATGCTAAACACCTACCAGATATACGTGGTTTGCATATTTTTTTTTTCTAGTTCTGTGAGGTGGTGTCTTTTTTTATTTTCTTTTTTGATATCCTTGGAAGCACAAGTTTTCATTTTTTATAAGGTCCAGCTTCTTTTCTTTTGTCGCTCGTGCTTTTGGTATTGTGAAAAGTCAACTGAGGGGCTCGCGGAGCGCGGCAGACAAGACTGCATGGGGACTGGGGGAGGTTAGGCAGAGTTTGGTCACGAAGAGAACCTTTGTCACTTCGTGTCCTTTAGCAATTGATGTGGGGCTATGATATAGGTGTTTCTGTCTCTTCGGTGCAGAGAGAGGTGGGACCTTCATGCTGTGTTCCTCCCTCCCTCTCATCCCCTTGCTGTGCTGTTCCTGTTCTGTAGGCTGTGTCTGTACGTGTTACAACCCGACCTTAGGTTCTTACAGTTATCTTTTGTAACTAGCTGTATGTTTACCCGTAACAGGCTTCTTGTTTTGTTTTGGATTGTTGTCTGGTAACATTCCTTTTCAGCCCAAAACACTTCCTTAACGTTTCTCAGAAGGCAGGTCCGCTAGCGACAGATGGTCTCGGCTTCAGTTTATGCGGGATTCTCTTTACGTTCATTTTTGAAAGATGGTTTTGCTGGATGTAAGATTCTTGGCTGACTTTCGTCTTTCCGCACGTTGAAATGTGATCCCACATGTTCTGGTCTCCACTGTGTGTGAGGTCAGCTGTCCGTCGTATTGGGGTTCCCTGTAGGTTGGGGGTCCTTGTGCATCTTACTCCTTTCCGGTGGTTCTCGTTGCCTGTAAACATGACTCTGTCGCGTCTCAGTGTAGTTCTCTTTGTCCTTACTCTGTGTGGACTTTCTTTATCCTACTTGGAGTCTTTGAGCTTCTTGCACGTATCAGTTAGTGTTTTCCTCAAATTCAGCAAGTTTTCAGCTATCATTTCTTTGGATATTTTTCTGCCTCTCTGTCTCTCTGGTACTTACCGGGGACACCCGTAGGCATGAGTATGGTGCTCCAAGACCATTCGTTTTCCTGCGAGGCTGTTTCTCTTCATTTTTCTGTAAGGCCTCTTCTTTCGTATTTCCTTTCATAGGGCTCTGTTCTCTTTCTCTGTTTCCTTCCGCTTCTTGTTGGCTGAGTTGTGGTGGGGGCGCGGTGGGGGTACGGAAAGCCTTTCTTCCTCCGGCTGGGATAGGAGAGGCTATCCACCTGCAAGGTCTAAGGTCAAGTCTGTCTCTTCCCATTGGGCCTGCAAGTTGACCTTGAGTAGGGCTGCAGCTCCCCCTGCTGGTCCCCTGACTCCCTTTGTTAATCTTCGTAGTGATGTATGGTAGCACTGGGCGGGGGGAGGGGGGTGTTGCCTGGTCGTTTCACTTGTTTATTGGCCTGGCTCTGAACTATGTGAGGTCTGCGTGCAGCCTCTCATCTCCCTGCTTATGCTCTTTTGTTTTTATCTTTTAGCCTGACCAGGTTGGTTTGTCTGAGCCACTTACTGGTCCAAGATCGTGCTTGAGCCCCCGTGTCCCATTAGGTGTTTGCTTCTTACCACTGGATGTACGTGTGTGGCTCCGGGCTGTGGTCACAGTTCAGGGAGTTTACATTTTTGATCCGCTTCCCAGCAGGGACTAGCAGCTTGGAGACTCGCTGTGATACTCCTGGCCCCGCACAGCCTTGAGCTTCATGCAGCCTCCAGCTGCTGCCGCTGGGAGCTGCCCCTGGGCCACAGCGGCTTGTTGCCAAGCCAGTGTCTGCTCGGAGGCTGCGCCTAGGCCCCTGTGCCGGTCGGCCTCTGCCCCGTGTTGTGTTTGGTTTGGGGAACACTTTCTTGTGTGCCCCATACAGTTCTGATTGTCCTTGAGGGGCAGCCTAGACCTCCAGCGTTGAGCGTTACCCACAGGGCACTTGCCTCTCTTTCTGATGTGGCCTCTGCTAAACTTCCGCTTGCTCTGCTGTGTGCTTACCTTGTTGCTGCTGGTGTTTTGGAGCTACGGAGCACCCCCACCGTCTGCCTGGATCTCCAGTGTTTTCAACGACGCCCTAGACTTGTGAGTCCCCACAGTCCATTCCAGATAAAGTCCCGCCTCTGGCAGGACCTCTGTGCCCACACGAGGAGGGGGGCAGGGACAGCCTCAGCTTCTCCCTGTTGACACCCCTCTCTACAAGTGGGCGCCGGGGGATGGTCCCTCGTCATCTTCTTGGCTTGTTAGTACCTGTGGCCTAGAGAAGCTGGGATGAGGGGTGAGAATTCTCACTGTTCTTAGCCTTCCCTGCCTCAGGTGGTGCTTCTGTCCAACAGGTGGGGGCGGGGCGGGAGAAGGGATCCCCACCGTCTGGCTCACCTTCTTGGACTAGTGCCTGTGGCACAAGGTGGGGGGGATCGTTGGCAGCTGGGAGCTGGGGAGCCAGGAGTAGAGCTCCCAAGGGAGTTTCTGTAAGGTGGGGGTGGATAAGAGGGCATAGCTCTTAAGCCATAGATTCTGTTCTTTTTTTTTTGTTGTTTGTTTATTTTGAGAGAGAGCAGGATGGGGGGTATGGGGGGAGGCGGGGTAGAGAGAGGGAGAGAGAATCACAGGCAGACTCCATGCTCAGCACAGAGCCTGACATGGGGCTCGATCCCACGACCCTGAGATCATGACCTGAGCCAAAATCAAGAGCTGGATGCCTAAGTCACTGAGCCACCCGGGCGCCCCAATAAATTCTTTCTGTTCTTGATGAGATTTTTAGTTTTCTTCAGTTAAATGGTTGTTGGGAGACAGTCTGCCACACCCCTCTCCCTGCCTGTCTGGCAGAGGTTCCATATAGCCCTGGCTCTTAATCCCTGTGCCGGCCAGGCCAGGTGGGATTCTGACGGGGGGCAAAATCCTCCTGAGCTCAGGACGCAGCCAAAGTTCAAGGGAAACAGCCCACCGTGGGTGAGAGTCGGCATCAGAATTAGATGCCGTGAGGGCAGAAAATGGAATTATCAGATGGAGACTGTGAAATAAGTACGTTCCAAGCGTAGAAGTAAGAGAAGTGAGGAAAGAAAACGCTGAGACCAGGCAGACGAGAAGAAGGAAGCAACAGATGGAACCTGTAGAACGAAGGGTGTAGCTGTCGAGCCCTAACACGGAGTAGGTGGGCTGCTAGTTCCTGGCCACGTAACGACACTGTGGTCCTCCGAAGACGGTTAACAACGCAGCATCGACACCTGGCGTGTGGAGTTCCGAAACCTTGAAGCAGTTGGATGGGGAGTACCACTGCGAACGGGGTCTGAATGGCTGTGCAGAAAGAAGCGGGGATTGGCCGTGTGCACCCTGCCCCTAGTCTCCTGTGGCTCCTCCTTGGCGGGAGGACTCTGCCGCGCTGGCCCTCCCTGCTTGGTGCTCCCGGCCGCTCCTGGGCTCCAGCGTTGCCCCTGTGAGTTTTCTGTCTCTTATTTACTGACTTTCCCTCCCACCCTGAGAACTCCCGAGGAGCGAGTCTGGGCTGCTCTCGCAGGTGTTCTGTGCGAGCTCCGGGCTGCAGGCCAAGCCCGCACCTTGGGCCAGTTTCTGCCTCACCCCAGTCCTGTCTTGGTCTGTGGCTCCCCTGGGGGTCAGCGCTCCAGTCCCTCTGGGGTCCCTGTCCTGGAGCTGGACCCGAAATGAGTCAGGTGGGCCTGGGAGGTGGGCTCAGCAGAGTGTGACTGGCAGTGACTGGGAGGGTTTTGAAGTCTCCGTGTGGGGCTGATCTTGTGTCGGAAGCTGACCTGGGGGGAGACGATTGAAGGGGAGCAGTGGCTGTGAAATGGGGGAGAGTGCTATGGAAGAATGAGGTGGCGCAGGTTCGGAAGGGAATCTGCTTCCTGTCTCAGTGCTTCTGAACGTGGAGCTCGTGTTTCTAGTCGCTGCCAGTCCCGAGTCTGAGACGGTCTGCACGCCAAGAGCCAAGCCCATTTGATGGTTTGAGGGGGGCAGGAAGACGTGCTGCCTTAGGTCCCCAGGGTCTGAGCTCCCACTGGCCCCCGGGCTCAGCTTCGGGGGGGGGGGGGCAAGGGTTACCTCCCCTAGGCCCTCTGAGCAGGAGCTGGCCCAGCCTTGCTCTTCCGAAGGCCCCCCGAGGGCTCCCCCTGCTTTGTGTCCGGCCTTACGTTTGCATTCTGGAGCCACAGGGAAGTCTCACGTCTTCTTTCCTTCTTAGGAATGGGCTTTCGTGAACACTGATGTTTTTGCCGGGACCAAGATAGACCCCAGTGCCTTGGTGCAGAAGCTGGACCCAGACACAAGGAGCGTTGCTTCCATCAGGAGAGGTGAGAATGTGCGGCTAAGGTCTGGGTGTTTGTAGCACCGTGCCAGGCTGGGTTTAATGTGCTCACGTGTGGGCTGGGGCAAATTTCAGGTTAACCTATACGTTGCTTGTTTTTTATTTATATATTTATTATTTTTTATTAAAAGTTTTTTATTTTTTTTATTTTTAAACTTTTATTTTTTTTAATGTTTATTTTTGAGAGAGACAGAGACAGAATGCGAGTGGGTTGGGACAGAGAGAGAGGGAGACACAGAATCCGAAACACGCTCCAGGCTCTGAGCTGTCATCACAGAGCCCGACATGGGACTCGAACTCATTAGCTGTGAAATCATGACCCCAGCTGAAGTCGGACGCTCAACCGACTGAGCCACCCAGGCGCCCCTAAAATTTTTTTTTAATGTTTGTTTACTTTTGAGAGAGAGAGCGCGAGCAGGGGAGGGGCAGAAAGAGAGGGAGAGAGAGAGGATCCCAAGCAGGCTCCACACTGTCATCGTGGAGCTCGAACTCCGGAACCGTGAAATCATGATTCGAGCCAAGGTCAGGCGTCGGATGCTTAACTGGCTGAGCCATCCAGGTGCCCCGTCTTCAGGAGTTTTTTTAAATAGAAGTTACTCTTCCAGAGCTGACAGATGTCTTCCCCCGCATGCCACCCTGTGGCCTCTCCTCCAGCCTGTCCCACCTCCCCCAGTGGTCGTGAAGCTGTTGGCCTTCTGCCCTGGGATGGGCTCTGCCTGTTTGGTCGTATTGGTCTGGGCCGGCATGCCGCCTGCCTCTTGGGGCACTGGGTCTCTCCCCGCACAGGCCGAGCGCTCTGCCGAGTGGGCGGGCGGCCAGGCGGGGGACGGGGCTGCTTGGCCCACGCTCTCACCTTCTCGTTTGCTCCACCCAGTGGTCCTTGTGAGTGAGTGTCGTGTTTGTGGCTGCATAGCTGTGGCTGTGTGCAGCCCAAGGTAGCGGAGGCTCAGCCTGGAGTGACCGAGCCTGGACAGATCTGTTGTCTGATGATGAGCGCCAGGCTCTTGCCACTTGCCGTGGCCCTTTGACGTCTCCCCTCCACCCAGAGGCGTGGCGAAAAGTAGCCGTGGAATGTGTGGCTTTTGTTCCTGTGGCGGCTGACTGACATCTCGGCGGGAGCCGTGTCCACTGAAGCGCAGGGCACACAGATTCCTACTTCCCTGAGAGGTGGGCGCTGCAGGGGAGAGGTCAGCCGGGCTGTCTGTGGGCACGGGGACCCCGAGTCCTACGCCTGCTCCCGGCCTGCCTGTAGCGGGGTCTCTGTGAGGGGCCGGCCCCAGGTGGAGACCCAGGGCAGAGAGTGGGAGAAGCCGTCTGTACGCCTGTGCCCCGAAGGTTCAGAGGGAGTAGTGGGGACGGAGCGTTAGTGCAGGTGTAGACCGGCATGGGACCCTGATGATCCGCATCGTTGGCTGCTGGATTTTGGAGCATCTGTTCACTTGGTCTGTCAGGTGAGTGTGGCATTTGCCGGGCAGGTGTGCCCCGCGGCCTGCCTAGGAGTCGCGTGGGGCTCCGTTAGCTGTGCTGGCCAGGCAGCACTCCCGTGTCTGAGGGGCCGGCGCACCTTGTCCCCTTCACGGATGGTGCAGGGTGGGGGGGGTGTGACAGTGTAGGGGCTGGACTCTCCCTTTGCTGAGCTCAGATGATGTGGCCCCACCTGGGAGTGGGGTGACGGCAGGGCCTCCCTCTGGCACTGCTGGCCCGGTTCCCTGCAGGGCACGGTCTGCTCCCCTCTCTCCCCACTTCTCTCCTCCCTCCCCTCTCCGCCTCTCCTGCACAGGGAGACCGGCTGAGGCTGAGTTCCCACCTTAGGGGCATCCGCAGCCAGCACCAGCGGCCCTGGGACCCCACCCAGCCCTGTTGAACCTGGTTTTCATCACTCTCCAGTGCATTCCGGCCAGTAGCCTAGTGGCTCCCGCTTGGCCTTTATAGGAGCTCAGAAGCCCCTCCCATCTTTTCTGGTCTCCTCTTGAAGATCCTGGATCCCAGACTGGTCCTCCCGGTTACTGGCTATGTATGGCCAAGTCCCTGCCATCTCCTGATTGGGTCCTAGCAGCCACTGCAGTCCTGTGGGGGCCTCCGTGGGAGCCCCTGCCGCGGCAGCACCTTGGTGTGTTAGCTGACCTGCCGGCAGATCTGGGACCTTGCACTCACTGAGCAAGTCTTCCGCTCGGCAGACAGAACTCGGTTACCTCTTGCCTTTGCACTGAGTCTGAGGGCTTTTTAGAACATTCCGGACCACCGTAGGTGGCATTGGCTGCTCAGGGAGCACGGCCACCCAGAAAGAGCAAGATGTCACTTTCAGCAAAGGGAACGCTAGAAGTCTGGGTGATGGGGACCTGAAAACCATAAGGGAGGTGGCCAGCAGGAGGGGAGGAGAGAAGGAAGGAAGGTACTTTGTTTTCTTTATGAACTGGGCAGCCAGTTGTAGTCACAAGAAGAGACGAGAGCAGCTCAGGAAAGATTGTGCTGTACTCTCAGGTCCTGGAGACGGGGACACAGCACCCAGGGCCACGTGGGCAGACGCGCCAGTGTGGTTAGGAGGCTGAAGATGGGAATTGGCTAGCCCCCAGCCGGAAAGGTGTTTTTTTAGGATATCAAAATGTCCTAAAAATATACAGAAAATTAAACATTTGCAGAAGGAGAGGCCCTGGACTGTGGGTGTGCAGCTCAGAGCATGGGGTGTGTTGGGCAGAGCCGTGAGGGCCTCAGGGGGAGGCAGGGGTCCTGGGGACCCTGAGATGGGCAGGTAGCCGGGGGCGGGGCTGCTGAGGGTTGCGAGCGTGGGCTCCGGAGCCTGGAGAGCTGGCAGCTCTCAGCGGGGGCACTGGGTCTGCTCTGGGCCTCGGTTGCTTATCTGCAGACGGGACACGTAGTACTGTTTTTGTCCTGTTTGGCCTGTTTTGGTGAAGGTGGGTTAGCAGGCGGGAGGTGTTAGCAGCCCGGACACCCTGCTTGGTTTTAGTCCGTGCCCGGCTCGACGCTGCAGAAGGCACAGCTCCTCCCTGCTGGCCCGCGGTGTCCGGCCGCCTCTGGTGACAGGTGGCAGTGTTCCAGCCTCTCCCCACCGCGCCTCCCTCTTTGCCAGCGGCTCTTCCATCTTGGCCTGGGTCATCTCGCCTCCCCACCGGCCGGTGCCCTGGGTCCCACGGGGAGACGATGGGCCGCGTGGCTCCCCTGGTGTGAGCCGGGGCTGCTGGCCCGGGGCAGGTGCAGGTCCTGTGGAAGGTGGCATCTGAGGACTCAGCTGCGGCTCAGTCACCTGCTGGGTCGTGAGGCCGAGGGTGTCTGTCGGCCTGGATTAGCGCGGACGCGTCTCTCCCACGAGTCCTCACCCTGAGCTGAGTCACAAATAGAACTGCTGTCTGCCTCTGGCCGTGAGGCCACCCCGTGCATGGGTGTGTGGTCCGGAGGCGGCCGAGCCTGCTCGGGGAGGAGCCCTGGCCTGCTTGTAGGTCCGTCCCCTGGCGCGGACAGATGCCTGTTGTACGTCCCCACCACGTGCACGCCTGTGGCCCCCCTTGCCCCACATGCACACCCGTGCTCCTCCTCCCCTTGTGTGGACTTGTGCTCACACACAAGGGGCCTGTTTGGCCCCGTGGGTGCTTTGCTGGTGGTGTCTTTCCTGTTTGTACGTAGAGCCTTTGGGAGCCCTGCTGGCCGGGGAGCCGAGTCTGTCCCTCCTTGGGCCCACCTTCCACTCCAGGCAGGGGTGCTGAGCTCCCTGTGGGGGACCCCCTGGGCTCTGTGTGGTGGCCTGTGGCCCCTGTGGCGCCCCGTGGGGGCAGGAGGATGTGGTGTAGAGCCACAGGCCACCCCTAGTTCCTGCTGCAGACAGCCCCCCCCATCCCCCATCCCCGGGGGAACTCGGCTCTGCCCTGGGGGTCGGGGTCTGTGGGCTCGTGGGTCTGGGTGTGAAGTGGCTTCGAAGCTCCTCTGCATCCATCTTTGAGGGCCCAGGGCAGGTCTGGGGTGAGCGTCCAGCTCCCGCGTCCTTCCCTGGCACGGGACACCCTGTGCCCTTCCTGTTTCTAGCTGTGTCGTTCTCTGTGCTGCAAAGTCGCAGGAGTCAAGTGCAGTGTGTTCTCACACAAGCACCCAGGGTGTCGGGCCAGTACTCGGTCCGGGGCCTGAGCCGGGCAGTGCCGGCCCCGGGACTCAAGCCCAGCGAGGCAGGCAGGCTGGGGCAGGCCTGGAGGAGGATGGGCCTGGCCAGGGCTGTGGGAGGGGAGAATGTCAGCATCACTGCCGAGCACGGTGGACACGCTGGGCCGGCGCGCAGGCTGCCAGGAGGCACTCTGGGGGCTGACGAGGCTGTGGCGGGAGAGGGTAGGGAGGTGGCGCTGGGACCAGGCCGGCCCCGGGCTGCGGTGGAGGGACGTTGCTGCGGGGACCCCCGGAGCAGGGGAAGCCCGCACGGAGCACGCGTGCCCGTCCTCTTCATCTTCCGGCTCCGTGGCTGCAGTGCTGTGACCTTGGCTTTCAGTTGGGAGCAGGTGCAGGCGTGAAGCCTGTTCACCAGAGGGCGGCAGAGCTGCGTCTCTTTTCAGGCCAAGCGCCGATTCCGAGAGGCCGGTCCTGCCGCGGGGCGAGGAGCTCCCAGCACGGATTCCCAGGGCTTTCCAGGCGCCGTCTTCAGGGAGTTTGTAAAGCTCCCCCTCCGAAGACTTTTCCCTCCTTCTCTAGTGTGAGGGAGGGTGTGACAAAACCCACCCAGAAAGTTTCATCGCTTCTCCCCGCGCCACCTCGAATGTGAAACGTGCAAGGAGAGGGGGTTCTTGCTCTCTGGGCCTGGGCCCAGGCCAGGAACGCGGGGCCTTGCTGGTGGCCGCCTGGGGACTGCTTTGGCTGAGGGGGTGTCTGGTTCCCCCGTGGCCTTCGTGCCGTCTTGAAGCTCACAGTGGAGGCACCCCGGAGCTCTTCAGTAGGCGGTGCATGCTGTCCGCCCGTTGGAGGTGGCTGCAGGCTGCTGGCTGTGAGCCCCTTTGCTGTCGCCTAGGCCTTTCTTTGGTGCCTTGTTGGGGGTGTAGGCCCTGGGCGGGAGCGCCTGCACCCACCCCAGGGAGTGTGCCCACTGCCTTCAGGGGCGTCCTGACCTGCAGGGCCCGAAAGTCTGTGCACGGAGCAGGCGGACGACTGGGAGGCACGGTCTTCTGCTCTGGGCCTGCTGGCTGCTGGAGGGTGGCTGGCCCGCAGTCTCACGTGGTGGGGCAGGAAGGGGCCCCCTGTCGGCTGTTCTCGCCTCCGTCTGCCTCCAGCCTGTTCTTTTTAACAACAGGAAGCAGGGAAGGGCGAGGTCAAGGAGGTGGCCTGGAAGGGCCCTCCCCGGATGGTCTTGAGAGGGCCTGGGTGCGAGGCCTTGGGGCACGGGGCCTGCTTCCTGCTCCCTCTGTCGTCAGGGATTTGGGAGGAGGAGTGTGGGTGTACTTTGTCCTTCCTCCCCACTTAGGGACAAGCCAAGGCCGCTTCATTTCTGGTAACTTCTTCCCGTCTCTGGACGGGCTCTTCGTGGGAGGCCAGCCACGGGAGGACGTGGCCGATGCCCGTGGGCGGCGTGGCCTGGCCGTGCGAGTACTTGTGTGCGCAGTGTGTGCTGAGAGGGATGAGGTGCCGAGGAGCGGGGGGCACAGCAGCACCCCAGAGTGGCCGCAGCTCGTCCTCCGCCCATCCAGCTCCTGTGCTTGGGGAACGCGGCTGTGTCAGGCCGAGCAGCGAGAGCCTCCGTGCCCGTCCCACCCACCCTGAGCACCGTGGGGGCTGAGATCCGTGCAGGTGGGGGGCCTGGTGCTTGGAGGTGTCTCTGCTGGGCCAGAGCAGGGTAGGCGTAGTGTGGTGAGCGTCTGCTGAACGCCGAAGCCCGCCAGGCACGGGCTCAGTGAGCAGCGGGCAGGCCCCGGCCAGACCCTGGGAGGCTGGAGCGTCCCTCCTGCCAGGGTTCTCCCTGCCCAGCTCCAGGCCGTCTCTTGGGGTCCCTCTCTCAGAGCCTCAGCCCGAGCCCTTCCTCCCGACGTTGCCCAGCACTGGTGATCCAAATGCCAGCAGGGCTGCCCAGCCCACGTGGGACACCCCCGGCATGCCTGGGCTCCACGGGTCAGTGTGAGCCGCGGCAGGGTATAGGCCCCGCCGGTCACGACTCTCACCGGGTCCAGGGCCCCCAGGATGGTCACAGCCCCTCTGAGCAAGGAGCCCCTCCACCCTCCCGTGAGCGGTCTCTGGCTTGGCTCGGGGTAGACTCAGGTAAGTCAGCGCGCAGCTGTGTCCACCCCCAGCACAACGAAGGGGGACCGTTGCAGTGAACCGGGCAGCCACCCTGCAGGACTGAGGTCCGAGGTCCCGCCTGTCCGAGGGAAAGAGGACCAGGACCGAGGGGCCACACCCCACTCCACAGCCAGGCCACGAGGAGCCACGCTGCAGGGCCTTGCTGTGCCTGCTGGCTGAGGGCCCAGGTCTAGTCCGGGTCAGCCGCAAGCCCCGGGGGCACTTGCACGCGGCACTGGTGAGGGGCGGTGCCTGCACTTGCCTGGCACCCTCGATAGCTCTGTACTCGTCGCTGCTTCCTGTGGAAGGAGCAGTGCTGGCGCGAGGACCCGCCCGTGTCGGATGCTCTTTGTCGTCCTGGCGGATCCGGGGGCTGAGCTCTTCCAGTCGGGGAGCTGTGGATTGCTGTCCTCTTAGCCTGGCGTTCTCGTGGGTGGGCGTGCGGTGGGCGTGCCGCGGGGTTGGCCTGCTGTGGCCCACGGCCGGCCCTGCCCGGGAGCGTTTCCGCACGGCCTCCGGTCGGAGTTGGCGGTTTTCTCCGTCTAGTGAGCCGTCTGTAGCCCCGGAGCGTTTGTCCCGGGCAGCACGTGCTTCAGAAACTCCCTCTGCTGTCTTGGCAGGTGGTCAGGAGCCAGTCTGCCAGGTCGCATCCTGCCTGCCGCTTTCTCGCTGGCGGCCGGAGGCCGTCTGTGACTGGCTCCCTCGTCTGCAAGAGGGGCTGCCGGGGGACCCTGTGAGTTCATCCTTGCAGAGCTCTGATGGCAGAGCGTGGCCCCCGCAGGTGACAAGGAGGCTCCTGGCGACCCCGCCTCCTCTCTCCTGGAGCCTGTGGTAGTGGCGCCCGTTGGCAGCATGGCGGGCTGAGTGTTCATCAGACCGAAGTAGCTTGTTGGATTGAACCTTCTTAGGACTTCTTAGACGTGTGGGCGGGTGGTGGGGTGCAGCCGTTTCGGGGGCCAGCGTCTTGCTGCAGCGGACCTCTCCACGCACCGGAGGCGGGGGCGATGAGAGGTGGGGGGAGAAAGCAGATCTGGGCCTGCTCTGGGATCTGAGGGGAGCAGGAGGGGCCGGGCTGTGGATGGCGCTCCTTCGTCCTGTTCTCCGAGCCGTTGGCTCCACGGAAGCCGGGCCGACGCGGGAACGGACGCCCCGAGTCCACACCGAGCGTCCGCGCCGAGCCCTGGCCGAGGGTTGGAAGGTAGGGGCTGGCTTCCCCCTGAAACTGCTTTTGTGAAAGGTAGCGCTTCGTGATCGGAAAAGTACTGTGTGTTACAGGAAAGACTCAAGTCTACATCTGCCGCCAGGGACCGCTGTCCCTCTGTCCCCGTGTGGGGTGTTGCATTTGTGACCTCCCTGAGTGACCTCCCCATGCACACAGACTGACTTGGTTAGAGCTGATGTTGCCTGGCCCGTTTCAGGAAGGGGCCAGCGGGCCCCTCGGCCGAGCTTGCCTCGCTGCTCTTTGTCCGGACAGGGTCCCCACCTCGCGGGGCAGGCTTCCTGGGGGAGTGTCCATCTGGGGATGGTCCTGGGTGCCCCCTGTGAGGTTGGCGGGATGCCTTTGTCCGGTTGTCCGCACACAAGCGGGAGGCCCTCCTGGCCATGCAGAGAGGCGGCCAGCCTGTGTGGAGGGATGGTGCCCCTCAGGGCTGTCTGCCGTGGGCGTGGGGATTTCTGGAATTGTGTCCTGGGGCTCTTTGTCAGCAGAGTTGGGCCCAGTTGCAGGCAGGTCCTTGGGTGCTCCTGAGAGCCTTCGCTCCTCTCCCGCCACTCCAGAACCTTCCTTCCGAGGAGGGCCGCTGTCTTTACAGTGCTGTCCACCAGCGGTGGTCTTTGGACCCGATTGGGCGCGTGGGGTTGTATGGCCGTGTGGGGGTCATTGGGTCACGAAGGGTGCCGCTCCCCCTGGGGTACGGCTGTGTCAGGGGCTGGAGAGGACGGGTTGGGAGATGCTGCTGAGCACGTGGCTGCTGTTTCTAACCCCGGCACTCTGGACGCGGTGGCAGGGAGCTATTTAAGGTTCTCGGCGCCTTTCTGCTGCACGTGGAGCCCGACAGCAGCCCCCGCCGTGGCCGTGTGCTGTCACTCGTGTCCTTGGTGGCTGCGAGGAGGCCATTCCTTCACATGGTCCTGCGCTATCGGGGCTCAGTGCCCGCGGGCCCGGCAGCCGCCTCCCTTTGGGCACCTGCACCCTGTCTGCGGTTTTCCGTGGCCCGCCGCAGGGTGCTCGGCAAAATCTGTGAGGTGGGGCCTCCTGGCCTCTTCCCAGTTGATGGGTCCTCACGTCCCTACCGCTCAGAGGGAGGCCCTGTCACATAAACGTGGGACGGCTGAACCTGAGTGTGGCCTGCGCTGGTCTGTCTGCCCGTGACTTTCCCCCCGACCGCTGTGCGGGCTCGGTGGTGGCCGCGGTCAGGGAGGGCGCGTGCGGTCTCTGGCGGGGAGCCCCCAGCAGGGCCTGTCCTTGCCCCACTTCAGGATCATGCCGGTGCCTGGTACACCGTGGAGGGGAGGCCAGAGCATGTTGTGTGCACGCTGCTTGGGTGGCCCTCGGGGCAGCTCGCCCGATGTCCCCTTTCTTCAGCCCCTGCCCGAGGGAGACTGACCTCGGCCTGAGCGTCCCAGGGCGGAGGCACCGCCTGGCGCAGGTTGGACTGTAGGGGTGCTGTCTGTAGGCCTCCTTCCCTGAGAGAAAGGGGCCCGTGGCTGTGAGCTGTTTGCCTCCATACTTGGAATCCAGCCGTCCTGCTCACTGTCCCTCTGGCGCCTTGTTATCTGGAGGGTTTCCCCCACCTGGTTCCTCCTGCCAGTGGCTTGGAGTTCGTGATGGACATGGGCCAGCTTGGCAGAGGTGAGGGGTTGCGGGAGAGCAGCCAGGAGGTACTCTGGTCATGCCGGGGGTGGGACAGTCTGCCCCGAGGAGAGCACGGCAAGACAGCCCCAGCCCCTCTGCCCCTGGGTCCCGGTCCCGCCCGGCGGGCTGGCGGGGCCCCCTTTGCGGCTGCAGAACCGAAACCAGCGGCTGCCCATCGGTCTTCAGTTCTGAAAGCAGGGACAGCCAGGTTATCCTGTGTCTTCATGTTAGAAGTTGGTCCTAAGGGTGTTGAATCTGCCCTTTTGAGGCACACAACGGTTTGTGGCCTCTGGGAGTTCATCACTGGAGAGGTTTTTCATTAACAAAAAGGGTGCTTTAGCAGTAAAACTTGGTGGGTGTGTTTTTGTAAATATGTTGACGCGGCCTCTTTGGTTAATAATCTTGCTACTCTTCTCCCCACACGTCGTCTCTGATTAGAGCAATTTGTCCCCAAATTTTTTTTTGGTATCTTTGCTGTTTTTTTTTTTTTTTAAAGTCTGTCTCCTTATGGGGGTGCAGTGTAAGTCACGAAGAAGAGAGAGAAAGGAAGGGGAGGAAATCTAGCTGCACCATCCATAGGTGACCACCTGCCCCAGCCTTGCCGTGGTGCGGAGCACGGGCCTTCCCTGCGTGGCTGCATCTCTGGCCGCCTGGTGCTGGGCCAGTCCCCTCCCTCTGGGAGAGCCCACGGCGCTCGCCCACCAGTGGCTCCCTTCCTAGAGTAGGTGTCACGCCACTGCCCTCCCTAGTGGGTTGGGAGCGTGGCACACGCTAGTGTGGAGACTCAGTGCGGGGACTCCCCTCAGCCGTCCCCACCGCAGGCTTTGTTCCCACCCCGTGTGCGCGCACGGCCGGCCCTGGCCCCTCACTTCCCTGAGTGCCGGGCATGGTTGCCCGTCAGCACGAGGCGACCTCGTTCCTCTGCAAGGCTGTTGGGGTTGTCATGTGAGGGGATGTCGGGTCCCCCGTCTTTGTGGATGCCGGTGAATGTAGCAGTGGAATTGCCGAGTCAGATGCACAGACATTTAAAAAACCAGTGAACAGTTTTGGGAGCTAGATGGCCCCTTTGCTCCGGGTCGGCATCCCAAGGCCCTGCGTGTGGCCCCAGGTGTTGGTGCTGCCTCGGACTGGGGTGACTGGGGTGACGGGGGATCGGACACAAGGAGCCTATAAAACAATGAACGTCAATAGACGTCGCCTCATGGCTTTCTCAAGACGCTGCCCCGTGGGAGCTCCTGCTTGGCACCTGAGTGGGCCTCTGCCTCCGGTTGGAGCCGGCTGGTGCTGACCTAAGTCTCTGCTCACGTGAAGGGGGAGCAGTGGGGGCAGGTTTGTAAACCGTGCGCTTCCTTGGAAGTCCCATTGACCTTGTTTCCGTATAAGCAGACTTTTCCTGCACCTTATTTTTTAGGCTGTTTGTTTTTGTTATTGATTCAGGAGAGCTATTTACATAGGAAGGAAGAGGCCTGTTTTGTTATATATAGGTGTCCCCTGTCAGTCATGCTTTTTGAGTTTGTTCACATAACTTGTTGCAGAAGTTTTTAATTTGTATGTAGTCAAATCGGTGTTTTCTTTGTGTTTTGTACTTATTTGTGTTTTTTGCAGTACTTTTATGGTTTTGTTTTTTATTTATATATCTAATCAGTTAGGACCCTATTTTGATGTACGGAAGGACGGGACTGATTCCCACTTTATTTCCCCCAAATCTGTGTCTTAGGTGTGGTGGGAGTGTCGGTGTCCCGAGATGGCCTTGTCCACGGGGTTAGTCTCACCGACCTGCCTCGGAAGCGGTTCTGACACCTGCAGCTGCCTGTGCCCGAGCGTTTGCGCACGTTCATTGGTGCCGTGAGAATAGCTTCTTGATGTCATTCACAGGAAAACTAATTACGTATTGACTCTCCTCCCAATTCCATGAGAGCAGAAGCCCTGTGATAACGCATCAACCGTGTCCTCCCCGGACTCAACACCAGGAGCCCGGGGCCCGTCTTCCGCACGTCCCGCACGTCTTCCGCAGGCTGTGTCGGAGGCGGGCCACTGGGGTGCAGGCGTGTGGGCGTGGCTGGGCCGGCCACACGGGTTCCTCGCTGAGCTCTGTTGACTTTGTACTTGGCGCCCACGAGGCCGGTGTGCCGCAGAGGGGGTTCCCTCTTACAGATGAGGAGACTGCTGTGTCGCTCCCCCGAGGAGCCGTGTCTCGCCAGAGGAGGGTGCGTCTTACCGTCAGCCTTTCCCGTCAGAGCAGCCCGTCCCTGTGTTTATGCCCGCGCTTTCTCTCCGGGACTCCCGCAGTCATGGTGCCTGTACCTGAGGTTGCTGCCTTGAGGCTGGGGAGGCGACCCCCCTGGCCAGGAGGCCTCCTGTGCTCAGCATGGCCGGTGGGTTGGTTTTTAGGTTCCGGAGAATTGCTCCGAGCCTTGGGATGGGTGTGAACTGCTCACTGGGTCCCGGGGACACCCTGGGCCAGCCAGGCCTCCCAAGCCTTGGTGTTCCCGGCACCTGCCGGAGTGAGCTCGGGTGGGCACTCGGGCTGGGGCGACGTGCCCCAGAGTGTGCGGTTGCTGTCCCTTTGTCACGCGTCAGAAATGCTGCTGGACACCCCTCCCCCTCGGAGAGGCAGCTGTAGCATTGACTCTGGCGGGGGTGGTTCTGGAGGTCAGGGCACACCCAGGATCGTGGCTCTGGAAGGGACTGGGGCCCAGGTTTGCATACGGTACTTTTAACCCCCCTACTGGACACCAGAGAGGCCGGCGTGATCGCACCCAGCCCCATTTTCCCGAGGCTGGTGTTTCTGCCGTCGTGGGTCACACAGAGCTTCTGCACGGAGAAGGCGACTGGAGGTTTGGTCTGCTTAATCCGTCACGAGGATCAGAACCGGGGCCACCCATGCCCACGCCGCACTCGGGCCTGTTGGCCTTGGTACGGCACGTGCTCGTTGGCCTCTCTTTGCGTGGTTCAGGGCAGGCCCTGCCCCTGGGCCTCAGCGTCTCCCTCGGTGAAACGGCACAGCCGTAGGGCCTCACCCTCTAACCTCCGCCGGCACAGGAGTGAGGCTGACAGAGGTGAGCCAGAGCAGAGCAGACCTCGGGGGGCTCTCTGGGGCTCTATCTGGAGCGGGAGTTCCTAGGGGGTGTGAACTGGTGCCCCGGGTCGCTGGCCCCTGTGGCAGAGGCCTTGTCAGTGTGTCCTTAAGGGGAACCCAGTTCGGCAATGCCGTGGGGCCACCGTTGGCCTGACTGGGATTCCCGTCCGCCTGGAAGAGGTGTCCTTACCCAGAGGGGTGAGGGCGGCCTGCCCAGCGTTGAGCCCAGGGGATCCCGGTGTGGGGCCGTGGCAGGGGCTTGGTGCTAGGACTGGGAAGAGGTGAGGGCTTCGGGGGTTAGTGGACCGCACAGGCCACCTCTGTGTCCCCCTGGGCATCCTCTGACCCATCTCAGCCCGCTCTCCTGGGGTGTGTCCCCCACGGACCGTGGTGCCAGCGTTCAGGGGCGTCCCCTTTCACAGCTGTTGGCTCAGGCCCCGGGGACACTCTGATGGGCAGACACCAACCGCAGGGACCTGGGCGCGGGGGTCAGAGCCGGTGCCGGAGAGGGTGTGTCTGGGGTTTGCCGTAAGTGACCGAGGTGGGTGGGAGTGGGGGCAGCTGGAGCGCTCGTGGTTCTCCGCAGTGTCCCTCCCCTGCATGTGTGTGAGAGTCTCCGTTGACAAGGCTGGCACGGAGCCAGGTCCCCCGCCCCTGCCAGGACCTGTCTCTCTTCCTACAGTCCCGAGAGACACCCTCCAAGGTGGCCTCCGCTCCAGCTCCGACCGCGTCCAGGGACCCCGAGGTGCACCTGGGCAGCCGTCTTGCCTCGCCCGGTCTCGGGCTCTGGCTGCGCAGGCAGCCCTGACGCCCCAGATCCCACCTTCTCTGTGAAGACTGTGCTTTCGCGGCTTCTCCTCGGGGCCCGTCCGCCTGGCCCACCGGCCCCTGCGCCCGCCCGCTTATCGGTCTCTTTCCAGGCTGTAGCCTCAGTGCAGAACGCGGACTTTGCCCGGTCCTTGGGGGTTTGGGCTTCTGGAACCCTCCGGGTGCCCTGGGTGGGGGGGCCCGGCGGGGACACTGAGGTGAGCGGGGCTTGTGGCGCCTGTCCCGGTGCCTGCCGCCCGTGCCCACTGTGGCAGCACCTGTGTCCCTCCTGGGCGCGTGGGGCCCTCTGCCAGTGCTTCCGGGTGGCTTCTGTGGGACCTCACTGCCCACGCGCTCGGCCATCTCACAGGGCCCGTGCGTCTGGTTCCCGTTTCCCCGGTGCGTGGGGACGGGCTGCCGGGCGGAGGCTCCCGGGGCAGAGCAGGGTGGGGGCCCCGATGCAGCGTGGCCACGAGTCAGTCAGTCCTCCCTGGTCGTAGACTTGTTTTTACTTCCAAGTTATTTCAAATTATAGCAAGTTGTAGGAGCGTGGGGAAGGTGTCTCCCTGAGCCTTTGAGGGCGAGCTGCCTACATGCCCCGCCGGCAGATGCTTCCCCGGGAGGCCGCCCTCTTGCCTTCGCCTGTGGGATGTGCGGGTCACTTGGCCTCCGCTGCCCAGGCTCCTGCCCCAAACAGATGCCCCCTGACCCCACAGTGGGCACCGTCATTACCCCGTTTGTGGCTTGACGTGGCGGTGGGACGTGTGGACCTCTCACCCCCCACCCCCAGAGGCCCCTGACGCCTGCACGAGGCTGCACAGATGCCCTCCCTGCCTCGCATCAGGCTCGCGCCTGGCGGCCGGACCCCATGGTGGGTACGGTGCCGGGCGCAACACGGGTGGGGGCTGCTGGTTGGAGCAGCGTTGGTCCTGGGCGTCCACACCGTGCAGCCCCTCTGTTCACCCTCTCACACCCACCCCATTCTGAGCTGCTGAGGGTGACTGACAAGTCACAGGGCCTCTGCTCCCCAGGGGAGTAAGGGGTCAGGGCGGTGAAGAGAAAAGTAGGTCAGCTCCAGCACGTCCGGGAGTTTCGACACAAGGCCACGGCGTGCAGGGTCTTAGTCTTGGAGACGGGATTAAATTCTCCCGGGAGTCTCGGGCTACAGGGTTTGTGCACGTTCCTGAGGTGACAAGTCTGTCTGACAGGTGCACCTCCTTCCTCCAGACGGAGCTTGTTTCTGGACTGTTGTGGCAGTGGCATCAGGGATCTGCTGTCATAGCAGGAAAATCTGCGGGGAGTGGAGATAAATTGGGAGATGCGCGCGTCCCACAGCACCGGCCCCGTGTGGAACAGGCCCTGGGCTCCGCCGCGTTGTCCCTGGGGAGGCCTGTTGAGGCCAAGGCAGTGGAGCCAGCCTGGAGGCCGCTCTGTGTTTAGAGCAGGCCCGAGGCAGAGACCCTGGCTGCAGCGTGGGGCGTTGCCTGGCCCGGCGCCCTCCAGCCCACGTTCCCACACGCCGCAGCCCTGCCGTGGGGCAGAGAGCCGGCAGACCGCGTCCTCTCTGCTCCCAGAGCCTGGCAGTGGCGCTTTGCTGCTGCCCCCAGGTCAGGCAGCCCTCCCCTCCCTGGTCGGAAGAGTTTCAAAAGGGCGACAACGATCTCTCGGGCTTTGTGTCGTAAATCTACGGATAGTGCCGAGAGTTACCTGCTCTCCGCCCCACCATTCACTCGAGGATGCGGAGGCTGAGGGGCTCTGTACCCAGTGAGAGGTCCCTCCTCTGGGGGGGGTCTTGTGGCCCGGGTGAAGTCCCGGCCCCGCCCATTTCCTGCCCTTAGAGAAGGAAGGGCCTGGAGAAGGGGAGTCCCAGCCCCGCCTGACGCGCCAGCAGGCACATCCTCGGGGCTACACGTGGCTTCTGCCGACACAGGCTGGCCATCTTCGTCTAGCTGGGAGTCCACGTCTGGTCAGCGTGGCACAGGCCCCAGTGGCGTCAGCTCTGCCACCACCCGCCCCCCCCCCCCCACATGTAGCTTTGGGGGCAGGGGCTCCTCTGTCCTGCCCCCATCCCGTCCACCTGCCGAGGAGGAGAGGGCCTCCCTGGGGTCAGCAAGACGGACCCGGGAAGCCTCGTGTCCTGCAGCCAGGGCCGTGTGTGATTTCTGAGCTCTCTGGGAAGCTTCACCTGTGCCCATGTGGCTCAGGGTTTATTCCAGTCTTGTGTCTCCGGGACCCTCCAGGACTGTGGTCCCCAGGGTGCTGGCCCGATGGGCTCAGCTGTCACGCTCCCTTCCGGTCGCACTCATAGTTCTGTGAGCGTTCCTCTGAGCCTGGGTTTTCTGTCCTGTGAAACGGGGCCAGTTCGTAGGGTTGCTGCCAGAGATGTGCCCTAAAGGGCAGCAGGTTTCTTCAGGCAATTAGTGAAGGAGTGTCCCAGCTCTGCCCCCTTCCTTCGTGGGCCGTCCTGCCACCGCCTTGGCGCCTGGCAACTCCAGGGCTGGCTCCGCAGCTCCTGGGGGGTGTGGGCAGGCGGGCCTCCCGCACGGCTGGTGGTGGCAACGCGGCGCTTCGCGTTGTTCCCAAGAAGGAGGCCGCGCGGGTGGCTCCGATGGCTGGAGCAGACACCGCACCCAGGCCGCCCAGACGCCGAGCATCTACTCCTTTGCGGTGTGGAGGTTGAGATGCTGGGAGGGCTGGCTCCCCCCGGGACCCCTGTCCTGGGCGCACAGATGGCCATCTTTCTCGAGTCTTCTCGTCATCGTCCCTGTGCTTGTCTGTGTCCTGATCTCCTAGGAGGACACCAGGCACGTTAGACTGGGGTCACCCTACCTTCTCCCTCAGTCGCCTCATTAAAGATGTGTCTTCAAATACAGGTGCATTCTGAGGTCCTGGGGATTAAGACTTGAACACGTGAATTTGGGGGACACAGCGTAGCCCACAGAAAGGGGATGTGCAGGCCCTCCTGGGGGACGAGGGAGGGGAGGCCAGGCTGGGCGAAGTCTTCATGCGGTGGGACAGCCGGCAGGCCCGGAGCTGGGGGAGCAGGAGCGAGTGCAGGGGAGGGGACGGCTGGCCCCCAGAGGCGGCGCCGTGTGAAGAGAAGCGGGTTTTTCTCACTGCGGTGGCTGGATTTGGTGACGAGATGTGGGACCACCTCTTGCCTAGACTGGACTCCCCCGAGACCCCTTGGCTTTGAGCAGCGCCTGTGCAGAGAAATTCCAGACAGTGGGGCCCGTGCGGCTCGGGGGCACAGGCTTCTGCCTGGCCAGAAAGTGCGTGTCTGCTTGTGAGCTGTGTGGCATCTCTGGGCCTCACGGCCACATGGTGGCCCGTCCTGGAGGCCATCCCGGAGTCAGGGCGGGAGGGTTCGCTGGTGAGGCCCGCCGCTGCAGGGCTCCCTCCCGACACGCGCTCCACTCACCCCCTGTGCTCTGTCCCCAGGTGCGGACGCCCGGGCCATTTTGCCCAAGAAGGAGAAACTGAAGCTGAGGCGTGAGAAGTGGCTGCAGAGTAAGTACCTCCCTCGCCGGCTTGACGCCACCCCCCAGACGGTCCCCGTCCTCCCCGCACCTGCCGCTCTGGGCTCCTCGCGGCGTCGGCTCGTCAGCACGCAAGCGATCCTGCGTGTCGTGAGTGTGTCACCTCAGAGCCACTCAGGGTGTCCGTGAGGTCACCTTCCTGCCAGTGGTGACCTTCCGGACTTTTCTGCGGGCCGCGGCCGCGCGGTCCTTCTCTCTGAGGGCCTCCAGCGGCCGCCTCGCCGCACCCGGTGCCTCTCTGCCCACCGGTCACCTTTTGGAAGACGGGGTTATTTTTCGTGATGCCGAGTGCTCACTGATGCTCTTCTGAAGGTTTTCTTGTGAGGATTGCTTTGCAGTTTGTTTCTTATCGGACCTTTTGAGTATGATTCTGTTGACTTTTGAAAATAATTTGTGATACCCTGTGTATTCTCTCGTGGTTAAAGTTAGTTTTCGTTGGAAGTATGTTTTGTTTATTTTGAGAGAGAGAGAGCGCACGTGTCTGGACACACACGTGCGCGGGGGAGGGGCAGAGAGAGAGAAGCAGAGCAGGGCGGAGCAGCACAGAGCTGTCACCTCGGACCCTGAAGTGGGGCTTGGACCCTTGACCCCGGGATCAGCGCTTGAGCCGAAATCAAGAGTTGGATGCTTAACAGCCTGAGCCACGCAGACGCCCCTCCTTGAAGGTTTTAAAGAAAATATACTTCTTAAATTTCCTAGAGAAATTTGCCTGTTTCTCCCACAATTATTTTAGTTTTTGGTCACTTTGGGGAAGTTCCTTAAGGAAGTGATTCATTCATTGATTTTCTTTGTCACGGTTCCTGGCACGGAGACGTACAGAATATCCTCTGTGTACTAGATTTGGAAAACTGATAGACGGTGGCCACTGGGACCCTGCACGTGTCTGGGCTGCAGCGTTGAGCTGATGTTTAAAATTTTCTTCCCGTGCTGGTCGGTGTCTTTGTCTCACTGCTTGGGTCAGTCTTGGCCACCTGTAGTTTCCCGTAAAACATCTTCTCTAATCCGATCTCTGCCCTCACTAGCAAAGGGCTGCGGGCCCCTCGTCATCAGAGCCCCTGTTCGCTGTCCTGTGTTTGCACCCGCCTTCGATCTCTTCCGTCCCGGGAGTCAGTTCCTGTATTCGCTTGTTACTTCGACTTTCTCTGGGTCTGAATTCTCAGTTTCTGTTGTTTTAACACGCTTTTCTTTCTTTCTTTGAGTTTGAGTTACTTAGCTCGTTTGTCTTACAGTTTTGTTCAGGAACGGCGGGCTGTGGTGGTGCCCACGTCACCCCACTCGGTCTTACCTAGTATTCTGTCATGAAAAATGTCACGCAAGAGCAGGGGGAATGTTACGGGGAAACCTGAAACCACCACCTCGGTTTTACATGGACACTTCTTCTTTCCCACGTCTGCTTGTCTGTCCGTTTCTGTCCGTCTGTCCACCACCACCCGCATTCTGTGCACATTCCTGAGTGGCAGACGTCAGCACACTTTCTCCCAAATAGTTCTACGGTTCAGCGTCTGTTGATGGTTTTTCATTTTTATTTTGAGGTGAAATTGGGTGCAGTGAAGTGCCAGGCAGCGATTTGTGACCAGTGCGCACACGTGTGCAACCAGAGTCCCTTTGAGACACAGAAGGCCACCGTCACCGGCGAGTCCCCGTGCGCCTTCCCACGCAGTCCCCTCGCTCCGCATTCTCGACTACCCTGCAGGTGACCCCTGTCTCATTTCTTTGGAGTCTCACTAGATTTTACTGCTCTAGGCGTCACGTACGTGGAATCTCGTAGGACGCACTCTTTTCGTGCCTGGATTTCTTTGCTTCACGTGGTGTTTTTGAGAGTCCTCTCTGCTGAGCGCAGCTATGGCCCGTGCCCTTCTGTCGCCGAGAAGGATTTCTTTATCTGGATGTACTCTTTGCTACCCACTTTCCTACGGACGGACACCTGGTCTTTTTCTCTTTTTAGCTACCGTGAAAAAGGCTGCGAACGTTCTTCACAGGTCCTTTTGTGGAATGTGTTTTCCTTTCTCTGGGATGAGTAGTTGGGAATGGAACGCGGGGTCATAGGGCAGGTGTATGTTTAGTTTAATAAGCAGCTGCCAGACGTTTCCTAGGGTGGTTGTACGCTTACGCTCCCACCGGCTGCGGAGGCGCGTTCTGCCTGCGCCACGGCTCTGCCAGGGCGCGGCGGCGTCCGAGTGCCAGGCAGGGTGTCAGCCGCTCCTCGTGGCGGTGGCGCTTCTTACCGCCACCGGGCGTTTCACCCGCCGCGCCTGCTTGCACGGCACGTCCGGTCGTGTGTGGTTTCGTGAGGCTCTTTGCCTTCTGTTCCTGAGCTCCAAGAATTGTTCTCACGTCCGGGAGGCCAGCCCTGGGTCATGTACACGTGTTGCAGATTTTCTTCCAGACTGTGACTTTCCTGTTCATTCTCCTGACAAGTTTATTGCTTTGAGAGACAGACCGCGCCAGTGGGGGAGGGGCAGAGAGAGAGAGAGAGAGAGAGAGAGAATGAATCCCACGCAGGCTCCACGTTACTCGACCCCACCAAACAGTGAGGTCGTGACCTGAGCCAAAACTGAGTCGGACGCTTAACCGACTGAGCCACCCAGGCGCCCCAATGATTTAAAAATTTTTATCTTAGAGAGAGAGAGCGTGCATGCGAGGGGCAGAGAGAGAGGGAATCTCAAGCAGGCTCCACTCGGCGCGGAGCCCGGCGCGGAGCCCAGTGCGGAGCTCCATCCCATGACCCTGAGTGATCTGAGCCAAAACCAAGAGTCAGATGCTCAACCGACTGAGCCACGCAGGTGCCCCATCAGGCTAGTTTTAAATTAAACCATTTAGGATAAAGGAGTGACAGTCTCTGGGAACCTTCCAGAGCCAGCCGGGGGGGGAGCGGTAGGGGCAGGAGGAGCCTCCTACCTACCCCCAAAACACTCAGAACTTGCTGCTCTAGATCACATAGTTGGTAGGATGGACCTTTCCCTGTCCGTCTTTGCTTATGAGTGGGCCGGCCGTGAGATGGTTCCTGGGGGACAGGCATCAGCGTGTGGTCTGTCAGGTCCAGCACCCCCACAAGGGTTTACTTGGAGAGAAGTCTGCCAAGGGGGCTATCTCCAGCCTAGGTACAAAGATGGCGGAGCCCGTGAGGGGAGGGGAGGCCCCGACCCGCCTGCCTGGAAGGAAGAAGGGTGGCTTCGACGCCAGAAGAGGGCATGGCAGGGTCCAGGCCTCGGAGGACACTCCAGGGGGGCACCTCTGCCTCCCTCCCTGTGCGGCCCCGTCTCTGGCTGGGAGACGGGAGCGACCCTGGGGCTCAGTGCAGAAGCAGGGGAGAGCCGGCTGGGCGGGGACCGTGGGGACGGCGGCGAGGTCGCCCCTGCCGAGAGCTGCCGGCCTGGAGCGCCTGTGCTGAGCCGGTTGGCACGGAACTGACACCCCCTTAAATTCACTGTTCTCACTCCCTGAGCCCCCGGGCTGGAATGAAAGGGCACCCAAATCTGAGGATAAGGTAATGTTTCAGCCCCACGTGAAAAAGTTACAGAGCTGTTGAGGTAACACGGGCAAAGCCGAAGACCGCATTCACCGCCAAGTTCCATACGGGGGTAACCGCCGGCTGGTGGTGCAAGATTAAAGTCGCACAGCTTTTTGTATTTACCTGGGGTGTGTGTGTGTTCGTGCGTGTGTATGTGCGTGCACGCGTGCACATCAGTGCCTGGCGCCTGTGTTTTCTGGCTTCACGTTTCTGTTTGTCTTATTTGTCGTGTTTCATTGTTGCCTAGTTTTTGGGACAGCAGGTGGAAGGCTGCCTTCACACCTGCCCGGTGACGCCACACTGTTGGGATTTCTGTCACTTCACAGTTTGCTTCAGTGTCCAGGAGGCCCACTGTCTTGTTGCTTGTTCTTCTAAAAAACGTTTTGGCTACTCTTACCATTCAGTTCTTTTAAAAATGAGATTTGGGGTTGCCTGGGTTGCTCAGTTGGTTGAGCATCCGACTCCTGATTTTGGCTCAGGTCATGATCTCCTGGTTGAGATCAAGCCCTGCATTGGGCTCCACGCTGAGCCTGCTTGGGATTTTCAGTCTCTCTCTCTCTGCCCCTTAACTGTTTGTGTGAGTGTGCACACCTGCTCTCTGTCTCTCTTAAAATTAAAAAAAAAAAAAAAAAAAAAAAATCTAGGGGGCGCCTGAGTGGCTCAGTCGGTTGGGCGTCTGACTTCAGCTCAGGTCATGATCTCACAGCTGGTGAGTTCGAGCCCCGCGTTGTCGGGCTCTGTGCTGACAGCTCGGGGCCTGGAGCCTGCTTTGGATTCTGTGTCTCCCTCTCTCTCTGCCCCAACCCACTTGCATTCTGTCTCTGTCTGTCTCAAAAATAAATAAACATTAAAATTTTTTTAAAAAAAATAAGATTTGGAATTAGTTTCATAGGTTCAGTTAAAAATGCTGTTGAAGTTTGAGTCTGTTGTCAGCTTTGTGGTGGCTTGATTGGGCCGGCCGAGCTCTGCCCTATGGGTTCTCACTGCCGCCCACCCTCCCTAGGTGCTGAACTGCCCATGACGGATTGGTGTGGGGCTTCTGATGCTTTGCCAGAGAATACGAGGTTTCTGGTAGATAATCTCCTGCCAAATTAGAGAATGTCCTTCCGTTCATGGCTCTATTATAACTTTTACGGTGAGTGGATAGTGAGTTCTTTTTTGTTTAATTTAAAAAAACTTTTTAATGTTTATTTTTGAGAAAAAGGGAGAGAGTGAGCGGAGGAGGGGCAGAGAGAGAGAGGGAGACACAGAATCGGAAGCGGGCTCCAGGCTCCGAGCTGCCCGCGCAGAGCCCGACGCGGGGCTTGAACCCACACACTGCGAGATCGTGACCTGAGCTGAAGTTGGACGCTTAACCGACTGAGCCGCCCAGGTGTCCCCAGGATAGTAAATTCTTGCATCTTCCTTTTGGCATTTCTTATAGCGATGGTGGCCTTTCTGTTGAGGCAGACCGCTGCAGACCCCCTGGCAGACGTCCCTGCGTCGAATCACCCTTGTGCGCCTCGGACACGCTCCAGCTAGTTAACACGTGTTACTAATTTAAAGCACTTCCACTTGGATTTGCTAACGTCTGTGCAGCCGTGTGTGGGTGTCTTCCCCGGAGCCTCGGGCCTGTGCTTTGCTGCCCTCGGTCCCGGCGCCGGTCTGTCAGCACGCCCGCCCTGGCCTTTGCAGCCGTCCTAGGATGTTTGCCTCCCGGAGAAGCGGCGCCTGGTTTGATGGGACCTCAGTAAATTGTTTATCCTCTCCCTGGCAGGGTGGGAAGTACCGACCTGTCCCCTTGTGACCCTGACGGTCCGGAGCGTTGAGGGGCGGCCGTCCTTGTCCCCCGGAGCCCAGCTCTTCGGGGCAGGGAGAGCAGCCTCACTCCCCGGGGCCCCCTGGGCTCTCTGGGACCCTGGCTGGGGGCAGCTTGCGTGTCTCTGACTTTGGGGCAGGCGGGGTGAGCTCTTCAGAGCTGGCCCCGGACAGCCGAGGGACTTTGGGGTGCGAGGCGCTGCCCTGGTGCCGTGGCTCGGAGGGGGCCGGCTCCTGTGTCTGTGGATGGAGCCTCCCTTAGTGCTTGTCCCTGGTAGGTGGGTGCTTGCAGTTTCTAGAAACGACTTCTGTGCAGAGGCTTCCTGGGGCCCCACAATATCAACTCCCCTACGTGGGGACGCACTTCCTCCCTCCCGGTCCCAGGAGGCACTTGGAGAGCACAGGAGATGTGGCCCTGCCGTAGGTGATTCACTGTTTAAGTCCTTGTCCGTTTGCCCACTTCTGACCGCACATCCCTGCTCCTGCCCCCAAAAGGCGCAGGCCACCGTGCTAGTGTCCCTTTTCAGCAGGAGAAGGCCTCCGTGCCTGCAGCTCAGTCTCGTCATTCTGCCATTAGGAATTGTGCCTCTGTGATGGGGTGCCGGCCTGCCCCCGGGCTCCCGGGGTGCCGGCAGGAAGGAAGCTGCCCGTCCTTCATTCTCTGCTTCTCTCACTGACCTCACGTCTCCTCTTCCCCAGAGATCGAAGCCATAAAGCTGGCCGAGCAGAAGCGCAAGGCAGAGCGGAGACGGAGGGCCACGGTGGTGGTGGGGGACCTGCAGCCCCTGAAGGACGCCCTCCCTGAGCTGCTGGAGCTGGAGGCCGGTGGCCGGCGGCCGCGTTCTGCAGGGTGAGCGTCTGTGTGCGGCTGCCTCGGGAACTTGAGGCTGCGAGGCCGGGCCGGGGGCCAGAGCGGGAGAAGAAATGGAGGAGGGGAGGGGTAGGCAGGCAAAGGCCCCAGAGGGGCCTGGCCCGGTTGTTGATGCAGAAACGCTTGCTTCCACGGACCCAGCCGCGAGGTCAGCAGGTGGTGGGGCCTCCCTTGGCCAGCACGTCGAGGAGGGGCGCCTGCCGGCCGTTTGGGCCTCAGAACGGCTTCGCCGGGAGGGCTGCTGCATGGGGTGGGGGGTGTCCCTCCTGTACCGCTGCTGGGCTCTATTCCCCGTGTGCCCTCTGCTTCGCTCCCCAGAGACGCAGCCTGGCACCGTGCCCCCTGCCTCTGGTACCCCGTCCGAGACGCACACGTCCCGGTAGCGCTTCCTGCCGCCCTGCTGTGCGTGCTCTAGAGAAGCTGGCCCCTCTGCCGTCCCCTCCCCGCTCACAGGCTTGAGGGCGGGGGGCGTCAGGCCGTGTGCTCAGGGCCGCTCGGCTGCAGAGCCGGAAGCTCCCAGGCCACCTCCTGGGATGGAAGCACCTAGAGCATTCGGTCCGGCAAGGAGTCGGGTGGCCATCACCCCCGCAGCTGCAAGCTTTGCCTTGGGTCCCTGTACTCCCTCCCGCCTGGTTGTGCCTGGCCGGGAGCCCCCAGCCCCATCTCGCCAAGAGCAGGCCCAGCCCATCAGCATTCATCACAGGAAGTGTCCGGGCCTCTTCCTGGCCTTCCGTGGCCGGATTCCTCGGAGCCCGGGAGGAGGCCGTGCTGCTGGGGTTAGGTACCCCCGGTGGGTGACTTCAGAGGGTGTGGACGGCACAGATGGCTCCGTGACTGCTCTTGTCCCCACCCTCTGGGCAAGTCCCAGAGTCCTGGTCGGACAGGACGTGGTGTGGGGATGGCCTTGGCACCCTGGACACCCAGACCTGAACGCAGGGGTCCCCAGGCACCCACTGGGACACCCTGACCGAGGCCCTGGGCCACTCCAAGCTTGTTCCACATCTGTGATGTGGCCTCCCGGGGCGATGGCGGCAGGGAGTCCGGGGCTCGGGGCTTTTGGAGCATGCCTGCCCCTAGCCATGTCCCAGCCTCCATCCGCGTGGGCGCCACAGAGGACTCCTGACACGAGCCAGCACGCGGACGGTCGACAGTCCTGCTGCTCCTTGGGAAGGTTAGCTTCTCTAGAAATCAGTCCTCTGGGCAAGAGAGTGTCAGGTGAAGGTCGTCTTTTCCATTCTGACGAACCGGGTGGGGAGCCCCATGCAGCCGAGCCATCGGGCCAGCGGGCACAGGGGCGAGGCCGCCCATCCGCGGGACTCTGTCGGGTCCGGGTGGCCTTGGCTACGTCTTGAGGCTGCTGCCGCCGCTACCCCAGAGCGGCCCCGGCTGGTGGCTGCTGCTGGAGAGCTGGCTAGAGGTGGCAGCATGGCTCCATTGGCCGCCGCCCCCCCCCCACCCCCCCGCTGGGTGGACTCGGGTTCGCTCGCCGGGCTGTGGGTTTACACAGGAGTCTGCGTGTTCCCACCGGCGTCGTTTGGTGTTTTTTCCACACACTTGGTTTCCGAGGCCCCTGGGGGCCGGGCGTGCCCTGTGGGCTCACCCGTGACAGGGGAGTGACAGCGGTGAGGGTGGACGTGCCGGGGGTCACCCGCCTTGGGACTGTGGGCCTGGCTACCCAGAGTTTGCCAGGAAAGCATTTGCCTGTTTGACAGGGAAACTGAGGCTTCAGGGCTACAGTGGTTTTCCCAAGGTTTGTGCTGGGTCAGCCAATGTCCAGAGCCACTGCCTCCAGTGCTGGTGAGGCTGGGGTCACCTGTGCGGGTACCTGAGCAACGAGCCAGGCTGTGTGCTCTGAGCCGCACAGCATTCCCGCCGGGGGTGGGGGGTGGTCTCAGTCCAGCCACCATCTGCCGTGCTCGGTCTGCAGCCAGAACCAAGCTCGGAGGCCACGAGTGAGTGTCTGCCCTTCTATGAGCTCTCTGCCTTGGTCATTTCAAAGCAGACCAAGGCCCGGACCTGTCTGGACACAGGGGACAGGACTGAGGGGTTGGCTGGGTTTGTGCTGGGGTGTTGGCTCTGCTCACCCCGATGGCCTTGGGGATTCACCCTGTCTGCCTTTGTCCGCAGGACGGGAGCCTCCCCCCGGGAGCTGCTTACCGGGGTCCTAGCCGTGCCCTGAGGCTCGGTGACCATCTTGGCCTCCCACCTTGCTAGGGGGGGTCACCTGGCCCACGGGCACCGAGGGGACTCCCAGATGTGTCTCTGCTGGCAGAGCTGGAGGGCTGTGGGAAGCATCAGTGGATTTACAGACGGGGGGGGGGGGGGGGGGGGGGGGTGTATGGCCCAAGGCCTGGGATGCCAGCCCGTTCTGCGAGGGGTCTGCTCCCGGGTGAATGCAGGGTCAGCAGCCAGAGGAGCAGAGCCGAGGTAGCCTGGGGCAGAGGGTGACTCGGGAAAGCCTGGCCGTAGACTCGGAGTCTGGGACGGGCCCTTGGGGATGCACGTGGCCGTCTTGGCGGCCCTGCCTGAGAGCGGGCACTCGAGTCAGCGTGAGTGAGAGGAGAGGCGGGTGCAGGTGCTCTCTTAGGCTCAGGAGACAGGTCTTTCATTCATATTTTATCAGAAAACATGAATAAAGAATGAGGCCTTCTGGTCTAGAGGCTAAATTTAGGTGTTGGCTCCGGGCTCTGGTTTTCTCGCCCTTCTTGCCGCCCGCCACGTAGACGTGTCTCTTGGTACCGGCTCCCCAGGGAGATGGGCTGCGCTGGGTCTTGTGGGGAGTCCCACGGGGAGAAGGGGTCCAGGGTCCCCGCGCTGACCTGCTTCTCTGTGTCCCCAACAGGGTGAGGGTGAGCAGGAGGCCCCGGCCCGCCGAGTTGAGCCGCATGAGTGCCGCGCAGAGGCTCCAGCTCCTGTGAGTAGGGCCCACCCCCAAATGGGGCTCCGCCGCTTCCACCCCTCTCCTCCCGTCATGCCCCCCGTGCATGTCCGGTGTCCGGCCCGGGTCCGCTCGGGCACCACGGACCGCTTGGCGTGCAGCAGCGTTTCCAGCTGGGCTGGGAGCCCCTTCCGTGGGCAGCAAAGGGAGCGGAAGCTACCAGAACCAGCGCTGCCAGCCCTTAGGGGGTCCCCGTTGGAGCCCAGGGCCCCCGGCCATCCCGGGCATTGGGAGCGGACACCTGGCTTAGGCAGTCGGTCCAGAGGGGGCGGTCTCCCTGACGACAGCCAGGAAGGCACCTTGAGGTTTGGCCTTGCCTGTCCTGCCCCCACCTGCCCTAGGCCGGGCGGCCCCTGCTGCGACACATCCCCCCCTGCCCAGACTGCTTCTGGAACTGCCATCCTGAGGTTTCAGACCGGGTCCCCTCAGTTTCCGTGCAGAGGTGACGTCCCCCAGGGGTGCCCACCAGACTCGAGCTGGCCCTGGCGCATCTGAGAGGGGCTGGCTGGGCTCAGAGACCGGCGGGGGGGGAGAGCGGCAGCCACCATCTGGACTCGGGGGGCCCCGGACCCCACCCCCGGAGGAAGCCGTCCCGTCTCCCATCGCACCTCTGTCGCCACGGTACCCTCCGTGAGAAGGGCCGTCTTGGGCTGGCGGGTGCGGAGCTCCCGCCCCTCCGTGACTGCGGAGTCAGCAGAGCTGCGGGGAGGGGGAGGGCGCCTCTTATGTAAGGCCGCCTGTGCAGGCCGCGGGCAGGCTCTGCCTCCCCACGTTTGTCAGCTTCCTGCTGCTTTGAGTCGCAGCTCCCCACGAAGGCTGGGATGGGGGCCCAGAGCCCACTCCCTGGAGGAGGGGCCGGTGTCCCAGACCCGTGGGCACATACAGTCCCTCCTAGTGCCGCCCCCCCCCCCCCCCGCCACCTCCCTGTGGTGACCCTTAGGCCCCAGGTGCTCTGTCCCGGGGTAACCCCTGGCCTGGCCCGCCCGCTCCAGTGTCCAGCCCCGCCCGAGGTGCCTGAGTATGGGGTGGCTGAGGGGAGGCGGTGCCGACGCCCGTCCCTAGCACCCCACACCGAGGTGTGTGGGGGTTCGCTGACCCGCTCTGATCTCCGTTCTTTCAGCGAGGAAGAAAGGGCCCGGTTTCAGGAGCTGCTGGCCAGTCCGTCCTACAGGGCCAGCCCCCTGCTGGCCATCGGGCAGCAGCTGGCCCAGCAGATGCAGCTGCACGGCGGCGGCCAGCTCTGACCCGGACCGGAGGCGTGCCGTGAGCCCCGAGGACCCGCCCCTGCCGTCATCGCCTTGAACCCGGCGGCAGTGCACACCGTGAGGATGAGCTGTGGCGTGACCTCGGGCAGTGGGCCTGCGGGCTTCCTTCCAGGCTGCTCTTGGGCTTTTCTGGGCTGGCCGACCGGGATGGCACGACCTACCGCCCGGCAGGCGTCAGGATCCCGAGACACGGCCACGTTGTTCCGTGCTTCGGGGGCACTTGCCGCCCTCCCGGTTCCCGGGGGCTCAGATGGAGCATCTCCTGTCTGCTTCTCCCGTTTTGTCTCTGTGCCGCTCCCCCGGCCCTCTCCCCGCTGTGGCCCCGAGCCCAGGTTGCTCCCCTCCACCTGCTCTTGTGGTTAAGGGGAGCAGGGCCGCTGCTGTCCGTCAGCCTGGACGCGGGGCACAGGCCTGGTCCCGCCCTGCGGCGGCTGACCCGAGAGCAGGATGGGTATTTATTGTGAGAAGCCTGGGGTTTGGAGGCTGGACTGTGGGAAATCAGACTTAAACCCTTGATTCGAGGATGTGGAGGGGGCTGCTTTTCTGGCCAGAGGCCCCGAGCTCGTGGATGTGCGGCTCAGAGGCCTGGGCCCCCGCGGCGGCGGCCCTGGGCCCAGGATGGGGCCTGGGTACCAGCGCCCCTCACAGGCGGGCGACAGCCTGGGCGTGCTGCCTCTGCGTCCGGGCGCCAGGCCAGTCTGGGCCCTGTGGCTGATCTGTCCCTGACCTCTAGTGGTGTGGCCGCCGTGCTCACGACACACAGACACCTCAGCAGTGTCCGCCGAGCCTGTCCAGGAACGGATGGCTGAATGGAATCGGATCCTGGACCCCTTCTCTGCACAAGAGCACACGGTGTGGACACATCACAGGGATGGGACACAGAAGGGACAGATAAGACCACAGAGGCTGCAGGTGGCAGCCGAGTCCCCTCAGCCAGAGGTCAGCGTGGCCATGTCGCCAGGACCGCCAGGCCCTAAGGGACGGTACGGTCTTGTTCTCAGCACAGAAACCAGTTCTCCGTAAGTGAGACAAGCTGTTTACAAAGCGGTATTTGTGACAAACTCGTTTCTGCAATAAAATCACTGCTGGGAAAAAGAGTGGGGCACTGGCCGCCCGGGAGGCGGCGCGGATGCCTGGGCGTTTCCCCATCACGCCTTTCTGTGTTGTCTGCGTTTGGTGACAGTGGCCGCAAGGCTCATCTTACGTGTTGTCTGAGGAGAAAATCTCCTTCCTGGTCCCGCAGCAAGTCCCGTCTGACCACGGCTGGGCCTGCTCGCCCCCTCGTGCCCTTATCAGGCCCTCCCCCTCGGCTGCTCTGAGAGCACGAGCTGTGGGTAAGGGAGAGGCCGGAGGGAGGCTGGGTGGGCTCCCCGTGAGGAGGTGAGGTCCGTACGCTGCCCCTTCCGCCGACCTCAGGACTCACCCCAAGGAAATGGGCTGAGAAACCTCAAACGTGTGGGGACAACCCCCCCTCCCGAGCAGAGTACCGGACCCCAGTGACGGCTGCTGCTCAGATGATCTGGGGCTCGTGGGGTTGGAAACGGGAGCTCCAGTCCTGCAGGCGCCCCCCCCCGCCCCGGGTGTGGCCCCCCGGGTGTGGCCGGACGCCTGGCCTGAGCGGGACGGGAAGCTTCCAGCCACCGCTCTGCGGTGTGTTGCAATGGGCGTGAGTTACTGGGTGGTGAGTTTAGGTGGAGACACGGAATAGACCAGTACTGTTTGTGCATCTTAAAACCCTGTGCGCTTCAGGCGCGTGGGCCGACGGCTCTGGGACCTGCCTTCAGGGCCCTCGCAGAGCGCTGGCTGGGGACTGTGTCCTTAACTAGGCGCACCGTGGGCCCCACAGAGCCGGCCGGTGTCCCTACCCCCCGTGCCTATTGTCCAGGTGCACAGCACCAGAACCAGTGGGGGAGGGGACAGAGAACATGCCGCCGAAGCACAGTGCCAGGCTGGAGCAGTGAGCCCGTTGTAGGCCTTGTCCCTCTGAGTCCAAGGGCTCCTCTCCAAGCCCCTGACTGTCCCTTTTCCCTGATGGGCCCTGCCTGCCCTGTCCCCAGGCTCACCTCTGAAGCTTTCCCTGGTGAGGAGGCCAAGGGACCGTTACCTCCCCTGGCCCCCAGCCAGAAATCTTCAAGAGCCCCTTTTGCACTCCTGTGACCCACCTGGATCTGCCTTCCCCATTAAACACCCCCCTCTTTCTCTTCCCTTCTTGTAGCTATAGTTGCTGTCCCATTCTTTTCGTGGACATGTGTATCAGTTACCAACTGCTGCAATCGCCGAATAACGAACATTCCCCAAACACATACAGCCGGGTGTTTTCCCCACAAGTCTGGGCCAGGCTGGACTCTTGCCTGAGGCACCCGCTGAATTTGTTTCCTAGGTAACAGATTACCAGACACGTGACTTCAAGCTCCAGAAGCCTATTCTCTCCTGGGAGGCTGGAAGTCCTGTCGGTGCTGGCAGGGCCATGCTGCTCCAGAGACCTCCACGTGGGGGGACGTCTTTGCCTTTTCCAGTATCTGCGGTTTGCCAGTGACTCTGGCGTCTCTAGGCTGGTGGCCGCCCAGGGACTCTCCTTGTCTCTGCCTTCACATGCACCCGTGGGTCGGGGCCCACCCTCCTCCAGAATGATCTCAGCTTAATTAACTCATTGCACAGATTCCATTTCCAAATACAGTTACGTTCTGAGGCCCCAGGAAGACGTGAATCTGTGGAGGAGCACTCGGCCAGGAGGCTGGTCTGGGCACCAGGGTTCTCAGAACCCCCAGCTGAATAGAGGGTGCACGTCCAGAGTCCAACACCACTTGTGAGGTGGGGCGGGGGAGCGCTGGGTGTGGGGAGACTGGGGCGGGGTGTTGACACAGGAGAGGGGACAGCAGAGCTCTGAGCAGGAGCTGTGTGCGGGCTGGGCTTCCTTATGTGGTGGAGAGGGTCCCCCTCCACGCCACGCCAACCCACGCCACCCCGCGTTCTCCCTTCCTGCACGTGCCCTGCCCCGTGTTTCCCCCTCGTGTTCTCTGTGCTTTCTTTCCCGGGGATCGAAACTCCAGGGCAGCGTTTGCTCTGACCGCTTGGGTCGGCGGCACCCGGGGCTGCGCAGCCTGGTGGCAGCACATCGCATGAATGAATGTCTGAGTGGATGTGTGAGGGGCAGGACGCGGTGGGCCTGTGTGGGCCCAGGTGACTAAGCCCAGGGTCTCCATGTGGTGTCCAGCTGGGGGGGGGGGGGTTCCTCGGGACCCCGACTCACAAGTGCCCGCAGCACATCCCCTCCATGTCCCTTACTGTGCCTTCTTTGCAACCCTGCTGGCCTGCTCCGGGGCGGGGGGCGGTGAGGAGGAAGGGGTCGGTGTGAATGCGTGGCCCCCAGGGTCTGTGAGACCGTCGCAAGCCGGCAGGCCGCCAGGGCCGGCTCCTACTCGGGTCATTCTCGGGTATGGATCGCTGGACTGCAGATTGCTGGGCCCTGTCTACAGGGAGCTCGCCAGGATGGGCCCGGGTCTGGTCCTGGGCAGACGGTGACGCATGAGCCTGACGCCGGCCCCGAAGCCTCTCTGCCAGTTTGCGTGCAGTCGCAGGCCTCGGTGGTGCTTCGGGGCCTTTGTCTTGGGCACGGAAGGGCGTCGGTGCTGGCAGCCTCTGCCGGGGTGGTGAGTCAGGCGCCGGCAGCCGTGCCTGTCAGGGTCCTGTGTTGCCTGGAAGTCAGGTGTTTAGCAAACTGCTTGTGGAACGTTCTTGGCGCAGCCATGGCACCCGTGACGGCCGCCTGGGCTGATGTCACTGTGCCGCGATGTGGGGGCTCAGCCCCTGCTTGGCCCCAGTGGGTTGGTGGCCGCCACCCCGTGACCCGGGCTTTCCAGGGTGCTGCCGTCGCCGCGTGTCTCCAGGCTATCGGGAGAGCTGGCTGGCTTGTGGAGATAGCAAGACGCCAGCCTTCCGGCCCTTTCTCTGATGTCGCGTTCCCCGGGGCAGCGAGTCTCCTGCTTCTGGACCGCAGGCCCTCGGCCTACGTGAACAGCGTCCTTGTTTTGAAGTCAGACTCCATCAACTGCATTTTCTCCTAAAGCACTAAAATAACGTAGGGTAAAGTGGTAATTAGACACGTGTTCCTGACGTTGGCTTGTGTTTCTCAAGGCTCTGCTGAGATCGGGAAATGTCATTTGCTGGGTCCTTGGGAGAACATCAGAGATTACTGGCGTCTTTGAATTCAGATGTGTCTTCTGGTTGCTCCTGGGCCAAGAGTCTGCAGGGCCTCTTGCCAGGCCTTGTCCCTTCTTGTTCCTCTGGTCACAGGCGAGCTGAGCCCTGACCCGGGACCTCCTCTGCAGAGGGAAACTGAGGCCCAGAGAGGGCAGTGACGCTGTGGTTGGGGCTGCGGCTGGAGCTGGGGTATCTGCTGCTTGTCCTGCTGAGGCAGATGTCCTCAGAATGCAGAGCTCCTGCCACCCCGGGACCCCGCCCCTGCCTCTGACCTCTGCCCTCAGTTCGGGTTCAGTTCCCAAGCGCAGGGCTCGGGTGCCCTGGGAGGGACAGCGCCCTGCTCCCTGCTCTGGTGTCTGGGTTTCTTACGCAGCGGTAATTATTCCCACCTCTGGTCCCACCTCCGGTCTCCTAGGTTGGGAGTGGACTCTAATTACATAACGGTGTTTGATTAGAGAATCTGCCCTGGTCAGCTCTCGGGCTCTGGGCTCCTGCGTGAACAGCCTTTCCACTGCCTTCTGCAGACGCCTCCTGGGCCCTGGCCTGCTGACCCAAGTGCCACCCAACATACTGATGAGCCCTGTGTCCTCTGGCCTGCCACCTGGCGGGGTTCACCCCCAGCTCTCATTCACCCCGCCAGCCCTTCTGCCCGAGTCTGTGGGCAGTTCCACACACCGGCACACAGGAAGCTTAGTCTGCTGGGGACGGGCACGGTCCGCTGTAAGCTCCGTGGGGTCCCTGGGGCCACCGGAGGTCTCCAGGGGAGGGGCTGGCTGCCTTCCAAGCAGTGGGAACACTTGGGGAGGGGACGGTGGCAAGTGTGAGTGAGGAGGGGATGTGAATTCAGCTGGCGGGAGCTGACACCCTCCTGACACTCTGTCAAGATACAGGTGCCGGGCCCACTAGCTTGGTGGCCCCTCTGTGCTCGAGGGTGACAGGAGGGGGGAGTCTTCCTCCTGTGTGAGTGCCTTGGGGAGAGGCGTGTAGGGAAGGGGAGGGGTGTGCAGGGGAGGGATATGTTTGGGAGGGGTTGGTTGTCTAGAGGTTCTAGAATTTGCTACAGCCTGCTCTCTGTCCCCAAAGATCCAGGTCCCCCTGTGCCCCTAGACCCACGAGGCCACCGCAGGGCAGCACCAGCCAGAGGCTGAGCCCTCCTAAGTGCCGTGACCTGGGCTGGGCACTGAGCGGAGCTCCTGTGCCCTGGGGACACTTGCCTCACCTGTCCCAAGGCCTGGGCTGCGGTGGTGGGACGGGCCTGGGACACTTGAGGACTTCTATTGAAAGGGGGGAGTGGAGGCCGGGACCAGTCAGACCTCGTCCCTGGATGGTTGTAAGTGCCCGGAGGAATGGTTGGCCAGCTGTCCAGTCCTCTCAAGCCCCTCTCTCCACACCCCTGTCCCTTCCTGGACCTGGCTGGAACCTGGAGGTGGCTGTCCTTCCCGACAGCACAGGCCTGGGTGGGGGCTTCTCTTGGGACACAGGGCTGGGCTAGGGCCTCACATATTGGGCAGGCCTAACCCTGGGAGCACGTGGGATCCCCTTTTCTGGAAGAGAGTAGGGCTGCCTGGGGAGGACCCCAGCAGGGGGCTGCTTAGGGGACCGCCCAGCTACAAGGCTCCCGCTTTAGATGTCAGGGCACTGCTGTCTTCCTGCGTGTGGGCCAGAAGCTGTCGGAGGACCCTGCGGTTCTGGCCCCGCTCGGACAAGGGTCCTGACTGGTGGGTGACGTTGGCTGGGGCTGAGGGGCAGTCACGGTGCTGACCTGACGGCCCTGACCCTGCTGCAGGGCCATGTGCCCCAAACTCCTCAGTGTTCCCCTGGGGTGGGGGGAGGCGAGTTCAGATTTGGACCCCAGGCAGGACTGGGACACCTCTTTCCACCCAGGAGATGCTGCTGCTACTGACCAGGGACACGTCCTGTGGGCGACCCGGGCAGGGGCATCGGCCTGCGAGACCTGGGGAGGTCCTCACCCTAGCCCCACTCGGGGGCCTGGCCATCGTCTGGAAAAACGTAGCTGCTGTGGGGTGTGTGTGGGACTGTGTGCACACGTGTGTGTACATGCATGTATGTGTGTGCACGTGTGAGGACTGGTGCCTCTGTTCACACGTGCTCACGTGTGCACGTGTGTGTATACGCACGTGTATATGTGTGTGCGGATTACATGCTTTTAGGTGCAAACTCAGAGCTCGTCTGTTTGTGTTCGCTGTGATGTGCGTAACTTCCTGGGCTGGAGAGTCGTAGCATTCCTAATTCTGGAACACTTTTATCAAGAAGAGGTGAATTTCACTGAATTCCTTCTTGGCTTCTGTTGAGAAAGTCATGTGTTTTGTTATTTTGTTGTTATTTTTCCTGTGGGGGGGGGCGAGCAGAGTGATTAATTTTCCTCATGCTGCCGGCTTTGCATTCCTGGGGTCACGTGCTTGGCTCGGGCTGTGTTTCGGTTGCTGGGGTTTTACTGTGCAGCCGGGGAGCGAGAGGGGCGGCGCGACCTCTGAACCGTGAGGTTTCCCCGCGGGTCTCGAGGAAGGTTTCCACGGGGTCTCCGAGCTTCAGCTCTCTGGACCGGGCAGGGGTGGCAGCGGGGGAGGCACGTGTGTTCTCTCTGCCCCCCTGCCTTTGCCCTGGCCTGAGCCCGTGGCCCCCCGAGGCCGGACCCCGCCTGCCTGCCCTGCTCCCACCGGCGGTGCCCAGCTCCCTGCAGTCCCCGCCAGGCTCCCGCAGCCTGGGTGACGGCCCGGTCCCGCCCTCCTCCTGGGGAGGGGGTCCTGAGGTTCTGTGCCAGAGGCCACATCGGGCCCAGCGGGACCCCGGCCTGTTCGGCCCCTCGGATGTCCTGGTCCCAACCTTCCAGAAGGAGCAGGCGCTGTGCTGAGGCCACCACCCCTGTCTGGGATCCTGACGTGGGTGTGTCCTTCACAGCCCCTAACGGACAGGCCCGCCCCTCCTACCTGGCCCTTGAAGCCTGCCAGCGTCTCCTCGTCCTCTGTGAGCAAACCTGCTTCATGGGGGGCGTGTCGCCGCTATGGCAGATGGCAGATGCCCAGGTGTCCCTCCCCCGCCGGGACAGACATGAATCTGTCATGTGCTCAGAGCCCTCCTGGCGTCCTTCGTGCTTCCCTCAGCCTTGACTGTCAACTGTGTTCAAAAGGTGTGCTCGGGAGAGGAGGGCCGGGGAGGGAGAGTCGGTGGGGGGGGGGGGGCGGGCAGCCCCGGGATGGGGATGCTGAGGGGCCCACGGAGGAGGTGTGCCTGTGGCCTCCTCCGGGGGAGGCCCAGGGACCAGGTGGGTGGCCGGCTCTCAGAAGGAAGCCTGGGCGCACGCATTGGCCGTGTGGGCTCTGCCAGGAGCACCCCCCTGCGGGGCGCCCCTGCCACAGAGCACGGCCCAGCCCGAAGCCCGGGGCACTGTGGCGGGCGCACCCTGTCCCAACCCGGTCCTGCCTCTCCCCAGGTTGGCGGTGGGCCCGCGCCCCCTGCCCCTGGAGTTGGGCACAGCCGGGGACTCGACGTGGCCTCGGGAGCGCACGCGACTTTGGGGGACGCTCCCAGAGTCCGCGCGTGGTGTGCAGTTCCGGTATGATGGGCGTGGCTGCAGACGGGGGCCTGTCCGGCAGCCTGGGTCCCCGTGTGCAGGCCACAGGGACCGGAGCCCTGGGCCCGACCCGCGATGGTGGCGGAAGGCGCTGGCTCTTCTGTCCCGTGGCCGGTACGCCTGCCGTCTGGGTCCTGCCGAGAGGACCGAGGAAGGGACGCGGGGAGTGGTGCTCGGTGGCTCCTGGGGTCGGGAGACGACGCCGCAAGTGCCGGGAAAGGACAGGCGTGTGTGGCAGCGAGCCGCGTACGACAGGCCAGACGCGCACACAGCCAGCCCTCCCACGGCCGCTTCTCTCAGGCGCAGCGGGGCTGGCGGGAACCGGCCCAGTTGTGCCGTGACGGACCCTGGAGCCCGAGAGCAGGCAACACCGCCTGAACGCCCGTCTGGAAAAGAGGCGCACAGAAGCCTCCAGAAGGCAGCCAGAGGTGCACTCGGAGGACAGCTGACCGCCCTGAATGGTTCAACACAATCGAGAGACCGGTAAAAACGATACGTGAAGTAACATTCAGTTCCAGACTGTGGAGAAGGGAAGGAAGACGGAGCGGGAGGAAGCAGGAGGGACACGGGAACCACGAGAACAGGAGTGGCCGGTCTGCTGAACGGGAAACAACAGGACAGAGAGACGGAGTCCAAGAACGTCCCCCGAGGGGAATCTGGGGGATCCTCTGTGAGCCAAGTGGCCGTCAGGAAAGTGAGCCCCCGCTGTGCTGTCAGGTCAGCCCCTCCAGTGACTGTGGTGACCCGGCCTGTGCCTCACTCAGCCCTCTCCTCCCCCCTCCTCCGGCCTCCACTACCGTGGTGACAGGCCCTGCAGAGGTCCTTCCTGGTTACGCTGCTCTCAGTGGCCTCTGTGTGATGGCCGCAGGAACTCTGGCGGCCCCCCTTGCCCTCCTCTCCTTCCCCTCCATCCCTGCCCTGCCTCTCCCCTCCCCCTCCTGTCCCCGCTGCCCTCTCCCCCATCCCCCTTCCGCTGAGACTGGGGGTGCACCAGCCGGGACCTCTCTGGTCCCTGAGATGCTGCTGGGGCCAGACAGTGGGGCACCTGTTTCTTGCCCTCTGCCCTTTCTACCAAGGAGAAGGATTCTGAACTGAGCCACAGGGAGCTGGGCTCCCAGGGTGGTACAGGAGGTCAAGGGCCCTGGCTGTCCCAAAGGGATCATCTTTCATGGCTAAGTGATCTCATGGCAACCTGGGAAGACAGCCAGAGCCCCTGACATCCGAGCGTGGGAATGTTCGAGGAGCCAGAGTGGGGCCTGTGGACCAGGAAGGTGCCTCTGCACCCCTGTTCAGGGCCGGCTGGGTGGGGGTCTGAGGCCAGGGCCTGGTGCCCAGGAGCACCCAGCTTAGCCACGCCAGGGGAGTCCTGTCCAGGAGAACTGATCACAGACACAGCTCTCTAGGGGCCTCGGGAGTCTGTGGGCCACACAGCAGCCCCCTAGACCAAGACCCCCAATGCCGAAGGAAACAGCGCATCTCTCTTCCCGTCCAACGCCCGGAGCTGGGTTGCTCAGCCACGTCCCCTTCCTGGAGAGAAAACAGGGGCCCTGTGGAGTTGTCGGGGGATGCTGGCGGAGGGACCCCCGTGTGTGCACGCGGCCCCTCTCCCAGCTGGACGCGAGCAAGGCCCGCCTTCACTCTGCCCTGCTGGAGGCCGTCAGCAGAAAGACCAGCAGCCGCTCGGAACGAAGGCAGAGCCGTGTGGGTGGAAATAGCAAGACGGCCGCGAAACAGGACTTGGCCTCGTGATAACGTTTGCGTTTTGTCTCCACTGTGCTCACCGAAGAAAACGTGAGCGTGGCCTCGGGCCAGCCGTACCGCGTGCTCCACGGGCCTCTGCGAGCATCTCGGCTGCCGCTCTCAAGCAGGCTTCCCGGGCCCCGAGCAGTGGAGGCCGCGGCTACACCCGCTCTTGGGGTCTTGGGGTCTTACCGTCAGCTGGGAAGGGGGCCGTCATCCCCGGCCGCTCTTTCCAGCCGTGGCCGTGGCTGTTGGTAAGGGGGATAGGGCGGTCCACTCCCCAGGCGGGTGCCAGGCTCCGGGCCTCGACTGGGCAGGGGTTAGCTCATGGAGCCCTCCCAACCCCCCCAAAGTCGGTGCCATTGTGGCCCTGCACTGCAGAGGGGGAAACTGAGGCAGGCGAGGCTGGATCTCCTCACCCACGAGCAGAGCCCGAGGCCCGAGTCACCGGCTCCCCAGAGCCAGCGTGAGATGGCCCCCTCATCTCCACCTCCCTGTGTCACCCCTCCCACCCGGCTCGGTGGTTCTCCGAGACACAGGCCCTGGGCCCACCCGGTGGAGGCCAGCCAGACGCTTCCCACGGCCTGCTGTCCGCCTGCTGTCCACCCCCTGTCCTGAGCCTCAGCTCTGCCAGGCTGTGGCCCGGCAGCACCTGGTTACCCCTCGCCCCTGGCCAGCCCCTCCTGGTCACCACTGTCCCCTGGCCGGGCGCTCCCCATCTCCCTCCCTTCCCAAGCCCGCGGAGGTTCTCACCCATGTCTCTGGGGCTTCATCCTGGCCTCACTCGTTCCCTTGCCCCACCCCCACCCCAAACTGCCCCCGCACCTCTCCTGGGACTCAAGGACGTTTTCGTGGAACCTAGCCCTACCTGGAACCCACGCGGGCCATGTGAGCTCCTGCCCTCCCGCCCTGCCCCCTGCACCCATCTTGTCCCCACACCTGTCTCATCCCTGACACCTGTCCCAGCCCAAGTGAGTATGTCAGGTGCCTACACCCAGGCAGCCACCACGCCTCCTGCCTGCTGGTGGGCCCTGGGTGCCCGCAGCCTCTGACTGGGAGCCCAGGGCGGAGTCTGTTTAATCAGATGGTGTTTCCGTGAGCCAAACGACAAACAGGCTTTCCGGAAGCAGCGGGAATAGCCCGTCTCCCAGGAGGGAAGGGAAACAGGAGGCTGCTTGAGGCCATCCAGGTGCTGGGGCCCGAGCCCGGCAGCTGCCATTTGGGGAGCAGCTATGCACGTGCAAAGGCCCCGTGGGTGGCAGCCTGTGCGCTGGGGGCTGTCGTGTGGGTGCCTGGGGTCTAACTGGCCAGGCCTGGGACAGGTGGGGATGGGGCGCATCCAGGGCCCTGCAGGCTCTGGTGGGGACGGGGCTCCCCTTGCCCGAGGCTCGGCCTCCGCCTCAGGCATCTGTGCCCCAAAGCAGCTCATTCGAGGAGAGACTGCTCCGTTGTCCCTCCGGGCCCAGGCCCTGGTGTGGGGGTGAGGTGGCCTTGTCCCTCAGAAACGGGTCTGTGGCCTCCTCCCCGGACCTGGCCTCGCGGCAGGGAAGGGCCGGCGGCCTCTAGGAGTGTCCTGGCCTGAGCCCTGACAGGACTCACGTGGGACACGGTGGCCCTGCAGGAGGCAGGGGCGTTCTGTGCCCGTGCCCCGCTTTGCTGCTCCTGGGAGTGTGCGCTCCCCGCCGTGGAACAGGAGCTGCGGGGCCGATGAGCCGGCACACAGCCAGAGCTGAGGAGGGGCCCCGGCTCCACCCCTGCCGTCCCAGCTCTTCCTGGACCTTCAGGGCCTCTGTCTGTCCTGCATGGAGTCAGGTAGCAGCTCTGCGGGGCAGAGGCCTGGGGGCAGGGGCCTGGGCATCAATCAGCCTGTCTCCTTCCTGCCCCAGCCTCGAGCTGAGTCCGTCCCACACTGTGGGGAAGGAGGGGACAGTCGGGGCCCCAGCCCCCAGCTGCACGCAGGCCACCCAGCCCTGAGGTCCTGATCCTCTGAGGCTTGGGTGGGGCAGAAATCCAGGTCTGAACCCCTCTTCCAGGTGATTCTCACATGCAGGGGGTCACAGACACCTTGGCCAAGGTGCAGGGGAGGGAAAGGCCCCCAAGCTGTGCTCCCGGGGCAGGCTGTACTGGTGGCCCCCGTGGGCGGTGGGGTCCGTGGCCAGTGCCTCCCACCCCCTGTGTCAGTCTTCTGCTTCCTCATCCATCGGCCTTTGCTGGAGCCCTGTCAGCCAGGCGCCCTCTGTGACGTGGGTGGTGGCTTGCCGTGTAGCTTGGGGCCTGCTGGAGAAACACTGTCATTTTCAGGGTGCGATTTCAGCTTTGTTGGGGACCCCACCAGGCGCCTGCTGCTGGAGCCTCCCTCCCTGCATTTCTCCCCCAGGCCCGGGAACCAGGGGGCCACCTGCTCCCCAAGGGACCAAGGAGCAGGGGATGGGCTGTGAGCAGCGCTGGCTGAGCCCGGGCTGGGCAGTGGCATGATAACTGGACGAAGCCTCGCAGAGAGACCCGGGGCCCTGGTCCCGCAGGCCTCCCCTGGCTCAGCAGTGGCCCCTGGGAGGCCGTGGGGGTGCTCCCACAGGACGCACCAGCAACCCTAGCTGCCTGCCCAGGGCTGGGGACGTCGGGAACTGGCCTTGGCCCGCCGTGGGCCCCTCCCTCCTGCCGTACTCTGTCCTCACCTGCAGGACCCGGGCCACCCCCGGGAGGGGCGGCCGGGGTAGCAGACGCCCCGGCTCCAGCCGGGCAGCAGGGGCCTGGCCTGTCTGGTGGGCATCTCCCCGCGAGCTGGGCGGGCCCGGCCTCCAGAGAGAAGCGGGGCTCCGGGGCTGGTGTAGGTGGGCCCTGTTCCTGCACAGCCCCCTGAGACGGGGCCGTGACAGGGCAGGGCCTGACCTCATCCCGGTCTTTCAAGACTCCTGGATAGCCTCGTGCCTTCTCAGGATGTGGGGGCTGCCGGCCCCTCCTGCTGCCCCTCGCCTGGTCCCCTCAGCCTCTGTAGGGGTGGGAGCTGCAGGGGCCGAGGGGGACTCAGGAGGGCCGGGTCGCTCTGGAAGGAGTGTTTGGGGACGTCCCTCCCACTCTGGCCTCAGTGTCCCTAATCTCTGTGGCTGGACCACTTGCCCCTGCAGCTTCCCCAGCGCCTACACTCTGCCATCTACGATGTCCCAGGGGGCCTTGCTGGGTCCTCCTGCCCGAGGTGGGGTGCTCCGCCTCAGAATCGGGGTGTGCAGCTCCTGTGCTGGGTTGTAAGAGGCCGGGGGCTCCTCAGAGAAGGGTTGGGTTTAGTGCCTGCACAACACTGTCCCCCGAGGGAACGGGGACGCGAATGTGGGATTCGAGGGGCCATCTGAGGATGTGGCCGGCCGCTAAATGGGGCAAGAAACAGCACCTCAGGGGGTTTCTCCCCGTTTAGTATGATGACAGTCTGGTCTCCTGCCGTTCTGGTCCCAGGCTGCCTCCGTTCGGCCGAGTCAACGGAAAGGTGCGATTCTGCCAGTGCCCCCCGAAGGCTGCACCCCCGGGTCACGGCGGGCGGGGCCGGCTCCTCCCGGGGCCTCTCCCGGGCGCGTGGACGCCGTCCTCCTCGTGACCTCACGTGGCCGTCTGTGTGTGTGTGTGTGTGTGTGTGTGTGTGTGTGTGTGTCCTCATCCCCTCTTCTCACAGGGACACCGGTCAGTTTGCCCCAGGGTCGCTCTAGTGACCTTGCTTTGCCTTAATTATCTCTTTCATGGCACTATTTCCAGATGCAGTCATGTTCTGGGGCTCGGGGGTCGGGCCTTCAGCATGTGCTTCGAGGGGACACAGCTGAGCCCGTCACAGGGCGTTAGCCTCCTAGAATTTGAGGTGCTCTGATGCTGGCATCTTTGGGCTCCAGGGGTGCCCGGGGGTCATGCCTGGGTGGAGACTGAGCCCCTGATCTGAGGACGGCTGGGCGGTCAGAGGACCCTCAACGGTGGGCCCCTCCTGGGCACTGCGAGCCCCCCCCATTGGGCCCCCGTCCACTCCCTCTGCCCTCCTGTCTGTGGGGAGAGCCGCGTCCTCTGTGGGGCCTGCCCGGCCCCATGGGCCTCACAGCTGCCACGTCATCAGGGTCCCCTCGGCCTGGGGTGGGGCCGTGGCGCTCTGTCGCCTTCAACGGGCAGCCCGCCTGGAGGCCCCTGCCTGCTGCATCCGGTCCATGCTGCTGGGGAGAATCCCACCTCCGATTGTCCCCCCCGAGACTTCGTTCCAGGGCTTGGTATTCGCTGCCGCTTAACCCCTCCTCCGCTGGTGGAATGGGGGTGCTGTCCAGCCTGGAGCCGAGGGACGTCACCAAGGCACAGCACTACGTGTGGGAAGGTGACAAAGGAACCCGTATGAGGAGGCCAGATGCTGCCTGACCCTCCCTGTGCTGTTACACTCTTCAGCTACCCCACCCGAAGTCAGCCTTATGAGCTCTGGGTGCATGATAGCTACTAAAGGGGAAGGGGATTCTTTGGCCAAAGAAGCTGGGGAGATAGGCAAGGTTGAAGATTGGCTTGCAGCAGGACTTATCAGAGCCTTTGATGGGCTGCATGAACTCTGACCCTCCAGAAGGGGGCAGGGTGGCGGAATTCCCAAGCCAGTGAGTGTTTTACTTTTCATGGAAAGTCTCACGGGATCCGTGTCTTACGACGTCTTATGAACCCATCTGAGAACGCTGCTTAGAACAGCCCACACCAGGAAATGCAGGTGTAATGAGTCCAGACTTCAGGATAAAACCTAAAGGCTCCCTCACCTCCACCTTCTGGGAGCCTTCTCTGCTCAGCCTCTCACCCGCAGAGGGGTCCTTGCGTCCCGGAAGCAGCCTGTCTGCCCTCAGGGCGTGCCGCCTGGCCAGCGCATCCAGGGGGGGTGTCCTGTGAGGCTGTTCCTGGGCTTGGTTCATTTTGACACAAGGGAGGATGCTGTTTACTTTCCCTTTTACCCTGAAAACCTCAAATGCTTTTTTCTTTTAAAAAGTAGGATCTTGGGGCGCCTGGGTGGCTCTGACTTCAGCTCAGGTCATGATCTCACAGTTCGTGGGTTCGAGCCTCTGCTCTAACTCCTGTCAGCACAGAGCCTGCTCTGGATCCTCTGTCTCCCTCTTTCTCTGCCCCTCCTTCCCCGTCTGAAAAATAAAACTTAAAAAAATTTTTTAAAAGATTTCACGCCGTTTCCTTACTGGTCAGAACGTGGGCATCCTGGGCCGGGCTCGTGGGACCCGCGGCCCTGGGGGCCCCACCTCTTCCACGCTGTGCAGCCCTGTGGGGCAGAGTCCAGACCTCACGGGGCTGGCCTCTCTGCCCGGGCAGCAGAGTCCTGGAGGTCCCCATGAGGAGCCGGGGGGGGGGGGGTGCTGTGCAGGGCTCCCCAGCGCTCCCTCCTTCTGGGCATTTCCTGGTGGCCGTGGTGCCGCTGTGGGCCTGGCTGGGCAGGTGAAATGAGGGAGCGAACTGTGCGGCTCCTGGCTGGGCCAGGAGCCCTGGTGGCAGTAAGGGCTGCCGGGTTCTGTGTCCTGTTGCCTCCGTGTCTCGGGCAGGCCTGCTCTGCCACCAGGTCCCCAGCAGGCAGGGGTGTGCGGGGGAGGGGCCGTGGCCCCAAGCCTCCTGTGCTTCCTAAACCCCAGTGAGTTAAGCTGCACCTGCCTTGTGGTTTTGAGGGTCTTTGGACGGACGCGGCCTGGACCTGCGTCCAGTGTCCTCTTTCTCCAAACGTTCTCGCGGGTCCATCGCGTGAAGTGTTTTCCAGGCCAGGACACTTTCCGGTTTTTCCACGGTGTTTGCAAACGTTGCAGCAGCAAGCAGGTCTTTGCTGGGATGCTCTCCAAGCCGTTTATTCTCCCCAGGCAGCCACAGCTGCTTCCTTGTGAGGCTGCAGAGAAGGCAGGGACCCCTGAGCGTCCTGCTCGCCTGGACCGGTCATGCAGGCAGTGGGGGCAGGCCCACAGTGGGGGGGGGGGGGTTGCTGGAGGCCAGTGTGGCACCGCCACCGCGATGCCACGGGCCCTGATCCCAGGAGTGCGTGCCTGTCCTTCTCCCCCCCCAGTTCTCTGCGGGAAACTGCGGGAGAGGCAGACGCATGAGCTCAGGTGCAGACTCCGGGCCGCCCTGAGATGTCTCCTTATGAGACGATTGGCTTCCAAGCTTGTGGTTCTCTAAGTATGTGGTTGTTGTTATTTTAGACAGAGAGCACGTGAGCAGGGGGGTGGGGGGGGGCAGGAGCAGACGGGGGAGAGAGAGAGAGAGAGAGGGTCCATGCTCAGTGCAGAGCCCAACAGAGGGCTCGACCTCACGACCCTGGGATCACGACCTGAGCTGAAATCAAGACTCAGTTGCTCAGCTGACTGAACCCCCAGGCGCCCCTGTGGTTCTCCAAATATGTTATTATTATTATTTATTATTATTAGAGAGCATGTGAGCTGGTTTGGGGGAGGGGGACGAGGAGCAGAGAGAGAGGGAGAATCCCAAGCAGGCTCCACGATCAGTGTAGAGTCTGATGTGGGGCTCAATCCCACTGTAATGAAGAGTTGAAATCAAGAGTCAGACGTCAGCTGACTGAGGCCCCCAGGCGCTGTGTTTCTCCAAATATAAAGCAATTCTCTGGCCCCACTGGCGTAATGTGTCTGCAGGCAAGCTGGTGGTGATTTGGCAGTTTTCTCTGGGAAAACCCTGGGCATCAATTTCATGTTTGTACACATCCAGGGTTCATTCTGGTGATCTTCCCCAAAGAGACTTCTGCCCTGATAATGAGGGAACTAGACATTGAGAGACCCCGGGTGATAGGAAAACCCACCCGGACTGTCCGCTCCCATCGTGTCCGACGGCAGGGCAGACACGCGTCCCTTCGAGGCCAGACACAAGCCCAGGGGCCTGCGGTGCCTTGCTGCCTTCCCAGTTCTGGCGCTGTGCCCCAGCACCGGCGAGCAGCAGGGACAAGTGAGTCACTGCTCAGGACCTAGCGGTGCTTTTGCAAGATGCCCGAGGAATTGGCGGAAAGACTGAGAGCCAATATGGAAGATGAAGGCCGGGGAAGGTGTCTCACTACAGAAGTTCGAGAAGTCTTTCTCTTTCCTGTACAACCATAGTCGTCCGTTTAAAAGATACAAAAATCCGGGTATTAGGCTGGAAAATGCTCGCAAAAGGTGTGTTCACTTCCTGATTTCTGGAATCTGTGAATATCCCCCTCTGCAACTGAGGCTGTGAGCAAATGAAGGATTTTAAAGTAAGGAGGTGGTTCTGATCGTCCGGCTGGGCCCTGAGGTGGCCGCGGGCGTCCTTGTAGAGAGGCGGGAGATCTGGTTGACACACGGAGGGGACACGGGAGGGACAGCCCTCGGCCTGGCGCCCCTCCTGTGCCTCCCATGGGCTGGGGGCCCATCAGGGATGCAGGGAGGGCACTGCAGGCTCACCTGAGCACCACTTCTTTGGGGGCCCTGGTGGGCGGCAAGATGTCCTACCTGAACCTCACTCCCAGAAGAAGCTCTTTGCTCGGGTGATTCTGGGTGGAACGTGGGGGCGGGGGCGGGGAGGAGGACAAGGTCGGGGCAAGGTCAGATCTCGTCTCCTGCCTTTGCCTGCCTTTCTGGACCTGGCAACAGCAGTGGGTGCCCGCTGCAGGTGTGACCCAGCGGACGGGCCAGAGCACCTGCCACATTGGGGTTGTGGGTCCCGCTTCAGCAGGTGGGTGCTCGGGCCCTCAGTGTCCAGTGAGGCTCCCTTGAGGGCTGAAGGAGGGCATCTGGTGACCGCGTCCACCGAAGCCGCCACAATGTCTTGGCTCAGGCCTGTTCAGAAGCTCCCGCTGTGACTCCCTCCCACATCCTCCCTGCAGACCCCCAGCCAGCGGAGCCCTGGGCTCAGCAGTGATGTGGGTCGCCTCCCGAGCATCTACCCAGACGAATGGGAAGCTTCTGTTGACAGCCACTTTACGTGGTCACCAAAACCCAGAAAGAACTCAGATGCCTTTGGACAGGTGAGCAGACCAGCAGACCCGAGGGGCCATCGTCCCACGGGGTCAGACAGGGATGAAGAGGGGCAGGCTAGTATTCACATAACGCGGACGGATCTTAGATGCAGGTTCCCGGCAAGAGAAGCGTGACCCAAAGGCTAGGACATGGGGAAAGGCACACCTTCGGTGATGGCGAGGTCTTGTCACTGCTGCCGGCCGGCACTCCGGCTGAGCCTGAATCCCGTGTGGATGAAACCCAGGCACGCCAGGGACTGCAGCGCGGGCCCCGGAGTTTCCTCTCGGGATGCTGCTCCCACTCGGCCTGGCATTCGTGTAAGAGTGGCCGGCATACCAGGCACGTGCCCGATGTCACCGTCACGGCCCCCTGGTGCCTGTGGGGACCGCCCACCGTTCTGCCCTTGGGGCCTTGGCCACCTTCGTGGCATTCCTGTCGTGTTGGTGGTGCTGCCCGGGTGACCTGCACGCACAGGTGACAGCGGGGAACTCAGGTGGTCTGCGAGGCAGGTGTTGGCGAGCACAGACGAAGGAGCCAAGGCTGAGAGCACCAGGGAGACGGGAGGGCCCCTAAGGTCAGCCCATCCACAAAGCCATGGCTCTCCCCGGTTCCCACCCTGCCCCACAAAGGGGGGCAAAAGAAGGTGGCCCCAGATGCAGCCAAGGGAAAGAGGGGGTCGAGTTGACGGCTCTCCTGAAAGCGGGGATCCAGGGAAGGCTGGCCTTGTGCAGGTGCCATGGAGGCTCCCCCGTGGTGGCCCGTGCAAGGGGCAGGACGCCTGGCAAGTCGGCGGATCAGTCCCCGAGGCCGCTGCTCTGTGCCAAACCGTGGTCTCCAGCCCCAGGTTTGGCGGCTCAGCCGGATGCTGGTGCACGTGAGAACCTAGGAGTGTCGCTGCACAGGAACGAAAGTAGGAATCGCATCCGTCTGGTCGGGCGTGTGCTCACTGGGTGTCTCTGGATCCGTCTGGTTGCCCTGTGCTCCCTGGGTGTCTCTGGAATCCATCTGTTTGGCGTGTTCCTTGGGTGTCTCTGGAGTCTCTTGGGTCGGCTCATGCTCCCTGGTTGTCTCTGGAATCCGTCTGGTCGGTCCGTGCTCCCTGGGTGTCTCTGGAATCCATCTGGTCGGCGTGCTCCCTGGGTGTCTCTGGAATCCGTCAGGTTGTCCCCTGCTCGCTGGGTGTCTGGAATCCATCTGGTGGCGTGCTCCCTGGGTGTCTCTGGACACACGCAGGGACCCCAGCCTGCTCCGGTGTGCCCTGGGGGGAGCAGCAGGGCGGTAAGTTATTGCCACGGACCAAAGTCCTCTTGGGTCCCTCTAGCCACACGCATTGCAGGGTTGGTTCGGTGTAGTGAGGAACCATGTCAACTGGGAACCGCGTGGCCCTACTGTTTAAGAATCAGAGGGGCGCCTGGGTGGCTCAGTTGGTTAAGCATCCGACTCGGCTCAGATCGTGCTCTCTCGGTTTGTGGGTTCGAGCCCCGCGTCGGGCTCTGGGCTGACAGCTTGCTCAGAGCCTGAAGCCTGTTCCGGATTCTGTCTCACTTTCTCTCTGCTCCTCCCCTGCTCACACTCTGTCTCTGTCTCTCTCTAAAATAAATAAACATGAAAAAAAAAGTGCAGCAATCTGCAGTGTCGCGTTTCCCGTGAGTGGGAGCTGGAGCTTGGACTCAAGGCTGAGTCTGCCCAGCAGGGAGAGCCCGGGCAGTATCTGGGGGCTCCCTCGCCAGGCCCCTCCGCGGGCCCCGGGCATGGTTGCCAGGGTCGGGAGGTCACCTGGCACACCTCACCCATCACACCGCACCGTAAACACAACATCCTTAAAATTACGGCACGCGTGAGCAGATTAGGCCTCGCAGGAGAAGACTGGAAGGCGGCCAAAGCCAGAAACTGCTGTGGCTCGATGCAGGGCTCTCTTGGCACAGGGCCTCCAGGGTCAGGGTAGGGCTGGGTGCTCCGTGAGAGCCGCAGCGGGGAGAGCGGCTCTGGGGCCCCTTGTGCCCCCGGGCGAGCCCCAGCGCACGGCCTGGGCACGCAGCGGATTCATCTCCAGCGGTGGGCACACTCCCATCCCCTGGGCCCCGGGAGCATCGTCCATGTGGACTGGCATTGCCGTGACTGCGTCATAGTTCCCAGCTTTGGAAGAAACCCTTACAGAATTTTTAAACATTGAGATCTAATTCACACATCTTGAATTTACCGTTTTCAAGTGTAGTTCAGCACCATTTAGTACACAGGCGCTGTAGTGCAGCCATCACCTCTGTCTCGTTCCAGAACTTTCTCCTCACCCCAGAGAAAGCCCGCAGCCATCAGCCCTCTCCTGCTCCCTCCTCCAGCAAGCTCTGACAGCCAGGAATCTACTCTCTGCCTCTGTGGATTTCCTTATTTTGGACTTTTCGTTTGACCGGACTCACGGAGAACGTGATGTCTGTGTCTGGCTTATGTCGCTTAGCATCAAGTTCCCGAGGCTCATCCGTATTCCAGCACACGGACGGCCTGCACGGCCTTCGTCCACACTCATCAGGCGATGGGACTGGGTGTTGAAACCTTTGGAGTGTGTGAATACTGCTGCAGCGAGCATCACGCGCACGCCCGTGTGCACGTGTGTTTTCACGGTCCTGGGTCCACACGCGGCTCACACCCGGCTGAGGTCACGGATGAAAACACACGTGGGCAGTCTTGCATCCACCTCTGTGGTTGCCTCCCGCCCCTCTCCTTCCTCACGATGATTCCGGTGACCATCCGGGGTCTCTTGGGGCTGCCTCTGCCGTTCCGGCTAGGGCTCCGGCGGGCTGGCCCGTGATGATGCGCTCAGATTTTGTTCTTGTTCGTGTCGTTAACATTGAAAAATCTTATGTGTTTGTGAATTGTTATAAAGTTGCTTCGTTCACGTGTCCTGATTTCACCCTCCTTTCTGAAGGACAGCCTGAGTGTGGCTGACGTCCGTGGACATGGCTCTGAGGCCCCGGCGGGACGCGCGCTCTCCCCCGGCCCTCGTGGGGCCTCTCTGTCTTTCACGCCACGCAGTTCGCTTAAGGTGTGTCCATGGAGAAGCGTTTCAGGCTTTCTGACCTGGAGTTTGTTGAGCTTCTACAGCGTGTACATTAATGGTGTTCATCAAATTTGCCAAGTTTTGGGCCATTATTTTTTCAAATATTTTGTGTCCTGTTCTCACCTTCCCCTGTTTCTGGGACTCCACTCTGCCAGTGTGCTTACCGGTGCCCGTGGGGCTGAGGCACCACTCTGTGTTCTCCATGCTCTTCAGTGCTCCCCTGTGCTCTCTGTGCTCCCCTGTCTCCATGCTCCCCCGTGCTCCCCGGTGCTCCCTGTGCCCTCTGTGCCCCCTGTGCTCCTCTGTGCTCCCACGTGCTCCCCTGTGCTTTCCGTGCTCCCCCGTGCTCCCCGGTGCTCCCTGTGCCCTCTGTGCCCCCTGTGCTCCTCTGTGCTCCCACGTGCTCCCCTGTGCTTTCCGTGCTCCCCCGTGCTCCCTGGTGCTCCCTGTGCCCTCTGTGCCCCCTGTGCTCCCACGTGCTCCCCTGTGCTCTTCATGCTCCCCCGTGCTCTTCGTGCTCCCCTGTGCTCTCTGGTGCTCCCTGTGCCCTCTGTGCCCCCTGTTCTCCTCTGTGCTCCCACATGCTCCCCTGTGCTTTCCGTGCTCCCCCGTGCTCCCCAGTGCTCCCTGTGCCCCCTGTGCTCCCACGTGCTCCCCTGTGCTCTTCATGCTCCCTCGTGCTCTCCGTGCTCCCCTGTGCTCTCCGGTGCTCCCCGTGCCCTCTGTGCCCCCTGTGCTCCCCCGTGCTCTCTGTGCTCCCCTGTGCTCCTTCGTGTTCCTTTGTGCTCCCCATGCTCCGCTATGCTCCCCATGCCTCCCCCATACTCCCCCATGCGCTTGTCCCCCCTAGATGCAGTGGCCCCTTGGCCCTCTCTCCTGGCCGCCAACAGCGGGAGTGTTTCCTGGCAGGTATTGAATTTCCCGGGATTTCCGCAGTTCCCTTTGTATCGGCTTGCCGATCTTCCCTATTTGCTGACACGTTGTTCTCAGACTTTCTTGCAGCTCGTTAGACGTGGTTTCCTTCAGTTCTCTGCACACGCTTACAACAGCCGGTTTACGGTCGTGGACGTGGGTGTGCGTGGGCTGCTCCAGGGGCGGGCCTGTTGAGTGCCATCTCCCCGTGTGTGGGGCATCGTCTCTGCTGTCTCTGCGTGTCTCTGTTCTTTTAAGGCTGGATGTTTAAAATGATGCGTCGTGGGGGCTCTGGAAACCACGTCCTCCCCCCACCCCTCTGTCTCTGCAGTTTCGTTGCTGTTGTTTGCGTAGCGATCTGATGAAGGAGTGTGGGGTCCTGTGTCCTCTGTCGCGAGTAGCCGCGGAAGTCTGTTCGGCTGGCCTGGTGGGAGTGAGGTGTTCCTAAATTCTAGGAACCGGCGCGTGCCCCGGTCTCGGCCAAGGGGCTCTGCGCGCGTTGGGCGTACCCGCCGCTCCCGGGCAGTGGACACCGAGGCCAGTGAGCAGGGGCTCCCCAGGTCTGCAGGCAGCACACGCGTAGCCCCGGGCACGTGCACGGCCTTACGGATTCCGGGACTACGTTGGAGCTTTCGGATGTCCCTGTGGACCTCTCGTGCCCCAGCTTTCCTTTGAGGCTTGTTTGTTAGTCTAGTTTTCGCCCCAGCCGTTATCTGCTGCCTCAGGCAGCTGCTGTGTTAAACATTTGCCTCCGATTTTTTGCCTTTCAACACATTCCCTCGGAGAGATGGCTGCTCCTACGGGAAGAGCTCCGGGTCACGTCAGATGAAGACAGCCTCGAAAGCGGGGTCTCGAGGGAGCTACCGGACAGGCCGGATAACGACACCTCTCTGGGGGGGGGCTGTGAGGGAGCTCCAGCTGCATTCTGTGCCCTCCAGGGGCCGCCAGGCCGCTGGCTTTTTCCAGGTTACCATGGAGACGGGGTGGGCAACGGGCGTAGGGCAGGCGGAAGTGCCACAGAGGTCACGGGTCCGGCCGAGACTCAGGTGTTTGTCTTGAATAAACTTCCCACACTGCAAGTCGTCGGTTAATTTCCAGAGGCCTGGAAAAGTTGATGCTGACCGTTTTCGCCAGTGTCCTCGTGGCTTTTCCAGTAAGAGGCTTTTCGGATGTCCTTGTTCTGCCGTTTTATTGATGTCATTATTCAGAATTTTCAAAACAGCCTGATGAAGTTTGCAAACGATAAACTACGCACAGCCTGACAGGCTGTGATGCGCGTGTCACACGCGACCGCCACGGTGGCCACGGCGGTGACCCCCCCCCCCCCCCCATTCTCCCGGTCTCCCGTGCCCACCCTCGAGCCCGCCCTCCGCCCTCTGCACAGACCCCCATCTCCAGGCAACCGCTGACCTGCTTCCTGTCACCGTGGATTAGTTTGCATTTTCTCCAGGCTTACGTAAGCGGGATCAGTCTGTCGCAGGGCAGCGTTGTTTTCGGATTCCTCTGCGTTGCCACGCGAGGCAGCGTTTCGTCCCGGCTAACTGCCGACCGGGGTTCCCCGGTAAGGAGCCCACGGCTGGTTTCAGCCTGCCCTGTCGATGACGCCGGGGCTTTTTACAAATAAAGCTGCCGTGGACGCTTACGCACAAGGCTTTGTGTGGATGTGCACTCTCCTGCCTCTGGGAGAGTCGCGTGGCTGGATCGTATGGAAGGTGTACGCTCAGTTTGAGAAGAAATTGTTTTCAGAGGTGGCTGAGCCACGTTTTGTTCCCACCAGCGGCGTAGAACCTGTTCACAGCCTCGCCAACACCTGACGTGGCCGGTCCTTTCAGTGTTAGCCTTTCTGTCGGCGGGGTCTCGCCGTGGGCTTAATTTTCCTGACGACCAGCGGTGCTGAGCGTTTCTTCCGTGTTCTGGATCACTCTCTGTCTACTGTCTTTGCTGAATTGTCTGCTCAAACCCTTCAGCTGTTTTCAAAGGGGTGCGTTTCTTACTATTGAGTTTCGAGAGTTCTTTATATATCCCGGATACGACTCTGATATCAGACACACAGATGGCAGGTGTTTCCTCCCCGTCTGTGGCTGCTCCTTTAATTCTCTTCGTCGTGTCTTTTAAAAAGCAGGTATTTTAAAGTTTGATGAAATCCAGTGTTATTGATTTGTTCTTTCCCGGACCGTACTTTTGGTTTTGAATTTAAGAAATCCTTTCCTAACCCAAAGTGGTAAAGATTTTCTTCAATGTTTTCTTACGTAGGGGTTTTGTAGTTTAGGTTTTGCACGTGGACGGACCATGTGGGTGCTGGTTCGTCGGCGATCCCTTGTAAGCTTGATCGCTAGTCTGTGGCTCAGGGGTTACAGACAACGCTCGTCCCCCCCCCCCCCACCCACACACACATGGCTAGCCAGTTTCCTACACCATTTGTTAAAAAGACTATTTTCTCTGCTGAACTGCCTTTGCATTTTTTGTCAGAACTCAGTCGTCTGTGTGCGTGGGTCTGTTTCTGGACTTTATATAATTCTTTGCGATCCTAGGGGGAAAGCGTTCGGTCTCACCGATAAGAATAGTGTCAGCTGTGGGTTTTCGTAGGTGCCCTTTACCAAGTGGAGGAAGTCCTCTTCTGTTTTGGTTTGCCCGGTTTTTATCAGAATGGATGTTGGCTTCTTACCAAGTGCTTTCTCTGTGTCTATTGAGATAACCCTGGGGTTTTCCTTTTGCTTTGATAATTTGGTGGCGAATTACATCGATTGGACTTTGAATGTAAACCGACCTTGAGTTCGTGGGCTCCACCCCACTCAGTTATGGGGCATTAGTATTTTGAATTTACCGTTGGATTTAATTTAATAAACTTTTTAAGAATTTTTCATCTGTGTTCGTGAGAGATATGTGTATTTTTTTTCTTGTGATATCTTGTCTGATTCTGTATCAGGATAACACCGGCTTCGCAGAATGACTTGGGAATAATTCTTTTCTTTTCACTGTTATGAGAGAGCTTACCGCTATCCGTTCTTCCTGAACCGTCTGCTAGAATTCCCCCACTGAAGCATCCAGGCTGAGTTTTCTCTGTGGGAAGGTTTTTAACCACAGATCCAACGTGCTCATCAGTGCTGTGCCACGTACTCGGGGCACCTGTGCATCTCCCTGCGGCTCTCCCCTCTCTGGTGTCCACCCTGCGTGCTGCGGCCACCTCGGTCCCTGTGGATGCTCACACCCTCGGCTCAGGATGTCCCCCGGGCTCGCCCTGGGTCCCCCTTGCTGCTGGACAGCCTGGAAACTTGGTCGCCTCACCTGGTCTACCTCCCGCTTCATGGGCACCGCGGCTCAGTGTTGCCTTGCGTCCAGCACCTTGAACACCCCAGTTTTGTGTGTTTTGTGTTCGGGTTGTGTTCTGGGTCCTGTAGTCTGTCTTGGCTGGAAGTGGAAGTCTACCCTATGGGTTTTTTTTTTTTTAACTTGTTTTTTACATTTATTTTTGAGAGACACAGAGAGCCCGCGCATGGCAGTGGGGGAGGGGCAGAGAAAGAGGGAGATGCAGAATTGGAAGCAGGCTCCAGGCTCTGAGCTGTCAGCACAGAGCCTCATGTGGGGCTTGAACCCGCGAACTGCGAGATCATGGCCTGAGCCGAAGTCGGACGCTTAACTGATTGAGCCACCCAGGGACCCCTACCCTATGGGTTTTTTGCTGGAAAGAAATGCGTGTTTATTGTAGGAGATCTAGAAGATGCAGAGATACATGAAGAAAAAAGAGTCGCAGATAATCTCATGCCTGGTGTTCTTAATACAGTGTATTTCCTTGTCCTGCCGCGCTCCATCCGGCGGAGGGGCGCCTGGGGCCTGCGGCGGACTCTGAGCGGCCAGCGCGGGTGCACCCTCCCCTGCTGCTGTCCGTGAGCCCCCCATCCTGCCCAGGACCTGGCGCCGGGGAGCCCGGGGGGAGCCTGGGCTCGCTCCCGGCGCTTTGGGAAAAGCCGCCAGCAGGGCTGGGATGCTGCCACGCCTGGGTCCACAGGATCCTGGGGGAGCAGAGTCTCTTGAATGAATGTTGCAGCAGGAGGTGTTCAGCCCCTTCCCCTGTGTGTGGCGTTCCCTGAAAGCAGGTCTAGAAGTGGCATTTCTGGGTCAAAGCGCGTGTGCATCACAGGCTCAGGCATTCGGCCGAGTCTCCCTCCGGGAAGGTGGTCACATTTACCGTCTAACTGTTTACAACAACAGACAGCAGAGCGGCTCTTGGATTCCAGAGGCCGTGTGGGGTTTCCGGCTGGTCGTGACCTTGTCAGGCCCCCTGGACGGCACTCCCGGGGCATCTTCCGCTCCCTGCGGCCTGTGAGCACCCGTTTCCTCGTCACCCCCTCCCTAGGCCAGGCTTAGCCTGGACACCACTCCTCCTCCCTTGGACGTAGGCGCCTCCTGGCCGGCCCCTCTCGTGTCCACAGCTTCTGGCCAGAACCTCGGCAGAGGCAACGCGGTTGCTGAGTGGTGGTCCCGACCCGCACCTGAGGCCGGACTGGGGACTTGGCCTCCCCCCAGGAGGGACACTTGGTCCACAGCCCCACCTGACCCTGGGCGCTGACCCGACACCAAACCCTGAGCCCAGCGCTGCTCTGAGGTTGAAGCTTCCCTGCGTGGACAACAAAGACGGAGAGGGGTCTGAGGTCCCCAGGCCTGTGTCTGTAAAAGGGACCTGTGTCTGTACAGCTGTGCCCACGGCTCACGTGACAGTGGGCCAGAGGGAGACGGTGGTGCAGACACAGACGGGCGGCCGGCCGAAGGGGTGGGAGACACACGGCCGGAGCCTTGGTGTCGTCGGGTCTGCGCTGTCCCTCGGGACACGGGGCTTTGTCAGCCCTGCTTGTCGGGGGCCACCTGTACACGGCTTATTTTCAGGGCCGTGCCCTCGGGTACGTGAGGTGTCGGTGCCGGTGGCCGAGATGAAGCAGAGCCCACTCGAGGCTGCCCTGCCTGGCCGGACCCGGACCCCAGTCCCCCTCGCGGTGGGCAGCTCGGGTCTGGGGGCGCCCTCCCTGCAGGCCGAGCGGGACCCTTTGGCGATCCCCGCCGGGCACAGTGCACCCCCATCCTCGGTGGTGCGGACAGGCAGCGGAGGGTCAAGGTGGGGCGACCTCCAGACCCCCGAAGCCAGGACGCGACAGCAGCAGGCGGGAGAACTCGCACCCAGGACGCAGAGCCCCGGGCTGCCCCTGTGGGATCCGGCTGTGCCCGTGGGCTCCTTGCTCTCGGGCCATCCCCTCCTGCCCCCAGCGCCGGGTGGCCCGGCCTGTGCTCCTGCCGTCCTCTGACGGGGACCCCGAACCCCTGTTCTCATGGGCGGGCCTCGTGATAAATAGGGAAACCAGGGCAATGTGACGGCGGGACCGAAGGAGACGGAAATGGGTGCAGGGTATAGAGAGTGGCCAGCCGGGCCGAGGGAGCAGAGCCCCGGCCGGGTGAGGAGCCACGCGGGGGGAGAATGTTCCGGACAGGAGGGGCAGAGGTGTGCGGGGCCGGGGCGTGGGGGTGACACTGGAGGGCTCGTCAGCTCCCCCTTAGCGACGCGGTGCCTCCGTGTGGTTTGAAAGGCCCCTCCGGCGACCAGGCAAGAGCCCACGAATCTGCTCGTGATTTTCCCTGACCTCGTGCAGAACGGTCTACGGTAATGAGAGTGGGAGCCTCCCCTGGGTGGTCCGGTCAGCACGAAGCCCCGTGCACCGCCAGTGACCCCTGCAAAGGGCAGCGGTGCGGGGGAGGGGGAGAAGACCCACCCCCCTGCCGCCCCTGGCGGCCCCCGCCCGGCTCCCCCGAACTTCCCGGTCCTGGCCGTTGTGGCTGCGTGGCTGTCCGAGAAGAGTCCTCTGTTACTGGACGGGGGAGAGGAGGGAGGGGATCACTGTCCTGTGTGTGGGGTCGTGGCCCAGCCTGCCCTGCCCAAGTGACCCCTGACCTTGGTTCACAGATCTGGGGGAGGGTTTTCTAATTGCCCCCCCCCGCCCCCCGACACAGCTGGGGAGTCAGGCAGGCCAGCCACACGACCGCCTGTGTGACACTCTGAAGGGCGAGGCCACATGTGGACACAGAGGTCTCGGGCAGGGGGGCGGGGTGGGGGGTGCCGGGCAGAGCTGTGTGTCTGGGCCTGGGTGTGGGTTACACTGTGTTAGGTTTGTGAAAACTCCACGGGAGTCCACTTCCGGTCCCTGAGGCTGGAAGCAGATTGTGGCACTATGGGGGGGGGGGCTCCAACTCTGCAGGCGGGGCCTCTGCCCTCACAGCAGTGCTGTACCTAGAACACATCTTTTCTTTGCCATCGTGTTGGCCGGCTGCGTGGACACGGCCTGTCTCCTAGGACTCAGCGGACAGACCCCCGGCCACCCTCCCTGGGGAGGCCCTGAGGCCTGGCGTCTGGGGGGTGGCTCACAGGCTTGGCCTTCTTCACCCAACGGCCCCACTCGGGTCTGGACCCCGTGACAGCCGGTGGACAAGCCCGTCCCCCGCAAGCCGTCCCGGAGGCAGGCGGGGGGCCAGGGGACGAGCTGTGTTAGCAGGTTGCTGCGACGACACGCGTTCTCCATCGAATTAAGTATTTCTACCCATTTGCTTGATGGATATTTGATGAGAGGAATTCAAAACTTAACTGTAAGCAGTGGGTCTGGTTTAGAGTGAATTATTCATCAGGAAACAGGCAAAACATCCCAAGAGATCAATCCTTGGCAACTGAGTTTCTATTTTTCTAAAAGGATCGCTAAATGCTGGCTGGCGGGAGTCGCGAGGAGCCACCGAGGTGCTCCTGGGAGGGGCTAGAGCAGGTGCCCGCGGCCGGTTTCGGGGTGACTGCCCCTTGAATGGTGGGGCCCTGGGTAGAGGCGGTGTGTGCCCCTGGGCACGTTTCCGGTGACGGACAAGAGGACTTTTCACCGCCGGGCCCGTCAGGGTCGGGATGACGCATCTCGGCAGCTGAGGGGCCGCGGGGAGGGCGCGTGAAGAGAGCCCCCCAGGCTCGGGTGGGACAGACGGGCCTGGCCAGGTGACTCGGGGAGGCCCTGGGCTCACTACCGGTGGCGACGGGGACCTTTGTGAAGACCCTTGGCCTTGGCCGGAGGCCTGGGGAGATGACCCATTAGTGGGCGAGCCCCCCGGGGCCTGCAGGCCACGGACCGCCGGCCGGGGGCAAGGCCGGGGCTTTGCACCAGGAGGACGCCCCGTTCCCGCTGCTTCTGCTGGCGGGGGCGGGAATGCGTCCGACGTGTTATTAATAGCGTTGCCCCCACTGCTGGCAGAGTTCACGTCTGCTCCTCTCAGAGGCTTGAGAAAGTACAGATCGGCGAAAGGAAGACAGCAGATCTGGCTCTGGTATTCCAGCCGCTCGGACGAAGTCGCGGCTGCTGTTTACCGTGTCGGATGGCATTTCAGATATGTCTGGGACCACACTATTTCTGTCGCTTTGCACTCTGCTTTCTCACTGCGTGACCGGGTGTCTGTGCCCGTCCCCCCGAGGCTCGCCGTTGCGACCGGACGCTCCGCCTTCTGTCTGTGCCCATGCCTCCCGGGCCAGACACGCGGTCTTTCCCGAGTTTCACGCTGAATGACGCAGGGATGGGCACCTGTGGGGGCCTCATGCTTTCATGTGTGCAGTGCCTAACTGGGGACCCCTCCCTCGCGTGGCTGCGTGGGGCTGACCCCGCTCCTGCTCCGGCTTGGCGTCTCCCCCCCTGGCCAGGGACTGGGTGGGGGGCTGTCCTGTGGCCCGAGCCGAGCCATCAGATCCGTCCCAGGGAAAGGGAGGTGGGTCCTGCTCTGTTCCCGGGGCTCGCGAGCCAGGGTCACCTCTGGCCCCACGTGAAGATGCAGGCTGGGTATGAGGGGACCGTGGCCTGGTGACCCACCCTGGCTCCTGGCTTAGCTGGACGAGTCCCCCTCTGGGTCATGATTCAGTGACTCTTGTCTGCTTGTCTGCTGTGGTGGGAGACCCACCGGAGACTGGACCTGGGTCTGGAGGGAGCGGTGAGGCAGGCGAGCCTGGGCAGGGCAAGGGCAGCAGGGGAGTGCGCCGTCTGCCTCGTCCGGGGCGGGAGGGTGCGTTGCCCACTTCCCAGAACCTTCCGGTCCGGCTCCTGTGGCTGCAGAGAGAAGACAGGGCTGTTCCGGGAGATGCCCCCCCCGCCAGCTGGGAAAGGAGCCGCTCGGCCCCAAACTAAGGCTGGGGGCGAAGCCCAGGCCCAGGCTGTGCTGCCGGGAGGGCTGTTTGCGGGGCCCCTCGTCTGAGGCTCAGCCGGCTGGACAGGGGCGACAGCAGCCAGGGGGGGCGGGCAGGGGCGCTCGCCAAGGCTGTCCGTGGCCAACACGGTGGTGGCTGGAGGCTGGGGCCAGCCAGAGACCCGCTAGGTGGCTCTGACACAAAAACGTAAGGAAAGGAAAAGCCAGCGAAGACCCACACCGTCCAGAAGCTGGCGGGTGTTCGTGCGGCCCCAGGCCTGCCCGAGGGTCCCCGGGCCAGGCGGGCCTGGGGGCGTCTGTCCTGCACTGGCTGCTCAGGCGGCCTGTCAGCAGACGCTCCCGGCAGTGTCCCCCTGGGAGATGGGCCTGGACGTGGAAGGCTGCAGCACCCCACCCCGGGTCTCTGTGCCGCCCCGTGTGGGCACCGCAGGGCCACAGTCAGCGGCGGGACCGGGGAGGCAGAGCGGTCCTTATCTGCTTCCTCGAGGCCCTCAGCGCCTGGCGGCTGGAATCTCTCAGCCCCGCCCGCCCTCGAACGTTCCCAGACATGCTCGGGGGGCCCCCCGAGCTCCTGGCATCCGGCGTCCCGGCTGGGAAGCTGCCCATGGCCGGCTCCCACGCGCCCAGCTCGCCACTGCTGGCGCTCAGGCACTGCCATCGGTCACCGCTCTGTTTTTGTGGGCAGCACACCCAGGGGCTCCGTTCCCACACTGTCCCCCGGGCCGGCAAGCTCACCTCACATCCCTCTGTCCGCCTCCTGCCTCCCTCTGCCACTCATGGACCCCAGCGCCTGCCTTGGGCTCGGCCTGGTAATCCGGGAGCACCTCTCTTCTGAGGTCGGCTGACGGCAACCTCCCTCCACCTTTTTCTGTAAGTGAACAGGCCCACGGGTTGCAGGGATCAGGACGTGGGCATCTTTGGGACCTCCAGTGGGCTCTCCCACGTGCCCCGGCACCGCAGCGGGACTGTGGACTGCCACCTTTAGGACCTGGCAGAGGGCACTGGCCATGGAGAGAGGGCCCAGCCTGGTGGGTGAGGGGAGGGCCGTCCACAAGAGCCCAGAGGCTGCACCTGCTCCCCCCGGGATCACCTGGATGCTTGTCAACGATGCAGGTGATTCTTGGTGTCGGGAAGTCAATAGTGAGGAGCCGGGCTTCTCAAACGTAACTGTCAGGTCTCCTGGGGGCAGCGCGGTTCTGGAGCTGTGGGCCGAGGACACAGCAGGTAGCAAAGTGTGGCCAGAAAGGTGGGCGGGCTAGAACCCTCCACGGGGTGTGTAGGGCACAGCAGGGACTCGACCTCAAGCCCAGCCAACGGTTCAGCCAGGTGAGCACAAGCAGACGGGCTTAGGGAACCCAGGACGCACCGAGCCCCCACGTCCCACACCACAGTTCCCAGGGATGGGACAAGGACGGGCCCTGGAAACCACCTAACAGGCACATTGATCAGTGGCTCCATCTCCACATGCAAATCTGGAACCTTCCCCACTACATCACCCGTCCAAGGCCAGCGGCTCTCCCCTCCGCCCTGGTTTCCCTGCCCTGCCCTGGCACCCACGGCAGCCCCGTCCTGGATACAACAGCCGGGTGCCCTTCTCGGGTGCCCTTCTCCCCCCAGGAGAGTCCGGGCCCACGGGACCTCACCCCACCCCTGCCACACTCCTGCCACTAAGTCCCTGCATCACCTTCCCCGGTCAGATCTGTTCGGGGCCGGCCTGTCCTCTAGCTGTCTGCTCACCTGTGACCCCATGGGGCTCCCCCCCCCACATATAGCACAGACCCCACAGCAGCTTCCTCCAGACACTCCCCCGCCCCCCCCCCCCCCCCCGGCCCCAGATAGACGGGCCCCACGTGCTGGGGTCTGTGCATCCCGCAGTCGCTGGACGGACACGGGAACCCACTCACCCACCCTTCACAGGGGGAGGGACCTCATCTCTCTCCTTCTGTCCCCCATTCTGTTTTCCAGGGGGAGGGGAGCACGGGGGACCAGGGGCACGGCTGGCAAGGCCCTGCGAGCGCCCTCACATGTCCAGGCAGCTTTCCTGGGACTCACATGGGGATCTCACTTGTCCTTTCAAAACTGACTAAAAAGCCACCGTGATCAAAGCAGTGTGGTCCTGACGTAGGACAGACATGCAGACCGATGGAATAGAACCCAGAACCCAGAGCCCAGAAACAAACGCTCAAACGTACGGTCATTTCACCTGCGAGGGCGCCAGACCGTTCACTGGGGAAGGACAGTCCCCCAATCACTGGTGCTGGAAAACTGGACATCCATGTGCAAGAGGATGAAACGGGGGCCTCCGCTGACACACACCGTAACGCAGTCCGGATCGGGGACCCAAGCGTAAGACCCCAGTCGCTCCTGGAAGAGAGCCTGGCAAAGACCTGGCCGTCGTTTCTTGGACGTGGCTCCAGAGGCAGAGGGACAGAAGGAAGTTCGGTGAGCTGGAGTGCGTGGTCCCCGGTGCTCGCCCACTTGGACACGGGCCTCTGCCTCCCCCTCCGGCAGACACGTACGCGTTCTCCCCTGCCACGGAGGGGCCAGGGGCCGGCTGGGCCCCCGACCTTCTCTCTGCTGACTCTCTGCACCTAGGCTGAGCCCAAGGTACCCTCCCCGTGGCTAAGCCCACGCCACCGAAATGGTAACGCCCCAAGACCGTGCAGCACCCAGGGGTGTGAGCACTTGTGAGTGCCCCTCATTGGCAGGTGCGGGAATCTGGGAGCTCGGCCTGGAGTTGCAGCTCTCCGGGGAGGGGTGAGGCTGTGTTCGGAGGCAGCAGGTGGGTGGGGGCAAGGAATCCACACACACCCTCACTTCACCTTCCCTGCACGACCCTGTGCGGAGGGGACCCGCCCTGAGGTCAGCCCCACAGGCACCAGAGACTCCCCCTGCCGAACATCCGGGTAGGGCGGAGGACGGAAGGGGGGCCAGACCCCTTAGAATCTTGTTCCTGCATCAGGTAACCTGTGGGCCCGGCTGCCGTTCTGTCTCTGGGGGTGCCTCGCGGTTCCCGGGGTCTGTCCCTGGAGCAGGACGGGGGGAGAAGAGCTCTGCGCGGGGCACCGGGCCACAGACGCCAGCTCAGGAGGACACCGTGGAAACTGGTGCCCGAGAAGCTTCCTGGCCGCCAGCTCTGAGAGCTCCCCTGTGCGTCGCCCACGGCTGCTTTGGGCTGCAAACACGTGAACGAGAAGCTTCAAGAGACCTCACGGCCCACAGAGCCCAAGACATCGAGGTTCTGGCCCTCGTAGGAAAGTCTCCAAACCCGGGGTTAGAGCCGTTTCCGCAGCAAGCACACCCCGCCTCGCGTGGCTCCGGGGTCGCGCGGTCGGGGCAGGTGCCGGTCACGGCCCGGCCTTGTGCCGGGGACCGGAACCGCGTGGGCAGCCTTCGCCGCACCTCGGCCTTCACCGCCGCGGGGGCCGATGGCAGAGCCGGGCCTCCGTGCTCCCCGGGTCCTGGGGCCGCCTGCTCCCCGTGGCCGTGCAGGCGGCCTGGGGAGGAAGAACGCCCGCCCAAGAAAGGAGTTGTGGTCGAAACGCTTTATTTGCGGAAGGGATTTCTTATCTGGCTGATCTTTGTCTGGATTTACCCCTTTCTTTTGGGGGGTGTTTTTCCCCCACTGTATTTTATTTTACTATTTTATTTTATTTTATTATTATTTATTTTATTTTATTTTATTTTTAGAGAGAGGAAGAGAGAGAGAGGGAGAGAGAGGGAGAATCCCAAGCAGGCACCGTGCTCAGCAGGGAGCCCGACATGGGGCTCGATCCCACGCCCCTGGGATCACCATCTGAGCTGAAATCAAGAGTCACGGGCTTAACCCACCGGACCACCCGGGCGTCCTCCCCCACTTTCTGATTCAGATATTTCAAAATGGGGCCATTTGGGGTCCAAAATGCCTCCTGCCTCACAGCCCTCCTCGCAACCCTTCCCAGCTTCTCACCAAAATACCAGCAAAGACTCAAAAAGCCGAGTTCCAGATGGATAAAAGATTTATTTTTGAAACCAAATGATTAAAATATGAGGAATAAATGAAGACGATGTTTATTTTCTCTCAACGTGAAGGAGTTGCTCTCTCAGCATATCTCAGAGGCAGAAGCGATAGGGATTAAGAATTAAATTAAGAAGTAAAATTTTCTGCACCACAAAAAAACGGTCCATGAGCGAAACAGAATGGCACATGACTTTGGGGAGGACGGGAATTTTAGCCTTTACGACACATAATATGAAGGTGTCGGCAACACTGTGAACTATAAGGAGACGATTCAGATTCGGGTGACCCAGAGAAAGACCGGTACCTTCCGTGGGCTGACCTTGTCAGACGCCCCCGCCCCATGCCCAGGCTTCACCTGCACCTCTTTTAGGGCCTGCACTCTGCCCCTTCCTGGCTGGCGTGCCAGTGCATGTCTGCTCCCATGTGCATTCTCTCTCTCTCCAAATAGAGAAATATTTTTTAAAGAATGGTGACTGTTATATATATAATATATATTATATATAATATATATACTATGTATATATATATGTATATATGTATACTATGTATATATCATACACACACACACACACACACACAAATACATACTATATATATATATAAAGTTCCCGATTTATTAAGTGAAGAAAGTGGACTGTGAAGCAGTATGTAGGGTAGGGACCCGTGTCTGTAACTAGGCAGACGCTGACAGGTGCAATTTTTGCCCAGGAAAACCTCTGGGAAAGGAGAGAGCACGCTTCCAGCTACTGTTACCTGGGAGTGGTGGAGGGTTGTGTTATTTTCTTCGCCTGCCCATGATTCCTCATTTTCCGGAGATAAGTCCGCACTAGTTATCTTATCAGGAAGAACTGGTGCTGCCTTCCGCTCGTGGCGGGCGAGTGCGGGGCTGCGCTTGGTGGGGCCCAGACACAGGTGTCTCCGTGAGGCCGCTCTGACCCTCCGACCGCCCAGCCTGGGGCCCCAAGGCGCCCCGCTCCCAACAGCCCAGGCGCGTCCCGCGCTCCCCGGGGGTCACTGCGCCTCAGCCCTGGGTCATCTCTCTGCTGGGCCCTGGCTTAGGTGACTTCCGTGTGGCCTCACCCTCTGGGTGGGCTAGCCCCAGCTCCTGTCCCCCAGGTGCTAACCTCGGCCGGCCGGCACAGGGTGCCTTTTTCCTCTTGGTCCCACAAAGTCCCAGGGAAGGTGGTCATTGGTGGGGACTGAGTCACATGCTCATCCTGAGCCAATCACGGCGGTGGGGCTGGAGTCGAGGTGCCGTGCTTGGCCAGGCTGGGTCCCTTTGAGGGGGGAGGTGGGTCCGCCTAAAGGAACACACAGGTAAGAGTGGGAAGGGACCCAGTGGGCACCGGGTGTTGGGACTTAGGAGAGGGGCTTGCATGTCCCACCCTGGGGGAAGGGCCTGCTGCGTGCTGGCCCTGAGCAGGCCCAGCCTGTGAGGAGGGCCCTCCATGGATGGACAGGTGACTGCCAGCAGGTGCAGAGCTGAGCCCTGGCCAGGTGCTAGACCCTGGGCCCAGGTCACATGTGGTCTGGCCTCTGCCTGCCCCCCGCCCCCCACCCAACCCAGGAGCCTCAGGTCAAAGGCAGGGAGAGGGAGGCTCTGGGCAGCAGGGTGCAGGACCCCCCCAGCCAAGGTCAGGCTTGGAAAGGGCGAGGACCCCGTGCCCGGGTCCCGGGGGTCTAGCTGATGCCCAGAAACAGCGAGGTTGAGCTGTGACAGGGCCAGGAGGCACTTTGCACCAACACAGCAAGGGAGCCAGAGTCCATGCTGAGGGGACATTGGGAGGCCAGTGTCGGGGGGAGCCACGAATCCCCGTCCCCCTCACCCCTTCCCTAGGCTTGCCGGCCCTGGGATCACCTGGGCCCCCTGAGCCCAGCCACACACGGCCGGGGGCAGCAGAAAGAGGCCCGAAAATCGCCTGCACCAGCCTAGACATGGTGACCCTGGACTCACAGGACGCTGGGGACAAGGGCGGGAAGGATGAGTGGCCAGCCGGACTAGCAGGGGGCGGTGCGCGGGAGCCTCCGGGGCCCAGCCTGGCCGCGCGTCCTCCCGGGGCTTGAGCAGAAGCCAGAGGAGAGAGTGCCCTCCGCCCTCTGCCCTCGGCTGGGGTTGCCCGCCTGGGCGTGTGGCCCTGGGGCCACGCGGGCCTGCAGAGTGGACAGGGTGGCATCCTCCTCAGGGAACAGAGGGAGGGACAAAGGCCGTAAGTGCTCTTTGAGGTGCCGGTCAACAGGACGCCCCGAGAGAGTCCTGCTGCGACGATCACCTGGCCGCCCCTTGCCTGTGACAGCACCTGCAGATTTCTCAGGCCGCGAGGCCCTGCCCGCGACACTAGCCCGCGGAGCGGAAGGGAGAGGGCGTGACGCAAGAGCCCTGCTCTGCTCACCCGGCCACCTCTCAGCAAACAGCTGGTCCTTTGGTCTCCTTGTCTCTGCCCATGACACCAGGTCACTCCTGACTCGCTGGGCCTCTCGGGAACAGAACGGCCCAGGGGGGCCCCTGTCCCCACCAAGTGGGACTCAGGGCCACGCCTCCAAACTCGGGAGGTGGGGGCGGGGACGAGAACACCCCACAGCAGACCTGAAGAGACATTTTGTGGAGCCAAGCTGGCCTTCCGGGATGCACACGCCTCTTGTTCTCACGCGGCTCCCGGGAGCGTCGCTGATTCCGCCGGCCCCACCCTGGGCGTCGTGCAGAGGTCATCTGCCCGCCGCCGGAGGCGCCCCCCGCCGTCCCTCACCCCCCCCCCCCCCCCCCCCCCCGGGTCCGGGCAGGGGAGCCCCCTTGCGCGCACGGAGGACCTCTACTGGCAGCCGGGGACTTGGCTCCCCGCCCGTCCCTCCCACGCAGCAGGAACGCTCCATAAAACGTGCACAGTGTTTCCACAGACGCTGCGGCCGCCTGGCGGGTGAGAAATGAGCACTCGGAGGCCGAGCCCACGGTGTGTGCAGGTGCCTGGTGGGCTGAGGTGGGACGAGGGTGTGTGCCGGGCGGAGGACTTGAACCTGAGCCGGGCCGGGGCCCTACGTGGAGGAGGACGAAGCCCGGGGGCCCCCCGGGGAGGAGCAGCCCAGTGGGGGGCCCTGCCCAGCAGGGGCCCGCACCCTCCGCGGAAGGATGAGCCGCCACAGCGCCCCGCGTCCCACCACCCCGGCCGGTCTCTAACGTGGGCCCGGCCGGAGGAGGACGCCTCTCCCTTGAGATCTGTGAGCGCCAGCTGACCTTCCAGGCCCTCACCCCACAGTCACAGTCCCTGCGGGGGCCAGAGCCCAGAATTTTGACTGGAGTGGTTTTGGGCAGACAGTGGCGGTGGGAAAACCCAAGCTCCGGCTGACTTCCAGGGCCCCCCACGCACACACGGTCTAAGACACACGAACCCATGGCAGATGATCACAAGCCACAGGGGCGACAAGGCACCCCGTGAGAGCCAGAGAAACCACGGGGAGCACAGCCCGACTCGCACATCCTCCCGTGATGGGACTTTCAGAGCAGACTCTCCGATAAGTTAGGTGACCTAAGTAAGTTAGAGGGGAGGCCACCTTGGAAATAAGGAGCCTGTGACTGTAAAAGCGTGATCGAGCCAAACTAAAAGCAACCAAATAGAATTTCTAAAAATGAAAAATAAAACAAATGGAAATACAGCTTTTAAAATAGAGGTTCGGTAATCAACGGATTGATTCAGCGATAGGTATCGTTGAAGAGGGGACCAGTGAGGACAGGCCTGAAGAAATGATCTCTAATTCAGCAGAAACAAAAGCATGGAAAACATGAAGGGTCCATGGTTATGAGCAGAGAAAGTGGCCGATGTGTATAATTGGACCCCAAAGAAGTAGACTGTCTAAGGCATCACACGTGTCAGCCAGGATCCACCTGGAACAGGACACACAGGGGCACCCGGAGGGCTGAGTCCTGCTCCGACCTTGGTGAGCCAAGTGGGCAGGTTCCGAGACCCGAGGTTCAGGCGTGAGGGGACGTTGTCGGGGGCGGGGTGGCAGAGGACAGAACCATGTGATGTTTGGGGACAGCGAGAAGGGGGCGGAAAGGAACCAGGGAAAGGGAGACACGTAAGAAGCGTAAAGCAAACGCACAGTGGGGATCGGCGACGCCCTGAGTGGACCGTGAGGGTGACGGGCAGAAGGGACAAGGCTCTGTCACCCTGACCAGGACGGGAGGGCCGGGGGGAGCCCAGGAGGCAGGATGGCAGAGGTCCAGGGGCTACGGTGGGGAGGCTGTCACGAGGCTGTCAAATGCTCGTGTATTTGAAAACTTGGGTGAACTGGACACGACTGTGGAAAAATAACATGTAACAAAGCAGATCAAGAAGAAATAACCTGAGAAATCCTATACACGTAAGTTAAATTGAATCAGGAGATACAACCATTCAAAGCTTTTCCCCGGCATTTAAGAAAGTATTAAGAAATAATTCTAATCTAGAAGAGATTATTTCAGAGTACACGGGAAGATTTTTTTAAAAGCCTGTGTCGTCTATCAGACCTTTTGTTGAGCCGAAGGGTAGAGGACACACAGTGTCATGTTGGCTTCAGGTGTAGGCAGCGACTTGGCGAGTCTGTCCCTTTTGCAAAGTCCCCCAGTGTGTCTTAATGGTGGCCTCTGGCAAGCGCTCCTTTGAATAGCCGAGGCCACTGTTCTTAGCAACGTTGTGCCATCCAGGAAAGGTGCATAGGAAAGGCTGGAAAAGAAATGAGTGGCTTAAAGATAGAGTTTTCATCTTCTCACCGAAAAGCCGGCATGCCAGGGCTGGGACTGGGACGCCATCTTGCAGAAGACCATCATCAAGACTTGGTTGCTAACTCGGTCTAAGAGGGCTGCCTGAGCGCCAGCCAACACATCTGTATTCCAGCTGATGGGAGAAAGGTGCCTGCTGTCTGGACATTACTTGAGAGGCACATTGGCCACTTCCACGTGCACCCCTCTGGCCAGAGCGTGTCATCACCATGATTCCGGTTGGCCATGAGTCCGGAACAAATAGAGAATGGGTCCAGGGACCGGAGACGAGCACTCAGGACTGAGGGGAGAGCCCAGGCGGGGGGGGCACACCGGTGGCCCAGGCCACTAGAGGTTGTCCGTCCTGCCGGGAGCCGTGCCCCACTGTCCGCAGCCTGCCCGAGCGCCAGCCCCCAGGGGAGACCAGGAAAGGAGGCCAGGGCGGCCGTGGCAGGGACAGAGCTGGTGGGGGAGGACTGCGGCCCGGGACGCGAGCCGCCTGTGACCTTGCCCGGGTCAGCGTTACCCGCAGAGAAAGCGCTCGGAGCGGCTGTTCGGCCGCGGATCTGTGAGCTGGCAGGAGGGCTTGCAGCGCAGGCTGTCTGCTCTGTTAGGACCTCAGCGAGCATATTTTTAGCTCGAGGTCTCGGGAGCTGACTGTGCGGCCTCCGAGCCTGACAGGTGCTGTCAGAGCCCAGGCGCCGGCTGCCGGCCCCACAGGGAGGCCGAAACTCAAGGTCTGTCGGGTCCCCCGGGCCGGGAGCGTTGTAGCCACGGCACGGCCGTCCCGGTGGAGGCTGGCATCGCCCGGAGGCAGGGGGCGCCTGGTGTGTGTGCTGCGGCAGAGCGGAGGGGCACGGAGATGCCACGCGGGGACATAGCTGGGGGTGGGGAGGGCTGGGCTGGGAGTGTGGCCCGACACCCTGGCGGCAAGCAGCTTCCCAGGCCCTGTTTGAGGCGCACGGCCGGGGGCGGGGGCAGCACGGGCCCTGAACCCTTGCCGGGCAGCCCCATGGCCCTGGTGTCCCGCCGGGGCCTGGCTCCGAGGTGGTGGCCGGGGCGAGGTCTGGGAGGGGCGCTGGGCTTCCCCAGCTAGGGTTCCCTAGAACCCACTTCCTGCAGGAAGGCCCCAGCCTTGCAGATCCCTCACCGAGGTCATCTCGGAGACTAGAGTGGCCGGGAGGGGCGTGTGCCCTCGGCGGGGGGATGGGACCGTCCTCAGCGCCACTGCACGCACGGGCTTCGAGGGGCCTCTGCAGGCTGGGCCAGCGAGGGGTGCGAGCGTCCGGCTCAGGGGACCTGTGACCGGGAACGCACTGCCCCGTGGGCCTCCTCCGAGCAGGGCTGGCCCCTCCTGGGTCTTCTGGAAGGGGTCACGGGCACCACCAGCCCCACAAGTAAGCGGGATACGGGGCCGAGGGCCAAAAGCCCAGAATGTTACAAGACCAGATGTGCAGACGGTCGGGTCATGCGGGGCACGGGCGCATCTGCCGGACAGGAGGGCTGGGCGAGCCTGCCAGTGCCGGACCCCCGCCCCCGCCCCTGCCGCCTCCCCCTGTGGCCAGGCTGCCAGCCTCCCGGGGGGCTTGGGGTAGCCCCTTCCTTGCACGTGTGGGTGCAGGAGACCGGGACCCACAGCAGGCCACCCGGCCCCCGGGACTGTGGGTCTCCCCAGGCGTGTGTTCCAGAATCCCCCGGCGCCCTTTCAGCGTCAGGGTGTCCTGCCCCCCGAGGGCCTATTGGTCGAGGGGGCGGGGCCTGGACAGGGCCTTTGTTGAAGTCCCCGGGGTTGAGCCTTTCTCACGTGGGTAAGACCCGCTCATCTATAACTTTCCTGGAGTCCTTGCCCATAAGGGCAGGTCAGCACCTCATGTCTTCCTGGGGAAGGGAGCCCCCTGCCTATCCTGCCCGGATAGCAGTGATGCCCGGGTGGGAGGGGGCACTGCGTGGGGTGGGGGGGTGCTCCCCTCCCGAGGTCTAGGCGGGGGCTCCTCCCAGGCCTGCACTCAGCTCTGGGGCCTGACCCTGGCCGCCCCGGGCCCCCAGCTCCATCCTCTCTGTGGACTGTGTCCCCTCCCGTGCCAGCGGGGGCCCCAGTGGCCTCCAGCCCCCCTGAGCTGGGGTGCGCCGTGTGCATGCTGAGTCTGGGCCGACGTTCTCTGGGGCTGCCGCAGCAGAAACCTGGGACTCGCCTCCGGAGGCGGGACGTCCCGTGTCCGCGCACCGTGGGCCATGGTCCCTCTGGCGGCTCTGGGCGGGGACTCTTCCCGCCCCCTCCAAGGCCGGGTGGCCCCTGCCTGCTGGCCTCATGTCTGCCAGCTTCGCGTCCCCCTCCGTGTGGCCCCTCCCTCACGTCGTCCTCTCTTACGGGGACGCCCCTCCGTGGACTCAGGGCCCCAAGATGACCCGAGATGACTGTCTCAGGACTGTCAATTCAGTCACATCTGCAGAGACCCTGTTTCCACACGCGCAGGCTCCGGGCTGTAGGACATGGGCACGTCTTTCAGGGGCCACCGTTCAACCTGCTCCGGGGGGGTGTTGAGCTGGCGCCTCTGTAGGGTGGGGGACCGGGGGCGGCCACTGGAGGGTGCATCTGAGCGCCCCTGCCCCACTCAGAACGTGACGGTCGATGAGCCCGGAGCCCCTGGGGCAGTGCCCCCTCAGGGAGCCACTGTGGCCTCCTCGCCGCCCCTCCCATCTTCCATCAGAGCCCAGCACAGCTGGGACCTCGTCCCTGACCCTCTGCCTCAGAGGGTTCAGTCCCCTGGCCGAGGACAGGGTGGGAGGGAAGAGGCCTTCACCCTCACCGAGCGGCGGCGTGGGGCCCCCACACGAGGGGCCCCGACCTCCAGACAGGCTGTACGTAGGGCGTGCACCGACGTCCCGGCGTTGGGACTCACGTTGAAGGCAGGGTCCACGACTGACCGCCAGGTCCAGGCCCCCCAGCCTGTCACCCGCCCCCGTTGGGGCTGAGCTGGGTGTGGTCCCCGTGGCAGGACGCCAAGAGTGACCCGGGCCCCTCCCTCCCCCAGGAGGGGAGTCTGCCTCCGTCTCCCCATCCCCTCTGTCCCTACGAGTGTCATGAGGCCTCGGACGGGCAGGAAGCCCTGGCGTGACGTCTCAGAACCTGGAACTAATGGACGGGCTGCAGGAGGGCAGCGTGCAGGGCGTCCCGGCAAGGGGTAGCAGATGGCGGGCTCGTGCGGGTCTGGGAGCCTCTGCCCCATTTGAAACAGTTAAGTGAGTGCAGAGCAAAGTCAAAGGGAAAAGCACACTTTCCGGCTCAGTACGCAAAGCGTAGTATCTTACGAGGACGCCAGAGCACGAGGGCTACTTGCCAAGCGACTTTGGAAGCACAGTGTCCCCAAAAGTGCCGTGCGCATCTCCGCCTCTCCCCAGGCGTGCATCTCCTGCTGCCGAGGACAGTTAAAAACTGTTTCAAGTTTCGGTATCTGAATCGCCGAAGCTTCTCGTGCTCTGGGGAGCATCGCGTCCCCGGGAGCCTGTTGACTGCAGGTTCTGAGCGTGGTCTGGGGCGGGCAGGTCTGAGCAGCTCCGGGTGCCGGTGCCGCCCCCCCTCCCGCCGCCCCCCGCCAGCAGCAGGGTCCGTGTCCCGGTCCCCTTCCCGCTCGGCAGGCGTGGGGAGGTCGTGCGGAGACTACAGGGAGAGATCGGGGTGTGGGTCAGAGAAGCCTCCGGTGGCGTGGAGGGCAAGCAGGGGTGAGGTCGGCGCTGGGAGTGCTGGGGCTCAGGCAGCAAATCCGGGGAAGTCCAGGAAGATGCAGCAAATCACACACCCTGTCACCAGGTTCATTTTCTTTCTGGCCCCTTGCCTTCCCGGTCGTGAGCCCACGACGTGCGCATCGCACGTTCCCGGTTTAGTTAAGTTTCTGTCTCCGAGCCGGGTCCCGCCTCGGCGGGGGCACCTGCAGGGCTGGAGCTGAGCGTCCCCCGGGATCGGTGGCCCCGGGAGAGGAGGGGATAGGACAAGAGCTGTTTCTCTGAACCCCTAAGGCAGCTGACTAGCGGGGCTCCTTGAGTGTCCCCCGAACTCTGGAAGAAGCTCACGGGAGCACCCGATGCGGGAACCCGCGGCCTGGCTCCATCAGCCACCTCGGAGCTCAGGGGTCAGACGTTGGAGGTCAGGGCTGGACCGAGTCCTTGTTGCTGGACATCGGGGGCTCCGTTGTGCCGCTGGGTTGGGGGAGCGGATGGGAAGCAAAGGCCACAGCGGGGCAGGAGGGGCGGGCCCCCCCGTCTGGGGTCTTGGCCCCAGGCCGGCCCTGGCCCCGGCCGGGCTCCTGGCAGGCGAGCGAGACGCATCAGGACTCACTTGGCTCTTGCTGGAAGAACTTGCTGTCTGCAGGAAGGAGGGAAGGAAGGGGCAGAAGCAGGAGGCCGACACCTGGGCCCTCCTCGGGGGGCCCCCTCTGGGAGACAGCCCGGCCGGCCGGGCCCCGGTCCTCAGCTCCTGCCGGAGGGGGCTCCCCAGTCCCTCCTGGGGCCCCCCGCCCCCAGCTCACAGGGCACACGGTCACCCCAGCCCCCAGCCGGGCGGGAGCCAGAGCAGGGAAGCAGAGAAGCAGAGATCCTTCCTTTGTTAATCATTTTCCGACAAAACCTCTCTCTGGCCTGGAAAGTAGGCCGAGGCCCGGCGAGCGTGGGGGGTGCCTGGACCCTCACACAGGCTGCGCGGGGCCGCCACCGGGAGAGGCGGGCTGCCTGGCTGGCAGTGTTCTCTCTTCTGACTCACACAGATATTTATAGCGGAAGCGAGGCGCGCCAAGGCCCGGCTCCGATGAGAGTCGGGAGTGCGCACGTCTGGGGGCCTCGGCCCATCTGTCCCCTTTGCCTGCTCGGGGTCTTGGCGGCCACCGAGCGCAGGACAGTGCTGCGCCTTCCCGCTGCCCATCCCACACGGCGCACTCGGCCGCCGCTGTCCCGAGAGTCCGCCGGCCTGGGGGAGGCGGGTCGGGGTCAGGTGCCTGTGCTGCCCGCCCAGGACGAGGGTGTGGGGCGCATCGCGTCTGCACCAGGGTCATGGGTGAATCGTCCTCACTCCCCCTTCCGGGCACATGGGGCAGGGGCTGTCGCCCCTCCATGCACGGTCACCGGGTGTCCCCTGGGCCCGGAGGGAGGAGTCTGTCCGGGGGAGAGAGGGCCTGGGCACCCCTGGCAGGGGCCCTGATGTGGTGGGGACGAAAGGAAGTGGGCTGCTCTTGGGACAGCCGCCCCTTCGTGAGGCTGCCCCCTTCCCCCCCTAACCCCCAAGACCACCCTGCACCCTTGTCCCTTCCGTTCCAAATGACATCCAGCATATGGCCTCTCTTGGGAGGGGGTGGCAGTGACAGATGATGCCCGAGACCCCCCACTCCCCCAGTGAAATGCCTCTCACGTCCCCCAAGTCCCGAAGGGGGAAATTCAAGACCCACAAGTAAAGGGCAAAGAGAGGACTAAAGCGCCCGGTTCTTGGGGACATTGGAGTCTGTGCAGGGAGAGGGGGCCTGGCCTTGCCGCAGCTCAGCAGGTCAGTGGCCGGCAGCCAAGAGAGGACCCCAGACTCCTGTGCCAGCGCCGGGGTCTGTCCCCACGGGCCCTTCCGGTCTGAAGACTGAGGACGCGAGCCTGCTCTAACTTGGGGAGGGGCCCTGCTCCTGACTTTGCTCTCCCGTGTGCCAGCCACCTACTCCATCCCAGGGCGCGGCCCCTCTGACCACAGGCACCTCCTGACATCTGTGTTTCAGTCTTGGGGGGATTTCTGAGCTCCCCAGATTCCTGGTTCGTTTTTCTGGGGTGGCCAGGCCGCCCTTTGCTGTTTTCACTGTTTCAGAGCTGACGACCCTATTTCTCTCCAAGACCCTGTCCCACCCAGGGCGACTTCTGCCCCCGCCACGGGCACTCGCTTTATAGACCCAAGGTCCCCTCCAGTGACCTCTCTCCAGCACCTGCTGGGCTGGGGGAGGGGCTGGGGGAGGGGCTGGGGGTGGGACCCCTCCCGCCTCCTGGCCCCCTGCCTTACCAGAGTTTGACACCCGGGGCCTCTACCAAACTCCTCTGCACCCGGAGTGGGAGGAATTATGGGGTGGTCAAGCCCCCTCTGGGCTGTGCGTGTATTCTAGAAACTCCGAGCAATTTCTCCCGTGGGCCACGCGCCTCCTGCTCCCACGTGACTGTTCCTTGTGATCTTAGCAAGACCTGGGATGGGGGAAGAGTGGCAGTGGGAGACTGCCCTTGCCCGCGGTGAGGCCGAGAACCCACCTCCACACGCCCACCGTGGCGCCCTCGGCACCTTCACCATGAACGCAGGAGCGTCTGAGTTCTGGGGCTTGCGGTGACTGCCGAGGCCCCTGGGCCGGGAGTCGGGTCAAGGCCTGGCCTGCCTGACGCCCGAGCCGAGAGGGCCCCCTTTGCTGACGTGCTGTGGCCTGCCTCTGAGGACCCGGTGCGGAAACGCGTGTGACAGGAGAGGCCGGGTTTAGCAGGGGTCACGGCCGCGCGGGGCCAGTCCCCGCACGTCTGTTTGGGAGCACAGTGATTTATTTTCCTGTCTGAACCTTGCTTTGCAGTGGGATCTGCAGCCACGAAAGTTCTTGGCCAGGACATCCGTGTCTTAGGAAATGTTGGGTTGCACTTTTATTTTTAGCTTTAGGAATGCGATGCTTGATATTATTTGGGTTTTTTAAGATGGGCCAACTTTAAGATGAGAACTATGTCCCTTCACCCCATGCCAATCCCAGAACACTCCTGTCGAAGTGCCACATGGAAAACACAAGCCGTCCTGTGCTCTGTCCCTACAGGGAGGTTTCTACTGAAGGTCCTTGGTGTGCCTGGGGCCCCATGTCACTGGCCCAGGCCCACAGGCTCCAGAAAACAAACAACTCTCCAGTCTGGGGCAGGACCCGGGTTCTCGGGCTGGAGGACAGGGGCCTCTCTGTGAGTGGCGACCAGCTCCCACCCCAGGTGACAGGCTGCAGGGAAGCCGCCCCGCGCGAGCCGTCGGCTGAGCACACAGCAGGCAGGCTGCTTTTGGCCCCTGAGTTTCCCTGGGGTTTTCAGTGTGCATGTCAGGGGGCACTTCTGTCTGTGGCACAGTTACAGCCCAGGAGAAGGCTGATGTTACAGCCTTGGCCTCAGGTGGAGCCTTCTAGACCTGTCCCAGGGGTCCCTGTTGCAATAATGGCTGCAGAGCTGGGACCGGGTGCCGTGATTTCACACCCAGACCCTGCGTTCAGCTGACCTCACTTCCTCCGTCTGAGAGGCCCAGCCCGCCCCCATTCACACCAGCTCATGTTTCAGTGTTTGTCATTTCTAAGCACAGCATGTGGCAGGGCGTGGCCTCTGACAGGGAGACCTGGGTCTGAATCTTGGTTGTTCACAATGGCCGTCCTGGACAAGTCACATGCATGCCCCAGGCTCAACTCCTGCTGGGAGAGGAGAAGCCTGGATGACGTGTCAGGAAACACGGCAGACGCCCAACCTGGCCCCTCTCTCCTGCCTGGACAGCAGGGTACGACCGAGTCTGCACGGAAATGCTCGTGTCTCCCAGGCCAGGTGTTTGGAAACAGAAGGTGCCTCCCTTGACTTGCAGCCTGTTTCGGGGCCCCGCCCCATCTGGCTTGTGCACCCTCGGGCCCCGGCCTGGGCACCGGCTCTCGTCCCGGTTGCCGTGTCTCCCTCCTGCCATTGCCCGGGTGCTGCAAGGGCACGAAACGCTCCCAGGAAAATCCAGTCCCAATGGCCGGGATGTGCAGGGTCTCTCTGAATTGCACGTCCTGGGGTCCTGAAGTTCGGGACTGAAAGGACAGCAGCACCGAGAGACGCACCTGTGACGGGGCAGAGGGTCTGAGGCAGGGCCCAGGCCAGTCCTGGCACCGATTGGGGTGTGGCAGTTGGCCCCGTGGTCCCAGGCAGGGGGATCCTCAAGTTGGGGAGCACCACGTCTGGGGGGTAAGCGCTCTCAGTGGAGTTGGTGCCAGCGTATCTCTTCTAGGTTCTGAATCGAGGCCCCGGAGCCTCTGGGCATTTGCTTCTATAACAGCTTCACCGCCCCCCATTGCACAGGGATTGTTTTTAATGGCAAGTTCAAGGGCTTCTCCAACATTAAGGGGAGTATGCCAGTCACATCGGGCTCACAGAGGCCAGCCGACCCTTGGTGATGCCCCAGGAGAGCAACATGGCCACGGCTGCCGGTCGCCGGGGACAGGAGACCCGGTGGGCTGGACAGGGAGGGGCTTCCCAGGCCCCGGCCCCCGCCCTGCAGAAACCATGGCCTCTCCAAGACCCAGTGTGCCTGTCCATTGTCCCTGTCAGGATGCCACATTTTTCTCTGAGCCCCCAAGCACAACACACAGGAAGGCTCCTAAAATGTTGGTTCAGTTGAGTATGTGATAGGCTTAGCGAGGGTGCAGGTGAACCTTTGTCGCCCTGAAGTGGCCCACAGGGTGCAGAATCTGGCCCCACTGAGGGGGTCCCCCCGCTGCTGCTTGGGGAGGCAGGAGAACAGCAGGCTTGCTGCCCCGGGCACGGGGTGGTTTGCAAGGTGCTAGACATGTTTGTCTCCATTCACAACAAGCTGTCCAGCCATGAGCATCCTGGGGAGCTGGTGGGGCCCCTCTCGGTCTCATGGGTGCTTTGAAAGTCAGCTGGTCCATTTGGGGGGTGGGATTAGCTCTGGGGTTTTCTCTCTTCTTCCTATTTCTCTGGGGTTTCCACAGTTTCTACATCATTTTTATAATTTAGAAAACTAATTTTTAAATGTCTGGAGTAATTTTGAAAACTAGGCATCTGTGTTGCCAGCCTTGTTCTGGAAGGCTCTATGGAGCTCTTGTGACACATCCCCTCCTCCAGGGTCCTGCTGGGGGGTGCTGGGTCTGAACTGCAACCTGTCCCCACCGTGGGTCATATGTCATACCACGGCCATGTGCTCCCCTCCAAGTCTGCCTGGGGCCCCCCCCTTGCTTTGGCGAGACTCATCTTGGGGATTTCCTGTCCCAAACCTGGAACAGCCATTTCTCCAGGAAGTCCTGGTTTCTCGGAGTGAGAAATGGTCTTTAGAGACCACAACTTGGGAGGTGCTAAACTAGTTTGCTGTTGTTTCTAAGCTTTGTCGGTGGACAGATTTAGGAAATATGCATAGTTTAGAAAATGTGTATTTATTTATTCTGGGAGAGGAGGGGGGGAAGGGGCAGAAAGAGAGATAAAAAGATAGAGAGAGAGACAGAATCCCAAGCAGGCTCTGCACTGTTAGTGCAAAGCCTGATTCGGGGCTCAAACTCACAAACTGTGAGATCATGACCTGAGTTGAAATATAGAGTTGGGTGCTTAACCGACTGAGCCACCTGGGGGGTCCTGGAAACATGCATATTTTTAAGAGGAAAAAAGCATGAGTATTTGCTATTTATTCAGGTTTTTATTAAGGAGTTTTGACTTCTCTTTATTGACTTTGTATGGGCTTTTTGGGGGGCCCCTCTCGCCTTGTTACTGGGGTCTCCCCAGTGTCCACTGTGAGCACAGAGCCACTGCCCTTTGGGATGGTCCCCATCCTTTGGGGAAGTGGCCTTCAGCTGACACGTGTATGAGAGGGGGGCGGGGGGGTGGAGAGGACAGAATTAGGACAGGGAGCCAGTGGCCTCATCTGAGCAGCTGAGACCCAATGTGGTAGGAGGCTCAGTGGGGGCCAACACTGACCCAGAAGGGACCAGGGCAGAGTACCCGGAGAGGCCACCTCATGTCAGAGCCTGCATGGGCCCCGTGACCCGGCACTGGGGGCGGGGGCGACCTGGAGGCTGGCTCTTCTCCATTTGTGGAGGCTGCTTGGTGCATCCACAACAGGTGACTCAGGAGATTTCCAATAGCCTGTGACTTGCTCCCTGGGGCCAAGAGCATCCCGCATCTCTTGTCCACTCACTCATCCCTTGTATCTCTTCCTTCCTCCCCCCGTGGCCTTCCCTGCCCATCCCCACCCCCCCCCCCCACTGTGTTTCTCAGCTGCCTCTCTTAACCCTGCAGACGCTGGGTCTCAGGTCACAGCCTTTGCTCACTTGGGCTGTTCGATGTCTATCTGTAGAGCTCCTACTGGACAGGTCAGCCACCTAGGTGTCCCTGGGGATATGGCAGTGAGGCCAGGGCCTCTGTGGCTTACAGTCTGAGGGACAAGCACAGCAAACCATACCTCAAATCAGCTGGCTGGTGGCAGGTGGCAGGTTCTGCTGGGGCAGCGCGGGAGGTGGGGGCCACCGGCTGGGCCGAGGGGACACTGGGCACTGCAGAGGGTGGACCTTGCTAGTATCTGGGAACCATCCTTCTGCTGAGAGGAGCATGGCCCTGGGGAGAGGCGTGGGGTAGGGGGACATCCAGGGGTCCAGGTGGATGATAGCTTCCGGGGGAGCCACGGAGCAGGTGCAGGGGAGGTTGTGGGTCCGGGGCACTCTACAGGTGGAGGGGAAGAGCAGCCGAGGTTACACGCAGTGTGAGAGAGAAGTCCAGGGCTCCAAGGGTGTGTGGCCCTGAGCTGACAGGGACACAGGGCAGAAAGTTTCTGGGAGGAAGAGGCAGAGTGATCAGGGATGAGCTCAGACCCCCAACACACCTCTCCCGCAGCCTCCCCCACAGCATCCCCTGCCCAGCCCCCACCACAGCCCTCCCAACACAGCTTCCCAATATGCCCCCAACAGCCCCTGATGGTCCCCAAGCAGCCTCAGGCACCATAGCTAGAAATGGGGTTCAGGTCCTCATACTTGGTGTGTCAGAGCTGGAAGATTCTGGAAGCCGCAGTTACTGGAAGAGGCCCCTGGAGATACCACACCCGTAGCAGCAACATAACTCTGGAAACAAGGAGGAACTGGAGAACATCAGAGTTCTTGAAATTTGGAATGCAATTTTCAAAATCAAAACTCAGTGGAAAGGCAAGAAGAGGAAGAAGAAGAAGTTTCTAAAATGCAGAGAAAATAGACAAAGACGTGGTTTTATGAGGGAAACATTAAGAAGTCTGGAGGCTTAATCCAGGTACTCCAAAACCCACCTGATGGACGTTCCAGGATGAGAAACCTAAAATTCAAGGAAGGAAATACTAACAACGTTAGTATAAAGAAGTTTCCCGGGGCTGAATAAAGACAGATGGAAAGGCCGAGTGTCCTACACGGGGTGAAGGACAAGGCACCCACACTGGATACACCTGCTTAAGTTTTCAAGTATTAAGCATGTAGAGAAGATTCTGGAAGTTTGGCAGGGGGGAAAGAAGAAGCTGTCTACAAAAGAACAGAATCGCATTGGCATCAGTGCTGCTCGTGTTAGGTTTCTGTGGAAGGGGCTTCAGGCTTCTGATAATAGTGATTCAGAACCTAGAATTCTATACCCAGCCAAACAGTCCAGCGTGGCTGACAGCGAAGAGAGCTGCGTTCGGACCCACAAGAGCTCAGAACACGCACTTCCCATCTGAAACGACATTTGAAAGAGAGAGGAAGACCTGGGGTCTGGAAGAAAGTGGCCGCACACCAAGAGCGCAGACAGTGAGTGGGGTTGACGGACGTGGCCCCGGTCCACACAGCTACCTTCCGGGGGAGGCAGGAGTCACAGGTCCCTGTGAGGACAGGTGGCGCCCTTTCAACAACAGAGTAATTCAGGAGCGGGATGGGCTGGGGTGAAGACACGTATTTCTGTCATCAGGAGGAAAGAAATGCAGTTAGAAATTCCAAGAAAAACACAACGTGTCCCAGTGAGTCGGCGTCCAAGGATGAAGCAAGCCGGCTGTGGCAAGAGTCAGGGCAGTTGAGGAAGTGAGAGAAGACAGGACCCGTGTGCCCTCCCTGGGTGCCTGGCGTCTGGCACACGCTGAGTCCCAGGGGCCGTGTGCCCCCCAGGGTCACGGTCCGGGTGGAAGGAAGCTGGCCCTGGCCGTGGCCGGGGGAGGCTGGGCGCCGGGAGCGTGGGCCTCACCTTGGGCAGCTCTAGGACGAAACGACAGCGGACTTGGGTTTCTTCTTCCCTGGCTTGTGGATCCCTCTCCTGTGTTCATCACAGAGGCCAAGGCACCTAACACTTTTGGCCCAGGGAGCAGAGAGAGGCTCAGAGGTGGCCGGCTGGGGAGATCTGGACACGTCTAAATAAATGTGGCGCGAGCTCTGCTCTCCATCAGGAGCTCGGCCGTGGGCTTACCCCCGCCCCGTGATCTCGGGGCAGGGGTCCTCAGCCTTCAGAATCCCGTCAGGTGCTGCGCACAGTGCCTGTGCGCCCTCCCTCGAGGCCAGATCCCCCACTTGCTCTAAAGACACCGCTGGCTGCGGGCGAGGGCCAGACCCCGGAGCCTGCCTGGACCCGACACATGACAGAGGACAGACGCGCTGACCGCCCCCGCCCCGGACGCAAAGCAGAGCTCTCCGCTCTCGCCATAGAAGGGAACGTGAGGGGTGTCACCCAGGGAATGTGCACGCAGCGCCGCTGGGCCCACGGGCCGGGGGTGGGGGCGGGGGCGCAGGTGCGCTGAGGCGCTCACGGACCAGCTCCACCACCATAAAGCCCTTGCCCCCCACAATCGTCCGGACGCCACGAGGAGGGGGGACAGTCGTGCAAAGCATTTCCCGGAGGCTGAGGAAGGGGAATGGCTGCGAGCAAGGGTGACGTGCGGGAGAGACACGCGGCCGAGACGAGTCCCACGGCGCTCCTGGGCGGCGGCCGAGGAGGATCCGCAGCGGGCTGGACGGGCGGCGTGAGCTCACCCGCGGGAGGCAGTCTCTTAGCGAGGCTGTCGGGAAAAGCAAGGGCACAGGAGAAGCGGGGCCGGTCTGGGGACAGAAGAGTGTTCAGCACGTGTCATGAAGCCGCGCGCTCAGGGCAGGTGTGGAGGGGCAGAAGGGCCCCGGCAGCCCCAGCGCGGACCGATGGGCGCCCGGCACCTGGCGGGCGGGCGGGCGGAGGGGTGGGCGCCCGCTAGCCATCTGGAAAGAACGGTCGGGGTCGTGCGCCACACCATTCGGCAGGGCCCGACGGCTTTAACAATCGGAGATTTCTTTAGAACGTTGAAGCTGAAAAGGGGTTTTTATTTATGTACTTATTTATCCTTCTTATTTATTTGTTATAGATCTAATTTACTGTCAAGGTAGCTAACCCACCGTGCGTACAGCGTGCTCTTGGTCTTGGGGGTGGATTCCCATGATTCATCGCTTCCATACGACACCCGGGGCTCATCGCAGCAAGAAAGGGCGTCTTAAACGGTGACACAAAACCCAGGAGCTATGAAAGGCAGATATATTTGGCTCCGTAGAAGTTATGCTATTTCTGCACAGCAAGGCCATTGTAACCAAAGGTACAGGACAAAGGGGGCTGTACGCGCCATGGACAAAGCACGCACGCACACACACACGCACGCATACCCCCCACACATGCACACATACGCACACACACACATGCACATGCACACACACACATGCACACACACACGCACAGCGCACACACGCACACGCACACATGCACACGCACACACAAATGCACACTCACATGCACACACACGCACACACACACACATGCACATGCACACACGCACACAGGCACAGCACACACATGCACACACCCACACGTACACACCACACACATACCACATACCTGCACACACATACACTCATTAAACACACACATGCACACAACACACATAGCACACTCACACACACACCACACACACACCCAACACCCCACGCACAGTAAAATGCACCCATTCTAAAATGTGAGCCCAGTGCCCCAAGAGAGAAACGCCCATCAGCCCTGCCCAATGCCCCGTCCGACTGGGGACGGCCGGGGGTCCCCCCGGTGCAGTGGGCTGTGAGCAGGGCCGTCACAGGGAGGTGGTGCTACGTGAACAGACCCCTGGACCTCAGGTGGCCACTCGTAGGACTTTCTCCCGGAGGTCCGCCAGCACCAGCGTGCCAGGCTTCTGTCCGTCGGACCCTGAGACGGGAAACTGACAGCCGCCCCCCCCCCCCCCCGAGGTGAGCCCGGCCGAGGGCGGCCCCGGGCTGCTCCCCGCAGGACGGAGCAGGGGACGCTCCTTCTGAGCAGCGAGGGAGGGCCGGTCCTCAGTACAGACACAGCAAGGGCAGGAGGGAAGAGAGGCCCTCCTGCGATATCCCCAGAGACACCACAGAACCCTGACACGGTGGTCGCCGGCAGGATGCCCAGGGCGGGGGCACGGGGGAGAGGAGCCACCCGTGCTCCCTGACTTCGAGCCCCTGACAGGTGTGATCTGTCCTCAAACGGAAGCGTCGGCGTTTTCAAAGAAACCGAGGCGTACGGCTCTCATTTCCTGTCTGGGCGCTACCAGGGGCATGAGGTGGCACAGGGCATCCCCTCCTGGGCCGTGGGGCAGGGAGCTCCTGGGGGTGTTCCTGGGGAGGGTGCTCCTGGGGGGTGCTCCTGGGGGAATGTTCCTGGGGGGATATTCCTGGGGGGGGGGAACTCCTGGTGGGGGAACACTCCTGGGGAGGGTGCTCCTGGGGCATACTCCTGGGAGGTGCTCCTGGGGAGGGTGATCCTGGGGGGTGCTCCTGGGGGAACGTTCCTGGATGTTCCTGGGGGGATATTCCTGGGGGGGGGAACTCCTGGTGGGGGAACACTCCTGGGGGAGTGCTCCTGGGGGAATGTTCCTGGATGTTCCTGGGGGGATATTCCTGGGGGGGGAACTCCTGGTGGGGGAACACTCCTGGGGGGGTGCTCCTGGGGGAATGTTCCTGGATGTTCCTGGGGGGATATTCCTGGGGGGGGGAACTCCTGGTGGGGGAACACTCCTGGGGGAGTGCTCCTGGGGGAATGTTCCTGGATGTTCCTGGGGGGATATTCCTGGGGGGGGAACTCCTGGTGGGGGAACACTCCTGGGGGGGTGCTCCTGGGGGAATGTTCCTGGATGTTCCTGGGGGGATATTCCTGGGGCGGGGGAACTCCTGGTGGGGGAACACTCCTGGGGAGGGTGCTCCTGGGGGATACTCCTGGGAGGTGCTCCTGGGGAGGGTGATCCTGGGGAGTGCTCATGGGGGAACGTTCCTGGATGTTCCTGGGGGGATATTCCTGGGGGAGGGGACACTCCTGGGGGGGACACTCCTGGGGAGGGTGCTCCTGGGGGGTGCTCCTGGGAGGTGTTCCTGGGGGGTGCTCCTGGGGAGGGTGATCCTGGGGGGTGCTCTTGGGGGAATGTTCCTGGATGTTCCTGGGGGAGGGGACACTCCTGGGGGGGACACTCCTGGGGAGGGTGCTCCTGGGGGAATGTTCCTGGATGTTCCTGGGGGGATATTCCTGGGGGGGGGAACTCCTGGTGGGGGAACACTCCTGGGGGGGTGCTCCTGGGGGAATGTTCCTGGATGTTCCTGGGGGGATATTCCTGGGGGGGGGAACTCCTGGTGGGGGAACACTCCTGGGGGGGTGCTCCTGGGGGAATGTTCCTGGATGTTCCTGGGGGGATATTCCTGGGGGGGGAACTCCTGGTGGGGGAACACTCCTGGGGAGGGTGCTCCTGGGGGATACTCCTGGGAGGTGCTCCTGGGGAGGGTGATCCTGGGGAGTGCTCATGGGGGAACGTTCCTGGATGTTCCTGGGGGGATATTCCTGGGGGAGGGGACACTCCTGGGGGGGACACTCCTGGGGAGGGTGCTCCTGGGGGGTGCTCCTGGGAGGTGTTCCTGGGGGGTGCTCCTGGGGAGGGTGATCCTGGGGGGTGCTCTTGGGGGAATGTTCCTGGATGTTCCTGGGGGAGGGGACACTCCTGGGGGGGACACTCCTGAGGAAGGTGCTCCTGGGGGGTGCTCCTGGGGGGTGTTCCTGGGGGGATGTTCCTGGCAGGGTGTTCTTGGGAGGTATTCCTCGAGGGGTGCTCCTGGGGGGGTGCTCCTAGGGAGTAACTCTTGGGAAAATACTGGGAAGGGGTGTTCCCTTGGGGGTGGTGCTCCTGCAAATGTGCCTGGAGCGATTTGGGGGCACTCCCAGGGTGGTCCTTCATGCCTCCCAGGCCAGATGACAGACTGGGAGGAGCCCTCAGGGCAAAGGTGTGAGGGGGGACAGGAGCAGACAGCCTGCTGGGCTGTTCTTGAGACCCAAGGTCTGGTGGAAGCCATCACACATGCCACCGCGAGACCCAGGGGGTCGGCGGTAGGGAAGACGGTGCCACCTTTTCCTGTACGAGAAGTGAACGTCTTGTGTTCCACCTGGTCTGGCTCCCTGCTCCGGCCACCCTGGTGCCAGCTGCTCTGTGAACCCTGGGCCCGCCTGGACGGACCCCAGGCTGTCACCAGCACCCCCTTCTCCATGAAGCTCCCACCCCCCAGTCTAGACTCCACGCTGCAGCTCCAGAGACGACATCCCCATCCCTGCCCCCCGCTCCCTGTGTCTGTGTCCCTCAGGGAGGGGTCTCGGTCCTGCTGACCGCTGCCTGGACTCCAGAGGGGACAGGCGATGCCGCGGCCCTTCAGGGGGTGGGGAGGCTGGCTGGGGCAGCTCCCCCTGACCTGACGTATATGACGGGGTCAGATTTTATCTGTGAAGAAAGAGTTCCTGCCGCTGATCATAAAAAGGGTAGAAAGCCGCTGTGCACCCAGCCCACCCAGTGGGTGCTCAGCTCTCCGAGTGGACTTGGCTCTGGAGATTCCCTTGATTTTTGTGTTTTGGTCAAAGCCACAGAGAATGTGAGTTTGTGGCTTTGAGCTGTATGCCCGGCACAGAGGTCTCTATTTCTGGACGTGAACGTGGTAATTAAGGGGGGAAGCCACCCTCACTGTAGTTACTGGTATTTTAAGGCTCTGCAAATGTTTATTTTCAGCCCGAAGCTCTCTGTCTAAATTCACATTTTACAGTCTAATTGAATCACTTTCATTCATTTTTAAAATCTGCGTAAGGTGAGGAAGTTCTTGCCTCTTTAGAAGTGTCCTGAAGGGTTTCGTTAGTTTTGCCCACAGATAAATAAAAATGTCTGGACTTGAAGGTTGACATTTTCCGTTTGTCTGGTCTTCTCTGAAAGTCTGCACGCCCTCTCCCCCCAGCCAGGTGATTCTGGGGAGAAAAAGAGAAAAAACAAAAGTCTAAGGAATCAGAAAATCACTAGGCCACGATGAGTCGGGAATCTCCCCAATGTTCAAAGCCATCTATGCCAGAGGAGGTCTGCGGCGGCCCCGTGGTCTCCTGGCGGGTCACATGGCCAACGGGGCGGTCTCCCAGGTGGGGGAGGAGAATGACACGGCAGCCCCCCCCCACCCTTGGCGGCTGTTCCCGGTTCCCAAAAGTCCACTTTAGGGCAGAGACGCGAGGAGAAACACGCCAGGCCTGGGGGCCCTGCCAAGATGCTGGGCTGGCCAGGGCTGCTGGCCCCTGTCCCGACCGGCCCCGAGGGGCCGCTGCGGGAACATCCTGTCACCTAGAGATGAGCGGTGGAGGCCCGGACAGCTGGGTAGGCTGCGGCGCCTGAGGCTGGACCCGGGCTTCAGGACGGGGGTGCGTATCCGGACAGGGGTGCGTAGTGCCTCTGCTGCATCCACCATGTTGATATTTTGCTCATCGTGAGTTCTTTCCATCCAATTCCACTTGTAAAATATTGCATTAAAATATTATGTGTATTGATTCTTAAATTGTTTGGTGCCCTCTAAAAAAAAGGTCTGTGTGTGTGTGTGTGTGTGTGTAGGGAGAGAGAGCAAATATAAAAATGTCTAACACGGGTGCGTGTAGGAGCAGAGAACACAGCTGTTCGTTGCACTATCATTTCAACTTTTCTGCGAGTTTGAAATTTTTCAAAGTAAAACAATTTAGTAAGAAAAAATATTCAACTAAAAAAAAAAGAAAAGGAAAAAATATTCAACTAAACCGAACCAATATTCAACTTATGTGATTGTCATGCCCCCTAATTAAACAAGAAAAGACGATTTTGCATTCCTGACTTAAGCATATCCTTGACCCACAAGCTTCTTTGGCCACAGCTCCGGTGAACGGCCGTCAGTGGGAAGTCCTCTCCTCCCCGGTGCGGTCAGAGCCGCCTCCGGGCCCCGGGCTCAGGCCGCCGTGTGTTCTGACCAGGGCCTTTGAGCTCCCTGGATCTTCCAGGGGAAAAGCTGCGACCTCTGGGGCCTGGAAAAGCCTTTCTCCTCCTTGGACACTCACTTTCTCCTCCGGTTTTGAAAAACAGGAACGTTATCGCTGGCTTTCCCTATGTCACAGGTATTTTGTAAAACCGCCCAAATTGTGTAATATATGGAATGTTTTCATGGACAGGGATAAGCAAACGTACAGTCAAATCTTACCATGATTTTTCCATAGCTACCCATATATTTATCATTGCACCGTGTCGATGACAAAATGAAAATAAGTTGTTTTTAGAAGAAGAGATTGAGGGGCACCTGGCTGGTTCCATTGGTGGAGGTTATGGCTCTTGATCTCGGGTGGTGGGTTCGAACCCCACGTTGGGGGCAGAGATTACTTACAGGCAAAATCTTAAAAAAATAGAAAGGAAAAGAAAAGAAGAGTTAGGGCCAATAACGAACAACGACACGATATACGGTGGTGTCCTGGGTGAGGTCCTGGCACAGAAAAAGGTTAAGAGAAAACTAATGAAATCTAAGAAATGCATGAACTTATGTTAATAATAATGCAGTAGTATTGGTTCGTTATTTGTGACAGAGATACCACGGCGATCCCTTAGCGAAGGGGCAACTGGGCACAGGCACGTGGACTCTCTGTGCCATCCGTGCAACTTCTCTGTACACCTAGAAGTCGTCCAAAGTTTAAAATTTATTTTAAAAAATGGAGACCCAGGAAGCCATTTGAAGGGGTTCTTCCTTACAGGGACAACCCAAGCTTCCATCATGATCATGGCAATGGCCACAGACCCATGGGATGTGTGTAGCTCCATGACTCCGTTGTGATGTTAAATAAAAGAGTTGCTCATCTTCAGAGGACAGGGAGTCAATTCATTATCCTGAAAACTGTAAGTGAAGGGAAAGTCAAGCATGTGTCCTGCCCTTCTTGTGCAAACTGTCACCCTGGGTACCCAGGTAACAGAAGAGGCCAGTGTCTCTTTATGACAGTGCTATAACTAATACATGGATGATATAAACAGTGAAATGACACCGTCACCACGTTGTAGACCCAGTGAATTCAGAGATACATGTATTAAGAGGCGGCGGCTGCTGACGTCCCAAAGAAAGACCACCTGCCATGTTTCCCGGGTCCTGGCGGAGGGACAGAATCTCAGTCTGCCCCTGTCCCTGATCCACCCGCCACCCCTCGGGAGACGGAGGACAGAGGAACATGCTGCACCGCACCACGAGGGTGCACTCGGCCGCTCCAGAAGCCTCTGGGCCAGTTGGCCCAGGAAGAAGGACAAGACAAGGCTGGAGGGAGACCCTATAGATTCAGAGACCCGGATGGCACACCGGATTTCCAGGAGCCTGGGCAAGACTCAACCAGCGTGTCGAGGTGCACATCGGGTGATAAAACTGCACAGATGCATGCACGTGACTCCTATGAAAGTCAAGGTCGCCGAGGCTGGAGAGGAGGGAAGGGGGGAGCTCGTGCAGCACGTGGCAGGGCTCCTGGGCGTCGGCAACATTCTTCTCCTTCGCGGACGATCGCTTCACAGCTCGTTCAGCTGTGCTTCTTTTGTGCGATCTTCCCGATTTATGTTTTATGTTACAATAAAACGTTTTTTTAATGCTCATTTTTGAGAGAGAGCACAAGCAGGGGCGGGGCAGAGCGAGAGAGAAAGAGAGGGAGGGGGAGAGAGGATCAGAAGCAGGCTCCACACCGTCAGCGCAGAGCCTGACTCAGGGCTCGAACCCACGAACCGTGAGATCCTGACCCGAGCCGAAATTAAGAGTCGGATGCTTAACCGACTGAGCCACCCGGGCGCCCCTACGATAAAAGTTTTGAAACTTAGAAAACTAAAAAAAGCAAAAGTGTGCAAACACCTTTCCAAATGAATCCCTCTAACGGGAATACTTCATTCACGTAAGCAGAAGCCCCATCTGAGCAGTTTAATAGGTGGCCACTGGAAGGCAGGGGAGGGCACAGGTCTCAGTGAGGCTGACCCAAGGCCGCGTTATCGCCCGGACACACTTATATCCTCCGGGGGTCCATTCTGGCCTTAAGAGGAAAGCGTGAGCTGGCTCGTGGCCTTTTCGCATTTCATCACTTTACAACTTTCTGGGAGGCATTTTGTTGGTGTGACTGCATCGCCATGTGATGTGTGAAGCTCGCTTAGCTGTTAATGTAAACTTACCTGTTAGGCACTTCTCTCTCAGCCTGGCTTAGATTCGGGGCTGCACTGCCAGGAGCACAGCACGCGGCCCGTGGGACGCTGACGGAGGGGCCTTGGAGGACCGCTCCCTCCCCGAGGCTCCCAGTCCCCCCAAAGCCAGCTCCAGAACCCTTCCTCACAGCCCGAGCACAACAGCAATGCTGGGACTCTCTCAAGTCGACGTCATCTCTTTGGCCGAGACAGTCACTGAGACCGGGGCCCAGATGGTGGGGGGTGACACACGCTCTGCCCGGGATGGCGGGTCCCTACAGCCGCCGACGGTGGGGCTGGGAGAAGCAGGCTCTGGGGTGAACGCAGTGATGCTGAAGGTGGACATGTTCAACAACAGTTTTGTTACTGTGTTTGTTTCTTATTTTTTTAAGTGAATTTAACACCCAACCAAAGGAAAGTGGAAAATAACATGACAGATTCCATCTATCCCATGGGGCACATGAGGCCACAAAGCCGGCTGATTACCAAATGCCCATTCCGTTCCCAGCTGTGGCCTCCCTGGGAATGTGAGCCCTGAGTGGATGTGGCAGAGCCTGAGGGAACCTACCCACGCCCGACGCTGGAGCGGCAGAAAGGTCTTTACTGTTGTTTGCACAAAGATGACTTGGTTGTCAGTCTAAATATAAATCAGTAAACTATTTTCAACGTTAGAAATAAAATGTGTGGTGCTTATTTGCATCTGAAGAAATTTTAGTGTGAAGTTATGAAGATCTGATCAGGAAATGCAACTCTTCTCTGAGAGATTTCAGGCTATGGCTGATGTCTCCTCTGCTAGTGTCGCCTTAATGTTTGAGGATATTGGTGTTGTGATCTTCTTGTGACCAAAAGTCTCAAATACAACGGCTTCTGCTTCCATTCACAGCCAGGTAGTTCCTGATCAGACCATCCCTTTCACAGATGACAACCAGAAACTCACCACGGTAGACGACAGCACTGCCATGAGGACTCTGGGTAGTGACCCAAAGCAGGAGGATTTGGAGAGGACGGGGGTGGGGACACGGGATGAATTTCCTATATTTTATAATCCTCGGCCCCAGAGCGGGCTCTAGCTCACTTTTAAATAGACAGATAACGTTATCGATCACTTTTTAATGTGCTCCTGCAATCGGAAGGACAGAGAGGAAAAAAAGACTCAGAAAATGAAATGACTCTCAGGAGCCCATAGGTAATATTAAGAAGTTGAGTATACATTTAATTACAGTGTAAGGAAGAGAGGAGAGAAATAACAGCTGAACATTTTCCAATTCTGTTGGAAAAGATAAATTGATAGATTTAAGAAGAAGCTCAGCAAACCCCGGGCAGAATAAATACCAAGAAGACCACGCTTATGTACATCATAGTCAAAGCACTGAAAACCAAAGATCAATAGAAAATCGTGACAGCGGTCATAGGAGCACCATACAGCAGTAACAGCGATCAAATAATTGAATAAAAATGTGGAGTCTAGGCTGAAAATCAGTAAGGACATAGCTGAACTCAACATCACCATCAATCAACTGGGTGCAGTTGACATCCACGGACCACTTCGATAGCAGCAGGATACCCATTCGTCTAAGCTCGCTTGGAACTTTCATGAAGGCAGACCGCATTCTGGGCCATAAACACACCTCAACAAATTTAAAAGAATAGAAACCATACAATGTGTGCTCTCAGACCACAATGGAATTGAACGAGAAATCAATAATAGAAAGATAACTGAAAAATCCCCAAATACACAGAGATAAAAAAAAAAAACACACACACACACTTCTAAAGAACACACGGATCAAAGAAGGAATCTCAAGAGAAATCTAAAAATATTTTGAGATAAATGAAAAACAATTTATTAGAATTTGTGTGATGCAGTGAAAGCAGTGTTTGGCGGGGGAATTTATAGCATTAAATGCCTATATTAGAAAAGAAGAAAGATTTGAGATCGATCATCCAAGCTTCTATCTTGGGAGACTAGAAAAAGAAGAGCAAATTAAGTCTAAAGTAGGCAGATGAAAAGAAATAATAAAAATCAGGACAGAACTCAATGAAAACAAAAAGAGGGAATTAATAGATAAAGTCAACAAAGCCAAGGATGGTTCTTTGAAAAGATCGATAAAATCAATAAGCCTCTAAGAAAAAGGAGTGCACAAATTACTAGTATCAGAAATGAGAGAGAGGACATCACGAAGGGTTCCAGGACGTCAAAATGACGAGTATGGTGAATAATTCTGTGCTCACAAAGGTGATAGCCCAGGTGGAAAAGATCAATTCCTTGAAAGACACAATCTGCCAAAACCCACACAAGAAGAAACAGACAATCTGAAGACGCCTATATCTATTAACGGTATTGAATCAAGACTTAATGACCTTTCAAAACAGAAAGCACCAGGCCCACATGGGTTTAGTGGTGAATTCTACCAAACACTCAAGGAAGAAATTCTACCATTTATTTACAATTTCTTGCAGAAGACAGAAGCAGAGGGAATACTTCTTAATTCATTTGATGTGACCAGCATTACCTTAATACAAAAACCAGACAGAGACATTGCAAGAAAAGAAAACTATACATCAATATCTCCCAGGAGCATAGACGCAAAAATCCTCAACAAATTATTAGCAAATTGAATCCAACAAAGTATAAAAATAGCTATACATCACAAGCAAGTGAGATTAGTCTTAGGTAAGCAAGACTGAGTCAACGCTCAGAAACCGGTTAATCCATTGTATGAGCATGCTAAAGAAGAAAAATCACATATCATATCAATAGATGCAATAAAGACATTTGGCAAAATCCAACATCTATTCATGGTAAGCACTCTTGGTAAACAGAAATAGAAGAGAACCTCCTCAACTTGGCAAAGAAGATCTACAGAAAACCTACAGCTGGCGTCATACTTAATGGTGAGAAACTTGAAGCTTTTCTACTAAAATCAGGTATAAGTCAAGGATGTTCCCCTCTCACTGACCTTTAGTATCATACAGAAGTCTCACCTAAGCAATAAAAAAAGGGGGAAAAGGGCACAGAGATTGAGAAAGAAGAAATGAAACTATGTTGCAGATGACATGAGTGTCTATGTAGAAAATCCAAAAGGACTGATGAAAAACCTCAATTCCTGGAACAAATAGGTGGTTATAGGAAGGTTACAGGATTGCAAGAATAATATACAAATGTCAACTGTTTTCCCATTTGCCAGCAATAAACAAATGGAACTTGAAATTAAGAACACAATACCATTTACATTAGCACTCTCCCGAAATGAAATATTTAGATTTGAATCTAACAAAATATGTACAAGATTTGCGTGAGGACAAGTACAAATCTCTGATGAAAGAAGTCAAAGAGCTAAATAAATGCAGAGATGGTCCATGTTCATGGATAGAAAGACTCAGCATTGTCAAGATGTGAGCTCTTCCCAATTTGATCTACAGGTTCAACACAATCCCAATAAAAATCCCATGAAGTTATTTTGTGGATATTGACAAACTGATTCTAAAGTTTATACGGGGAGGGGTGCCTGGGTGGCTCAATCAGTTAAACGTCCGAGTCTTGATTTCGGCTCAGGTCATGATCCCATGGTTTCTGGGATCAAGCTCCACATCGGGCTCTGGGCTGACAGCACGGAGCCTGCTTGGGATTCTCTCTCTCTGCCCCTCCCTTTGCTCACATGCATGCACATGTCCCCTCTCTCAAAAGTAAACGAACAGTAAAAAAAAAAATAATTTTTAATTTTTTTATGTTTATTTATTTTTGAGAGAGAGAGAGATGTACTATAAAACTCCTAGAAGATAATATAGGAGAAAACCTAGATAACCACGGGTTTGGCGATAACTTTTGAGATACAACACCAAAGGCACACTGCATGAAGGACAGAACTGATAAGCTGGATTTCATCAAAATTAAAATTTTTCCTCTGTAATAGACACTGTCGGGAACAAAAGGACAAGCCACAGATCAGCAGAAAATATTTGCAAAACATATATCTGGTAAAGAGCTGTTATCCACAATATACAAAGAACTCTTAAAATTCAACAATAGGAAAATAAACATTAAAAAATTTAGGCCAAAGATGGCAACAGATCCCTCACGAAAGAAAATGTACGGATGGCAACTACTAAGCATATGAGAAGAGGCTTCGTACCATATGCTATCAGGGAAATCCAAGTTGAAACAAGGAGATACCACTGCACGTTTACTAGCGTGGCCGAAATCTGGAACCCTGGTGACACCAAATCCGGGGGAGGGTGTGGAGCAACGGGGGTCTCACTGCTGGTGGGGACACACGATGGTGCAGCCACTTTTGAAGACAATTGGCAGCGTGTTACAAAGCTAAACACGCTCTTAGCATGCACCCCAGCCGTTGTGCTCCTTGATATCTACCCAAAGGAGCTGAAAACAGGTGCCCACACAAACCCCTGCTTGTGAATGTTTCCGGCAGCTTTATTCATAACTGCCAAACCTTGGAAGCAACCAAGGTGCCCTTTGGGAGGTGATGGGCAAACACCCGGCTGCGTCCAGACAACGGGATGGTATTCGGCGCTAAGAAGAAATGGGCCGTCACGCCACGAAAAGACACGGAAGGTCCCCAGGGCGCCTGGGTGGCTCAGTTAAGCGTCTGACTTCAGCTCAGGTCACGATCTCACGCTCGTGGGCTCAAGCCCAGCGTCGGGCTCTGTGCTGACAGCTCGGAGCCTGGAGCCCGCTTTGGATTCTGTGTCTCCCTCTCTCTCTGCCCCTCCCCCACTCATGCTCTGTCTCTCTCTCTCTCTCTCAAAATAAATAAACATAACAAAAAAATTTATTAAAAAGACACAGAGGGTCCTTAAGTGCATCTCACCAAGTGACAAAAGCCAGTCTGAAGAGGCTGCATCCTGTATGATTCCAACTACCTGGAATTCTGGAAAAGGCAGGACCATGGAGAGAGTCAAAGGATCTGTGGTTGCCAGGGGGCGGGGAGGAGGCAGGGGTGGTTACGTGAGCACAGAGGATTTTTAGGGAAGTGAAACTATTCTAGATGAAACTATAATGGTGGCCACCTGTCATTACACATTTTTCCATACCCACACCCTGTACAGCACCCAGCGTGGACCCTGATGTAAAGTGTGGACTCTGGGTGCTGATGACGTCACGAGAATGGAAGAACGTGGACAGGTATTGAGGGGGCGGGTACATCCAAGTGCATGACACGATTCTGTGTACGTGTACGTGCTGGAAATCTCCCACAACACGATGTTTTCTTAAAAAAGCAATTGAAAGCAAAATGGAAAATAGTCAAAAGAGATTCACCCTGGGCACAATTGGAGCCCCTGAGGAAGAAAATTACACTAAGGAACAGAACATGTAATTTAAGAATATAATTTAAGCATCCTCCTTATAATAAAGGGAAACACACTTTAGGTCAAAAATGTCACACTGGATTTCAAGAAAAATTATCACCCTATTGTCGACAGTAAGACACCCTGGAAATTTACTAAGCTTCCATTAATTGAAATAAAAATATTTTCTTAGCAGCCTAGCAAGAACATAAGGTTAGTTATAAAAGGAAACACCAGTCAGGCCTGAGACGCCTCTGCAGCCATAACTGATGCTAGCAGGTAGCGGGACGGCACCCGGGAGAGTCTCAGGGGCAGACGACAGGAGCCCAATTTCGTATCCAGCTGAGGTGTCATAAGTGAAAGGCGACCGGCCAACACCTGTCCACAAGCAAAGCTCAGGGGATGTTAGTCCTGTGAGCTGGAGGGCAAACCTCAGCCAACTGAGAAATGAGTTAGAAAACATCAAAATAACCCGCAGTGAGACTTGTGTCTATTTAACTATAGGACTAAGGCTAGAACAAATTTGCAAGAATGTTCAGCAATAGATTTCTGACTACAGAGAAGTCATAGCCCTCACAGCGGTTTAGAAGAAGCAAGTCTGGCTGACCCGTGGGCCTGTGGACAAGCGGCTTTTTCTCGACAAATACAGTACAGTAAATGTATTTTCTCTTCCTTATTGTTTTCTTCCTTTTTTTATTGTCTTATTTATTTTCAAGACAGAGAGAGAGTGAGCAGGAGAAGGACAGAAAGAGAGAGGAGGACAGGGGGTCCAAGGCAGGATCTGCACTGAGCGCAGTGAGCCCGGTGTGAGGCTCGAAACTCATGAACCGTGAGATCATGACCTGAGCCAAAGTGGGATGCTCCACCCAGTGGGCCACCGGGGCGCCTCTCTTCCTTATGATTTGCTTAATTACATTTTCTTGTCTCTACATTACTTTGCTGTAAGAACGCAGCATATAAGACATACAACACGCAAAATATGTGTTGATTGACTGTGTATGTTCTCAGTGAGGCTTCTTGGTGGATTAAGTCTGGAGGGGTCAAAAGTGACACGTGGAGTTTAGACTCTGCGGGGGGGCAGGGGGTTGTGCCTCTCACGCCTGCGTTGTTCAGGGTCAACTGTCTTTGGGAACCAGGACAAGTGTGCTGATTTCTTCATCTTTATGGCCAGGGGCTAAAGGATCGATAAAATCGATGAAGCAAGTGTAGACGTGCAAGGATATCGGACGGCGAGAAGCCCTGGAAGGTGCTGGGGACGGAGGAGGGGCGAGACTCCCGTCCACGGGGGCGCCCGGCGCCTACTGCTGCCAGGTAGGAGAATAGACGATTACAAAACACAAAAATTAATTGCTTAAAACAAAAAATAAAAGCAATAAACTCAAAGTCGTTGTTAACACATTAGGCATTTATTTTACACAAACGTGATGAGGGAGAGGCATCGCCAATACGGACATCACCCCTTTTATGCTGCTCTTTTAAACTGCGTATCCAAAAGCTGTGCTGGTCGAGACCGGGTAGCCAGATGCTGTGGCAAAAAAGCCACTTCCGTTTTGTGATTGTACAAGTCTATTCTCGGAGGGGCTCCATGAGATAGAATTTTAGAGCTGTTTTTATCTCTTCTCCGAAGATTACGTTTCGTAAGCCAACAAACGGTTGGATGGTTAACTTTTAAGATTTTCCTGCAGAATACGTTCAGTCCTTTTGAAAATCCTAAGAATTGGCTGAGTGCTGCACGGAGACCGAGACCGTGGCCCGGCTTTCGCGATCTGGCCGTGGGCCCCGGGCCTCCCACTGCGGAAAGCAAGCGAGCCCTGAACTAGATTCCCGGCGCTAGACGATTTAGTCCTTTGGTAAGAAGTAATCCTCAAGGAAATTTCCATATTCAACAGCTCCAGCTTTAAATATTGTTTTGGGTTCTGCTCATTAAAAATACGTTGGGTGGAGATTGTTATTAATGAATAAGGTCATTTCTAGGCTCACAACTAAATTTATCGTCTTCCAGTTGGATTTCCAATGTGACGTCCTTCCATCTGAAGGCGATTTGGAGACGAGGGGTGGTTTCTTCCCCTTCGTTGGCAATTCTCTTCATTTCTGGACCCTGGCAGCAGCGATGAGGCAGGCTGTCCACCTATCTTCCTCCGCCCAGCCCATTTTCAGGAAATCGGACCATCTGGGCAGGACGCAGACGCCTTCTGCACAGACTGCCAGACGCAGCCCATCTGGTGAACATTAGTCTAGGGACTTCTTGGTCGAGGTAACTTTCACATAGTTTTGGTACAAACTGAAAATACAGTATTCGATTACAAAAGAATTTAGAAAAATAAGTGTGGTCAGAGCAAAGTCGTACGGAGATCAAAAAAAAAAAAACAACAGAGAGAATGCAGGAAAATTTGTTTAAAAATATTAAAGGCCATTCAAAGATATGCAATGTTTGCCACAAAAGTTCTTCTTAGGAACGAAATCTTCAATTCAACATTTTTATGGTATTTGCTTTAATTTTGCTTGAAAAGAACCACGTAGATGAATACTTGCAGTGACTTGTGAGTCTAAAACCAGTACGTTTCTCTGTCTGCTCATAACTGCCCGCTATAGTTGCTCATTTAAAGGGAAAGAATAGTCCATAACCCGCAGATTTGTGGGTCTAGGAATTCCCTGTTTCCCACTCTCAGTGGCAGACTTAGAGCCGCCCTCTGTGTCTCTGCGAGAGGGCCTCTTGTGACTACGCCACGGCCACATTCAAACTTCTCTTTCTTGTTTTTAAGTCTATTAATTTTTTTGAGAGAGAGAAAGAGGGTGCATGCGTGTGAGCTGGGGAGGGGCAGAGAGAGAGGGAGAGAGAATCCCAAGCAGGCCCCAAGCTGTCAGCTGTCACAGACCCGTCTCATGCTGTCCCTGCCCCGCGGTCTGACCTCATCTCCCAACGTCCTGTGGCCGCTGGGTTCCAGCCAACAGCCCCTGGGTGGGAGCGACACGCCCCTCCCAGAAGGGCCTCTTGCCCTCCTGAGCCGGCTGGCGGTGACCCGGCCGTCACTGGCAGGGGTGTTGCCTCCTCCCTGATGGCCCAGCAGAGAAGGGACCTTCTTTCCTGCTCGGACCCCTGACGCCCCCGACCCTGCCTGCCCCGCCAGCTAGAGCTTCTTTTGACCCTTTGCAGGAGCAGTAAACTCAGTCCCCCGAGTTTGAGCCACTGCACACGTTCTGTGTGATTGCTAACACACCCAGTAAGCTGTGAGATTTCCTTTCACCCCTTCCTCCTAAAATATTGCTGGGCGTTTCTGTGTTTTCTGCTCACCTCATGACATTAGCTTCTGTTCTGTAATTGGAACTGCGTTAGAAATGTTATTCTCAGACACTGAGTTTTTGTTCTGAATGCTGTTTTCCCCAGCAGCAGTGGGTTTACGGTGCCTCGCTGAAGCTCTGCTCACTGCTCGCTGTGGTCTGTATCCACCCGGGGATTGGACGGTGGGTGTCTGTGCCAGCGCTCCCGTTCTAACCTGCTGCTGCAGTTCCAGAACATTCCATCTGCAGGGGTGTCCGAGCACACAGCAGGCACTCAGTGGGGCTGGGTAACCGGCTCAGACTCCAGTCGGATGTGCTTTGAGGAGAGCCTTTAAAGACCTGCAGATTCTTCCAGTGCAGGGAGCTTACAAAAGCTTTTCCTTCCAGAAGGCTCTGCTCTACTCTTCAGCAGAGCTTTGAGCAGGTGATGGGTCTGGAGCAAGACTGCAGATGGCCGTTTCAGACCGCGTTTTCCAGAGGACACCTCGGGAACAGAATGCAGGTTCAGCTCATACCATGGGGAAATGTTTTTATCCCTTTTACTATATGGGGAATATATATTCCTTGCAGAAAAATATAAAATTAATAAGAAAAAGGAGAAGAAGTCACTCATGAGCCCATCACAGAGAAAAATGGCTCATATCTGTGTCTATGCGACACACAGAACAGGCACATGGTTTATGTGAGTATGCAGTATATGACCTACTGTGTACAATTTTTATGTGATAATCACGTCACTAGCAGTTAAGTCAGTAGGTGCAGACCTACTGGGTCATTTTAATAGTTGCATCTACTGACGTTACTTGAATAGATACAACTTATTGGCTAATCTTGTATTGTTGAAAGTTAATTTTTGCAAGAGAGAGAGCAGGGGAGAGGGGCAGAGGGAGAGAGAGAGAGAGAGAGAGAGAGAGAGAGAGAGAATCTCAAGCAGGGTCCACGCTCAGCACAGAGCCTGATGTGGGGCTCGCTCCCGAGACCCTGGGATCATGACTGAGCTGAAACCAAGAGTCAGATGCTTAGGGGCGTCCGGGTGGCTCAGTCAGTTAAGCATCTGACTTCAGCTCAGGTCATGATCTTGGGGTTCGTGAGTTCGAGCCCCGCGTCGGGCTCTGTGCTGACAGCTCGGAGCCTGGAGCCCGCTTCGGATTCTGTGTCTCCCTCTCTCTCTGCCCCTCCCCACCTTGCGCTCTGTCTCTGTCTCTCTCTCAAAAAGAAGCATTAAAAAAAAAAAAAGAGTCGCATGCTTAACCGGCTGAGGTGCCCCTAATCTGGTGCTGTTGACCACTCAGTTTGCTCAGGTCCTAGGTGTGTAGGAAAGTTATGAAAACACCGGTGTGCATCTGTTTGGTGGCGAATATCTCACTGTATCATCTGGATGAATTCCAGCAAATCGTGCACCTTGTAGAGGTTTCTGGGAGGTGTTGTTGAAGGATCCTGCAGAAACAGGTGGCAAAAACTCCAGTGTCCCCCACGTTCCCTCTGCGCGGGAGTGACATTCCTTGTAGTACTTCCTAATCCGACAACTGGAGCGTGGCATGTTGTCACTCTGGTTCAGTTTACTGTCTTGCCGATGTGTCGATCTGGTGCCGTCTCTCTGGTTACCTGCCTACTGGTCTTTCTTTGTCTCTCTCTGATGGACACGTGAACGTTCCTTAAATAGCAGGACAGCGGCCCCTGGCTTGCTGCACAGCTTGTGGATGTTTCTCCCGGTTTGTCATCATTCTGTTGCTTGGTGTTTTGTCTTGTTGTCTTCTTCCAGTCCACCAGTTTCCCCTCCCGTTACGATTTATGCCTTTCCACGCGGTTACTGACGTAAGAGGGCCCGTCGTCCTGTGCTCGTGGGTCTGTGCGTTTTCTTGCAAAGGTCGGGCGCCTCCTTCAGGGCGGGGCCTGGCGGATTCCCCATCGCAGGCACGGGCGAGCCATCCTGGGGGTCGTGGTGACGCCCCGCCCCTCGTCTCCGTGGGAGAGCAGGCCCCGTGGAGGGACCCCGGGGGGGGGGGGGGGGGGGGCGGCCTCACGCCCCGGGCTGTGCCGCCCCCTCCGGCCCCCCTCCGGCCGCGTGGATCTTCTCACCGTGGGCGGGAACCTCGTGGGTTGTTCTGAAGGTCAAATACGCAAATACACGTCAAGCACCCATCAGCATCTGGCCAGTCGTCAGCACCGCGGAAGCGTCGCTGCTGAAAGTCTGGTCGTAACTGCACGAAGAGGCGCGGTGGGTTTGTTACGCACGATCTTAGTTAGTGTCTCATACGCTCTCCTTCAGATGTCTCCACGTCGTCAGATGCTCATCTGCCGCCACAGGCACGGCGGGAACCCGAGGGCACAGCTGGAGGTCACATTTGCCAGGGCGAGCCCCCGGCCCTGGGCTGGCGGTCCAGCGGGAGGGGGTGCTCTGAGCTGCAGGTGAGCGGAGCCCAGGGAAGCAGCAGCCGCCCGGCAGGAAATGAGCAGCAAAGACGCGTCCCCGGGAAGGAGAAACCTAGAAGGACAACTGGGGCCCTCCAGAGACTACCCGTTCAACAGACAAATGTCCTTCAGACGCCAGCTCGGCCCCGCAGCCTGGATGGTAACAGACGGAGGCCTTAAGCAGCTACCGTGAACCGCCCCGGCCCGCGTCCAGGAACCTGAATGCAGCCGCCGCTCATCGACCGGGGAGGACACGGCCGCTCCAGGAGTTGCTAGAGTTGCTAGAGGATTTGCTCCATTCGTCATCTTAAAACGATGAGCTCACCTCCCCTACGGGGCTGGTGGAGCCAGATTCCAAAATAACGTGCCCTTGCGTCGGGCAGGCCAGCTCCTGGCGGTGCAGGCCGAGTGGCGTTCGCTCCCAGGTAACACCGCCGTGCTGTTGGCAGAGCAAGGAGCCGGTTCCCAGGGCTGGGGAAAGCGTCGCCGTGTGCCCCCACCCCCACCCCCGCCCCCGGAGGCCACGCGGCTCCCCGCACGCGCCGCCCCTCGGTCTGTCCCCGACTCGTCCGTGCACACTTCCTCTGACGGCGTGCCCCCGTTCACGACGGCAAGCCGACACCCAGGTGTGCCGTCTACACCCCCCCCCCTCGAATTCCAGGCCAGCACACCTGCCTTTCACACGGCCCTCCAGAGACTCAGAACCAACAGGTGTGAACAGAGAGAGGCTTGTTGTGAGCAATGGCTCATGGGATTACGGAAGCTGACACAGTGAGGTGAGGGTGAGTGGGGCGGCTGGAGGTGCAGGACGGCTGGTTTAGTTCCAGTCAGGAGCAGGGAGAGGCTGATACCCCAGTTCAAAGGCCATCAAGTGGGAGAATCCTTTCTAACTTGGGGTAGGTCAGTCTTCTTTCTCTCTCCAGCCCTTCGCCTGATTGGACGAGACCCACCTGCACAGAGAGGGCATCTGCTTACGTAGTCTCCTGCTTTAAACGTCAATCTTGTCCAGAAACACCCCGGTGGAGTAACGTTTGACCAAATGCCTGGGCACCCCGTGGCCTCATCAAGTTGACACATAGAATTAACCGTCACAGGCCCCAGCTGCCTGAGACACTTTCATCCAGATGGTAATAGGCCAGAAACAAGTCCAAACTGAAGTTCTGCCTTTCCTTCCCAGCCCCCCAGCGGAAGGAGTGACCCCACAGGCGCGGAGCGGGGCCACAACCACTTCAGCAGGAGAATGTGCTTCCCAGGGCCCTGCGCCCGGGTGCCCGTGGGATGTGGGCAGCTGAGGGATGCCCCCTCCAGGCCCGGCCAAGGAGCTTCCCTCCGCCATCGGCTAGTGGAGGCCGCCCCCCCCGGCAGCCTGGGACCCCGAGGGGACTGGACGCGGCCCGAGCTGCCTGAGCCGACAAGACGGGTCAGATCAAGTCGTCCTCCCTCAAACCCTCCAAGAGCTTCCCACCTCAGCTTCAGCGGCGACCCCCACCACCCTCAAGGTCCTGGGGACCAGCGGGCTCCCGTCACCTCTGACTCCCCTTTCCTGCCCAGGACTGCCCTCCCTCTGGGTGCCTGCAGGCTTTCAACTCAGACCCTGGAGCTCTGGCCACAGGATTCGCACGGCCACCCTCCTCCGGCCTTGGGCCTCGCTTCCCGGTTCCCTGTCTGCACAGGCTCATCGCCGAGATGGTCTGTCCGCACACCGCCCGCGGTCCCGCTCTCCGCTGAGCCTCCTGCTGTCCTCACACCCCGCACGACCAGCGCCAACAGGTACTTGTTGAATGTCTTATTGGCTGAAAGAAGCAAGATGAAGGGAAAAACTGTTACTACTTTGCAAAAAGAGGAGGAAAATACACAGAGTTGCAGTTTTACGGCCTTTAACGTCTCTGGGAGCGGCTTTTCTAGCAGTGGTAACAGTGACGCGTGGTGGGTGGGGGGTCCTGGGAGAGGTCGGGCAGGGGTGGAGGGACATTCGTCACTTTGCACTTTCTGAGGAGTGAACCAACTATAACCTTTTCAGAAAATTAAGTTAATATTTTTAATTAAAAATATAAGATGAGCCCACCCTCCAAATGTTTGGAGCAGGTGGTCCCTAAGAAATGCCCCTGCGTGCCCGGCTCCTGGGGACTTCCAGGGACCGGCCTGGGGGCTGAAGGGAGGTGCGGGTGGAGGGCTCAGGGGTCAGGGTGCCCTGCGTGCGCAGCGCCTGGGCTGGAGGGTAACGCGCCCCCACCTTCCCCTTTAGGAGTGCAGCCCGATGGAAGCCGTTAGCAAGAAGCCGTCTAAACCGAAGCCAGCTGCTGGCCCTTTGGAGCACGGAGCTCCGTCCCAGTGGCCGAAAGGCAGGGAGTGGGCAGGGGGCTGAGCCAGGGCACCTGTTTTTAGGAGATGACGGGCCAGGTGGCGAGTGCCCCAGGCCACGCCCCGCTCTACATCGGAGAACGATATTCTACCAGGGTCCACCGGGACACAGGGGGGCCAAGGACAACCCATAGACTCGGCTCCGGGAAGGTTCTGGGCCAGAGGAGACGGCTCCATGGTAAAGAATGAGGAAATAGGATCATTCAGACAAGAGAACTCGGGTCTACCCTCCCGCTTGGAACAACCAAGAACCCCACGAGAGACGAGATACATCAAACACCAGAGAAGGAAGGATAGCTGTCCCCGAGAGGTGGGGGACGGAGGAGGTGGTTCTGAGATGCCCCAGCCGACTTCCAGAAGGTCCACGAGTCGCCGAGTGGGGAGGGGACCTGCGGAGACCCAAGGGCACGCTGGCCTGAGACGTGTCTGCAAACCTTTACAATGAAATGCAGGACATCCTCAGACATGGCGCCCTCGGAGCTGTGTGACCCGTGTCTCCTCCGGAAAACACCGCTGATGCGTGCTAGCAGGGTGCGTTCTGGGCAGCGATTTAGAATTTGGTTCCGGAGTGTTCGTGCTCAGAGGGGTCCTCGGGGAGGGTCCTGCCAAGGGCAGGGCTGGAGCCCATCTTCCTCACTCCTGCCCTGCTGCCTAGGTCCTCCCCTCCCAGGAGCAAAGACGGCCACTCGTAGGAGAGGCCGGGGGACATTGGGTGAGCAGAGCCCCCCGTCAGGACGCACGTGGGTGCATGTGAGGGCGAGGAGGGTGAGGAGGAGGGAGGCCCGTGGAAACAACGTGGGGGTGAAGCCACGCTTCTCTCTTCTCCATCCACACCCTGTCAGCCCGACTGCCTTCAGTGGGGCAGGAAAGTGCACCTGTCGGGACCGTCCCAGAGCGTCCTCCTGACCCCTGGTGTCCTGAGCCCCTGGGAGGTGCGGCGGAGGTGAGCGTGGAGGCAGGCCAGCAGGCGGCACGCTTGGCCACAGAGCTGAGACCCGCCGGAGGAGAGTCCCGGGGGCCGAGGGTGGTGCCAGGAGGCCCCGGCTTCCCGGGACGAGCTGCGAGGGCAGGAGCAGCGCTGCCACACCAGGGGCGTGCCCGGAGGCCCCCGCTCCACGGCGGTTCAGAGGCCAGCCCCTTCTTAGCCCGACGCCGTCGACCCCAGGGCTCTGTTGGTTTTCCGAACGGGAGCTGCTGTGATGGGGAGAGTATTTTTAGGCCCTCGGTGGCTTGGGCGGGATTAGCACAAGCGGGCACGGAAGCCCACACTGTGCACTGCCGCTCGTGCTGGGCTCCCACAGGCTCAGCGGTCGGTGAAAGAGAGCCCTCTCCAACCCGGACTTGAGTCATCAGCTGTTATCTCTGGGCTCCTTCGGCGGCCGGGATCTCAAATTAGCCACGAGAGAAACAAAACAGAAACCATTTCTTTATTGCCCAGAGGAAGACAGGACACCAAAGCTGACACGCAGGGCAGGGCCGGCTCCGTTTGCCGACGTTTATCTCTCTTCCTGCACCTTTCCGCTTCTGTTCGTGGGAGCCCAGAGCTGCCCGCCTCAGAATGGAAGGAAACATGGGACAAATGGGCAGTCTTGGCAGAGCGGGGCCATCGGCTGCTCCAAAAATCCTGAAACAGAAATGGTTTTCCCATAAACCATTTACTTATTGGAGATGCAAATCAGAGATATTTTTAGGACATATTAATAAGCCAAGCACTAGTTTGCACATTGCCGCTTGCTTCTTCCCTCCCCCCACCCAAAGCCACCCGAGTGTCTCCTTCCTTTTAACATTCTTTTTTAGAATAATGACTTGGAGGGGCGCCTGGGTGGCTCAGTCGGTTGAGCGTCCGACTTCGGCTCAGGTCATGATCTCACGGTTCGTGGGTTCAAGCCCCGCGTCGGGCTCTGTGCTGACAGCTCGGAGCCTGGAGCCTGTTTCAGGTTCTGTGTCTCCCTCTCTCTCTGCCCCTCCCCCATTCATGCTCTGTCTCTCTCTGTCTCAAAAATAAATAAACATTAAAAAAAATTTTTTTTAGAATAATGACTCGGAACGCATGCACGCTGTGAAGAGTCAAACAATTCCAAAAGTGACAAAAGAGAAAGCAATGAGAAACCAGAAATTCCAATTATAAGGCCGACTGGCCAGTTCCAAGGTCAAAAACACCCCTCATTCACGTCGAGTGAGGCAGGCCACATGCAGACCACCAAGAGACTGACCTCTTGATTCAGTGGGTGAACAGGCAGAGGCCAGAGGAGGAAGGCTTTTCCTTAAATTTAACAGAAGAGGGCACCTGTTGGGATGAGGACTGGGTGTTGCGGGGAAACCAATTTGACAATAAATCACATATAAAAAACTTTAACAGAAGAAAAAGACATGGAGGGAAGTCGAGGACTGCTAAACTTCACGTTAATTAGTCTTGGAAATAATTTTTTTTAACGTTTATTTATTATTGAGAGACAGAGAGAGAGCATGAGCAGGGGAGGGGCAGAGAGAGAGGGAGCACAGAATCCGAAGCGGGCTCCAGGCTCCGAGCTGTCAGCACCGAGCCTGACGCAGGGCTCGAACCCACGAGATGTGTGATCATGACCTGAGCCGAAGTCAGATGCTTAATCGACTGAGCCACCTAGGCACACCGCCATCATACTCTTAAAAGAAAAAGACTCAGGGTCGGGACCAGCCCTCCTTACGGCACGGCATCCTGGTCGGCGCACGACTAGACCACCAGACCCGGGATGGAAGAGAGGCCAGAAGCAGGGTGAAGCAATTGGGCAGGTGATAAAGGAGGCACTTCAAATTCCGGCGGCAAAACTGGACTTTTGATAAATAGAACAACCCTGAGAAGAGGGATTAAAGTAGCTCCGCCCCTCCCAGCACACTCAGGGCCGGACTCCCAGGAGACGTGGGCCTGGTGTGAAACAGGAAGCCGTTCAGGCACCGGAGGGACGAGGTGAAGGACGAGGTGAAGTCCTCAATCGCCTGGACGGGGGGAAAGCTTCCTCCTATGACACAAAGAAAAGACTGGCACGTAAGAGTATAAAAGATAAAATGTTTGCACAGCAAAAAACCGCCATAAGCAAGGTCAAAGACAACTGAAGGAGAAAACATGTGCGCTGTAAAATACACATGAGGACCAATATCCCTGATACTGGAAGAACTCTTATAAATTGACAGACAAAAGGCCAAATACCAGACGGGAAAATGGACGAAGGACGTAAAGAGCCAATTCACAAAAAAAGATGTTACGGCGAGCCTTCAAATCCACGAGTGTTCACTCACCCGCGATCGGGGGATGCAAATTTCAACGGTGCTGAGATGCTGCTTCTCTTCTATCAGGCTCGCAAAGCTTACTGGTGTGAGTCTGCGAGTGTGGCCGGGCTGGCGACCATGCAGCTTGGTGCACCTTCCAGAGGGAAACTGGCAACACCTAGCAGATGCTGTACACACGTACATTGCACCCAGCATCCGCCTCTCGGAACCCGCCCCGAAGATGCCTGCAACCAAACGAAAATACCTGTGCACGAGGACGTTGCGCTGCAACCCTGTGTGTAGCTGCCAAAAGCCGGAGAAAGCCTGAATGTCCCGTGGCCGCGGATCTGGAGCGATTCTGGGACACAGAGAGGTGCGAACAGAGCCAAGTGAAAAGACTTTCTACAGAAGAGCATCTTCCCGTGAGAAGGCCGAAGGAGGGCACGGAGGGGCAGGATGGACACTGGGAGAGCAGTGCAGGATAGACGGGGCAGGGGGCAGCCTTTCCGTCAAGCCCGGTCAGAGAACAGGGGATTCCGCAGGCTGGCGGGTAGGAGGGACGTGAGGTTAGAGGCAGCCTCCAGAACCCTGCAGTCTAGCCACAGCTGCCCTCCTCTGTTTCTCTGCTCAGCCCTCTTGTGCCGTTGGTGGTCCCTGCCATATCCGCCCCTCTTCCAGGAAGCCCTTGACTACCCTTGGAGCAGAGGGCACCCCCTGGGCTCTCTGAAGGCAACCCAAGCCCTAACTCTGCTCTCCTGACCTTGGCACAACATGCACAACTTCCCTCTCACCTTTGCTTCCAAGTTCCCCAAAGAGAAGTGTGCTCTGGCCACAGTGCCTTTGCACTTGCTCCTCCCCAGGACTCTCATGGACCTGGTGAATGACTTCAGTCGTTTAAGACTCATCTCAGATGTCACCTCATTCGAGAAGTCATCTCTGACCCAATTGGGGCACCTGGATGGCTCAGTCGGTTAAACATCCGACTTCGGCTCGGGTCATGATCTAGTGGTTGGTGAGTTTGAGCCCCTCATCGGGCTCTCTGCTGTCAGTGCAGAGCCTGCTTTGGATCCTCTGTCCCCCTCTCTCTGCTTCTCCCCTGCTCATGTGTGCTCTCTCTCTCTGTCTCTTCCTCAAACATAAAGAACATAAAAAAAAGAAGTCATCTCTGACCCGATTAAGCACAAGTATCAAAGCGATCACCTGTGTGCCCGTGGCACAGACCTGCCATCCCAAGCCGGTCATTTGGGAGGGGGAGACGGGGCTGGTTCAGATTCCTATGTTCCATGGCACCACCTCCTCCCAGGTACGTGACCCGGGGCAAGTTCGCAGGCTCCCCGGGCTTCAGTTTCACCTGTAGAACACCTGGTCCGTAGCAAGTGCCCCATCAGTGTGGGAGGCTGGGTCCCAGATGGTCGGAGAGTTCTAGATCCCTGAGCACCGCGCCAGGCCACAGTGGCCTGCGTCTGGTGTGTGGGAGGTAGATGAATGGTTTCATTCATCTATATCCCCAGTGAAGTGATTTACGTGGTGTTCCTCGTATGGTCGCCCTCAATATATACACACCAAAGTGAATTTAATAGATTTACGTGTTTGTCGTGGAAGAAGGTAAGTGCAGTAAAAATAAGAAAAAGAACCCCTTTACGTGATACGCGGCGCCTGCCGTTAGGCGGGCGAACGGGTCTCAAGGGTAAACCCTCCGGTGCAGCTTCGTGGGCATGCCAGCCTGGCAGCCGTGCGGCCCCCTGCCCGGGGGTGGGGTGGGGAGTCCATACTCAAGCGAGCCCTGCCAGGAGGACGGTGCTTGCCGTTTTAATGCTCTGTGGTTGCCGTTTTGAAACTTTAATAATTTTATTGTTAGTGACAAACAATCGGGGAAGGGGTGATGTGGGCACACGTGCCCTGAATACTGAGTGGGGGGGGGCCCTGGCGCCGGAGGTGGGGGGGTGGGCTCTGAACGTGTCCCCATGCCTGAGGGAGCATGCCTTTAATGGCAGGTAGAAACACCATGATCAGGAGGGAGAGGCGGACATACAGAGAGAGGAGTTAGAGGCAGGGGAAGGGGGAGGGAGCGAAGGGGGCACAGACAGACGGGCAGACGCAGACCTCGGGGGAAAGGAAAGACCTTCTTTCCTGCCTTTTGGATGAGCTGAACCCCCCCCCCCCCCCCCGCAGTTTTCGATTTCCACGAGGCCCAGCAAATTCCACAGCCAGCCCGGCCCCAAGTGTTTAACAGATAAGAGACGTCCTGCCGGGTTTGCTCTTTAGCAGCAAACCCCCCAGAGGATAATCACGTGTTGCACTTCCTCTTGTGGTGGCCTGGGGCCTCTGAACCGTCCTGTGTCCCTGCCCCATGGACTCACTCGTGTGCACACAGTGAGCGTGCTTTGCGACACGGGATCACAGGCCCTGGCCAGTGCACTTGGGCGAGAAAGAGATAGGAGCCGTGCAGATTGGAGAGCGAGAGGTAAATCTCTGTCTACTCATGGGCAACTCGTAGATGTAGGCACAGAAAACCCTAAAGAACCTATAAAAGGTACTGGGATTAGTAAATGAGTACAGCAGGCAGGGGACACACTCATTACACAAAAGCGACTACAGCTCTATGTGTTCGCAAGAGACAGCGGGACAATTAGACGAAAGACCACGGTTTACAGCAGTAGCAACAACCATAAAACACCTGGGAATAGGTTTAACAAAGAGACACGCAGGACCTCTACACCGGAGACTCCAAACTGCGGTCAAGCAAAATCAAAGCGACCAAATACACGGGGACACAGGCGATGCCCGTGGGTGACAGATCAGCATGGCGAAGCCGTCCCGTGTCCCGGATGACCTACCGATCGATGCTGCCCTCGTCAATATCCCAGCAGGCTTTTACCTAGACACTGAGGAGCTTATTCCAAAAGCGTAATGGAAATAAATGCAAAGGACTCCGAGCAGCCGAGGGTTCTGACAAAGAACCCGGGGGGGTGATGGCAGCTCCACCTGCTATAAAGGACAGGAATCAGGGCAGCCTGGCGGCAGTGAGGACAGCAAATAAATCAATGGACAGAATGGAGTCCAGAAATAGACCCACGGCAGGCCCGAAATCGCAAGACTGGTTTCCTCTCGGGTTGAGCCAAAGGGGACTCTGCGGGGCGTGGCTGCTGTAGCGCGACTGGGGTCTGGTCACAGAGAGTGTAAATCTGACACAAGCCATCCCGCTGTGCAGTATGTAGGTGGTCTGTCAAGGCAAGGGGTTGGTTAGCATGAGAGGCTGACGGGACGGGGGCAGGACGCCCACCAGATCTTACTGACAAACAGACCAGAGATGGAAGCCGGGCTAGAATTTTCTGGTAAACTTAGCGCAGGCTCTTTTGGGTGGTCGCAGAGTAACTGCTGTTTTAACAGATGTGTTAACAAGTTTCTTTCTTTTTTAAATACTTATTTATTTTTTGAGAAAGAGAGACAACCTGAGCAGGGGAGGGGCAGAGAGAGAGGGCGAGAGAGCATCCCTAGCGGGCTCTGTGCTGTCCGTGCAGAGCCCGATGTGGGGCTTGAACTCACGAAACACGAGATCACGACCTGAGCCGAAATCAAGAGTTGGATGCTTAACTGACTGAGCCACCCAGGTGCTCCTGTTACTTTCTAGAAACGTTTTTAATCACTAAGCTCAGATCCTTCCGCCAATCAACTGGTGGTGAAGAAGGCTGGCGCGCTGGAGTGGGTGAGCCAAGCTGGCCCACACCCACCAGCATGATGGCGGCCGCGGGCTTCCCGAAATAGCAGGATTGTGCGGCGCCCACACACATCTTGAGGGCAGTGCAGCGAGAGAGGGCAGGACTACCTCCCCGCCCCTCCCCCCCTTCCCCCAGGCGACAGGCCTGGGGTCCCACTACAGAAGGGTGGGCACGTCTGACACCCTCACCCAAGCCCACCTATGGCCGTATGTGTTAAACACTGAGCATGACAAACCCAAATGAGGTAAAGGTAGAGCTTGGGGAAGCCGCCTGTGGTGCACACAGCCAGCACTGCTCAGGGAACCGGGAAACGGGCTCCCCGAACACCCGTACAGACTGAGTGCACTCACTTAATGGGCAACCAAGATATTATAAGACAGTCAGGGGAAAAATGTGTTTTTCCATTTTGGGAAATAGTCAAAGCTTTTATATCTTACCAAAAATAGAAATGGAATTCTAGAAAGCAAAAATAGGTGGGCTCATACATGTATGCAATTCAAAGGAACCCGCATAGCCTACAGAAGCTGTCTCATCTTTCTGGAATGTGTGCCTGCGTTGCCATGAGACTGTGGACCGGCCAGGACAGGAGGCGTCTGGGATCTGTTCCGGGCCTGCACTGGAGCGGCCTCCGGGCCCCCCTCCAGACCCCGTTCTTCCCCTCCTGGACCCACTCTGATGCCCCTGGAGGGGTCCACGTGGGGCTGAGGGCGTCCTGCACCACTCACGGGTGAGCACTCCTTGCGTCTGCCCTCTATGGTGACGATGACTTCCGTACAGAGATCGACATCAGCTTAATTGCATCCGAGGACGACAGGACAGGTCCCCCCGGAAGAGAGGACAATAGATGTAGAAGGCGGCTGGGCAGGAGGCAGTTTGGGCCTTTAGGAGAGAGCTGGGGGCAGCCGCCCCGCCATGACGAGGGCTCTTAGGGAAGACATCGTAGAGGAAGTGCTGCAGGAAGCTGTGCCGTGTGTGGGAGTATAAATACCCTCTCCGCTCTGGCACGCTCTGATCCAAGGGCATCCTGATCCGCATGGCTTTTCAATTCTTTCCGTGAGTCAGACTGGAATTTCTTTGGAAGGCAACATCCTGCTAAGCAGCCAGCCGGCTCCCCTGCCCGTCCCTCCCTCCGCCAGCCCTCTTCAACCCAGTGCAGGCTGGGGTGAGCAAGACCAGAGTGGACTCTTGTCTGAATAAGAAGAAATAGAAACTCGTAATAGTCCTACATACGGTAAAAAAACTTGAATCCACAGTTCAAAACTGTCTTACAAAGCAAGCGCCAGACTTAGAAGGCTTCTGAATTCAACAGTTTTACGGAAGAGTTTCCACCAGTCTCACATTACACTCTTCCAGAGGATAGCAAGGAAGGGGAACCCTTCCCCACCCATGTGATGAAGTTCAATATGACTTGACGCTGAGACCTGAAAAGGACACTGTAAGAAAGAAACATTCAGAACACAGATACCACAGTCCCGGCAAATACGTTAGTGAACCAAATCTAGTTCTACACAAAAAGGGTTGACAACATGTCATGACCTAGTGGGGCTTCTTCGGGAAATGCAAGGTTGGTTTAACACCTGAACTTCAATCACCTTGTTGGAGTAGGCGGTTGGTTAGGTTCTCACGGGACATCTGGAGACCAGCCACGAGGAGTCATGACCAGCCACGAGGAAGTCAGATACCTTTCGGGCAGCGTTCCTCAAGAAGCCAGATCACACCGGACAGACCCAAGATGGCAGGTGCCACTGTGACAGGAAACCCCTGACTCCCGACCATAAAGAAGAAAAGGCCCCAAAGCCTGCTGCTGAGAAATCATGGCCCCAAATAATGAGCATTCCTCCCCTTAGTTAACAACTGTCCATAAAAGATAAAAACCCAACCCCCAGCTTATTTAGCTCTCTCTCTCTCTCTCACCTGCTCTCACATCGCAAGAGTGTACCTTCACTTTAGTAAGCTTTCCCACTTGTGCTGCTCATCTGCTGTCTTGGGTGTCTGTCCTTGAATTCTTTCTAGTGATGAGACCAAGAACCTTCAGTGACATCTTTGGGATGGGCTGGGTCAGGGCCTCGGGGCCTGGGGTCTCCCTAGTTCACCAGACAACACACTTAGTTCATCATATTAATAGAACAAAACAGAAAAATCATGCTATCATCTCAATAGGCACAGAAGGGAACACTTGATAAGACTCAACATATATTCATGAAAAGAAACTCTTAGCAAAATAGGAATGGAAGAGAACTCTCTTAATCTGATGGAGGGCATCCGATAAAAATGTCCCCGTCACGAATACCACATGAAATATGAAATTCTTTCCCTCTGAGGTCAGGAACAAGATAAGGATATTCGCTATTGACCCTCCAGTCTGCGTCAGCAAGTGAAGCAAGCCAAGAGCACGGCAATAAAGGACAAAATGATTGAAAGGAATAAATTAGGGGCACCTGGGTAGCTTAGTTGGTTAAGCGTCTGGCTCCCGATTTCTGTTCCGGTCATGATCTCAAGGTTCATAAGGTCGAGCCCTGAGCTGGAGCCTACTGGGGATTCTCTCCCTCTCTCTCTGCCCCTTCATAGCTCTTCCCCGCCCCCCTCAATAAATAAATAGACTTAAAGAAAAAGAATAAACTAAAAAGTCAGTATTCACAGATAAAATTACTGTATATATAGAAAATCTAATAGAACCTACGGAAAAACACAAAAATTATTAAGTAAATCCGGAAAGATTCCTGGATAAAAAGTCAATATACAAAACCAACTCTATTCTAAATAAACCAGAAACTAGTGGCTATAAAATAAAAATAGAGAATATTTTAAAATATCATCCAAAACATCAAATACTTGAGAACAAACCAAATGAAATATGTGTGAAATATCTACACAGAATACTATAAGTTAATGAGAGCAGTTAAGAATACTTAAATAAACACAGGGGTAAATGTGAATCGGAGCACTCAGTAGTGTGAGAATATTCATTCTTACCAAATCGACCTACAGCTTTTTTTTTTTAACTTTTTTAAAATTTATTTTTGAGACAGAGAGAGACAGAGCATGAATGGGGGAGGGGCAGAGAGAGAAGGAGACACAGAATCGGAAGCAGGCTCCAGGCTCTGAGCCATCAGCCCAGAGCCCGACGCGGGGCTCGAACTCACGGACCGTGAGATCGTGACCTGAGCCGAAGCCGGACGCTTAACCGACTGAGCCACCCAGGCGCCCCTCGACCTACAGCTTTAATGCAATTGTTTTTTTTTCTTCAATTAAAAAAAATTTTTTTCAATGCAATTCTAATAAAAATTCTAGTGGGATTTGGGGGGAAACTGATAAGCCAATTCAAAATGTTATATGGAATTGTAAAATGCCCAGTATATATAGCCAGCAAGTTCTGAAGAACAAAACTGGAAAATGACTCTACCAGATAACAGGACTTAGGATAAAACCTCAGTGATTGAGACAGTAAGAGAAGTTACAGCACTTCATAGTGAGTCCAGTGTGAAAACAAAAGCAGCACAGGGTCGACTGGATTCCAATACACACGATGATGACGACAAGTGAATCTGGACCCCTACCTCACACCACACAGACGAAGAATTCAGAAACAGAACAATAAGCCCTGGAGAAGGTGACAGGAGCGTATCTTCATAACCATGGGCTAGTCAAGGTTTTCTAAACAGGACCCAAAAAGCACTAACCACGGGGAAATGTTGATAAACTGGATCACACTGAAATTAAGAGCTGTTTGTTAAAAGACGCCATTAGGATTATGGAAAGAGGAGCTGCTGAGCAGGAGAAGGTATCTGCACTCAACTGACTAGAAAGTTTGTGTTCACAATATCCAAAGAACTTCTACAAATAAATAGCAAAAAGCCTGGGCAGCTTCTTTGTCAGAAAGGACACACAGAGGGCAATAAACATGGGTAGAGACGCCAGCCGCACAGTCATTGGTGAAGCCCACAGGGAGCCCGAATGAAGAAGACCGCCAACGCCAAATGAGGGTGACAACGAGGAGCTCCCGGGATGCTCCCGTACCGCCGCGGGACAGAAAGCGGGCCAACACTTCAGAGAATTGGCTGAAGTGGGGCATACGTGTCCCCTGTGACTTGGTTTACACCCAGCAGAAATGTGTAGGTGTATATCCTGAAAGGTGTGCCAGGCGATGTTCACTGAAGCATTATTCACACGGCACAAAATAGGGAACAGCCGAAATCCCCACCAACAGTAGGATGAGCGCGTATATTGTAGAATGCCAATACTCTGGACACTACACGGCAGCAAAAATACCTTAATTAGTGCTGCTTAGACACAGCACAATGGATCTCACAAACCCGCCATGGAGCGAAAGAAGCAAGACCTGAGAGTCCAGGGCCGCGCGAGCTCACGGGCCAAGTAAGTACGGACAACGACTCCTCTACGGTGCTGGAGATCACCCTCCAGAGCTCGGAAGGAGCAGAGATTGGGCAGGGGACTCTGGCTGGTGGTCACGGTCTACTTTTTGCCCCAGGAGGAGATTCCACAGGTGTGTCCACTGTGGGTTAATTCATTAGGCCGCACGCTTCTGATCGGTAGGCCTCCGAGGAAATATTTAGCGTGTGAGGGTCCCTTTTCCGGGAACCATTCGGAGCTGCTGCATTCCTGAGTAACTCATGTGACAGTGGGCTGGAGCGTCGACAATTCTAAGTTTAAAACTGTAAATTCTAGCTGGACTGTATGGTAGCTGAAGTCCCCCGCCCCCCAGAGAAGGCTTTAAATAACCCCAGAGCCATCTAATTTGTCATTAACCAGACTTTGATGAGGTGCGTGTTCAGCCTCCAGCCCTCTCTGGAACGGTGCCTGGAAGCTGGGAGGAGGGGGCCGGGGACCTTCGGGGCTCTGCTTGGTCCTCCCTCTCTCACCCAGCTTCAGTCCCTAACTGCCTTTCCGTTTCTCCAGAAAGACTACTAACATGATAACTGAGAGATAACTCGGCAAAGATGAAAAAATAAAAGCCCCCTTTCCTGGCTCTAGTCCATTATTTTAGAGTAGGATGTTACCAGCAGCCATACTGCTTTTGAACCTGATGTCTAAAAAAAAAATCTACCACCATTCAACAGAAGTTGGTGAAGCTGCTGGTTTAGTTTTTTTTTTTTTTTTTAATTTTTTTTTTTCAACATTTACTTATTTTTGGGACAGAGAGAGACAGAGCATGAACGGGGGAGGGGCAGAGAGAGAGGGAGACACAGAATCGGAAGCAGGCTCCAGGCTCCGAGCCGTCCGCCCAGAGCCCGACGCGGGGCTCGAACTCACGGACCGCGAGATCGTGACCTGGCTGAAGCCGGACGCTCAACCGACTGCGCCACCCGGGCGCCCCTAGTTTGGTTTTGTATTTATTTGTACTCGTCTCACCACACAAAGGATTTGAGGTGTTTGGTAATAGGAATTCCTAATAGCAACAGTCCTTTCTGGCTTGCAAAGTAGTTTGCCTTACGTAATCCTCACGCTCGTGTGTTCTCACCACTGAGAACCCACTTCCCTTCCTTGCTAACTGTTCCCCACGCACTGCCCTGTGGGACCCTCACCAAACCCCACCTCCGTGGAGGGCACTCAGCGTTTGCCATGGTTCTGATACTATGGACGCCGCTGGGACACGTCTCCTGGGAAACATGAGCTTCTTTAGGGCGCGTGCTCTGCAGAGGGACTGTGGATGCTGACGGCTGTGCAACTTTTTGCGTGAAAATTCCAAATTAGTTCATCGTTCTGTCCTCTGCGCCCTCCCCCCCCGCCCCCCCGCCCCCCGCAGACTGCTTAGGAGTTGTTGTGCCCGGCCCACAGCTTCATCACTCTTGATTCTGGGTGAGGGACTTCTCCCTGCTTCATTCTCCTGTCTCGAGCATCCTTCTTCTTCCTTTAAAATTTGCCTTTAAAATATACTTAGTATGCTCCTTGGCTCACCAAAAGGTTCTGTGTAAAATACATGTAAGTTATAAGGCATCGTACTCGCCCCTCCCACCTCACCACACACCCCAGACCGAGACCATGTCCGGTAACTGTTATCTTCACGCTCTGCCCAGAAGCGGCTCCTGTGGTCTTCCTGCTGGAGGCGGTCTCCACCGGCAACCTGGGGCTCATCACTGGCTTGCTGGGAGATGCGTCATGTGTACATGTGTGTGTATGTGTTTGTGCATACGTGTGCACATAAGTTATATATGTATACACAGCACAATAGGTATGCACACAAATGCATGCGTGTGTGTGCCAAGCCCTCTCGTGCTTAGCCCCCCCTTGTTTTCACACAGTGTAAGATAGCATGTTCTTCAGGGAGCGTTTTGTCTGCAGCATTCACCCATATTGGGTGTCACTGTAGTTGAGCCATTGAGCAGCTGTGTTGTCCCCTCAGGACGTGTGCACAATGTGTGGCTTTACCCTGATGGATTTCATCTTTCCCAGGAAATGAGGAATTGGATATTGTGAGCATGGCCATCATGCACGTCCTGTGTCCTGTCTCCCAACCACGTGTGGAGGGATTTGTCCTGGGTATGTACTCAAGAGTGAGATCATTGGTTAGCGGGGCGCACGAATATTCACTTTGATGAGATGAGTGTTTTCCAAAGCGGTTGCCAAATATACTCCTACTGGGGATGTTTAAGAATCCTGGTGATCTGCGTCCTCTCCAATACTTGATGTTTCAGTCTTTCAAGTGGGGGCCAATATGGCGGGTGTAAAATGGTATTACTGTGACCTGAATCTGCATTTCCTCCCTGGTGAAGAAGCTGAACGTCTTCTCAGGTGCTTTTTGGCCATACAGGTTTCTGCGTCTGTTCATACCTTTTGTCCATTTTTATTAAGTCGTTGGTGTTTTCTTATTGGATCTGTAGTTCTGTATATATGTCCTGGATGCAAATCCTCTGACAGCTCACACACACTGCGAACATCTGCCTGTGAGTTGCATCTTTAAAAAAAATTTTTTTAAACATTTATTCATTTTTTGAGAGACAGAGACAGAGCGTGAGCGGGGGAGGGGCGGAGAGAGAGGGAGACACAGAATCCGAAGCAGGCTCCGGGCTCCGAGCGGTCAGCACAGAACCCGACGCGGGGCTCGAACTCACAAACCACGAGATCGAGACCCGAGCCGAAGTCGGACGCTTAACCGACTGAGCCACCCAGGCGCCCCGCTTTATTGCATCTTGTGATGAACATTCTTGATTTTCATAGGGTCAAATGTATCAGTCCTACCTTTTATGACTAGCACTTTTTGTAAGTGCTTGAGACCTTCTTCCTTTCCTAAGGTCATAAGATATTTGCCCATGTTTTACAAGTTTAAAAGTTTTTTTCCCTTGACTTTTCTGGAACTGAGTTTTGTGCAGGGTGTAGGTTTATACCTAAATCCAATTTTTTCCCAAACGGACGAGCAAACGCCCCAGCATCGCCTGGTGAAGTCGTTTCTTTGCCCACTGCTCTGCACTGCCTCTTCTGCCCTATATCCAAACGCGAGTGAGCCTGGTCCTGGAATCACGGTTTTGTTTCACTGGTCAGTTTGTCCATCCCTGGGCCAATAACACGTGGCTTCACTTACTGTAACTTCAGAGGAGGCCGTCATAGTTGCTGGAACAAATCCCCTCCCTTCATCTTCTTTACGAGTGTCCTGGCTACTCTACCTCCTCTGACTTCCTGTTACATAGTTTAGAATCAGTCAAGTTGCATAAAAATCCCTGTTAGAATGTTTATAGAATTCCGTGAGTCTGCAGGTAGTGTGTGGGAGAGGTGACATCTTTATGACCCTGGGGTCTTCTCATCCATTACAATGATGTCTTGACGTTCACTAGCTCTTTTAATAACTTTTTGCAAATACTTTTTCTCTCTCAAGATCACACACCTCTTCTGTGAGATTTATTTTTAACTCATACTTTTGTGTGCAATTGTAAACAGCCTCATTTTTCTAAATTACACATTGCTTGTTGCTGATGCACAGAAATTGGCGTGTGTGTGTGTGTGTGTGTGTGTGTGTGTGTTGGCTTTATACTCAGTAATCTTGCTAGGTTTTAGTAAATCTAATAATTTAGCTGCAGATTATTTTCATTTTCTGCATGTGTAATCATGTCACCTGTGATTGTTCTCTCTCTCCCTTTCCAGTCTCTATACATCTTCCTGTGTTGCTTCCTCTCTTGTCTAGGCTCTCTCACGATGCTCATGGTGGAAAGTTCCTGATTTGAGGAGAATGTTTCTCACACTTCACCGTGTGTTTGATGAGTGTTTCAGGTGCTTTTAGGCACCTTTCATCAGGTTAAGGAAATTCCCTGTTACTCCTAGTTTCTGAGAGCTCGTGTTTCTAACTGTGAAAGATGCTAGGTGTTACTAAAAGCCTTCCCTGCATCTGCTGAGATGATTGTACAGGTGTTCTCTGATCTCCTGATGGGTGATTCTCATAATAGATTTTTAAAAAATATATTTTGGGGCACCTGGGTAGCTCAGTTAGATAAGTGTCCAACTTCGGCTCGGGTCATGATCTTGAGGTTCACGAGTTCATGCATCGGGCTCTGTGCTGATGGCTCGGAGCCTGAAGTCTGCTTGGGATTCTGTGTCTTCCCCTCTCTCTGTCCCTCCCCCGCTCACACACTGTCTCTTCCTCTCTCAAAAAGAAATAAAAACATAAAATGTTTATTTATTTTGTGAGCGAGAGAGCATGAGAACGTGAGCTGGGGAGGGACACAGAGAGAGAGAGAGAGAGAGAGAGAGAGAGAGAGGACCCCAAGCAGGATGCATGCAGGAGCCTGACACAGGGCTCGTGGGGCTCAGTCCCACGACCCTGGGGTCATGACCTGAGCCGAAATCAAGAGTCCGACGCTCAACCGACAGCCACCCTGGCGCCCGTCATGTAACAGATTTTTAAGTGTTAAGTCAGAGCTGTATTCCTGGGTGAGCCCAGCTTGGTCATAGGGCCCTTGTTCTCATTTTATACATCACACGCCTGGATTCGGGCTTGCTGGGTGTTTGTTTAGGGTCTTGTGGTTATTTACTTAGTCTCCGAATGAGGTCGGTCCATCTCTTAGGTTCTGGAGTCCAGACAACGTCGGCTTCCTACAAGATGGGGAGTGCCCTCTCCTTCCGGCTGCTTCTGTCCCCGGCACCCCTCTGAACTTTTCAAAGTCACCGTGGCCTCTGGGGATCCCTCACTTGATTCGGACTCACCATTCTACCGACTTTCCTTTCCTTCTAAGGACGCTCCCCAGCAGGCTCCTTGCGCTCTCCTCTGCTGCCCTCCTGCCCCACTGTGCACCTGTGTCTGTCGGGTCTGCCCAGACTCGCCTTTTCTCTGCCCCTCTCCAGGCAATCACGCGCACTCTCATGGCCTCAAACGTGTGTCCCAGCACGGATGGACCTCTCCTCTGCGTCCAGCCGCTTGGACATCTGAGAGGCCTCGCAGACTCCGCACAGAAGGCCCCGGTGGCTTCTTCCCAGCTGTCCCTCATCTCCGTGCCTGGCGCCTTCTCCCTCCGGTGCACACTAGCCAGATCCTTCCCGCTCCACACCCTTTCACCCAATCTATCACCAAGTGCTACCCAGTCTGTTTCCAAAAACATCTGAACTCGCCACTCGCACGGCTCCCGCCCGATGGAAGCAATCGGCATTCAGCCCGGGTGAGGCCAGACAGCACTGGGAGGCTCACAAGCCACCGCACCCACACTAATGGCACCCTGGTTCTGGTTTGCATTTCTCTCCCTCCCCACGAGGACCCCACGAGGGTCCTTGCGCTTGGGATGGGGCCTAACTCCCGGTGCAGCGGTGAGGCTTGGCTTCAACCAGGAGTCTGCACACTTTTTTCGTAAATGGCCTGATGGTGACTATTTTAGGCTTCGGGGGCCACATACCTCTCTGTCTCTCTTCTTTCTTCCCCCCAATCCTTTCTACAGGTACAATTCATTCTGAGTACGTAGACTGTGCAAACACAGACCCTTGGCCTTAGTGTGCCGGCCGCTGGCCTTCACACCTCTGGTTTAGCCACGGGCCACATTCCATTCTGGTGGTGGTCCAGGGAGGAAGATCCAAGTGGCCCAGCCCCATCAGGATGACTCCCCCGATTGGCGGAGAAGCCCTGTCTTCTTTGAATTCACGTCAAAGGGACATGCTGTTCCCTCTGCCTTGGCACCCTTACCGCCAGCCCACTCCCCCTTGAAGCTTGGCTCGAGGGCCACGGCTTCATGACGCTCGTTCTGGCCCCGGGGAGCCGGGCGGGATACACTCCCACAACACTCCATCACGGCACCGCGCTCTCTGCCGCTGGAGCCTCTCTACACGCGGGGCGTGGGGCTGGCCTGTGAGCTGGGGCTGAGTAACACCCTCCTTTCCCGGACGAAGAACAGGCTCAGAGAGGCCAGACGAGCCGTCCGGTCGCACGGCTGACCTGTGGTGGAGCAGAGTCTGGACCCTGTTCGACCTGACGCTGTGCTCCTCACCCCGGCCTGTCTCCGGCTGTCTGCACACCACCCTTCCCTGTGTCACCGCAACTCAGAAGCAGATTCGTTGTCTTCCTCGCCTGCGCTCACCTGCACACGTGACCCACAGCACGAGGCACCGAAGAGCCGCCAGCCTGTTCTCCACCCTCCCGCTGTGTGACTCTCACCGCGGGCTCGCTCCCCTGGCCGGTGTGCACGGCGGGTGATGAGGCCATCCCAGCCACGCCGGGTTTCCACGCGGCAGGTCTAGGCACAGACTCGGGCTTGTCTGGACGCCAGCCCCAGCTCCCAAGTGAAGTCATACGGAGTCAGGACTCCACCTTGGTCCTGGAGCTGGGAAGTAGGAGGAGTGCGCCTGTTCCTCTGCACAAACAAGGTCCTGTGTCCGCGGGGTCTCACGGAGGTGGGGGGGGGCTGGGGGACCCAGAGAAAGAGGCACGTCACGAGCTGGGCAGGCTCCATGCAGGGCCTTCTGCTCCCACGAAGAGCTGATTGAAGGCTGAGAACCAGCTGGCTCTCGTCACTCCAGTGTCACGCTTTTTATAAACATAGGACAAAAAAGTTGCCTCAGATGAACATATCACAGTGTACTGGTGATCTCTTATTAGCAGTTGTATCTTCCTGACTTTTTTAGAATCCAAGAAATCAAGAGGCCACTTTTAGACTACAATCCAAAAGTACCGTGGGCGTCCTCTCCCAAGCACACTGGACAGAACTAAATAAAACAAGGAAACACACATTTTGTCAGATACATTTTTGGTTGGACGCAGGGATCCCAGTGGAGCAGGCTTCAAAAGAACAAGAAAAAGGTGCCCTTGGAGTTGAATGATGGAAATCCACACCCAAGGTACGTGGGTCATCCACCTGCGTAAACCGTGACTATGACCAGGGTGTAACTCAGCAGGACATGTCGGGAATGTCATCAGCTCGGGGAGGCAGTATTGGGGTCACATGGTCACCCTGTGCGAGCAGAGGGCACGGTGGACCCGAGGCCTAGAAAGGAGGGGCAGAAAGCAGACCGGGCCAGCCTGATGGCTCAGAGCCACAGTGCCCCTCTATGCACAGGTCATGTGGTTCAGCCCTCCGCCTAACACTCTGCTGGGGGCCTGGACAAACGAGTCGTTTCTATACCTGTAGGCCTGGAACATTTCCTTCAACCGAACGTCTTTCTGGAAGCCCAGGATGGGAATGAAGGCACAGCAGCCCCAGTGTGGTCAGGCTGGACCCCTCCCTTCTCCCCACAGTTCCTGAGTGGGCTCTCCAGGCCGCTGCCTGCGGCCCAGGTTCCACGCCATCTCCGGAGTCTGCCGGAGGCCACCGTCCCGGGCTCACAAGGCCTGTTGTTCTGTCCGATAGGTGCCTGGGGGCCCCAGAGTGATTTCTAATTCTCCTTGTTGGATCCAGCTACATGGGCACGGCAGCTAGAGGGAAGAAGGGGTCACGGTGGTTTTTTGGTGTTGTATAGACTGTTCCCACGGCAGACGACAGGTCCTTGAGCTCATATCAACGCTAACGCCCCGTCACCGGGGCAGATGGAGGAGGGAGGCTGGATTCCTGTACACAAGCATTTGAGCGTCAGGTTTGTTTTTCAGGACATCAAAGTGATATTTCATTTTCACAATTTGCGTGAGTGAGGTAAACAACAGACTGTTTGGGGGGCAGGGCAGGGCCAGGCCTGCAGGCTGCCGTTCACGCTGAAGGCCCTGCCAGGTGATAGCACCGGTGCCGTGAGCTGCCAGCACCTCCGTGGAGCCCGGAGGAACAGCCCCCGCACCCAGGTGTCTGACACTGCCTGTAAGCCGGGGGCCGAAGGGCTTTCCCACGGAGGCTGTGGGATCCGTCATCAAGGCAGCGGACCTCACAGGTACCGAGTGGGCGTGCTGGTACTCCACGACACCAGGTCTTGGCGCCAGCGTCTGGAGATTGCTTTCCACCACGTCAGCATAAAGAGGCGCGTTCTGCGTGCCATCCCTCCACGTCAGGGACGGTGCCCCAAGCCTGGCTCTGGAGAGCACTTGTCTGAGCCGGTAGGGCAGTCAGCGATCCCGGGCTCCTCGCCGGGTCCGTGCTGGAGGTCAGCTCCTGCGGGAGGGCCGCATGCTGCCTTTCTGTGAAAGATGATACTTGGAGGAGACGGCGCGGAGGCGGCCTCCAGAGGGGGTCACACGTCTCTCCACCGTGCCCTAGGCAGCCCCCCTCGTGCCCACTCAGGGCGCGGCTCTCTCACTTACTTTGGCCAATGGGACTTTAGTAAATGTGGTGTAGAGGCTGGAAGTGCCCCGTGCGCTGAGCTCGGCCTATCCTCTTGCTGCCGACGGGAGTCACATTGCCATGAGAAGCGACCTTGGCCGCTCTGCTGGCGGCCTGGTTCCTCTCGTGGTCCCTGCTGGCGGCCCCCAAGAATGGGTGCGGCCCCACACGCCATGAAGCAGAGATGAGCTGCGGGAGCTGCTGGCCACAGGATCGTGAGCCATGAGACGACTGCTTTGGGCCACTTGGTCTTGGGGTGGTCTGTTTCATAGCACTAGATCGCAGGTACTCATGCACATACTTGCTCATTAAGGAGGACTCCCTGAAGGGCATTCCAGGGGTCTTGATTCGTACTTGGTTGTCCAAGCGCTCCTTGGGACTCTGTACCTAGCGCGTGGCCCTCAGGCAGGGCGATGGGCTCGCCTGTCAGCTAGCTGGCCCGAAAGGTAGGCTTTTCCTTTACCGTCAGACAGCAAACTGAAGCAGATACGAGGCCTGCTGCGGCACCGTCCCCTGTGGTTAATTTATGCTCCAGGGCACCGAGCTCCTTGTGGTGTTGTGTTCCGCCACGGGACTCTGGGAATGACAGCGTTAGCGAACACTGATGGAGTGCCTTCCACACACCAGGCTCTGGACTGGGCTCTTTACCGGCATTAGTCTTCTCTGACCTGTTTTACACTTGGGGAAACAGGCAGCTGGGCCTAAGAGATGCCAAAGTCTACCTCTGAGCCGCAGCAGCCCGACTTGCCCTTGGTGTCTAACCTCCACAGCCACGTGCTCTGCAGGGGTTAAGAGCCAGGTGAAAAGCCGCAGGCTTGCCAGACTCTGACCACTGTCTCCTAGAAAGTCACTGCCCTGGTGTCAGCACCTGCCTTCAAGAACTACACATGTTTCCTTATTAAGCTTTAGTTTATTTTCTGTTTTGAACAGAGTGCAGCCTTGACTTGGTCACTCTGGTCTTCGGAAACGCTGCATTTCTCCATGTGCTTATCATCATGTGTACAGTCGTAGAAAAGTCGGTCAATATAGAGAAGTAAGTTTACTCCATACGCTGTAAATAAAAAAGCTTTAAAATGCCTTTATTATCACACAAACCAACCAACCCAACCACAGCCTCCACTGCGATACGGTGGACCGGCTGCTGACTTCCCCGAGAGCTCTCCGCAGGAGCGGGAGGGAGACACCTCCGGGGACTGGGGACGGGGACCCCACCTTCTATCACGCGCCCGGATCCTGCTCCGCACGGCCAGGACCCCGCGGGTGCACCTGGACCGGGAGCCCGGCCCGTGCGCCGCCCCCCTCCGCCCCCGGCCGCCGGCCAGCTCACTGAGAGCAGGGGGCTCGGCGCGGCGTGCGGGCGCGCGCACGTCCTGCGTCGCGGCGCCCCCCTCCCCCAGCTCCAGGCGTGCGCGCGTCCGGCGGCGGGGGCGGTGGGGAGGGCGGAGCCGGCGGCGAGGGCCGAGGGCGGAGGGCGGAGGCTGAGGCGGAGGCTGAGGCGGCCGCGGCGGCGGCGGCGGCGGCGGCGGCGGAGGCGGCCGGGTCGAGACGCGCTCGGGGCCGCGCTCGGGGCCGCGCCAGGCCACGGCCAGCGCGCCGCAGCCCCGGCGGCCGAGCGGAGCCCGGGCGGCCTGGCGGTGCGAGCCCCGCGCGGCGTGCGGAGCGGAGCGGCCCGCGGCGGAGGTGAGGCGAGGCGAGGCGAGGCGAGGCGAGGCCAGGGCGGGGGCTCGGACCCCGCGGCCGGGCACCGCCGCCGGGGCCGCGTTTATGTAAGCGCCGCCGGGCAGGTGGTGAGGCCGGGCCGGGCGTGCGCCTCGAGCGGGACCCCGTGAAGCCCGTCCCGGGGCCCGGGGCCCGGGGGCTGGAGGGGCTGCCCGGCGGGGGTGTCCGGAGGGGCTGCCCGGCGGGGTGCGGGCCGCCCGGGGTGGGGAGGCTGCGCCCGGGACGGCCCGTGTCTCTTCCCCGGGGCGCCGCGTCTGCGCGGGATGCTCTGCGCCGCGGGTGAGGGAGGCTGCGCCCCGCGACGAAGCTGCGCCCGGTGGGGGCACTGCGCCTGGGATGAAGGGGAGGCTGTGTCCGGGGTGAAGATGCGCCCGTGGTGGTTTTGGGGGGGGGGGTGTTGCGCGCCGCGATGAAGCTGCGCCCGTGCCGGGGAGGGGGGTGGGGGCTGCGCCCGGGATGAAGGGGAGGCTGTGTCCGGGGTGAAGATGCGCCCGTGGTGGTGGTGGTGCTGCTGCGCCCCGGGTTGAAGCTGCGTCCGTGCGGGGGGGCTGCACCCCAGGATGAAGGGGTGGCGGCGCCCCCAGAATGAAGCTGCCGCCGGTGTGTGTCTGTGTGTGTGTTGGGGGGGGGGGCGGCGGACTGCGTTCCTGGGAGGAGAGAGGCTGCGCCCCGGGGAGAGTAGGCTGCGCCCTGGGTTGAAGGGGAGACTGCGCCCCGGGATAAGGTTGCGCCCCATTGGAGGGGACACTGCGCCCAGATGAGGCGGCGCCCCCGGATGAAGGGGAGGCTGCGCCCCGGGATAAAGCTGCGCCCCAGTGGAGGGGACACTGCGCCCCGGATGAAGAGGCGCCCCGGGATGAAGGGGAGACTGCGTCCCTGGGAGGGGACGTTGCACCCCGGAATGGAGCTGAGCCCCGGGGGGGGGGGGGGAGAAACTGCGCCAGGGACAGCCCCTTCCCGTGCCCAGGAGTGCCGTGTCCGCCCCGACGCTCTTCACCAGGGGGAGGATGGCTGCGCCCGGGACCGCCCCGCGTCCCCTTCTGGAGGGCACCGTGTCCGTGCAGAGGCTCTACGTGCGCGGAGGGCAGAGTGCGCCCTTGGGCTGAGCCTGCGCCCCCCGGGAGAGGGCTACACCCCCGATGGCCCCGCGTCCCCTCCCGAGGGCGCCGTGTCCGCGTGGGAAGCTGCGCGCCGCGGGCGGCCCGGGGCGGGGAAGTTCCCGCGGCGTGTGCCGGGCGTCTGGAGCGATCCGGAACAATCTGGGGCGACTGGGGGCCCGAGGTGAATTCTGACGTGTTCAGATCTGCAGTAGGAAAATTGCCGGGCTGTGGACGGTCCGAGGGAATGTGTCACATTGGGCTGTGGACGCTGAAAGTGTTGGGGTCCCGAGAAGGGTGCTCTGGTCCCCGTACGTGCCGGAGTCCCGCACTCCTGTGTTTGGTTCGCAGTTGATATTTTTAGCCAGCAGATTTTGGTAGTTACTGCTGATAAGGACGTTTTTGTCCCCTTACTAAACAAAACGTAATGGTTAGCGTTCCGTTCTTAAGTATAAAGAAAGTGGCTGGATTATCAGACTTGCTGCTTTACTCTCAGTGCCCTAATTAAAATGATAGATCAGTAAGCTTTGCGAATAGAAGTATTTCTGTAGGCCTTTTCCTTTTCTCTGAAATTCACCTGTGTGTTTTACTCCTTTGAAAGGTGCCACCAGAGCTGCATTTTCTAAGACAGCGGGTTGTCTCAAGAGCAGTCCCTAGGAAATGTCTTTGGTTGCCGTCTTTTCTTGGGGGCAGAGACTCCCCTCTGCCTGCCTCTGCCTGCCGAGGGCTGCCCGGAGGGGAGGGGAGGGGAGGGGAGGGGAGGGGAGGGGAGGGGAGGGGAGGGGAGGGGAGAAGGCGGTGCGTGCTCCACCCTGGACCGGGAATTAGGGGCCCTTCCCTGCGTGCTTCCGCCAGTGGGCGGGTCCTCTCCGAGTGGACACCCGCACTGGGGGCTTGGGAAGTATTTGGTGAGACGCGCGCCGAGCGAGCGGGGTGCGGATGCCCATCCCGGGCCCTGCTGGGGGTGGAGGCAGGGGACTCACCAGGGCTTGGGAAAGAACGCTTGTCTTGTCGGTGAGTAACGCCCTGTTAGATGTCTCAGGGTTCCTGGGACTGGATGTGTTGAGCTACCTCGTGGACAAAATTTGAAGCTATGGTTGGAAGGGAAAAGAGGAGGCCTTTCTGCAGGGGGCAGTGGTGAAAAGAAAATTGGTCCGGCTCTGCGAAATTGATGACACATGTATCTCGAGGTGCCCTGTGCTCATAAAGTCAGTGCTGGGAGGCGAAGAGACTTCAACAAGAACATCACCGGAGAACAACTTCTTGGTTCGTAGGTTAATGCGCGCCTTGGTGAATCGACACGCCCTAAAAACATTTCAGTTGCTTTCAGATTTTTGGGATAAGAAAATTCTTTGAACTTGTCTTTGTCTGGTGAATGAATAAAGCAAACTGAATTCAGTGGACAGACACTTAATCTGTGGCTTGTTGTGTGCTGGGCCCTCCCTGTTACAGGCCTGGGCAATGCAGCGCTGAACAGGACAGGCAGGGTTCAAAAAGTTCAAGCACTGGCAGTGTTAGTAACCGCTTTTATAGCACTAGATTTTTAAAAATAAAATATAAGACTTTGAAATGTATAGCATTACAATTTTTACATATGGATTTAAAAATGGAAGGTTGCACAACGTACATTGAGAAAGTACCGAGATTTACACCTCATCCCATTCATTCCACCTGCTGTAGCCCATTGATTGTGTATCTCCCAGCAGCAGTCAAGATACAGACACAGTTGTATATGTGTTTTAATATAGTGTTAAATATTTGCTATAACAGTGCTGCAGTGAATATTTTTTATACATGGGTGCAAGCAAAACCTAATCATTTTTATTAGCCATCAGAATCCCTTAGGCGTAAGTTTTATTTAAGAATGGAGTTTTATTCCCTGGAATGCTGTGATGAGCTATGTAAATACTTAGGATAAAGGACTCTTATTTAAATACGAGATAGAAAGAATACTTTGAAGATTAATAGGTGAGACTGTACACTTACCAGCCTATAAAAATTTTAAGAAAAAGTGTCACTCTTGGGGCACCTGGGTGGCTCAGTCGGTTAAGCGTCTGACTTTGGCTCAGGTCATGATCTCACGTTTCCTGGGTTTGAGCCCTGTGTTAGGCTCTCTGCTGTCAGCTCGGAGCCTGGAGCCTGCTTCGATTTCTGTGTCTCCCCCTCTCTCTGCCCTTCCCTCACTCCTCCCTCCCTCCCTCTCTCAAAAAGAAATAAACATTAAAAAAAAAAGTGTCAATCTTAGTGTGAAACTGAAAAACTTAGAGACTTCCAAGTTGATTTAAAAACTTAGGGGCGCCTGGATGGCACAGTTGGTTAAACATCTGACTCTTGATTTGGATCAGGTCACGATCTCACCATTTGTGAGATCAAGCCCCACGTGAGGCTCCACACTGACAGCACAGAGCCTGCTTGGGATTCTCTCTCATTCTCTCACTGTCTGCCCCTCCATGCTCACGTTTTTTCTTTCTCTTTCTCTCTCTCAAAATAAATAAATAAATAAATAGATAAATAAATAAATAAATAAATACTTTAAAAATAAAAAAAATTATTTAAAAAAACTCTTGATTTTTTTTTTGTGTGTGTGTGTGTGTCAATTTTCTAAAATATGAGTTTCCAAATTTATAATTTGTGTGATGGAAATGGTGGTGTTAAAAAAAAAAAAACCTTTAAAAACATATTCGTAATGTGTGTGGTAGAAAAGTTTTATAGTGAGAATTTCATTTAAGAATTGTACGTTGGGGGGCACCTGGCTGGCTCAGTCAGTAAAGCATGCTGAGTCTTCATCTCAGGGCCGTGAGTTCAAGCCCCGTCCGTGTTGGGCATAGAGCTTACTTAAAAAAATAAAAATTAAAAAACCCCCAAGTCGTGTATTTAAATAATTAAAATATCTTTATTCCTTGAATGAATTTTTAAGTTTTATTTGGGGTGTGGACAGGGAAGATGCAGCAGCCGAGAGAGGTCTTCACATAACCTTGGCGCATAGCCTGATGGCTGTTGGGCATAGACCACGAGTATCATGTTATCACGTTTAAAAACGTGATGCGATTAGTATGACTGGCTGCTGTTCTAGGAGCGCACAAAGAAAACATGACTTTGGTGTTCAGTGTAGCGTCTTTGTGATGGATTACAATGAAGAGGGGTTAAGTGTGTGTGGAAGGGGCTTGAAGGTACCTGGTGTTTTTACTGCAGGTGCAGAGAAATTCTGCTTGCCTTTAGGCCAGTTTTGTTCCTCACACGTGGTCACCAACAGGTGTTCACCATGTGCTGGATTCTCTTCTGGGCACTGGAGACTTGGGTGTGAGCACAGTAAAGGGTAGCTCTTGCCTTCATGAGATTCACATGATGGGGCGGTGCACCCCAGCTAAAGGCCTCCGTGCCAGGAAGGGCAAACAAAATGAGATCGAGGGTGGGCAGGGGCCTGAGAGGGCTCAGGGGACGGAGGGAGCTGGGCACTACCAGGCAGCGGGGAGCTCTGGAGGAACGTCCTTGTCCTGGGTTTGGGTTTGGAATCGTGGGAGGCCGGTGAGGAGGAGGGAGGCAGGGGGTCTGGAGCTGTGTCGAGGAATTTAGATTGTAATCACCCTGTGATGCGAAGCCTTCTTCCCTCCCTCCCTTCCTTCTTTCCTTTTTGTTTCCTAGTTGACTTTAGAGAGTTTTGAAGGAGGGGATGTCATGACCTATCTTTAAAAGAATCTCTCTGGGAGCGCCCGGATGGCTCAATCGGTTTAGCAGCTAAGCATCTGACTCTTGATCTTGGCTCAGGTCGTGGTCTCACAGTTCGTGGGTTTGAGGATCCTCTCCCCCCCCCCCCCCCCACCCGCCCCAGCTGCTGTGCCTTGACAGCACGGAGCCTGCTGGGGATTCTCTCCCTCTCTCTCTGCCCGTTTCCTGCTCATTTCTCTCTCTGTCTCTCTCTCTCAAAATAAATAGACTTAAAAAAACAAAAGAATCACTCTGGCTCTCATGCAGCTAATGTTTATTAGGTCCTTGTGACGTGCCAGGGGGTTAAAGCACCTTCTGTGTATGAGCTGGCTTTGCATTAGTCCAAGAGGTGGGCATGTTAGTCTTCGTGTTACTTGTGGGGAAGACGGGGCCCAGCGAGGGCACACGTCAGTGGCAAAGGCAGGACTGCGCTGAGCCCTGTGACTGCAGGGGCCCTTCTCGCCTCCCCTGCCACCGCCAGGGGGTGCTGGCAGGAGCGTGGGGGGACCACGATGGGCCAGGGCACAGGCGGTGAGCTCAGATCTGGCAGGCTGTATTTCAGGCTTGTACTCTTAGCGGGCAAATGTTGCCAGTTACCCTGTGACGCAGTCCTTTCATATTGCCTGGGCCTCACTTATGCTCATCGAGAGTGCTCTTGGACTTTGAGCGAAGACTTTTAAAATCAGACTGTGGTGCTTTCATCGAAAAGGAAGAAAGAAGTGAAGTAAAATAAAATACGTAGTTCTAAAATTTCTTTCCGTTTAGAATCTGATTCTTCCCGGTCATCCTTTGACCAAGCATCGATGTGATGTCATGCTGCCTTCCACGTTGTTCCCTGTGCTGGCATTCCTTAAGACCTCACCACTGCTGTCTCTGGGGTGTCTTCCTTTTTTTTCCCCTTTTTAAAAAATGTTTAGTTAAATTTAGAGACACACACACACACACACACACACACACACACAGAATGTGAGCGGGGGAGGGGCAGAGAGAGGGAGACACAGAATCGGAAGCAGGCTCCAGGCCCTGAGCTGTCAGCACAGAGCCCGACGCGGGGCTTGTACTCACGAACCACAAGATCATGACCTGAGCCGAAGTCAGACGCTCAACCCACTGAGCCCCCCCAGGCGCCCCCGTCTGGGGTGTCTTCCAAGCGGCTGAGACCTGGTCTGTGAGTTTAGATGCTTTTTTGATCTCACTGGCAGGTAGTAAGGAGAGGTTTCTGGTCCTTAAATGGTTTGTTGACTGACCTGTCGGCGGGCTGTGTTGTCCTGTCTCCTGTCGTGCCTCCAAGAGTAACAGCTGAGTTTGAGTGTGCCCGGGCAAGAGTCACTATACTCCACTCCTGCCCGGCTGACAGCATTGTGGGACACCTCCGATTTCACAGTTGTTCAGAGGGGGAAAGTGCACGCTTAGAGCTGATGAACCGTAGCGTGTTTTGTAGGCAGGCCCGTCAGGATTGCCAGTAGACTCGCCGTGAGATGGAACATCCGGAATGATCCCAAGGTTGTTGGCCTGAGCGGTTGGCTGGCGCTGGCCTTGGGATAGAGAAGTCTGAGGCTGACATCAGGAGCTGGGGACTGGCCCCGTGAGGCCTCGGACCCTGCGGGAGACGGTTCCTCAGCAGTTACACCCGCGGACTGGGCCGTGAGCAGGTGGGATGAATCTCTGTTCCGTCACGTTTCAGAAGCGTGATCTTGAGCGAGCTGTTTGATCTTTCTCTGTCTTGGTGTTCTCATCCGTGAATTAGGGAGAACAGTGGCAGCCTCGATCCTCTGGTCGTTGGGCCTACAAACTGAGCCAATGTAAAGTGCCTAAAATAGTACCTCACTTGTTTTTATAAGCAGTCATCCGAGTGGAGATGTTTGGATACTAGTGGAAATTCAAAGTTTGGCTCAAGAAGAGATTGGGGTCAAATATGTGAATTTGGGAGTCATTTGCCTGTTGCTGGTATTTGAAACCATGGGCTTTGCAGTGGATATAGATACAGATGAGCAGAAGGGTAGGGATGAAGCCTGGGGGCTTCTGGCAAGGGGTGCACAGGAGGAGGGGGAGGGGGAGGAGGTGAGGGAGATGGGGGGAGGAGGAGGGGAGGAGGAGGGGAGGGGGGAGGAAGAGAAGGGGAGAGGGGGAGGAGAGGGAGGAGGGGAGGGGAGAGGAGGAGGAAGGGGCCCAGGAGGAGGAGGAGGAGGGGGCCCAGAAGGAGGAGGAGGGGGGGGAGGAGGAGGGGAGAGGGAAGAGGAGGAGGGGGGGGGAAGAGGAGGAGGAGAGGGGGAGGAGTGGAGGAGGGGGAGGGTCTAGCAATACCCGTCGTAAAGGGGTCTGTTGAAGGAGGAAACCAGGAGGGTCTGCTGGCCTGGAGTCCAGGGCTTCCTGAGGGAGCCTTATGGTGGCTGAGGAGACTGTGAGGGGGTGTCACAGAGGATGTCACAGGTATAGGACTCTCTAGGGGAGCTTTGTTAAAACGGGGCGGAATTGTTGGCAGAAGCTGGAGGGGCCATGGGCTTGAGGGAGTTATGTAATTTGGGTTTTTAAATGGAAACGATTGCGGTGTGTTTATGGGCTAAGGGGCAATCCAGTAGGGAAGGACAAATTTATAATATGTTGGAAAAGGGGTAATTGCAGGAGGCAAGTCCTTGAGAAGGTGAGAGGGGTTGTCGGAGGAACAGGACCTCTGCACGTGGGAACTGACTCACTTCAAAAATATTTCTCAGAGACATGCTGCCCTTTTGAAAGGAGGGCATAAAATAAAAGATAATTTTGTGCTCAGTCCAAGAAACTGGGGAATCGTGCCCTAGGACTTAGGATCAGTTTCTTATTAGCTTACGGTGTTTAAACATGCCTTGGGGCATCCTTACAGAAAGATATATGTGGAAATGGCATTTTTCTTTATTAAAACAATTCACTTATATAAATTTTTTTAATGTTTAGTTTTTGAGAGAGAGAGAGAGCGTACAAGTGCGTGAGCCGGGGAGGGGCGGAGAGAGAGGGGGACAGAATCCCAAGCAGGCTCCAGGCTCCGAGCTGTCAGCACAGAGCCCGACGCGGGGCTCGAACCCACAAACTGTGAGATCGTGACCGGAGCTGAAGTTGGATGCTTAACCGACAGAGCCACCCGGGTGCCCCTACAATTCACTTATCTCTAAAAGTGTCATTAACTTAACTAGAAGTTGGCACCTTTAGTCACCAAACTTCGTACCACAGCAGAGGACCAGCAAGATTCGCCTGCTGCTTTGTGCTTCATTTGTCTTAACAGTATCTAGAAGGATGCCGGTGTTGCGTCCAGGACAGCCCCCACCTCCTGAGGCGGACAGGTGTTGCTTGGGCCCAGTTATGCTGAAACGTCATCAGGGCGGCTGCATTCGCTGAAAGTTACCTGTTCAAGGGGCGCCTGGGGGCTCAGTGGGTTGAGCGTCTGACTTCGACTCAGGTCAGGTCATGATCTCCTGGTTCGTGGGTTTGAGCCCCACGTCGGGCTCTGTGCTGACAGCTCACGGTCTGGAGCCTGCTTTGGATTCTGTGTCTCCCTCTCTCTGCCCCTCCCCTGCTTCCTCTCTCTCTCAAAAGTAAATAAAAATGTAAAGAAAAGTTACCTGTTAAAATGGTAAAATCTCTTCCTCGCGTGTTGGTTTTTGTTGTTTGTGGTTATCTGATTTTTTTTTTTAGGTGTGGAGTTTTGAAATATCAATGTTCTCTGTAGTTCAGCCAATGGGATGAAGTGTATAGAAGCCCCCCGACTCCCTGTGTGCCCATCGTCTGTGCCGGGGAAAGGGGAAAACTGATTTCCACCGCCCTGGCACCCTTGCCCGCGGTGACAGGTTCTGTGTGAGTCATCGTGGAAGGACACACTCTGGAGGAGAAGGCCTCTGCCTCCTTGGGCCGGTGTTCCAGCTGGAGGCTAAACCGGGCACCGAGGCGTCCTCGAAGCTGCTTTGTCTGTGCGGTGGCCAAAGGCACGAGGGCTGCGGCAGATGGCGTCCCAGGGCTGTGCCTTCTTGAGGCGTCGCTCTGCACAGGGGCCTCTCTCGGGAGGGGTGCCGCGCTGAGGCCCGGAGGAGAGATGAGCTCTTCTTCCTGCCCAGAGAGGGGCCGAGGGCATTCCCTGGCCCGAACCCTGCTTATTGGAGCAGCTGGGGGGGGGTGGGCAGTCGCCCCCGACCAGCCGTCGATGGGGGGGCGTGGTGGAGGCAAGGTTGAGGCGTGCAGGGCCCGGCTCTGCACCCTTCCGGATGGCGGGAAGGCTTTGGGGGGAGGGGGTGGTGGGGTGCCGGGGTGCCAGGGTGAGCGGGAGTCAGCAGGGTCTGGCGGTGGGTCGAGTCCAGGAGATGAGGAGACCGGAGGGATTAAGAAGTGCCCTTGGAACTCCCTGGCTTGCCATGATGCTCGGTGGCAGAAGGACCCGAGGTGAAGGGTCTTCACTTACGGGCGTCATCTCACAGCGGGTTCTCTTCGAATCTGCAGTTCGCTCATCCCTTGGTGTGCGACGTGCAGAATGTTAATATCCTTCCGTGTGATCAGGAGCCTGTGTACCATGTTGTTTGTAAAACACAGACAGGTGCACGTGTGGAAGCTGCTGTGACACGGAACGGTCTGGAGCTGAGAGTCCCGGGTACCTAGTTACTCCTCACGAGTGTTACCTTGAGCGTGGGTCACCTCTGTGTTTCAGACGGGGAACTGATGTAAGGGGCTCGGTAAGTTCTGGGAGAGCCGGGTGGTGTTGGCTAACGCATATGAAGCTCTCCCGTGTGTCAGGCATGTCGGAGCGAGCTTGATCCAGCCCGCTGCTCGTGATGATGCTCTGAGGGGGCTCCCCTTCTGTGGAACCGTCCTCACCCTCTCTCTGCTCCGCACGCTCCTGCCCCGGGCCTCCTTCCACCTGTTCCTGACCGCCAGCCAAAGCGGAGCCCTAAGTGGGGAGGATGGGTCCATCACTCTCCTGCTCGGAGCCCTGCGAGCTCCCCCATCTCAGTCCCCCCAGGGGCCCGCTGTCCCCTCTGGTCACCCCTCTGGCTGTGGGGTCTGGGCTTCACCCCTCCGCACCCTCACCTCTCACCCACTGTGCCCTGCTGTCCCTCCGTATCCATTCCTCCCTCCCATCAGGCTGCCCTCTGAGCAGAAGCCTCCGGAAGGCGGGGGTCTTGCTCTGTCTCCCTCCTGAGGGCTCAGAACAGTGCAGGGCAGAGAGGAGGCAGTTGTCAGTGTCTGTGGACAAATGACTAACGTGTTCTTACTTTCTGCGCAGGTAGGCAGTGGCGAGCCGATCGAAGCTGTTTGCCTGCCTCCCGCACTGCCCCTCCCATGCTCCTTGTACTCGGTGAATCAGTCATCTATTTATGCCCCGTATGTCTGTGTTACCTCCAGATTTTTGTGCTTTTCTTCGTAGAATAGAAACATTTACAAAACATTCAAAATTATTCTAAAACCATGACGTACGGTAGAGTAAATTAGTCTGTTGCGAACAGGGAGCCCTCAACCTACGAGAGCAGCTGTGTCCTGCTGCTGCCATTTGAACCCCGGAGGGCAGCCCTACAAATGAAAAGCATTCTCTTAAGTAATAACCGTCAGAGACGTAACGGATATAGCGACGTTGTGACAGAAATGAGAATATGAGTAATTCTGGGAGGTTTCAGAAAAGCAGCCAAATACGATGAAAAACACCTGACTCGGCAGTGAAGGCTTACTTAACCGGTTTAAAACCTGGAGAGAAGGCGGCTTGTAAGGTGCTTGGTGGAGGAGGAAGCGAGAGTGTCCCGGAGTGTAGGAAGCTGGGGATTTCGTCCCGGCTCTGCCTCTGAACTTGCTGGGCCATCTGCTTCCCACCCTGCCGCAGGCTCCTGGGGTGGAAAACAAGGGCGGTCACGTTGGTGACTTCCAAGGTTTGTTCCATTTCTAGGAGACTCTCGTACGCAAGAGTAAAATAATAAATTCTGAGGGTTTCAGGGGCCATTCAGCGAGCTGTTGAATAAATGCTTATCCTAGAACCTGTGCGCAGTCCTGTGTTGAAAGTGGGCAATGTCCCGTCCCTTCGCGGCTGCTACGGTCCGCCAGGGGCTAGCGCCTGGCACAGAGTATCCTGTCCCCCCGCTCTGGACCAGGCAGCTCTGCTGAAAGAGGTGAGGTGCGGGAGGAGGGGGGGCCCAGGAGGCAGCATCTCGGGGGTGGAGGAATGGGTTCTGGCTCCAGGGGATTCCCTTGTTCCGTCTTCTTAGTCTTAGGGGACTAGACTCTGTTGGTTGTCTGGAACTAAATTGAGCGAGGATTGTTTTCAGGTGTGTAAGTCTAAAGCTTATCGTACAGATCATTCCATGGGAGGCGGCATTGAGTCAGCCCCCCTGCCGTGACATCATAGAGTTAGGAACTGAGCTTGTTAACGTATCTGTTGGTCAGGCCGGGGGTAAGTGTGGAGCTTGCCTCGTATTCTGTGCCTTTCTGTGCAGGCCGCACACACAGACCCAACTTCTTTTTCTTGTTTCGGCTCGGCGTGTGTGAATTCTCTGGCTCTCTGGGTGTTCGCACGCTTGGTTCTCCTGAGGAGAGGGATTTACTCGAGGACACGGGTAGCTCTCCGCCCTCTGCGTGAGGCCAAGGAGCAGGCTTCCTGCGGGGCTGCGGGCCCCCTCTGCCCACGCTCACCCCCCCACCTGGCACCCGGCTGTCCTCCATCTCCATTTCTTCTCTTGTGGGGAGTTGGTTCTGCCGGGCACCTGCTTGGCCAGCTTTCTCTCTTTTGAGGCCAGCCTTTGTGTCGGTCAGTGCGACCTGCCTCTGATGTGTGCCGGGGCTGTGTGAGGGCAGGGCTTCTGCCTTAGGAAGGGGGGCTCGCTCAGGGGGCGTCCCCAGGTAGAGACGGGGAGTAGGGTCCTGTGGGAAGCGCTCACTACCCGAAGACTGACGGACAACGGTGAGACTTCACTCAGATGCTTCACGTGGTCTAGACCTGGGCTCGATCTGAAGAGGGACCTACGTGCTCAGGCCACCGTCTACAGAGCAGCGATTTGAGGGGTTACGTCTGCTCTGTCCTGGCGATGCGTGACATCAGTCGCGTGAAACTGTATGTTTATTAGCCTGGATTGTTTCGAATTTGGTTCTTTTTCAGAATAGGAATCTACCCCAAATAAAGGTCCAACAGAGTGGTCGCTCTGGAGTCCATGATCCGTGCTGGCTCTTACGGTGTGTTTCTGGCTTAGCACGGTGCTCTTGGGCGGGCCGCCTCTTTTGTGGTTGGCAATGCAGTGAAACTTTACTTTCACCGAAAAGTTATCTAAATGTTTCAAGGGCCTCGTGTAGTCATTTTTTAGGTTAACAGTTTCAGGGCTGTTGTGGCACATGCAGTAAACTGCGTCAGCTGGAAGCCGCTTTGGGAGTTGGGGCTGCAGAATCTTAATCCAGGAAGATGTGCAATTCATGGGAACGAATCATAGGAATTCGGAGCAGTGATAATTTGGGCTCAGAGAGTTCAACCTGGATTTGACCATCACCGAAGACCTATGGAAAAGTCACTCCCATCACCTTTTGGCTGGTTTCGGCAGTGGTGCGAGGGAACGCCCTCTCAGAGCTGCTGGCTGCGTGTCCTGAGTACGTGGTGCAGTGTCACCCGAATGTAGCTCGCGCTCTATTCACTTCTTGTCACTCCTACTCTGGGGGTTTTCCCTCATTAACGTTTTTGGTGTCACGTGGTAGAGGGCTCTCACCCACATGCACACGAACGAGTGACATCGTTGATGGTTCTACTATGAAGCTTTCTATTCTTTGATTTTCTCCCTCTGACGAAACTGCGAGCGGCCTGATATTTTCATAGAAAGAGCGGGTGTTGCGCAAAGCGGCAGAGTATTCTAGAGGGAGCGGAGAGTGCCATGTGCGGTGTCCCCCAGCTCCCCTTAAACTCCCTGTGTGGGGGGAGGGCCGGGCAGGGAGAGGGGGGTTTGATGAACTTAGGTGTTTCTCACCGCAAGCCCTTGCCGTAGGAAAGGGAGTTTTCTTCCCTTTAGTTCCCAGATTTTTGAGCCGGGACCACCCTGTGCAGGGTACGTTGGGTTCCTGGGACAGAGCCCGGCTGTGAGTGGAGGAGCCAGGATGTGGGAGAGCCGACCGGTGTTTCCCAGTCCCGCTGATCGTTGGGAGAAGCGGTGCCGTCGCACGTGCGACCCAGCTGTCTGGGGGTGCACCTTTCTGAGTGCTCTGAGGGGACGCGCTCGGGAAATAACACGTGGGGGAAGCTCTGTGAGGAGGGTTTGTTTTCTTTTGTGTATAAGTGGCTGTCATGAGACGTACCCTCTGTAGACAAGACAGTTCAGTGACTTTCACAAATGTCTGAGTTGTGCAGCCTGTACCACAGTCCGGTTTTAAATTTTTTTCAAGTTTTCTTGGAGAGAGAGGGAGACAGAGCGTGAGTGCGCACGCACAAGTCGGGGAGAGGCAGAGACAGCGAGGGAGAGACGGAACCCCAAGCAAGCTCCGCGGTGTCAAAACAGAGCCCGATGCGGGGCTTGAACTCACAAACCTGAGCCCAGACCAAGAGTCGGACGCTTAACTGATTGTGCCACCCAGGTGTCCCACCACAGTCCAGTTTAAAAAAGTTTCCGTCACCCCAGAATGTTCCTGTGTTTGTGTTAATTCCCGTTCCAGCTGCAGGCCTTGGCAGCCACTGATCTGTCTCTACAAATCTGTCTTTTCTAGACATTTCACTTCAATGGAATCATTGCAACATGTAGTCTTTTGGGTCAGGCTTCTTTCCCTTAACAAGGTTTTTGGGGTCTGCCCATGTTGTGGAATGGATCGATACTTTGTTCCTGTTACTTGCTCGGTGGTCCTGCCTGCGTGGTTCTGCCTGTGAAGATCCTGTCCCTTCGCCGGGGCTGGGCGCTTGGAGTGTTTGCACGTTCCGACTACTGTGAATAAAGCTGATCCGAACATTAGCAAACACGGCTTTGTGTGGATATGTGCTCGCGTGGGCATGGGCTTCGAAATGGGGTTTAGGGTAAAAACATTTCACTGTTACGGACAATGCTAGTAAAGACCATTTGCTAGATTTTAGCTGGCTTGCTCATTAGGTCTGTCTCCGTGCGCTGAGCTTCTTGAATCGCGTGACCCTTTTGCTTCCAGGGTGAGATGTCACAGTCCTAATGATGAGCGTCGGCTACTAGGGCGGCTTATGCTGACAGCCCTCTGTGTCGGGCCCCGCAGGTGAGCTCTTTCCCATCATTTGACTGTTTATTTCCTCCGCCTGAGGAGATCAGTGCTGTGTGCTTGGGCACGAAAACACCCCATTCGGCCTGCGGAACCCCATGTGCCCGGTGCTTCGCCCCAGCATTTTCTCTTCTAGGAGTCTAGCTTGAGGGCGCACCTCCAACTCTATGGAAACACATATGGAAATGACCTCCGTATCCATGCAGGTGTGTCGACCACAGCGCAAAGTGCCACCTGCAGGACGGTACGGCCTCTGGGAACTGATTCGAGGTGACTTCCGAGACCCAGGGAGCGAGCGAGGCACTCTGCCAGAGGGTGCTGTGCTCTGTCCACCAGGAAGAAGGGCCGTGGGAAGACACGGGCGCGGCTGCGCGTTCGTGCCAAAGGGAACGGGACGGACGAGCCGGAGCCAGGGGCTGGACTGCTTCCACGGGGGTGGGTGGGAGGGGCTGGGAGGGACAGGGGAGGGGACTCGGCTGCAGGTGTGGGGGCGCGGTGCCCCTCCAAGCACACCGCTCGCTGCAGCCTGACTCTGGGAGCCACCGCGCTGTTTACACACCCCCGAATGAAGTGCATTAACTTCAGCCAGGAGGTGGGGGGCGCTAAAGTGGAATACACACAGAAGCAAACCTCAGTGTCCCCACCAACGACAACGGAGCCACGGGAAAAGGGACGGGAAGAAAGGTGGCAGCCTCATCTTGGAAGACGGCATTTTGGCTGCGTTCTGTGAGGCCGAGGGCTGTACAGAACCATGCTTGTCGTGGGGGTGAGGTTCGCAGGGTGAACCTACTCTGTGTGCACCCAGGACTGAACAGGTCGTCCGTCTGGGTGGGCGGCCAGAGCCAGGTCGCAGTGTAAACCCACGGTCTCTAACGTGTGCACATCGGGATAGGTGTGTACGGGGACGTGCAGAGATGGATGTGAGCACGAGGGTTACACGCACGTGCCCTGGGTCTCCGTCCCCTGACAGGCCCCAGCAATGGCGAGCATGCCCAGATATCATCCTCCGATAGGAAGGAACAGGTGCAGCCAGGACACCTGGCCGTGCAGAAAGTAAGGAGGCGCTCAGAAAGGGTGGGGTGTGTCGAGAGGGCCCGGGGGCCCACCCCAAGCGGCAAAGATGGCCAGAGTTGAGGCAGTCTGAGCGAGGAAATAAAATGATGATAGGATCGGTTTATAATCCAGAGACTGGAATAAATACCCACTACTCTGTACTGATATAAATAAATAAGTGAATAAAGAAGCTAATAAACGGGGGGAGAAGGAGCAGCTCTTCCCGACAGAAGGGTTCTAATTAGTGTAGAAAGAGTGAGGACGTAGAAAAGACAGTACAGCAACGATTAGTTTAGGTGAGACTCAAGGATGGGGGCTGAGATTAGTGGGTGAGAGTTTGAGGAGAAACAGGATATTTGCCTGGGCTCTATCTCTTCCCCAAGTTATTTACTTATTAAAAAGGGAAAAATAGTAACTTTAGAGTGGAGAAAGCCAGCAGACACCAGCTAACCCAGGTGACCCAAGTTAACGTCACCTGTGGTAAGACAGGTCGCCATCGTATAGCCCAGATGCCCCACGGGCACATCATGTGTCCAGTGTTCTTGCCACAGATGCGTAATCACAGCACTTTCACGAGGAGGTAGTGGACCCCGGAGGAACACCTGACCTGTGCTCTTCAAGCGTCCGGGTCCCAAAGGACAAGGAAGGCTTGAGGGGTGGTGGAGGCTCAGGGGAGTCTGGGGGGACATGATGGTGAAGCGCACCGTGGGTTGTGGATGGGCTCCTGGCACAGAGGGGTCTTCGTAGGAAAACGGGTGAAATTCAGATGCAGCTCGTGGCTGAGCTAATAGTGTTGCGCCGGGATCATCTGCCAGCTTAGTAATTTATCTGATGCGGTAAGACGCAAATGTTAGGAGAGGCTGAGCGAATGACAGGTGGGCACTCGCTGCTGTTTCCGGCTTTCCTGTAAGCCTATAGTTTCAACATAGGAAGGTGAAAAAGCACATAACAAAACATGACGAGACACCTGTGGCGCTCAGGGTGAGGATGGGGCCACCTCCTTGGTCCTCCCACCCGGTCCTCCCATCGTCTGAGCTGCCATTAGGGATTCAGAGTTGTATCCAGTGGGAAACCCTCTCCTTCCATCTTACTGGGAATTCTGGTGGCCTTGAGCCCGCGGTGCAGCATTCTGGAGCTGTGCTTTCCACTCCTGGGGAGAGGGGCAGGGGGGTTGCGTCAGGATCACCTGGCTCCAGTGGGAGGCGGCGCTGTGCCCGGGAGGCGGTCGGGGCCCTGGCTGATGGGGACACCGGAGGCCCATATCGGGGATTTCACGTGGTTACGGGTCTTTTCCTGGGTCTTTTCCTACGTCTTTTGAGTTCATTATTTTTTTTCCAGAGAGCGATTTTAAATGTTTATGTGTTAAAATGTATTGGACATTTCCTTTACGACCTGGGCTTTGAGTCCCGTCTGAGCACACTTGCCCCGCCTCAGGAGCCTTCCTCTTTCATTTCTCCTGGCCTCTTTTCCTCACTTAGTTCATTAACCTATGTGAAATTTGCTTTTATATGGTTGGAAGTGAGGTGTGACATTTCTCCAGCTGGCTAGCCGGTAGCCTACTGCTCCCCGAGCAGCCTGGCCTGTGCCCACGGTTACCACGTGCTGAGTGGTTTCTCCAGTTACGTTTCTAATTGCTTATTGCTGCCGTGCAGGGAGCCTCTTGGGTTTGCATGCCGGTTATGCGCACAGCTTGCAATCGTGTCTCGTGTTTTCTAGGTGGGGGATCAAGTTGTGCAGGTGATGCTGTTTCCGTCTAATCTTTGTACTTTCCCCTCGTGCACTGGCTGGGGCTCCCGGTGCCACCTCAGATGTACCGCTCGCACGGCAGTGGTGGTCAAGGTGCCTCTCTTGCGCTGGCTTCCACCCGGTGTAGACGCTCGTGTTTCATCGCCAGGTGTGGTATTTTCTGTAGCTGTTTTGTGCACACCCTTTATCTAGGTGAGCAGGTCACCTTCCTCCTTGGCTGAGAGTTTTTTAAAATAAGCTTTCTCATGAATAGCAGTAGAATTTTGTATGCTTTTTCTGCATCTGTTGAGATGGTTGTATGGTTTTTCCTGTCTAATCTGTTAATATAGTAAATTTCATTAGTAGATTTCTTGCTGTTAAACATTTCGTTCTTTACTTTCAACACATTGAAAGTTAAATTTTCTACGTATCGCAAGGCCTTTTCCTTTATCAGAAAAGTCCTTCCTCCCCTCAGCCCCCCAGCTTTTGACTTTTTTGGAGTATAGTTTACATACTGTAAGGTGTATGTAGTGCTGTGCTGGTAAATGTTGAACAGCTGGCTTTCTGGAGGGAGGGGGACGTAAAAAGCCCTGATGGCTAGCATTTGCCAGTTTCTGTGGCGTAAATGTTCTCACCATTGCTTGTTTCAAGCTACCAGTGAGCTGTCAGCAGGCTCCCCAAATTCCAGAAAATGTGATAGTCCTCTCTCCTTAGCTGCCAGGGGCTGGTGCCAGCTACCACTGAAACCCGGTGCAGCCTGGTGACCCTCCCGGCTGTGTGCGATCACGTGACCAACTCTGACATCCACCCTGAGGCTTCCTCATGTCCGTCCAAGTCAGCTCTCCTGCCTCCCTGGGGTAGCCGCCGGTCCGACCTTGGTCACCATCCCGTCCTTGCTCCTGGTGTGACCTTCACATCATTCTTGTTTTCTGTGCATTTACAACTCTGTGTTTGCCTCTCGGAGCTACCTGTTTATAGGGAGTAAAACGTAGGACTCACAGTGACTTTTATCGGAAAGGTGACATCTGGCCCATGGTTGCTACTGTAGCACTAACTGTATTAGAAAGGCAATGTTGGTCCCATGATAGTAAGTGTCTTATAATCTGAGGGGTTGCTAGCATCTTATATTCACCGAGCTCCCATCTTCCCCCGTATAAACTGAACCTGTTTTCGGTCACGTATGCAATCATTTGACCGGTAGCTTTTCAGCACCTACTGTGTGTCAGGCCCTTTGGAGGCCAAAGGTGCGGCAGCGAATGAATAACTCGGTGTCTTTCTTCATGGAGCACAGGTTCCCACGTACCGTTAAGCTGCATGTTTTTCCAGTTTGACTGGCCTCGCCGATTTTCTCCTCACTCAGACCTCCGCTTGTCTTTGCCCCTGGTATTATCTTAAATCACCCTTAAATCAGTGTGATTTCTTCCACTGCTTGATTTCAAAATTCCCTGCTTCAGTGTTAGTTGGTGTTTAGCCCAACTACTTATATAATTATTTCTGCTTTTATTAAACTCTCATGACGAAAAGGCAAAGGAACTGGTTTTGGTGGTGTTACATCAGGAAAGGCTAATTTTTGCAAGGGCTGCGACGCTAGAGTGCCTGCAAGGGTTCGTGAGACAACACAGGTGCGGGGACCGTCGTCTGAGGAGGAGCCGTGGGTGGCTCCTCACCTTCGGCTGCAGCTCTCTGGATGCCAACGGGCTTATTCCCTCCCAGGGTGGTCTCTGTCTGGCTCCTGAAGGCCTCAGGGCGCGTGGGGCTGTGCCTCTGGCAGCCCGCTGGCTCCGAGGGACGGGAGTCCGGCTCCCAAGCACCATATGGCGTGTTGGGCACTTGTTCCACGCTGTGTGGTCAGGTGGGAGTGGAGGAGATGGAGGATGCGAGTCCCCGTTCTCCAGTGGACCCTCGGCCCGGGGAGAGTGGCGGGTTTGCCTGGGGGAGAAACGTCTAGAGGCTCTCCCCCACCCCCACCCCCACCCCCACCCCCACCCCCACCCCCACCCCCACCCCCACCCCCACCCCCACCCCCATGAATTTAGCCGTCATGGCGGGTAGGCGGGCTGGAGGCAGGCCAGGGGACCTCCGAAATCCATCCGCTCATTTTAATGAGAGAAAATAGTTCCGTTTTGTTTATTCAGATAATTAAAAAGCCCTTAGTGATCAACTTTGCTCCTTCCTTGGGGAGGATATTGGGAAACAGTGTGAAAAGCACAGTGTGGGTGGGGCTTGGCTCCTGGCCCCCTAGCATTCTCTGGTGCACAGAAGAACTTTTGGCCTGCTGGGCCCGTTGGCCTAGGAGGTGTGCCTGGCCCTCAGCCGAGATCCAGAGGCAAAAACACATTCCCTTTCCTTGCCCTGGTCTCGAATGACACCTGACTAGCCGGGTGTCAGTTGAGGATGGAGGGAGACCTGGGAGGCTCTTCCTTTTCTCCTCAGCCAACTTCGACCTCATGGAAGGGACCTGCTGAGCTGGCCCCCTATCCCCCACCCCCCTACCTCTGCCATAGTGCATCTGGCTGCTGAGAGGGATTGGAAAGAGGGACATCAAAGATCAAAGAAAAGCATCTTCGTGGGGATAAATATTATCTTTTTCTCAGTATAGTTGCACTTTGGAATTTAATCTTTGAAAATAATAATTATGGGGACTAAGTCTTTTTTTTTCATCGTTTATTTATTTTTTTTGGGACAGAGAGAGACAGAGCATGAACGGGGGAGGGGCAGAGAGAGAGGGAGACACAGAATTGGAAGCAGGCTCCAGGCTCTGAGCCGTCAGCCCAGAGCCCGACGCGGGGCTCGAACTCACGGACCGTGAGATCGTGACCTGGCTGAAGTCGGACGCTTAACAGACTGCGCCACCCAGGCGCCCCAGGGGACTAAGTCTTTTTTTTTTTTTTTTTTTCCAACGTTTATTTATTTATTTTTGGGACAGAGAGAGACAGAGCATGAACGGGGGAGGGGCAGAGAGAGAGGGAGACACAGAATCGGAAACAGGCTCCAGGCTCCGAGCCATCAGCCCAGAGCCTGACGCGGGGCTCGAACTCACTGACCGAGAGATCGTGACCTGGCTGAGGTCGGACGCTTAACCGACTGCGCCACCCAGGCGCCCCATAAGTCTTAATATGAGAGTTGAACCCTTAGAGATAACCTTTAAATCTTGGAATGAGAATTCAAGAGCCATCATCTGAAGTCATTTTTCCATTGTTGGGCTTTTGTTAGATTTTAACAAATGGGTACATCTTCTTTATCTGTACTTAAATTTGTAAGCCAGAGTGATACTCTTGATGTCAATGGAAGAACAAAACATCTTTAAGTGTTAAAGTACTGATCACAGTAGGGATCGTCCTAAAACACAGGTAAGGTGGAGGGAATCAGTGAAGCTCTGAATATCTTAAGTCTAACTTTACCTGAATAATTATTTAAAAAGCCGTTTTGATAAATAAAGCCTCCCAATCCTATAAAATATGAGTAATTCATTGTCATACATTTTTGTATTTTTTATTTCTCTTTCTTAAAGGTAGATCTCAGGTCCTGAGATGTCAAAACTACTATCATGTTTAGTTTTTTAGGGCCAAGGAAATCTTTCTCTTGTTTTCTAGCACCGACAGGGTAATCTGTTACTAGGTTATTGAAATCTTTTGATGAGTCTCATATTATCCCCCAGCCCAATATTTACACAGTAAACAATGAAAACCAGGAAGCCCACGCTCTGAGATAAGCAGGGTTGCCAGAGGAAGGAAGGGGCATGGCTCCTGCCACACTGTGGGGGCCACATGCCCACCTTCACGTGGTTCAGGCCACAGAGGAGCCTGGCGTGAACCATGGCTGGGGGGCGCTGGGGTGCTGAGCGGCTGGCATGCTGTGCCGGGCTGTCCTTAGCGGTCCCCAGGTCCCAGGAGGAAAGCGTCGTCAGAGCCGGGTTTCGGCTGCAGGGAGCCTCTCGCAGCACTAGGCCCGGGTGCACCAGCCGCTCTGTTCCCCATCTGCTTACGCTCCCCGTGGCGGGTCTCCAGAAGTGCCTGCTGACGTCCCTTGTGAGTGGAAGAGAGAAGTGGGCATTCTGTGTGTGCTGAGCCCTCCCAGCCACGCTGTTGCTGTTCTCTGATCTGGTAGTGTTTTCCTGCCACCTCTTGCATTTTATTCTGTGGTTCCGGAACTAGTCCTTGTCCCGTGTGGCGAGGGTCAGGGTGCTCGTGATCTGAGGCTGAAATCTGTCATTGTGTGTGCACAGCGGTGTCTGAGCGGACCTGCCTGTCTCTTGGCCTGGCCTCACCCCGCTTCGCCTTGTCTTACCCCAGGAAGAGGCCCCTATACCAGGGGCCTGGAGGACGCACAGGCAGCCACATCTGGGGGGTGTGGTGGGATGGGTCTGCTGCAGCAGGAGTCTGGCAGGGTGATGAGGCCCAGAAGGTACATGCTACCGGCTGAGACCTGGATTTTTATTTTTTATTTTTATTTATTTTTTATTTTTTTAATGTTTATTTATTATTGAGAGACAGAGAGAGACAGAGCATGAGCAGGGGAGGGGCAGAGAGAGGCGGCGACACAGAATCCGAAGCAGGCTCAGGCTCTGAGCTGTCAGCACAGAGCCCGAGGTGGTACTTGAACCCACGAACCGTGAGATCAGGACCTGAGCCCAAGTCAGGTGCTTAACTAACCGAGCCACCCAGGTGCCCCAAGACCTGAATTTTTTAAGTTATAGGCCAGAACTTAATTATTCTGTGTCCTCCTGGCTGTAACTCTGGGCATTTATCTCTTCTATGCCCTGATAAGCACCTGGGGGTTGCGCTTCCTGTCCCTGCACAGCCGTGGTATGGTAGGGGCTTAAAAAATGTTTGATAGGGGCACCTGGGTGGCTCAGCCAGTTGAGTGTCTGACTTCGGCTCAGGTCATGATCTCGCTGTCTGTGAGTTGGAGCCTTGCATCGGGCTCTGTGCTGACAGCTCAGAGCCTGGAGCCTGTTTGGATTCTGTGTCACCCTCTCTCTTGCCCCTCCCCCACTCACACTCTGCATCCCTCTCTCTCTCTCTCTCTCAGAAATAAACACAACATTTTTTTTTAGAAGTTGAGGCTCTTTTGAGAAATAAAATACATCAAATTATTCAGAAACATTCTTTACAACTTGACGCACAGCTGGATTCGAGTGCAGTGTCCGGTGTGTATTCTGAGCCTCAGTAAAGACCTATGGTCTCAGCTTCCTTCAGGCTGCCCGTCCTGACTCCTGTCCAGGGCAGAGCTTCTCAAGTGCCGAGAGCCCAGTATAGAACCCAGGCTCATTTGTCGTCTGGAGTTACCTTTATGTTTGGAAATCTTTAAGTAAAATTTTGAAAAGCTTTCATTAACGGCCCAGGATGGTTTTGAATTGTGGATTTGGGGGAAAGTGTATCTCTGGTGTTTTGGTGCTGTGCTGTGTCCGGCTGTGTCTCAGCTCCACACCTGTGGATCCTCAGGACCCTGTCCTGGTGGGCGATGTTCACGTGGCTCTTCTCTCCTCCCTGCCAGTCTTTCCCGAGTGCCCCTTGCGTGGGGATGGGGGGAGAGGGTGCAAGTAAATGACTTGTGGAAGTGACTTTGTGGAAGAATCACTCCTATGTATCTAGCAGTACATACACAAAGGTGACCTGAGGAATCACCGAGCCAGGACCTCCACGTGGGGGACGGCAGACGGTGTTGTTCATGCTGGGGCTTCCCAGCTCGGATGCCTGCCCCTACTGTCACCACCTACTTGATTGTTCTGGTTGAGTTTTGGCCTCCCTGTCCCTCTGAAACGACTCTTCTGAGTCACCAGTGACCTGTCTTTGTCAAGGTCAGTGGCCACTGTCCTGTCCCTCTCTTGCTCAGGCCCTCAGCAGCATCTGACAGAACTGCCTGAGCCGCCTCGTCCCCCAGCCCCCACCTGCCCTTGGCCCAAGGGCCACACTCCCCACCTGCTCTGGGTGCGGATGCCTCTCCTGCCTGCTTGCCCTGCAGCCCCAGCCCCTGCCCTCCACTCTGGAAGTGGGGTCACGTGCACCTGCTCAGAGCTGATCCCCGGCCCATCCCTGCCTCCCACTGCCTCCCACGGGGGCCTGTGACCATTCTCACTCCTTTCTCCCACCTTGCTCACCGCACGAGGCCTGCCAGCTCCTCCAAATCTGTTCCCATCTTCTCCCGCTGATCCCCCTCTCTGAGCCCCAGGAGTTCTTCATTGGCTTTCTGGGGTCCAGACTTGCTCCCGTGTGGTCTACCCTCATGGGGTCACTGCAGACATCCTTCGAGGGGCGCGTCCCATCAGGTAACGCCTGCTTGACCCCTTCCAGTGACTTCCTGTCATGATGGGGAAAGTAAGTTCCCTTAGGAAAAAGTGTGCAGGCCTTCTCCCTGGGTGATTTCCCTCCATTTTTCCTGTTTGCGGATCTGCACAAATGGAGCCCCCCTCCCCCCCGTTCTTCCTGTGGGGGACTGTCATCTATCTCCCAGGTGTTTGTAAGGCTGCCACCTGCCTGTCTCTGGGCCATCAGCTCAAACGTTGTCTCCTTGGCGAGACTGTGTCCCCGTGTTGTCCTTGTCCACGTCACCCCGCTCTGTAAACACTCGGCGTGGCCCTGTCTGCCGGCTGGCCTACGTGTTGACTCTCCCTCTGCCCTGGAACACGAGCTTCTGGAGGCCAGAGGCAGTCATGGTTGCTGCTGTGGATCTGGGTCTGTAGCAGGCCTGTTCATAGGACTTGTGCCCACGTTTCCGTGGCCTGTGTTTGGGTCAGGGTTGGTTTGGCAGCGTGTCGCAGAAAACCTGGCTGGTGTGGTTTTCCATTCCTGGGCTCCTTGTACCAAGAAGTGGACAGTCTGGGGCCGGAGCAGTGGTTTCTGGACCTTTCTGTCTCCAGTCTGCTGCCTCGTTCTCATGCTTAGCTCCTCGGGTCTTGTGGTGAATTCTGACTCCAGCCTGATGTTCCGTAGAAAGGCAGGGAAGCAGGAAGGGGCGGTGTCTCCAACAGGAAGGCATTTCTGGAAACCTCCAGCGTGTGTCTCATTGGCTGGAAGAGTGCTAGAGCCGCCTTTGGCCACTAGGATCTGGGGCAGAGTTTGTGCAGCAGAGTCAGGCTCTGTGGGGGAGGGGTCCTGGAACCTGGCTGCCGACACTTCCCGCTTCTTATGTCTCAAGTCCACACCATAGACAGGTGCACGGAGATAGCTGCAGGCTCTGTTTCATACTAAAATAATTGCAGAGTGGGGCTGTCTGGGGCTGGGCGAGCTGGCCAGTCTTGTACCTCAAACCAGACAGACTTAACCTACCTGGTGACACGGACGGCTGGCGGCAGGTGTGGGGTGTGCTTGGCAGGGACAAGCCCCTTCTGTGCAGTGACCCGAGGGCACGGTCGCTGTGGGTGGGCCCAGGCAGCAACCTGCGCCAGGAACCAGGCCTCCCTCTGTAGGGAGGAGGGAGCGAGCTGGGTTCTCACCGCAGGGCACGAGAGGAGGGGGGCCCCTGCCACCCCCGAAGTGACTTTGGCCGTGTCTGTGGAAGATGCCTGGAGAAGAGCCCTCTCAGGCTGGGCGGCTTGGGAAGGCAGGCGCCGCCCGCTGTCTGCCGGGGCCCAGCCTCACACAGCTGCCCCGGGGGGCCGGGAAGCGCAGACCCTCCTCCAGAGGAGCCGCTCTTGTATTCGCCCACGTTTCGCAGCCTCTTGCGTGGTTTCTGAGGTCGCCTACACGAGAGAGAAGCCCTGCCCCGCTCGAGGGCAAACCCAGAGCGGCTGGGGAGAGCCGGGGGAGCTCGCCTGGGACTTGGGACGAGCCTTCCCCACGTCTCAAACGTCCCCAGGGCGCTTCCTGTTCAAGTCCAGCTCCTTTCCCCCGGGTTTCCTGCAGGGAACCAGCTGTGAGGATGGACTTTCCCCGGCAGTGCCTGTAGGTCAGGAAGAACAGAGGGCGGGCCCGCGGTTCCTTGCGAGCCTTCTCCACCCACGGGAGGCGCTCACCAAAGGGCTCGGTGTCGCTGGAGCTGTAGGAGGCAGATGTGGCCAGAGGGGGCTGCGGGCGCCGCAGGTGGTTGAGCCTTCTGAGCAAGCCGTGGTGGGGTATGGGCTATGAAACCAGAACTGCCGTTTGGAAGGTTCTCCGCGGCGCTGGCTGGAGAGCGGGTGCGGGTGTGGGCGTAGGTGTGAGTGTGGGTGCAGGTATAGGTGCGGGTGCGGGGGTGGGGGTGAGTGTGAGTGCAGGTGCGGGTGCGGGTGAGAGTGTGGGTGCGGGTGCGGGTGGGGAGGCCGCCGTCCAGGTCGGCCGTGAAGGAACAGGGCAGGTAGACGGCAGACCCATTGCGTGGGGTTTGGCCTGCGTAGCCGCGTGGAAGGCGGAGCCTTTGGCCGGACACAGCCTATAGAGAACAAGCTTTGGGGGTGGGGGCGTGGACGTGCCCACTTTGACAGGCGGTAGCTGGGGGGGCGGGCACGTCTGCTTTTCCGTCTCCAGTTCCCCTTGGGCTCCGGGGCCCAGGCCTGCCAGGGGGCACATCGCACTCCCCCTCCAGTCTGGTGTCTCACAGGTGTTCCTGAACATCTGGAACCAGCTACTGTATTTTCCTTAATTTCCTACCCCTTCTTCTCACAGTGAATGTCACCGACTCCCCCCCCCCCCCCCCCCCAGTTGCTGGAAACCTGGCAGCTTTTCCTCGGTGTCACATCTAGTTCCCTGCACCTTTTGTGCCTGCTGTCCCATCCATTCTCTACCCAGGATGCCTGCTTCTCCGTGTCTCCCCTCGGCCCAGGGGCCCCAGGCCACCACCATCTGTCCTTTGCCCTCAACAGAAGCCTCCTGACCCTCCTGGGCCCCAAGTCTTGCCTTGTGCTCCCGGTGCCCTTCATGCAGCAGCCAGAGCCCACTCTCTTGCCCTGCACTTACAGGCCCTTAGGCCTGACCTTGGGCGCAGTAAAACTGTACTTACTCCTTACCCACAGACACCGGGCTTGACTGCCTCCCACCTGTTCCCAGCCTCCTCCCTCTGACTGCTCTCCCCTCGTGCTCCAGGCCCCCGGCCTCCTCCCTCCAACCGCTCTGTCTGCTTGAGTTCAGGCCCCCGGCCTCCTCCCTCCGACCGCTCTGTCTGCTTGAGTCTAGCTCCTTGCGTCTTCAGGTTCTTGTATATGCCTCGCCTGTTGCCACCTCGTGGCTTTCCCTGTGCTGCTCTTCCTCCATCAGATGGCGGCCCCCACCTCTGAGACGATCCAGACCTGCTTATGTGTAGGGGTATCCTCTTGTCTTCAGTTGAGGGGCAGCTGAAGGAAGTGGGCATCTGCCTGGACTCTGGAACCAGACTGTTGGTCTGAGCCATGCCAACCCCACCTCTCACTGTGTGACCCTGACACGTTGTTTGACACCTTCTGGGCCTTGGTTTCCCGATCTGTAAAATGGAGATACTAATGCCTCCCTCGTTACTGTGAGGACTGAATGATCATGGGAACCATGTGAGACAGTGTCTGGATAGTAAGAGCCAGACGGGGCACCTGGCAGAGCCCCTCAAGACGGGTGAGTGTCCAGGAAGTCAGGAGCTGGTCACCTTATCCCTGAGCCTTGCTGCCTTTGCCTTGGAGTTGGAGACACGGCCAGGTTACTCTTAGTGTTTTAGGCCAGACCGGGCATCTTTCTGTAGAGCAGAAATGATTGGTCTCCAGTATAGGGACATACTTTTCCCCAAAAAACACATACCCAAGTTGTTTTACCAGTGGGCAGGTAGAGCTGGAAATGGCTTCTCCAAACTGTAGAGATAAAATTGGATAGATGCTTGGGATTGGAATTAAACCTTGGATCATCCGATAGGAATTTCCATGGCTTCTGTTAAGGGTTGTTAATTCAACATTACTGTGAGAGAGAAGTGGTAGGGATTGGTGACCAAGAAAGTGTAATTTCCTGTGGGAGAGCAGCCTTTTCATTATTCCTTTTATGTCAAATAAGGCTATAATTGGTCATCCTTTAATGCAGAGAGTAAAACTTGTTAAATTTGGATTTTTCTTTAGATTGGCCTTTAAGCCTTTAAAAATAATTTGCCACTTATGTTCAATGCAAGTCACTACTGTATCACTTTGTATAAATCAAAGCATAATTACTAAACACAGTGTGCATTCTAGAACATAGTGTTTGTTCACACATGCTGTTCTTGTTTTGAAGATTGTTGAATTTGGTGTTTCTGGAATGCTCTCTAAGGCTGGCACGTCTTTGGTTATGAAGGCCCCATAGCCGAAATACTGGAGTGTCCATGTGTGACGATGGACGAGAGACTTCAGAGAGGGTGTCTGTGTGTTGATGGTTGTATTAGATTAACTTCCAGAAACTACTTTAGGCTTTGTCCCAGGTACTGCCTAAAAATATTGGTAGAGAGGTGTTCAGTTGTGGGTTTATAAAGATAGAAACGTATACAAATAGCATAAAACTTGTGTGAATGTAACTCAGGCGAACTTCTAATCTTCCCTTTTCCAAACACGTGCTTTACCAAACCTCATGTTCAAGATTTAACAGAGGTGTTTTAAGGGGAACCTGGACGTCTCAGTTGGTTAAGCGTCCGACTCCGGCTCAGGTCATGCTCTTGTGGTTTATGGGCTCGAGCCCCATGGCGGGCTCTGTGCTGACAGCTCAGAGCCTGGAGCCCGCTTCGGATTCTGTGTCTCCCTCTCTCTCTGCCCTTCCCCCATTCATGCTCTGTCTCTCTCAAAAATAAACATTAAAAAAATTTAAAGGAGATGTTTTAAAAAAGTCACCTTTAAATTGTAAAAATGATTTAACATGTACAAAAATAAAGCAGCATTTGATGACTGTGTGAGGTTCTATACATCTGCTCTCTGGCACTGGGTTAAAATGATACTCCAGGGTTCTTGTTGGGCTGGGATGGGAAGGGCAGCAGAGTGTGCATGCTGTGGGTTTGGGGATGCCTACTGTCATTGTGCTGGCTTTGTCACCTGCTGTCCCCAAGTCAGATGCAGCCACCAGCTCCCGTGAGCACTGCCAGCTTCTCCAGAGCTGCAGTGGGCGGGAGGCCCAGCCTCTGCCTGTCACCCACCGTACAGAGAAACACTTTGCAAACTACCTGATCATTTTTTTGACTTTATAAATTTAATGAGCCAAAATAAAGGTAAAGTATCTTCTAATTCCCAAGGTAGAGGTGTAGGTACCCAAAGTTCCTAAGTCCTGTCTTGAACTCAGCAGGATGTCGCCAACTTCTTTCAGTCTGTACATGGAATTGCAGGAGGTGTGACCTTTCTTTGTGGCCACAGGCTGCAAACCAGTGGCGGTGGGATTCTCCCTTTTCTGGATCCATTTCTATTAGTGAAGTCAAGGAGCGGAGGCAGGGGAGCCCTGGCGCTCTGTGTCCACGCCGGGGGTCCTGGCCGCGCTGGACGGGCGCCCTACCCGAGGATCAGCTGCAGGGCGAGCGGGATGAGCATGGCCAGCAGGTCCAGAGGGCCGGGTGCGGGGTGCGGGCTGCGGCCTTGAGCTCAATGCCCGGCAGGGGCCGGCCCGCCGACGAGTTGCCGTCTGGGATCGCGGTCGGGGTGGGTGCGGTGCCCATCGGCTCCATGGAGGTCTGCGCGGGCAGGAGCAGGGCCACCAGCAGCAGCAGCAGCGCCGGCGTGGGCCGGGTCGCCATGGCTGTGCGCTCGGGGCGCGTCTCCTTGCCGGTGCTGGTCGCAGTGGCCGCCGCTCGGCAGGTCTATTCTGTAGGGTCCTCTCAGGGTCCTCTTTGGTGGGGTCCGGTCTGGCCAGCCGCACCCGGCCAACTCCCGCTGGCGGCTGTTAACCGTCGGTCCCGGGATCCCGCCCTGCCCGCGCGCACCCGCGCCCGCGCGCCCTGGAGCCGGCGGAGCGTGCACGTCTGCGCTGTGCCCTGCACGCCCGGCTGCCTCCCACGCAGCCCCTGGCCGGGGCCGCGGAGCTGCTAAGCTGGGACTCCGGGGACGCGGATGCCCCTGGCGTGTTACAGCATTCTGCAAATCCCTGGGGTCAGTGCTTTCTGGGGACATCGGAAACCTTTCCTCCTGTGGTGTGCACACGGAGGTTTTGTTTTAAAAACCTTGAGATTATGGTATCTTTTTCTTAAATATGCCTGTGATGTAGCTGTGACATTTTGTTGTTGTTGTTGTTAATGCTTCTCCCAGGTTTTACTCATGCACGACATTTACTTCCTGGACTGTAGTTTGGAAGGAAAGCATTTCTTTTTTTTAAAAATTTTTTTTTCAACGTTTATTTATTTTTGGGACAGAGAGAGACAGAGCATGAACGGGGAAGGGGCAGAGAGAGAGAGGGAGACACAGAATCGGAAACAGGCTCCAGGCTCCGAGCCATCAGCCCAGAGCCCGACGCGGGGCTTGAACTCACGGACGGCGAGATCGTGACCTGGCTGAAGTCGGACGCCCAACCGACTGCGCCACCCAGGCGCCCCGAAGGAAAGCATTTCTTAAGTAAACCGGGGACTCTTGCTTTTGGACGTTAGGATGCACTCTACCATCTTTGAAACTGTACATTTTTTCTCCCCAAGCAGAACTCTTATGAACATTTCCAAAAACTATGTACTTCATATACAGACATTTGAATTTTTAATTTAAATTAAATAAAATTTATTTGTTTTTCAAATACGTAAGCTCTGCACCCAAGGTTGGGCTCGAACTCATGACCTTGAGGTCAAGAGTCGCATCCTTCACCAGCTGAGTCAGCCAGGCAGGTGCCCCCAGACACGTGAATTTTTTGAATGTCCATTATGAACCGAAGTCTTTGCTGATCGTTAGGTGGGAAAGAGCAACCAGAAGCAGCCTAGGGAGAGTCGTCACATGTGCTGGGGTCACACAAAGCTGGGGCTTTGCCAGATGTGGTTTATTTATTAATTCTACGCACGCGGCATGCTTTTTGCTTATTTCTGTTCCACATCAGCATCGTCGGTGTATCTTCCTTACTTGGATTTGGCCTCTACTTGTAATCAACACAAGGGTTTAAAATAGTTCTATGTGTTTTAAATTGTAAAAGTATGCATATCTTTGGAAATAATTGTGCAAACAGTTGAAAATGAAAGGTTTAGGCTTCCTCCCCCATCCCAGTCACTGCAGGTAGCCCCTCCCATTACACCACCCAGTCAGTATCCAGTGGGAGAAGTCCATTTACTTGGAACAAGCTTGGGGTGCTGGTGTCAGAAGTAGAAGTTGGATTCAACGTAGGTACAACTGGCTTCTTCCGTTAAGCATATTTTTCAGATGTGTAACTGCATGTTCCATAAAAGAGCACACAGGGGCGCCTGGCTTCCTCAGTCAGTTGAGTATCTGACTTCGGCTTGGGTCACGATCTCATGGTTCGTGGGCTCGTGAGTTCGAGCCCCGCATCAGGCTCTCTGCTAGCAGTGCAGAGCCTGCTTCGGATTCTCCGTCTCCCTCTCTCTCTGCCCCTCCCCTGCTCATTCTCTCCTTTTCTTTCTCTCTCTCTAAAATAAAATAAACATTAAAAAAAAAAAGAGCATATAAAAAATAAAGAGCAAGGGCCCCTTTCTAGGGTCGGGCAGGAAATGCCCCAGGTAAGCCTGGAGCACACGTAAACCCAGACAGGAAGTGCCCGAACAACACAACGCCACCTCGATAGGCGTGTCAGGGGGGACACAGGAGCCACCTGAAGGGGCTCCCGGCCGCCAGAGCCGGATCGGTCCCAGCAAGAGGGAGGGCGTGTTGGATTATAGCCCACCGTGTAAAATAAACATGCACACGTCCAGACTGACATCAGCAAACAATCCAGACACGCCCTGATACGCAGACTGAATTTCTTCTCCGAAGGAGGGTCCCACATCGTCTACGCGGCTGCTCCGTCCCCGGGGGGCGGAGCCCACCTCCCCACTCCTCGGGCCACGGGCTCTGCACGGCGACTCCCTTCCACGGGGGTGCAGTGGGGGGAGGGAAGGAGTCACGTGGATGGGGACAGCCGGCAGACACACCTCCGCCAGGTGACCACAGCCAACATCAGCGGTGACAGGCCGTGCTGATGGCACCCGCCCGGGCCGGGTGGGAAGAGACGGGCGCTTCCCCCCAACAAGCCGCGACCCCAGTCCAGTCACGAGAAGCCATCATGCCGCTCCCACTGGGGGACATCCCCCCAGATCCCTGACTCGTCCACCTCGACACTGTCAGGGTCATCAGAGAAACTGTCACAGCCCAGAGGAGAAGCAGAGGGATGCGATCAAGGTCACGTGGTGTCCTGGACGGGGGCCCCAGGACAAAAGAAGGACATCAGGGGAAACTGAGGAAACCTGACTATAAGGCTCATTAGCTTAGTTAACAATAAAGTGTTAATATTGGCTCGTTAATTGTAACCAATGTACCATGTTAACGTAAGAAGTTTATAAAGGGGGAGCTGGCTGTATGTCATCTCCGTTTCTCTTTAAGTCTAAGATGGTTTTAAATTTATTTTTTTTCAACGTTTATTTATTTATTTTTGGGACAGAGAGAGACAGAGCATGAATGGGGGAGGGGCAGAGAGAGAGGGAGACACAGAATCGGAAACAGGCTCCAGGCTCTGAGCCATCAGCCCAGAGCCTGACGCGGGGCTCGAACTCATGGACCACGAGATCGTGACCTGGCTGAAGTCAGACGCTTAACCGACTGTGCCACCCAGGCGCCCCTAAGATGGTTTTAAAAAAGAAAGTCTCTTTTAAAAGATAGTGTTTTTAAAGAAGCTAATAATTCCTTAGAAGCTCCTTTTGTGTGCTCATCCTCTGCCCTAAGTATCGTTGGCTTTTGTGTTAACTGTCCCCTTGGTTCTCCTTGTAGATTGAACACTTTTGTTGGGTATTCTAAGCAGCTTATCCTTTGGTTTTGCCAGACAGACTCCACTCAGCAGTGAGGGCCCCTGGGCAAGGCGGGGGTCTTAGTGACCGCAAGTCCAGGGGCTTCCCTTGCAGGGCCCTCCTGGCCAGTGTCCTCACACATCTGTTAGTGTTTTAACTTGAGTCACTAGGCCTGCTGCCACCCGTGTCCCCCCCCCCCCCCCGCTTCTCCTCTCTCATACATGCCCTGTCCTGGGAGGCCTTGGAAGGCCTCGGGCACAGTTGTGATCTGGCTGAGAGGAAGTTGTGTTGGGTTGCATTTCGTGTTGGTTTAACGGGGTGCGCATCTGTGGGTGTGGTTACTTCCGGGTTAGGTGCTGCCCAGATGTTGGAAGTTTGCATTCTGTGGTTGTCCCGTGTAGTGTGGGGTGTGAAGGAGCAGGGCCAGAGGAGAGGGGCCCTTGCCCTCTGCACCTGTTTACCTTGGGACCCCAGGGAGGTAGTCAGAGTCCAGAAGAAGAGGGAGGACCAGGGCAGGGGCCAGCCTGACTGCTGCTGGGAGACGCGGGTAGTGGGGGTTGCACCAGGAACAGAGGTGTTTCTCAAGGAGGGGTTCTCCGAGAGCTTCGAGATGGGACTCCCGTCCAACTGGCTCGTAGTCAACTGCGGCAAAGTTGAGATGGTCTGTTCTGGCCGAGTTGGACAGACGTGGCATTGCAGGGGACACCGCGAGGGGCTCAAAGCAGAGAAGTGTGGGCGGGGGTGAGCGGGGGCAGGGCTGTCCCCATGAGCGCCCCGGAGCCTGCCCCGGGTCCTTGCTCAGCACGCTCGCTGCCCCATACTTCCTCCTGCGTGTCTTCTTGAGGGGACTGCTGGCTGCCGGGAGTCGTGGTTTTTATGACATTAACATAAAGTTGGCATTTTTTTCCTCGGGGGGAAATAACCCTGGATGCAGTACACACGAGTCAGACCCCAGGGTTAGCGCGGAGACAAAGCGAGGGGACGTGGGTGTCGGGTTCACGTCCTCGGTGATTTTCTGTTATGTTTTAGGTGCATCTTTGGTCCTTTGAATTTTTGATATTTGACTGTGTCACTTGTGATGTTTTAGAGATTTGGTCTCATTTTGGCCTTTTCAGTGTGATGAAAAGAGATAGATGGCCTGGTTTCTCTATTTTCTTCAGGTGCCCCCTTACAGTGTCAGTGGTTCTCAGGTCACACATCACTGAATATGTTTTAAATGAGACCACCTGTAAGAGTTAGGCGTAAGGAAATCTCGAATCATTTGAACATTGTGCAGATAAAAAAGCAGCCTAACATTGCGCTGTTCCTGCCCTTGCCCCTAAACTTCCCTCGTATGAGTACACGTTTGTGGGTCGTACGTGTATTTCGAGAACTGGGCTCCTTCACGACAACGTATGGGGCTGTGGGAAGGTGCAGGAAGGACCTGGTAGTGTGGCCTGCTGGTCTTCAGACGTGCTAGAAACCCACCACGTGCAGGCCTTCTGACCTTGTGGGGTGAGTTTTCCTTCCACAGCGCGCCCATGTCTAGGACTTGTGGCTGAGATCGGCCTCTGCTTTTTCGGTCTGGCTTGCACTGTTGTCTCTGTTCTGTGAAACGACTGTGCAGGGGGGTCAACGGTCTGGCTGGGAAACTCTTCCGTGAGAAAAAGGCCACCTTAATGTCATTTCACGTTTTAGAATTCCTTGCTTCTTGAGTTGTTGATGAAGTTGTTCTAAGATTCTCAAGTGTTACCGGTAGGATTTCAAGCTTTCAACGCTGTTGCCTTTCGTCTTTTTCTTTTCCACGTTGCCTTTGATTCCTTTGCCTTTATTGCAATTGTATCCTGTAACAACAGGCTTAGTAAATTCCTTTTATTTTTTAAGTTCCCCTTTTTCACTTGGCCATGATGCCTGCTGATTTTAAAGCCCTTTTATGATATTTAACCAAGCTCTCTGTGTTCAGTGTGGGTCGTGGTCATGTTCATTGTTGCAGCCTAGACTAATGTGTTGAGTTAAATATAGGCTGTCAATTAACTAACCATTCTGAACGCGTTCATTATCGTTTCTCTGAGGCCGTCCTAACCATGTGCACTAGAGACAGGTTTGTGGATGTGCATACCATGGTATCTGGGTTGAGCTTCCCAGCCGCGCGGCTCCACGTAAAGTCGGGGAGGGCCCCGGGGAAGCCGAGGGCCTCGGGTGTGTTTGCCGTCTGCCCCTCTTTTCTCTCATCCTTCTAAAAACGAGTGACTTGGGAATTAGTCCAAACAACAAATTAGCCAAGAGTGAATTTTCCCAGCCATGTGAAGGGAGTTTAGCCTGCTCTACTCTCACAAGCCCGGTTTGGTGCCGAGGTGGATTAGGGTCCTTCTGGTGGGAGGTACTCCGAGCCAGGGGTGCGCGCGATGACAGGCCCCTCGTAAGTGGGAGGCGCGTGGCTGGGGGCGGAGCGGGTGTGACACCTGACTGTTGGGATACTGAAGTAATGAAATGGGGTTCAGGCGTCCATTTTGTGTTTTTTCCAAATTCCAATAAAAAAGAAACGTTTAGCCACCTAAGTATCTCTTTTTCAGGACTCACAAACGTCAGTTGTTCAGTTTGTTTTAGATGGAAGTTCTGTTTTTGTCTGTGAAAGAAGTCTTATCCACGGTTTCAACGTGGGCCGGAAGGGCGAAGACGTTGAGGACCTAGCCCAGCGTGGTACGTCTCGGTGCTAATTTGTCCTCCCTTCACGCTGTCCTCCCCACAGCAGGATGAGATACTGGACGCTGCCGAGGCCCCAGGGCAGGGCAGGGCAGGGCAGAAGATGTGCAGTTTCATTAAAAATTGTAAATGGGACCCTAGGGGCGCCTGGGGGGCTCAGTTGGTTAAGTGTCCCAACTCTTGATTTCAGCTCAGGTCATGATCTCGAGGTTTGTGAATTCAAGCCCCATGTAGTTGGTCTTTGTGCTGACAGCTTGAAGCCTGCTTGGGACTCTCTCTCTCCCTTCTCTCTGCCCCTCCCCCGCCTCAAAAATAAATAAACTTAAAAAGAATTTCAAGGGGGATCCTAACGTTCTTACCAGCCAGGTTGAGGAGAGGACAAGAGGAAACGAAGGCGTAAAATGTGGAATAGCCTAGGTAAAATGATCCGTTTGCAGGATACTCAGGAAACCCTAGAGAGGGTCCTGTCCAACGGAACCTCCCGCAGCAGCGTGCTGTCCCGTACAGTGGCCACCACGTGGGACCGCACAGCCTCAGAATCAGCGGTTAAAAAAGCTCACATAATAAAAACTAGTTAAGGCAGCAGAAATAAAAATGTAACATACAAACATCAACATAACGTTCGTACTCACAAACATAACCAGTTAGAAGGTATTTGGGGGAGGCAGCCCCATTCACGACAGCAACAAAAGAGAAGCAGTACTCACGAATGCGTGTGGTAAGAGCTGTTGAAAAGTGAAGACCGTTCGGAAACCTCTTGAGAAAGACACAAAAGGAGCCCTGAGCAGAGGGAGGGCCCCGTTCTCGGTTAGCTTGTCACGGCATCATTGCAATGGCACTTCTCCACCAGCTTCATGCACACATTTAATGGGGTTCCCATAAAAATATGAGAGCAACAGGAGTCATTATTTCCCTGGATCCTAAAATTGACACGGAAAAACAAGCATGCACAGATACCCAGAAACGCAGAAGAGAACGGCTGGGGGGCCCGGGGGTGGGGTGGGGAACATAGCCCGTCCAGACTTTAAAACACACCGTAAAGCCCCTCGACGTAAAGGAGCATGACGATGGCGCGGCCAGCGTGGTAGGCGGCTCTGGAACAAGCCCGAGTACCGGTGGGAACGTAACGTACGATTCAAGTGGTATCTCCGATTGCCGGGTCACAGGGGACTTTTTCAAAGGGACTTTGGGACAGCTGAACACCGTTTTGTGAGACACAGCGTCGGGTGTCTGCCTCACGCCACGTGCGGGAGTAAGCGCCAGGCGGGTCAGGGAGCTAACTGTGCAAGATGAAACTATTCAAGTGTTTGACAAGAACACAGCTGCATATGACCTGCGTGTTGGGCGAGGCTTTTAAAAGTATAGCTGAACATTCAGGTTCACCCAAAGAAAAGATGGTCGAAACGGACTGAAAATATACGACGACAGTGAAAAACTGCCTACCCGCACAAACCAGCAACAGAAGAATCTACGTAAAGTCAAAAGACGAAAGAATCGGTTGTGAGAAAATTCTTGGTGCTGTGCCACACATATTCAAAAATCTTGGGGGAGCAAAGACCAAAATCCTGTAGGAAAATAGGCAAAGGCACAAAGAGACGTGCACGTATGCACTTGTGCACACTTATGCGTGCACACACGTGAAAATGGCCCTTCAGCGTCCCTGAGATACGGGTCTTCGCTCATCACATTGGCGAACAAGCCACCTCTTGAAAGCCGTCACCAGTGCGTGTGCCTAATCGGAAATGACGTGTTAAGCAAAGCAGGCGGGTGTCTTCGGCTCCTTGGAGAGTGTTGACGTTTCTGGCTGTTAATCTCTGAGCTTACTCGCATGCGGTATTCTTTAAAGTGGACTTGACGAGAAAACCACAGTTCTGCCTCTAGACACCTTAGGGTGTGGGCACTAACCACGTGGAGGCAGTGGGTTTTGGGGAACCTGCCAGGTGTCCTTGTAGCTCCCTCACTGGCCCTGTGGTTCCTCTGGGCTGTTTCTTCTCTCCTCCAAACCCCACCACGCCTCATCCCTACACTGAGGGATTGTTAACTCTGGGGATGTCTGCCCTGCTGCCTGTTTTCTCAGGGTGTCCCTGTGTGCATTTTGGATGTCCCAGCCCATTTGACGGGGAGGTGTCTGAGGGAGACGAGAGCTCGGTGAGAAGGCAGTGCTCTGTCTGCAGGCCGTGTGGTTGTGGCCCCACTGCACCATCACAGGCTGGGTCGCCCACCTTAGTGGGACCTGCCCTTCGGTGGCAAGGCCAGCCGTGTGCAGGCGGTGCCGAGAATGTGGGCCTCGTGAAGCTGGGGTCTGTCTTGGGGATCTGGACTGAGGAAGTCAGAGGGAGAAGAGGAGAGACACACAGGAAGACTTGGAGAGCAGGGCAGAACCCCTGCTCTGGGCTGTGCCGGAAACCAGTTCCTGAGCCACAGGCCTGGCCCTCCCACCACCAGGTGACAACAGACACCCCCTGCTGACAGTAGAGTGCGTTCTCTGCTCCCAGGTTTTTGTTAAAGGCTGAATTGTTTTAATTTAGAACCTAATTGTGTGGCTCCCAGTGTGGATCTAAGAGCACATGGTCCTTTCCTCTGCTCGAGTGCGGTCTACACAGAGAAGATAGCCTCGCGGGGGCGAGGACACGGCGCGAGCGCGTGTCCTGCCTCCAGTCCTCTTGAGTCCAGTGGGGCACGAGGGGTGGGTCCCAGGCCAAGGCCCCTACAGGCTGGGAGGCGCTCACCTGCTCGCCGGCGGGTGGACGGGAGGGTCAGCGTCGGCCCCGCCAGCTGCTGGGGGCTCCCGAGCCACCGCCTCCCACTTGGGTTGGCGTGAGCCACGGGACAGTGAGACACGACAGCAGCCACACTCGGCGGTCAGGGAGGGGGGACGGTGCCTGCCACACAGCGAGTCCTGATATTTTACTGGCCCCTTTTTAATTTATTTTTTATTTTTTAATGTTTGTTTATTTGCGAGAGAAACAGACAGAGCGTGAGTGGGGGAGGGGCAGCGAGAGAGCGAGACACAGAGTCGGAAGCAGGCTCCAGGCTCCAGGCTGTCAGCACGGAGCCCGACGCGGGGCTCGAACCCATGAACCACGAGATCACGAGCCCCCCAGGCGCCCCCACTGGCCCCTCTTTGGTAGCCTGCTTGGGGTTTGCTCACTCGGACCTTTCCTCATTGGTGACCTTTGACCATCTGGAGGATGTGGTTGTGCGTTTTCTTCACGTGGTGCGTGTGCAGGACGTTAGCCGTGTTAGGGGCCTACGGGGCACTGGCCGCTCTCCCCTCCACCGTGGCTCTTACTGCTGAGGCCTTGCTGCCCCGGTTCTGTACTGCTCCTGTCGCCACAGCTGCCCTGCCAGGAGCCGTGCCCTGGCTGGACGGCCTCAGCCCGGTCGCCTGGGCCGGTGCGGCCGGGCTGCGCGGTAAGAGGAGCCCTGTCCTTTAAAGGCTGTGCTGGCACAAGCCGGTCAGAGCTGGCAGAAGTGCCGTGCTCTCGTTGACTGGCATCTGCCTGCTCTTGGCCCGAGGACCTCAGACTTCATTTAATTTGGGGGACCGAGTGGACATCAAGGCCTCATTCTGAGTGGCCGCTGCGCAGGGGGTCCTGGGGACCCTGACTCGGGCCCTGATACCCTACCCACCTCCCTGCGCTGCTTTAACAATTGACATTTAAGGTGGTGCCACTAGCCGCACGTGGCTTTTTACATTTAAATTAAGCAGAAATGCGAGTTCACTAGCTCAGCTGCACTGGTCAAAGCAGGGACAGCACAGGGACAGCAGGAAGCCTGCGCCGCAGGGCTGGCGGGAGACCGAGGGCAGGTCCGGGGCAGGGCGTGGCAGCCGCCTTCTCTGCACCTTGCGCCCTTTCCGGGCGTGGCCTTGCCTCTCTGACGCCTTCTCTTATTCGATTGCACGCTTCATCACGGGACATTCAGACGCCAGAGACGAGAAAAAGAAACGGAGGAAGTCGTCTCACCCCTCTGACACCCCGTGTCACCGTCTTGGGCGGTGCCTTCACGTGTGTACACGCGTGCACGCGGGCGTCACCGGGTGCGGATGTCACTTTATATCTGTTCGCTCATTTGTTCTCTGCAGCCTCAGGACGTGAGCACTGCTGACGTTCGGCGCTCGTGATGGATGACGAACCGAGGCGACTCGCTGAGCTGCTGCCCGACACGCACAGCCCTCGGGGCCGCGCTGGGGCCCGCTCGGCCCCTCGGGCTCTGGGGTTCGTGTGTCAGCCGCCGGTCTGGCCGCTGCCTCCGAGGGAGCGGGCATGCGTGCACATACACGTGTGTGTGTGTACATCTGGGTGTGTGTGCATGTGCACAACCATGTGCGTGCTTGGGCCCGTGTGTGTGTGTGTGTGTGTGTGTGTGTGTGTGTGCATGTATACACCGCGTGGGTTCTTGGGCCTGGGTGTGTGTGTGCCTTTGTGTGCGCGTGCACACCGCGGGGGTGCTTGGGCCCAGATGTGTGTGTGTGCGTGCGTGTCGCGTGTGTGTGTGTGTGTGCCGGTGGGGACTGCCACATCCTGACTTGGGAGCAGGTTCCCGTTTTGCGAGCCGGTTGGATGGCCGCGAGCCGGTCACCCCGCGCCCCGTCTGGCCTCGCCGCTCTGCTCGCCGACCCCGGGCGCCCTCCTGGCACTGACCGTTGGTGAAGGGTGGGTGGGTGGCTGCAGTGTCCTCAACCTAGTGGCACACCTTTGGGGGTTTCCAGGTTTGCGGATGTCATGCCCCGGGGTGCTTTGCTCCGCGCGCCACAGGAAAGCCAGCTCGAGCTAGTTGTAAGTAAAAACGCCGTATTTTCCCCCGACGCCCTCCTTCGGAGCTCCAAGTAGACGTTCGCAGGAATGAGACTGTCTGTCGGTCTGTGGCTCTCACCGGTGCCGTGAGCAGTTCTCTCTCTTTATGCTCCTGTCCTTCCAGGTGTTTGGTGGAAACGGAACACAGCAGAGGAGGGTTGCCAGCTGGCCCCGTTTCAGCTGGAAGTCAGATGTGAACGTGTATTTTTACCCCACAGCCCTTTCTCCAGAAAGCTCACACTTCCTTTATTTTTAACTTTAGCTTTCTGCTCTGTTGGCTAGTACAGGGAGGAGAGGAGCTCAAATTAGTTAGCTTGCTTTGTATTTATTTTTACTTGACCTTTTCACTTCTAAATTTTGAGAAGAAAATGTGAGATTCTCTTCCCCGCATCATCTTCTTCCCCGAGGAGAAGCCACGGTCAGTAATTGACTGTGAAGGTGGCGAAGGTTACCCCAGGACAGCACGTCTAGCATTTTCCGTTCATGAAACAAACTTTCAAATGTTAATCTGTTTATTCTATGAAATACTTATCAATGCCTTTTCCAACTTCTTTGGCAAGTAGTACCTGCGTATCCCAAGGAACTTTTGTGTTTCCAGGCAGTCTGGCAGGTTCTCAGCACGGGGGTGGGGCGGGGGGACGTGGGGGGGGCGTGCGAGGCACGTTTTGTCAGGGAGCCAGGTGAGGCAAGAGTGGGGAGACTTTGTTCATTATTTGGTTTGTACGCTTTTCTTTGAAAACCGAACTAAGGCCTCGTCCCTGACAGGAATCTGTTTTAATTCCTGGGAGGTTAAACTGCTCGCCTATGGCAGCCTGAGGAATAACCCTAATGTCTTACCCGTGTATCCATCCCTCTGGAAATTCTAAGGGTCGGGTTGGGTCGCTGCTACCTTTCCTGTTTCTAGTTACAGTTGCGGTCAGGATCCATTTTATTTTGAGTACATAATTTATTTTTTGCCATTCTTTTTAAAAGGTAATACGTAAACGTATTAAATCAAATCTTCTGTAAAGTGTTAGGAAAACAGACATTCCTGTCCTGCTTCATAGAAACGAGCCGTGCGTCAGCTTTTACTCTGCTGGCAGACGCCTGCAGGTGCTGCGCGGGGACCGCTGTCCTGGTCCAGCCCCCGGGATGCTCGGGTGCCCGTCACCGCCTCAGGAGGCGGCACGGAGGCCTCTCCGCCTCCCACCCCTCCGCAGGGGCTTTGACCGCCGGGAGCAGTGCCACACGCGGGAAGGTACGCGGAGCCGAAGGGCCGGTGCTCCCAGAGCCAAGCTCTCGCACCCCTGCTCGGCATCGACCGTCTTCTGTTCTGGAGGGTGCACCGTGGCGTCCCGTGCTCCCATTGCCCGTGAGACCGAGCACTTCTTCCACGTGCTGCCTGGTCACGGGGCCCAGCCGGAACTTGTGTCACCAGGGAGGAGGGCGGGTGGGGGGACGGTGCTCTCTGCCACAGCTGGCGTCACACCTACACGTTTTCTCGAAAACAAGCAAACCTGTTTCCCTCGTGAGCGAAAGGAATTGGCTCGCTTCTGTGTGGCTACAGATATAGCTAGAATCAGTGTCTGAGACCGGGTGACTCCGCCGGGCTCTGCCTCGGTGCCTTCTGGCCTTGCCTGTCCCCTTCAGGTTTCAAGGAGACATAAATACTTTGAGACCTGAGCACACATGGGGCAACTTCCCTGGAGATCCACCTCCCTTCCCTGCGCTCTGGGACTGCTCGCAGCGCTGCTCTCCCCTTCCTCCCGGGCCGCCTGGGCGGGGGCCGGGCGGTCACCGGGGAGCCCTTACCTCAGGTTCACCTCCAAGCAGAGCTGCTCCGCGAGACGCGCCTTCTGTTCTAAGTGCGGTTGGGTGGAAAGAGGCGCGAGGATCGTCCGCCTGCTGTGAGGTGGGCAGGGGGGTGGCTGGCAGTCCTCCGTAAGCCCCTCTCTCACCTCTGGTTTGGGGACACGGGCTTGTATTAAAGTGGGTGGCCGGGCAGTATACTGCTGCAATAGGGACACTTTTGAGAGTGAAAGGGCCTGCGGTTAGTAATTACCACAAGATGCGGCGGTGAACTGGACGTCCTGGGCAGACGGGCCGTGATCCCAGAGCAGCCATCCCCGAGGCCCTGAGGGTCACCAGGTGGTTGACAGATGAACTATGAGTCGTAAAGGGTCCTGTTTGTCTCCTGTGCCACAGCCGGGGGTTGGGGGGGGGGCGGAGCTCCCGTGCGTCCCTTGTGCCACAGCCCAGAGGGGCCTCCCATGTGTCCCCTGTGCCAGCCCAGAAGGAGGGCACCCATGCGTCCCCTGTGCCGCAGCCCAGAGGTGCCTCCCGTGTGTCCCCTGTGCCAGCCCAGAGGTGCCTCCCGTGTGTCCCCTGTGCCAGCCCAGAGGTGCCTCTTGTGTGTCCCCTGTGCCGCAGCCCGGGTCGGGGGGCTACAGGGGTAACAGAAGGTCTGCAGCTGGAGGCAGAACCTCTAGTATTTCAAGCATCATCTTTGTACCGTTTAGCTTATTTGTCCATGAGAAAGGGATCTACCTGCCTTGCTTGAGTCCCTTCCCTAGGGCTAGTTGGGGGAATAAAATGTGTTAATAAAATTTGAAAATATTTTGTAAGCTGTTAATGATTCATTTTGCCCTCAATTCTTTCCTTGCCTATTTTTAAAGGGTCTTGAAAGGAGGTGCCTGTAGAACTTGGTCTCTTAAACCTGGCGCCCTTGATCCTGCCTAGGAAGGTGCCCCGGGGAGGCTGAGCCCGTCTGCCCGGTGCTCCGGGATGTGGTCCGCGGCCTCGCCTGCCAGGCTCCTGCCCGCCTGGCGTGTGCCTGACCTACTGAGAGGTTTGCCATCCGTCACCGTATAAACGAGCTGCCCACGGTCGGCACGGTTGCAGCCCGTTAGCTCTTCCTTGCCAAGTGCAGGGGTCAGTTTAGCTTAGCCACTTTATAAATTTTTCAGAGATTTCAAGTTGGAAGTCGCAATTGGCTTTTACTTTTCTAAGCGATCCACTGTTATGATTAGTCATGTACACATATCACAGATGAGAAGATGAATGTTTAGTTAGTTAAAAGTACTTTTAAACAGCTGCTGAAGGACTAGAATTCTTTTGTAAATCGAGAAGCATGTGATCTCACACGGTCGCGGCTTAAAGTTTCCTTTTAATGAATGTTAGGATTAGTAGACATACCCCGCGTACCAGTCACATTAGCACCTAAACAGCAGGCGCTCGCCACGGGCCTGAGGGCGGGGGAGGCTCTCTGTTCCTCCCTTAAAAGGCCTGCAGCCCTGTGGCTGGAGCAGCAGTAGGAAGGGAGCGGAGTTGATCAGGCGTGTCGGGAGGACGCGGGGGCATTGCCGTGCCCGTGGCAGGCGTGGGAGATCCGCTGTAATGGCCTTTTCCACGGAGCCCACTGCAACCCCAGGGCGTGTGTCAGGACGGTGCTGGGTTTGGTCCTGGAGGCGCCGGGGTGAGGCCATCTGACCGTCTGGGGGCCGGGGGCCTCCTCACTCACTGGGAGAACTTTGCGAGCGCAAGGTCTTCCCAGAGGAGGTGGGGCGTGAGCTGAACCTTGTACAGGTGTGATCACGCTGAAACAAACCTGAAGACCGTTTGTCACTTAGCTGTTGATGATGACGGGGTGTCTGGGCTCCCTGGTCGGCTCCAGTCCGGTTGCAAAGTACTGGTTTAGGTGGCTGTTACTGTCCCGTTAGCAGCCAGCAATATTGAGCATTCTGTTCAGTCCTTTGAAATAATCCCGTGCGGGAGGCACTGCCGGCAGCCCCGGATCCCGGGAGGGGAAGCCCGAGGCACCGGGCGCTGGGGAGCTGGACTTTCAAGCAGACGAGCCCAGCTCCGTTGCTAACTGCGGGCGTGTGGGTCCCAATGTCGTGTACAGAGGCCAGGGCTTGCCGGGCAGGGGGGCCCGGAGCTGTTCCTCAACAGCAGCCACCGTAAAGCAGGGCGGCCTTTGGGAGGCACGCTTCTCCAGCTCGCGGTCCAAACCTGCTCACAAGCGAGCTTTGTGGGGGCCCAATCAGCTGGTGATGGACGGCATTGTGAGCTTAGTCCTGTTTCCTCCTCCCAGAAGTGCAAAAGTGCATGATTTTGGATGTCTGATCTCCTGCGGTGGTCAGGAGGAGGTGACGCACTTGAGTCCTGATGTCCGGCTGCCGGCCACAGAGTTGGGGCCGGTGGGCAGGTACGGCAGCTGTGTGGCACGCTGGTGTCATCGCTGGGCGCTCGGGTTGGGGTGGCGGGCAGCTCCCGCGGAGGCTCTGGGTGGCCCGCGTCCCCCCCGGCAGGGCACAGCCGGAACCCGCTCAGAGGTCACACGGGGGCGGCAAATGCAACCACACGCCGTTCACCTGAGTCGTGTAGTTAAGGTTGTGACTTCCTGTGGGCACGCGTCTTTGGCCTCAACGGGAGTCAACCCCTTTTCCCGCATCCTTGGGGTTTGAACTTTGCGTAGTCATTACGTGAGTTTAGTTGTAGAGAGAGCTGGTTTTATTTGTAGCCGTGAAACCCCAGCGTTCCTGCACGAGTCCTGCCCTCTGCGCGCAGCTGTGACGTGTGAGGGGTGTGCGAAGAGGGGGTGCTCGCCCTCCAGCTTCACCCGCCGCACGGCCTGCAGGGCCGTTACCTAACCCACTGTCGGGGCGGTGAGCCCAAGAGCCCTGGCCTTGCTCGGTGGGGGGGGGGGGGGGGGGGGGTGGTTTCAGTGTCTCTCCGAAGGTCTGGGGCAAGGGTACCCGCCTAATTAAGTGTTAGGGACGAGGACTCCTCCTTCAGAGGGCTTTGTGTGATCCTTTCCTGCAGAGCCAAAAGCCGAAGAGCCCTATTTGCCACATGGCCTCTTCGTGTAAGGAGCTGGTGCTGGCTTTACCGGTGGAGACTGGGTCCTTGGCGCGAGGGTGGGTGCCGGGGGGAAGGACAAGTGCTTTCTGGGGGTGCCGGGGAAGATGGCCTGGGCTGCGGGTCCCCACGTCCTCCTGTCCTCAAGACCAGCGCCCCTGGGGCTCAGCACAGGACAGCTGCTGGTTGGAGCTGTTTTATCACAGGATCCGTCTGGGAATTGGCCTTGTCTGAGGGGAGGGGTCCGGGCAGGCCCTGTGCCTGAGCTCGCTGGCAGCGTCTTTGAAGGACGCTTCTTGTCTCTGAGTTTCTCGTAAGAGATTTTATGTTTTATTTGAAAACAAAATATGCTCACCGTACACTGGGCGTACTTTGCGCAGATGCAAAACAGGAAGAAAGAGGCACCGTTAGTCTCATTGCCTGGTAGCAAATATTGGTGACACTTTCTGGGGTTCCCTGGGGTCTTTTTTATACGCAGATGTATCATTCATCCCGCCGACATGGCGGATGGCCTGCTGTCACTCTGGATTTCCGCAGGCCTCCTCGGGTCACCGGAACAAGACGCGGTGCAGGTTAGCAAAGAACGGCCGGCCCGGGGGGTAGGGGTCTATGTGCTGTTTTTCCCCGGAGAGATTTCGCTGCACGTGTTTTCGGTCCACGCTGTGATGATCCCGTGTGGAGCGGCAGTGCTGTTGAATTCCTTGGCTGTTTTCCGCTCAGGACACAGGTAGTGGACGCGCCTCTGTGGGGCGCTGCTCCTCACCCGGTTCTTCTCTGCGGGACGTTTACCCCCTGCAGAAAAGAGAGGGCATGTGCACGGGCGAGCAGGGGAGGGGCAGAGAGAGAGGGAGAGAGGATCCCAAGCAGGTCCGTGCTGTCAGCGTAGAGCCCGATGCGGGGCTCGAACCCACAAAACCATGAGATCGTGAGCTGAGCAGAGATCAAGAGTCAGACGCTTAACCCCCTGAACCCCCCAGGCGCCCCCTCTCCTTTAGTGTAGGGGGATCTCTAACACATAACCTCGTTAGTCATGGAAAACAGAGGCCCCAAGCCCCACTCAGAAGACCTCCACTTCCTGATGCCTGGTAAGCAAGCCCACCCGCAGAGGTGCCGAGAACCAGGACCGGAAGCCCCCGTCTGGAGGCCCTGCCACCACACCAGCATGCTCCCCTGTAGCAGAGGCGCCTCTTCTGGCCCGTTGGCCTTTTTGGGTTGTTTTGATGTATGGGGCCAAAGGGTGGGCGGTCGTCCTGAAGGGAGCAGGTGCCCAGGCCAGGGAGGGCTCAGAGCACCTCCCACACCCTGCTTATCTGTTCTTCCCCTCCTGCCGTCCTGGTGATTCAGGCGCCCCCCCACCGAGCCATGAACTGAGACTTTCGTCTCCTGGGCTGGGAAGATGTGGGTGCTGCCCCTGACACCAGGGCCACACGCCCTGCTGGACCCGAATGCGGGAGAGCAGGTGCAGCAGAGCAATGCTCTCGAGTGCTCGCCCCCGTCCCCGCTTTGTGTCTCTGTCTCTGTCTCCACCTCCAACCCCCCCGCCCCCCAGTTGCCTTCTCTCTGGAGACACAGAGCTCATTCCTAGTGTTGGGAGCATTGGGTCCCTCTGGGAATGGTTGTACGACAGTAAAGTGTAGCTGGATAGGGAGAGCTCCCTGGCCTACTTAATGAGTTGTTTTAATGTTTGCAGTGAGGTTTAATTTCCCATAAAACGTTAGATTATTCAGAGTTCAAAAAAATAATGTTTTCCCTCAGGTCGTAAAAATGTTTTCACTAATGTTTACTAATTCACTTTACAAAGTAAGATGAAGGGTTTTAAAATATAAAACAAACTATTCTTTTTAAGAAAATGTTTATTTATTTTTGAGAGAGAGAGTCCTAAGCAGGCTCCACCCTATCAGCACAGGGCCCAACATGGGGCTTGAACCCATGAACTGCGAGATCATGACCTGAGCTGAAACCAAGAGTTGGGTGCTTAACCGACTGAGCCACCCAGGCGCCCCCAAAGTAGTCTTTCTTAAAGCCAGCTTTTTTGAGACATAACTGATAACAAAACACTGCACATATTTTAAAGTGTGAAATTTAGTAAGTGTTGAGACACTGGTGAGACCACTGTCACGGTGAAGATGGTGAGCGTGCCCATGGCCTCTGAAGGTCACTTGCACCCCCGGGACCCTCTCCCCCCACCCCCACCCCCCGACCCCCACTCCTCACTTTCTGTCTCTAAAGATCCCTTTGCATTTTCTAGAGCTCCCTATCACTGGGGCCAGACAATAGGTACTGTTCTGGTCTGGCTTCTTTCACTGCTCGGCGTTACTTAGAGATTCATCCGTGTTGTATCTGTCGTAGTTCATTCTAAAGTGGTCTTTCCTCTTACTTGCTAAGGACATGGAATATCCTCGGAATATATTCAATTCAGTGAGTAGAGGAAATGGCAAAGTCCATTTTGGTTGGTCTCTTAAGACCAAAATGCCGGGGAACGGAAAGGAGGGCAAACGGGGCTAAGGCGGTCTGAGCGGCGGCCCCAGGGTCCCGTGGGAGCGGCGCCTTGCACTTGGGTCTTCCCGGCTGAGGTGAGTCCCACGTCTGCGCCTCGGATGCTGTCCCGCTTGCTCTTGCCGGACTGGCCCCTGCTCAGGGGCAGCGAAGCAGATGTGGCTCTGCTGTGCAGACTGCTTCCTCAACTGAATTTAAATAATATAAAAAAACTTAAATTAAACCACGGCCTCTGGCGAGACCGTTATTTCCTCCTGCATTTCTTTTCCTTTACAGAAGCAGCAAGTGCAACGGAGCCTTGTGCCCTCCTCCCCAGCCTCTTTGTTAAGCACTGACTTCTTGAAGGTACCTTCATGGCCAGTTCCCTGCTCTGGGGATTCACAGTCTAATATCTGAATGTTCTTGCATGTAAAGGGTTCATTATTATGTTACCACGTAAAGACTTTACCTCTCCCCGTAGTATTAAACTAGGATCGACTTTACCCTTCTGAAACCTCAGGTAGCCAGGGAAGGTCTGGTCACTGTGGAAGTTGAAACATCAATGACTGTAGTTAATCTACTTGGAAGGTTTTTGCAGCTCAGGACAATTGAAAAACACCTGTCTTCTCAGATTTCCTCTTTTCTTCTGATTTTCTCATGTCATTGAAAACTCCATCCACCCCTTTGACAGAGTCGGGATCCTTGGAGTCACCCACCGGTGGTGTTCTCCACGTGGTCATCCCTCTGTCCCTGGCTGTCCTCCCCGCCTCGGGTCTCAGCCCTCCAGCCGTTGCCCACACAGCCAACAGAACCGTCTTTCTGAAAACACGCCGGGTCGCTGCTTCTTCCTGAGGTGCACGTTCGGTGCCTCCTGCCGAGAGGCCTCCCAGCCTCCTCCTCACCAGAAGCCTCGTGATGGGCCCTCCTGTGTGCTCATCTCAGCTGCGGGGCCTCGCTGTGTCCTTCCGGAGCCCCCGGGCTCACGACTCAGGCCCCACTGGTGGCTCTGTGCTCGCTTCCCACCGGCTTCTGGTCCTGCTTCTGGGGGCACCGATTTTTAGGACTGGCTAAGCACTTAGAATGGAAACCATATCAGAAGTGAGGAAGAATGCTTCCTTGTCTTAGCATCCTTCCGTTGACCGCTGATCTGATCTGATTTTCTTCACTTGTCTTGAGCAAATTGAGCCTTTGTATCTTGAGATAATTGGTGTCGGCAGACATCAGAGTCTACTCAGTTGAGCGTTTCTGTTTCACTGCTTACTCTTATGATGGTTTTGTGCATCTACAAGGTAGGAAATGGGAGTATTTAGCCCTGATTTCCAGAGTCTAATTGAATTATAATGATAAATATCACCTTAAAAGCAAATGCAATTGTTTCATTTAACCAGTGCAATTCTTATTGGCACAGCAGACCCATCAGGTGTTGAGTGACCCAACTGGTCCCACACTTGCGGTCGGTGCGAGCATGCCGAATCCTGTACGGCCCCTATGTTATCAGCTTCGCCGTGGCATTTGAGTTTCCTTTTGTTAGCAGGTAGTTGGGTACAAATCCTTTGCAGAGACCAGTGTGGCTAATTCGGGGTCATCCTGTTTTCAGAGGACGCGGTCCTGAGCCCAGGAGCAGTCACTGTGAGAAAGTTCCGGAAAGGCGCCGGTGCCAGCTGAGCTGGGCTGCCCTGCGGACCCCACCCCCACTCCAGCCCCTTCGGGCTCTCGGTCACCTAATTCCCTGTCTACGTCTCAGGGACGATCCAGGCGCGCTGAGAAGGGGCTGGATTAGACCTCAGCCCCGCTTGGCCCACTCGCCCGCTCGCCCGTGAAGCACGGTCTCCCTGTGCTGCTTCCTCTGCGGTTTCTCTCGCCGCCTGGCCCGGCTCCCTGGCCTGTAGCCGTCGGCACGGGCAGCCCCTCAGCTCCCTTCCTCCTGCCGCAGGTGCTTGGTGGGCTGTGCTGTCGTCGGTGGCCTCACGTGAGCAAGGGCGGGGTGATGGCGGGGGCCCCCCGCGTCTGCGCTGCGCTGCTGTGTCGCATCCGCGCTGCTGTGTGGGGCCGGGCGCTGCTGGCCTCTGTCGGGTCCCGGTGCCTCGTCGTGTCCTAGCACGTCTGTGTCGTGGGCTGGCTCGGTCCCACAGAAGAGTGCCTGGGTAGGACAAGTCCAGTGTGCCCACGTGGCCGTCGCCCAGGTCGGTCCCGGACACCGCGTGGGGTGGCCCCCTCGTGCTCCTGGACGGCGCCCGGTCCCCGCAGCCACGCCCGTTCTGGGGCGCCTGGGAAGCCTCTGGACAGTAGTGTGGCGGCTGCGGCAGCTGGGTTCCGTGTGCCCACCCGTTTGCCCGTGCCCGCAGGAAATCCAGCCAGCCGGATGCCAGCTTCAGAAAGATGGTGGGGTCGAGTTTGCTGGCATTTTCTTCGGGGCGTTTTTACATCTGTATTCGTGAGACAGTTTGGCTGACGCTGTACGTGATTATTTCCTGACTCTGGTCTGTCATCGAGTCAGATTTTCTCTTTCCTCCTGTCAGCTTTGATAAACTGTTTTTCTTGGAATTTGCTCATTGTACCTAAGTTTACAAAATTTTCAAAATAAAGTTCTTAATACTCTCTTATATGTGTAATGTTGCGAGAATTCGGAGTGATAATTCTGTTCTGGTATCTCTTGCTGCCTAACATCCCCCCCCCCCCCACCAAGACCCCAACTTCATGGCCTAGAACAGCCACCATTTGATTATGTTCATGACCCAGACAGGCCGGAAGCAGGGCAGGGCACGGTCTGTCTGTGCCCCTGGCACTGGGGCCTCGGCAGTGGTCCTTCAGATGGCTGGAGGTGGCTGTGTGTCTGCAGTGATGGTCCTAGCTGTCGGCTGGGTTTCTGACTTCTTGTCAACATCCTGCACATCTTGTCCAAGGAGGCCTCTTGACCGTGGGGAGCACCTGCCTGGGGCTCTGCATAGACCCACAGCTGCGTGCTCTCAGGGCCAAAAGCGAGGGCCCGGCACCCCCAGGACTCTCCTAGCCCATCTGCCCCATGGTCCTGGTCCCAAGGCCTGCTGAGACGCTCAGGGACGCCTTTACAGGGCCACTTCACTCTATAGTAGAGGTGTCACTTCACATCACTCGCTGTCCTTTCTTCGGTGCAGGCTGGCTAAGCCAGTGTCCTCTCTGTCTTCTCTGTGCATTCTCGTCAGCCTTGCCAACGTCGGTCTGTGTGCCTGTGCCTGCCGTTACGTGTGATTAATGCAGGTTTAATCTCTTCCTTTTCCCTCCCGTTCGCTTGGGGCTTGTTTGTCCTCCTGACTTACCGAGGTGGGGTTTGTGGGCTTTTTCCCTTTTCCAGAAGCCTAAGCATCAGGCTACATGTTTCCCTCTGGGTACTGCCTTAGCTGCACACCACGCATTTCCATGTGTGATCTTTGTTTCTCGTTCTCAATGTTTTCTGTTTTGTACTATGATCATTTCCTTTTGTCTGTGGATGATTTAGAAGAGTACCAGCCAGGGGTGCCTGGGGGCTGTCAGTTGAGCATCCAACTTTGGCTCAGGTCATGATCTCACGGTTCCTGAGTTTGAGCCCTGTGTTGGGCTCTGTGCTGACAGTTTGGAGGCTGGAGCCTGCTTCGGATTCTGTGTCTCCCTCTCTCTCTGCCCCCCCCCCCACTCTCTCTCTTTCTCTCTCTCAAAAATAAATAAACATTCAAAAAAATTAAAAAAAAAAGAGTACCAGCTAACTTAGAAACACACGGACACTTTCCAGATATGCCCTGGTTGTTAGACTCTGGGTGCCTCACACAGTGGGTGGGCATGAGCTCCGCCTGATGTCACTGGGACTCAGGCTGTTCTCGATGCTTCCTGGGCGCCAGAGGGGGTGGTGCAGACTCACTAGGGAAGGCGTCCCATGCGGGACCGCTGTGCGATCGTGGCACTGCTCTCCGCCCTCCGCCAGCTGCTGTCCTCTCCTACCTCTGTGACAAGAGCCTCCTTTGCGCGCCCTCTGTCGTGCTCTTGCTGTGACTTTCGCTGTCACTGGGTCAGGTACTCTGTACCTGCTGGTCTGTTCGGTCCCCGCGGTGGCTCACACGGAGCTCGTCCCCTGCGTCACTGCACTGGGACCTAGGCACTCGGCCTTGTGGCGGCAGAGTCGGGCGTCGGCCTCGGCCACTCCGGTTCCTCCCATCTCAGCTTCGCGGTTTGCAGACATCCCCTGGCCCTGCGGGTCCGGCTCCCCAGGGAGCGGCGGTGGGCTGTCCTGGGCCCGGTCAGACTTCTGCCTAGCGGCTCCCGGCGGGACCACCAGAACCCGGTTCTGTGGGTCTCGCTCCTGTTCGTCCTGCCGTCTCCCTTCTTCTGTGCTGCCTGTGGACTCAGGTTGGTAAAATGACTTCTGACCTCTTGGTGGCTCACGTATCGCCCTTCCCTTTCCTCGGGCTGCAGGGGCCTCCTGTTCTGCGTCCTTTGCCGAGGGGCCTGCTGTATCTCCTGCACACTCTCCGGCCGGGGGAGGAGCTGCCGGCGGGGTTCTGATCGGGTGGGGGTGGCGTTGAGGAACAGGGCGCGGGGGCGAGCACGGTGGCACCCTTTCCTTTCTTCTCCTCACCTGGGTGTGGAGACGGGACCAGCAGGGCACTAATGGGGTCGGGGATGGTATGCCCAGACCTGTGTGCCTGGCCCTGGAGGCTCTGTGCCGGCAGGGTGAGCGTGTGGCCCGTAATCCCAGGCTGATAGGCCATTGTCGTCAGTGCCCACTAGACCTGGTGGCAACATCACAGAACACGGGGGACCGTGTCTTAGACACACGTCCCAGCTGAGAGATGTGGAGGCTGGGCGGTGCTCACCCCCGAGGACCTTCAGCTGGGGCAGGTGGCCCCGGGGAGGTGTGTGCTCACCGGGCGGAGCCTGAAGAGTTAGGGCCCTTCCGGGTTCAGCGAGGCACCTGTCTACACTCACTGCGTCTTGTGGACACCCACTCAGGGCCCGCACACTCTTCCCCTCAGACGCCAGCCGGTAGCTGTGCCCCGGAGAAGCCTGCTGTGGTCGTGCCCTTTACGTGGATATCGCTGTGCTTTTTTTTTTTTTAAATTTTTATAAAATGTTTATTTTTGAGAGAAAGAGAGAGAGAGAGAGAGAGAACGAGCATGAGCGGGGGAGGGGCAGAGAGAGAGGGAGACACAGAATCTGAAGCAGGCTCCAGGTTCTGAATCATCAGTACAGGGCCCGATGCGAGGCTCGAACTCACAAACCACGAGATCATGACCTGAGCCAAAGTCGGACGCTCAACCGACTGAGCCACCCAGGCCCCCCTCGGTTTGCTTTTCCAAAAGGAAATGTTAACGTTGGATATTTAGGTTCCATCAGTATGTGAGCATGTTGAAGTCTTCTCTTTAATGACTTTCTAGTTGGCAGTATTTTTAGGCTGAGAGGAGGCAACATGGAGGTGTTTCACAGCCTCTGCCTCCAGATGTGTGGACGGTCGTAGCTTCTGAGCCTGGGCTGGAAAGGGCCGGGGAGGTCCCGGGATCCGTGCGTTGCTTGTGTCTGTACTTACACATGTGCGTGTGCCCCCATGTGCACGTGGCATTTTATTGTGCAGAAGGTGTTAAGTGCATGCCTTCACGTGTGGGCTACTGCTGTTTGTGCTGGGGTGTGGCGAGCGGACCCTGGAGGGTGATGGGTGGGGTGAAGGGTGATCGGTTGTTGTGTCCGTGCTTTAAAAAGACCTTAACACCATCACAATAATTGAATCTTGTATTTAGGAAGAGGATTTTTAATTAACAGTATTTATTATTAGAATTCGCTTCTGAAGTGGTGAAAAGGCTTTTAAATTAATTGGAAGTAATTGAGTCTTTCCGTGACACAGAGTGAAGTGTCTCAGGCTGGGCGTGGAGATCTGCAGCAGTGATTGGAGGGAACACTGCGCGAGCCCCGTCCGGGTCATCGCGTCCTGCCTGCACCAGAGGGAGCTTTGCCTCGGGGTCGAGCAAACGCAGAAACTAATCTACCGGTAAGGTAAAACCCTGCAGAAATCTGTTGCTATTTGACTGATTAAAAATGCCTTTTGCTTGATGTCAACTGATTAATTAAGCCCGTTTGCCTTTTCAAATGTGTTTTATTGAGTGTCTTCCAGCATAGATTATTTGTTACTGTTAATTCTTTCATCACCCCGCCGCGGCCTGCACAAACCTGCCCGCCCGGCTGCGGGTCCAGGTCGGCGCGCTGCTGCCCTCCAGTGGCCGTGTGGCCAAGTGCGGCCTCCGGCCACCGCCGTGCGAGGCTGTGCCCCATGCCAGGCGCTGGACTAGACCCGCTGTAAAGCTTTTTACTGTAAACGGTTTCCGTTGATGGACTAAAAGAAGACATACCTAGCGCTTAATTCTTGGCGACTATTATATGACTCAGCCATCTGCTTTTGAGAGAAGTTGAGGCAAATATTAAAATCTGGGTAAATCTAGTAGCACGTAAGATTATTTTATGGCCTGCAGAGTGACTAACTCAAGAAAGTTGGGTTTTGCACACTCGAGGAGGTCTTGTCATGGGGAAGCAGTGTGAGGAGGGAGTCGGCAGAGGGCTGCTGGATGCTTACCCGGCACTGGCGGGCACCCGCGTCCATTCAGCCGTTCCGTAGATGCTGACAATAGCCCGCCTGTCCTGGCCAATGAGGGAGGGAGTGGGCGCAGAGCCCACGGCGGGGAGAGGGGCACTTGCCGTCTCTGAGGGGCACAGGTGCACCCACGTCTGGCCACTGGGCTCTACGTGTGTGTCTGGTAAGGCCCACCGGTCCTTTCTGTGTCTGTAAATGTCCGGAATGTGAGGAAACCGGCTCCCAGGGAGACCGGTAAAACAGGGTTTGCTTTGTCTGTAGCTGATGCCCCCCAGCCCTCCCCCGCTTTCCAGCACAAGAGTGGCGAGAGCATGGAAAGGGCAAAATTAAGGTCATTTCCCTTTGCTGTGCCCGTGGGCGGGGCCTGTTTCAGCTGCGGCTCTTCTGGTAGCCAGGCGAGAGATGTGAAATCAGCGGGTCTGTGACTGGAGTTTGTGGGCAGGAGCCGAGCAGCACAGAGCTGGCCGAGTCTGGAAGGACACCGTCCTTCAGTGCTGCTAAGTGTAGTGGAGTCTGTGACCTACACGTCGTGCCAGGGCAGTCAGCTGCCCCCTCAGTTCTGCCATGTATGCCAAACGCAAGTTTTTTTATATAATGCAAGCACGCGTTGGAGAAGTGAATTATCTGTAATCCTTTGCACAAATAAATTGTCTCTAAAGGCATACAAAAAGTGATCGGGCCCACAGGAGAGCTCTAAAACATGTGCCGAGAAAGCGGAATTAAAGGCCCGGAAGTTGTAAAATACGGCAGCGTTGCGAACTATATCTCCTTCTTCGGGCTCTCAGTAGATGTTTTAGCTGCAGAGTAGGAATTTTGAATGTCTTTCACAAAATGAAAGCTAATCTTGGCAGCAGATAGTCTGATGTACTGTAACTTTCCTTTTTCAGAGTGGTTTGAAAAAGGAAAGTCAACACGAAGGGTTTTGGCTAAAACAAGTCTTTATCGGGGAGCACTCGTCACTGTTAGCCTCACTCTGCCACCGCGTTCCCCAGAGTTCTTTCGGTTCCTGGCGGGAGCACCGCGAGCGCGGCTCTGTTTTTAGTTCCAGGCATGGTGGCTGCTCTTGCCCTCCGTGAAAAGATTGAAGCTGTTTCTTGTGGCTTGACGCGTGACGGTGTCTAGGCTGGGGTGGCTCGGGGGTCACCCAGAGGAGGCCCTGCGGCCCCTCCCCAGCGGCGTGCCTTGGGAGAGGGGCTGGGGAAGCGTGGACTCCTGTTCGAACTTGGAAGTTCCCCTGTGTTTCTCATGGCCACACACACACCCCCAAAGGTTTTTTCTGTAACAAGTGTTCACGGACTCCTCCTTTTTATTCTCAGTGAAATTCACAGCAGGTACTGCTTGATATAATTATCACCGCATAATTTTAAAAAGCAGTGGAATGCCCAAATTTAGTAAAAGAGAAATTGAGAATGCATAATAAAGGCGTCTTGAGTCGAGACCTACGCGGTACTCGGTACTCAGTTCTCAGGTACTGATGTTCTCGGCAGAACCACGCGGTGCGTGCCCGTAGGAGCAGGTAGCCGCGAGGGCTGGCTTCCGTCAGTCTCGGAAGTGGTTACGGCCTGTGGGTTCTGAGGGAAGCTGGGCACGGCCTTCCCTGTCTTCACACGGTAGTTACGCTTCGGGACCGTTGGGCGTGTGTTAAAAACACGGAGAAATGCTTCGTGCTCACAGATAAAACGAGGCGAGACTCTGGGCTGGTGGACCGTGAGCGGCCTCCCCACTGTGTGTTTCTGGGACGGTCCTGGGTGTCCCACGCGGGGCCCCCTGGGCACAGAGCTCCAGAAACACCCCAGCACCGCGATGAGCAGCCGCTGCCCCCCGCGACACTCGGCGGGGATGGAGTTCTCTGGGGGCCTTGGCTGAGCAGAGCCAGTGGCGGCGGGAGGGAGCGCGGCGTCCTGAGCGCGTGGCGCCGTGGCAGGGCTGTCCTCCAGGTTGACACAGGCACCGCCCGGCTGCCGTGCATGGCCTCCCCGGCTCACGGCAGAGGCAGCGGTGGGCTCCGGGACAGCGAGTGGCGTGAGAGGGATCCAGGCCCGCTCGCCATACTAACGCGGGCTGTCGGGTTCAAGTCGCAAGTTGCAACGGCACCGAGTTCCGAATCCCCGTATGTTGTGGCAAAAGCTTGACGGTTTTCCCCTTTAAAGCGGTTTAAGGGTTGAAGTAACCTGTTGAGCACAGATGACGCTTTCTCTTGTAGGCGTTCCCGAGAGTTTCTGAAATAAAATTGGGCTGAGAATGAGAAGCGATTCGTGTGTTTTTTCTGGCATCGGTTATCGTCGCCGAGAAGGTGTCTGTGTGTCTGGCCAAGTCGCTGGCATCACTTTGCCAGGAGGTGTTAACGTGTCTGTGGCTCTGCTGTGAGGTCCCGGATCTAGGGCAGCACCCAAGTCCACGAATGCGTCCCGCCCGGAGCTCCGTGGGAAGTGGGATGCCCTTCCGGCAGCCTCTGCCCTGTGGAGCCTGCAGCCGCTCCCCCCACCCCCACCCCTCGGTTCAGGATCTCGGAAGCCGGGGGGTGGGGGTGAAGCCCTGTGTCCCAAGTGGAGGCCTTGTAGCCTTGATGGCTTGTAAGGAAGGCCACGTCCTGCCGGACCCGCTTCCCCGGGGACGTGATGGTCCCACAGCCGGAGCGGACCCTCCGGCTCCCGAAAGGGGAGCGAGGCGTGTTTCCCGAAGGGACCCCACGGGTGTAGGGCACGGCCGTCTTGGCCAGCTCCGCCAGGTGAGAGGGGGCCGGTTCTCACTGAGCCCGTGCGCCACGCTCACGGTCAGAGGGGCGAACGCGCCTCAGCGCTGGTGTCGGTTCCCGGGTGCGGAAGGCTCAGTGAGAGGACATGCCGTCGAACACCCTTGCCTTCCAGCCTCGAAGGCAGAGTCGGCCAGATCACGGGCCGGGGGTGGAAGCGAAGGGGCTTCCGTGTGCGCCCCGAGGAAGCAGACGGTGAAGAGGCACCCGCGGCATCCCGAACCAACTGCAGCCGTGGGCGTCCTGGTCACCTCCCCGCCTCACCTGATGCCTGCCCGTGGGGCCGAGGGCCTTAGAGGCCGTGCACGTGCGACCCCCACGGCCCCGACTCACCTCCCAGGACGACTGGACAGTGTCTAGGGATGCCGCATACGCCCAGAGGTGTGGGCCCCGACTCTGCCTCGAAGGTCGAGAGCTGCGGCGCTAGGGATTAGCTTTCTGTCGCTGCACGAGGAATCACCCGATGGGTGTGTACCCCCAGGAGTGTGTACCCGATGGGGGCGTGTACCTGACAGGCGTGTGTACCACCAGGAGTGTGTGGCTGACAGAGATGTGTGCCTGACGGGGGTGTGGGCCACCAGGAGTGTGGACCTGACAGGCAGGTACCGAGGCCTGGCTGAGTTTCCAGTCTACGATACCCGAAGATTCCCGCAAGTCAGGAAGGACGAGAGGGTGCGGTGGCATCAGGGACACAACTCTTGCATGGCATTTTCACAAAAGACGGAATCTAAGGAAATAGCTAACAGGCCCGTGAAAGGTGCTCACTCACTTGCTCTGCCAACCCGCGGAGTCTACTAGGGGCTGGGATGGGCGCGTGAAGGTGAGGGGCACCTTGGCATCTTTGTTCCCGGGGCCCGCCTGGGTGAAGGTGACGTGCCAAAGAGCCGCGCCCCGGCCTCCTGGGCGACGCCCGCGCACCCCTGAGGCCTGGCAGAGACCTCCCCGTGGGCGGCCAGGTGGGTCCTCCCTCTGGAGTCTGAAGCGAAGAACGGCTTTTGCATCTTCAAGGGATTTGGGGACAAGGGGGCAAAAGCAGACCGCGCAGCAGGGACTGTGCGCGGCCGCAGGCCCCGCGGAACTTGCCGCCTGACCTTCGCAGAAGCGGTCGTGCACCTGCTGTGAGGGCCGAGGCTGCCGCGCAGGGTCCTGTCCGGGGCTCCTTGTCCGTGCTGCACTTCTGCTGGCCCCGCGGGGCCTCAGGACGACCGTGCCGTGACGGGGTCTTCAGAGTGGAGCGTCCCGGCCCGACGGCGGGGACACGTGTCCTCGGTCCCTGCTCTGCCCACAGCTCCAGCTCACGTGGAGCCGTGCTGACGGCGCGCCCGGGTACGGGGACCTTAGCACCGTTAAGAGGCGGAGGAAGTGCAGGTGACCGGTGACAACTGTGACTTAAGGGCAGAAGGCCAACCGGGACCGACCGGGAAGCATTGGCTGCCCAGGAGGCGGAGGACTGGGGGAGGCAGAAGCTCGCGACACCCGGCCCCCAGCGAAGCCGTGAGGCCCTGGTGGACACCAGAGGGCCTTTCTGGAGCTGAGGGACCCGCCGTCTACACTCACGTTTTGTTAGACTGGAGGAAAACCGGCACGCGGGGCGGGGCGCGAGCCTCTGGATCGGGTGAAGGCACAGGTGACGTGCAGGTGGCCGCGGGGGCGTGATCTGAGGGCCTCGGGTGACGTGCCCCCTGCGCTGCCTTCCCCTCACGCTCCTCGGGGGTCCTGGGTGATACGGGGTGAAGCGGAGCGCTCCCCTCCGAGGTGCTTGGGCTTCCGAGGCCGGCGGCCACGGGGGAGCTAGGTATGAGCGGGAGGGGCATGAGGGACCCGCGCCCGCATGCGGCGGGCCACACGAGGCAGCCTCGCCACTCTTCCTCCCGTGGCTGCCCCGGGTGCAGCGGGTGCCGGGCAGGGGCGGTAAGACCGGCTCACCCGGCAGCAGGTTGGGGGAGCGGGAGGCGCACACGCCTCTCCTCTCCCCTGTGGCGGCAGGGCCCCCGGACCCTCGGGAGCTCTCTGGCCTCCTGCTCTTGCTCCCACATGCGAACAGGCCTCCCAGTCTCCTGCTGTTCGGCGTCACGGGGCGCCCCTCTCTTCCGCAGCCCGGGCGAGGCGCGGGACGGCCCGGTCAGAGCCACAGACGCAGCAGATTTGGGGACGGTGACGTCAAATGGTGCGAATAAGCAGCATCAGTGTTTGCACCAGGGAGTCACAGAGCTCCGGAGGTGGTTAGGCTGGGAATTCTAGTTTGGGGAGCCTGTGGCAACGTTACAGAAAGATCTGTGCTGCGTCCCGGCCGCACTCTTGCGTCGATCCAGCAAACATGCGCTGGCACCCACGGGCGGGCTCTGGCCCGGGCCCTTGGGACAGGCCCGATGGCACCTGGTGGGAGCAGAGAACGGCCCCCTTTCCGGGTGGGGGACAGCAGCAGAGGGAGGGGTGACGGCCTCTCCCAGGGGGTGGCATTTGAGCGAGGACCCAGGAGAGGTCACCACGCTGCGGTGGGGCACGGCCCTCCCCTGGCTTCTCTTCTCCAGACCCCTTGGGGCAGCGGCAGGCCCGCGGGTGGCCGCGGGCCGGGGCAGCTCGTGGACGGCGCACAGCGGGGAGGAGTGATGTGGGCTTGCTTTCCATTCAAGACATGGACAGATCTGAGTGCAGCTTGGTTTAAACAGTGTCAAGTTTGAAAAATGTCTAAAAAGCGGTGGTACTCCCGGTTTTTCTGTGTTGTGGCTGTAAGTTTACAAAGGGACAAAAAAATACCCAATTAACCGTAAAAGGATGACTTGAAAAGATAGTTCAAGCACCTGTACGTTGTTGGATGGAGAATCATGGATCCCCGAAGTAGCTACAGTTGGTTGGTAATTCTCTTGCCGTTTAGTGCCCGGGGCAGGGCCGACTGTGGAATTCTGGAATTCTGGATCCCCGCACTTCCCTGTGACGTGTGAGAGAAAGCAGCGGGGTTTCGCGTGTAGAGGCAGGGAAGTCTGGCGCTCTCCACTCGGTTCCTTCTGTTTTCCATGAAGGCTTTCCCCAGGACAGGACCGCTAGGAACGCCAGCACCCTGGGGGACAGCCGCCACCCCGTGTGGCGGGCAGCAGGGAGGGCGAGGAGATCCCGGCCGGTGACGGGTTGCCCCCAGAGCGGCGTGTGCAGAAAGCCGGGGCGCCACGGCTGTCCTCCTGGTGCTGGGGCCCTGGGGCTGGAGCACACGCGTGGCCTCGGGGCACCCTCGCCTGGGAGGACAGAGGGCCGCTCCCCTTTGAGGCGCCTAGAGGGGGCTCGGGGGTCTCACACTCACTCCTGCCTAGCAGCTCCAGGAGGCCTGGGAGAGGGGCTGCCACTGGTGGGGCAGTGGTGTCCACTGACATTGTGACAGAAGTGGGGGCAGGAGGGAGGTGGCTTATTGTCCGGGCAGGGTGAGCTTCGAGGGGTGCGGTGGGACCGAGTCTTGAAAAGTACGGTGGTGTCTTCCTGGGGAGGTGGGCACGGGGCAGGGGGGCTGCTGAGCAGGGGCGGGTGGGTGTGGGTGTGCCACATGGGAGGGAGTGTGGAGGAGGCCGGCGGGGGAGTGGAGGGTGGGAGTCTGCCCCAGTGTGGAGGGGAGGGGGCGGGGCAGGGGAGGGAGGGGCGGAGCCTGGGGGGGTGGAGGGGTGGAGGGGAGGCCAGACCTGTGTTGTATTTCAGCTTTTCTGCAAGTGATGCTTTCACAGGCAGGTTACCCAACTTAGGTTTTTGATGAAAATGCGTCGCCCACAGGCTTCGCCTTTCTAACTGAGGTGGCGCTGGCCGTAGGTCTCTGGATTCCCGGGCCGGTCGGTGTTCGGACCAGGTGGCGAGACGCAGCACACGGGGCCATCGCTGTCCTGTGCGCCAAGGAGCATGCTAACGGCTCCTCCCTTAGTGCGCCGGACTCGTTGTGGAAGGCCGGGCCACGGCAGTTTATTTATAATCGGACCGTGCCTTTTCCGTGCAATTGTTCCTTTTCCCGCTCCTCGTGCTGTCTGGGCCGTGGGGAGAGCGTAAGGGGCGTGGCCGTCCTCGCAGGAGCTCTGTGTCCTTGGGCACCTTCCTGGGCCTCCCTGCCCAGGCTCCTCCTCCGTGGGGAGGGGTGGCAGCGGTGGCCACGGGGACAAGTGGGCTTTGCCACGTTCCGACAAGCGTGTCCTTAGCCCGCCACCGCTGTCGTCAAGACGCGGAGCCCGCCTTCCTCCCAGGGCTTCCCTCCTGCCCCCTCGGACTCTTCATCCTTCATGGCCACAGAGTGACCGTGATAGGCCGCCAAGAGCACTCGCTGGGCCTCTCGAGCGGGCAGTGTGGACAGTAGGTGGTGCTGTAGGGTCGTCCAGGACGCCGAGTAGCAGCTTCTAAAGGAAAATCCCCAGTGCGGTCTCTGCGCGTTTCCTCTGTGAGCCTAGATACCGCCTTCCTTCAGGAAAGTTTCTATTCACTGGCTTTCTTTTACCATCTTGAAGGACCCGTGAAGCAGTGCTGTGAAACACTTCTAAGTGATTTAGTTCAGGGACTGATACGATGTGCAAATTAAATTGTCTCAAATAATTTGTGCATTTAAATAATTGAGTCTATGGAGGGGGCTTAGCTGTGTTGTGGAACTGGAAGGTAAAATTTCATAATCTGTTCCAGTATTTAAAAAATTGTTACTTACGTAATTTACGCGTAACATAATTTTGTGATTCTACTGTTTTATTAAGTGTTTTGAATAGGTGATAGTTAAGATAGGATACCAAAAAAGAAAAAGCCTGTACCATCAAGTTCGAATGTGTGGTGTTAAACAAAACCCAGCTGAGTGAATTTTGGAGGTCTGGTTGGCTTTCTCCAGGGATCCCGAACCAGGCAGCAGGCAGTGCAGCAGACAGAAAGCTCCAGCTCGCTGCACGCATGACAGACCGTCCTGTGCAGAAGGGAGCAGGGTGAGGAGGCTGCCCCGGGCAAAACATCTTAGTTGGGCGAGGTCACTCTCCTCCAGGGGACCGTGGGGATCTGCCACCGATGACCTCGCTCGTGCTGACCGGGTGACTCCTCACGGACTCTGAGATCCCATTTCTGGGAGAGGTCAGAGCCGGAATCAGGTGAAGTCTCGGTTTGGCGACGTGGGGCTTAGCAGAAGTGACTCCATTTTGGAGACTGCTGTCTTGTTTTTAATAGTGCTAACAAATTGCCAATTTTAATAAGATTAAGTTAGCCAAAGTGTGTGTGTGTGTGTGTGTGTTCGATCTTAAGTGAAGAGTTGCCATCATGAAGTGAAGGAGTAATATAAATATTTTCGTTTTAAAATCTCCTGTGAACCCTTGTCTGGCTTCTGTGTGTCCTTTCCTGGCCGAATGGAGCCATACTCCCACTCTGGTGTCCTGCCCTTCTGTGGCTGCCTTCTCTTCTGTGGCTGAGCAGTGGTGGGGACAGGATCCTGGGGGGCAGGCCTGGCTGGGCCACTGCTAATGTCTGTGGTGTAATCCAGGGGGCTAAAAGTCTTGGCTCACATTCTGTCTATGAGGCACAGAATTCTAGAATTTTAGACTGACGGGAGGCTTCGTTGCATAGAGTTGCCTCTGGGCACGGGGAGGGGGGGCAGGTGGTGCTGCCACAGAACCCCTCTGAGTGTTGGCTCAGGGTGGCACCCAGCTCTCCAGGCTCAGGGCGATGGGCCCCCTTCCTGCCCGCCGCAGGCCTCTGGCAGACGGGGGGCAGGAGTGAGTCCCCAGGTGCCTCGTGCACGTGGCTTGTACAGACGGGACATGAGGCCTGTGGCTGCCTGCACCAGGACCCCGGATTTGGTGGTGGAGGTGCTGATGACACCTCCAGGTAAGACTCCAGCCCCTGCCCCCCGACAGTTGAACAACAGCTTGGCCGAAACTCAGCTCGGAGGTCACACCGTCCCTTTCCGAGAATTTGGTGACACTCCATCGCTGTCCTCAGACGTGACTTTATCTCCTCAGGAATTGGATTATGTTGGTCTCGATTCCCTTAGAATTCTTTATTTGTGAATTTCAGTAATACTGACGAGAAATATGTGAGTTTTCTTTGTTTCTATCGCCTTTTCTACGCACATGGGTGTCTGTCCAGTGGCTGATTCAGATCTTTATTTCTGGGATGTTTTCTTCCATCATGACGTGGAATGTCTTCCTGGTTTATATGTTCTGGTTTTTGGATCCACACAGTGTGTGCCTTTGGCTCTGCACTCTGTGAGTCCGGGCTGTCATGTTTCTAATCCCTTTTCCACTGTTTTCTTCTCCACTTAGTCTTGTTTGAGTTTTCAATCAGATCAGAAATTTTTGTCTATATTGTACGTTCCTTGTACATACCTATGTTTATGTGGCTTCCTTCCTTTATACACATCCAGCTGGAAAAAGCCCTGAATCATTTATAAATAGATGAAGTTAGCCAGAGGTTTCTATTCTAGATTGAGCAAAATCACTTTGTCTTCTTTGAAAGACCAACCAGTTCTACTTTATATTTCAAAAGTTTTGTGTTTTATTTGGTTTTTTAATAATCAGTAATAATATGCGTTGTTTTTAAAGAATGCTTCCAAAACTCATCTTTAAAGAAATCCCTGCTTAAACCATGACTGTCAAATACATACCCCAGTTTCGTTTCAAATTTATGTTCACACTTGATCACCATATTTCTTCCAAACCTTTCTTCGGTGTGTAGCAAGAAGTTAGAGCTCTCCCCGGTAGCCCCAGGCCTACTGGCTTTGAGTTGTCCCCTATTGCCAGCACTCATTCATGGGCTCACCTCGGCCATCTGCGGGCCCTCTCGGCCATCTGCAGACGACCTGGGCCACTATCTGCGGGCCATCTGGGCCATCTACAGATCACCTGAGCCATCTCTGGGCCCCCCTTGGCCATGTGCAGATCACCTGAGCCATCTGTGGGCCACCTGGGACGTCTCCAGGGCCCCTCGGCCATCTGCAGACCACCTGGGCCACCATCCGTGGGCCACCTGAGCCATCTGCAGACCACCTAGGCCATCCGTGGGCCACCTGAGCCATCTTTAGGCTACTATCCTTAGCTTTAGGTTCCTTTAGGCTTTTGGAGCTAATTATAGGGCCTTCAATTCAAGTGCCTTTTTTTCCTTATTTTTTTTTTTCCTGTCAAATCCGATACCTGCTATACTTATTTGAGAAATGTAGGTTTTGATTTTAATGTAAAATTCCTTGGTAGAGTTACCTTAAAAGAAAATGGCAAAAGCTTAATTGAATTTATGATTTTAATTGAGTGGGGGAATTTTGCAAATAGACTGAAACTATACTTATCTCTGTCTGTCTAAACCCATTGTAATTTAGGAAGCGGAGACGTTCATTTAAAGAAATGTGTATGTATTATTTTGACCTAAAACCATAAGGAATTATAACATAAAAAAAAAGAAATTTGAGCGATCTTGTTTTTGCTTTAACTGGGCAACTCTGTAAACGAGCCAAGAGCGTGGGTCCCAAGGTCGAAGTGTCCTGGATTCTGAACAACATTCTGCCGCTCACTCAGCTTGTGACCTTGGATGCGCTACTCGAGCCCCTGTAGCTGGCGGGCTCCTCTTCATAACGTGGTGGCGCCCGTGATGTGACAGCGGCCAGAGCCCAGCTGGGCACCATGCCCTGCATGCACCCTGCCTTCCCTTGGCCCCCCCGGTGAGCGCGAGCCTGCGCATGGGCCATCCCGCCTCCTGGGGCGTACGCGAGGAATCTGAGGAGCCACGACGGTGAGAACGTGCCCAAGGTTCTCTGGCTAGCCGGAGGTCAAGTGGGCCTTCAACCAGAGAAGGCTTGGGCTCCGTGCTGGTTACCGTGGTGCTATAATCGTGGCCACGCTGTACAGCTGTGTGGGTTGTACACTGCACAGCTCTGCTCACAAAGACTTGAGTGACATCTCTGATGGTTGTAAAACAAAGGGTGGCCGTGTCCAGCTGCCCTTGTGCAGTCATTTCAGTCTCCTTTACTGAGATTTGGTGAAGTGTGAGCACGCTGGCACACGTGTGGTGACTGTCAGCTGACATTCTCTTGGTGAACATAGTCCACACTCTGCCGTAGGGGCTGCTCCCTTGCAAGCTCCCTGCCCATCCTTCCCGTCCCATGACCTGCCAGCAGCGGTGCCCTTCCTGGCTCAGTCCCGGTCTATCCTGGGCTCTGTCCGTTCTCGTGACTTGGGGTCCCACCCCCTCGCACCTCTGTCGGCCTCGGATCCTCGGGATCTGCAGACGTCTCTGACCACAGACAGCAAACCGGACCCCTGGTTCCTGACCCCACCCACAGTCTGCCCATCTCTCCAGGCTCTCGGGCTGCAAGCCATGGCCGTCCCCTCATTTCTGCTCTGCCTCTAGGCCACCGGGAGAGCCCGTCTGCCGTTCCTTAGCATGTGTCCACGTTGGTTATTTCTCCTCTCTACCGTCATGTGCTCTGAGCCATTGGGTCTGTCTGTACCAGTCAGCTGACTGGTCTCCCTGCATCAACCCTCACCCCATACCTGTTCTTCACCAGAGGCCAGAGGCCAGGACTAGGGTAATCCTGGGCAGAGGGACTGCCAGGTCCCTGCACTGGCCCAGAGGCCCCTCGAGCTGCCCTCTTGGCCTCCCGGTCTCCACCTCTGCCGGTCCGGCCTCCTGGCTGTTCCCGGGCCATGCCAGGTGCTGCCGCAGAGTCTTGTCCCTCATTCTCAGAACACTCTTCCCCGGCGCCACCTGCCCGTTCCTCGTGTTTGTTGCCCTGCAGCCTCCCTCAGGCCTGGGGAGCACGGCCGCCGCCCTCCTGCCCCTGTCCCCTTCTGGGCCGATGGCCGCCTCCTCCAACGTACGAGGCCGTTCCATTGTTTATGGTGCTCCCCGTCGGTGGTCTTCCCCGCCCTTGGCGGAACAGAGGCTCCGGGGGGCAGCTGCTGCGGTCCATTTGTCCTCTGACCGTGTCCGGCTCCGGGCCCTTCCCCAGTAGGTGCTCACCATTAGTTCAGTGAGTGAATGCATGCGTATTTGCTGTTTTTCTTATTAACACATAGTTTTGAGGCACTGTCCTGATAAGTCGTGCTTCAGTTTCTCACGTATTGATTCTGCGTAATAACTGACTCGTTGCACAGAGCTTAGAATTCTAGTGGAATAAACTCCTTTTTCCTTCTTAAAAGAGGCAATAATTTTTAAGGGTCTTTTCATAAGTTAATATTCTAAGAACATTAAGTTTTGGAGTCTTTCCTCTGAGGACGCTGATAAAAGTGAAATTAATGAGGCACCAGGAACGTCAGGTGCTAAATGGCGCACAGCTGTTTATGACACTGTCCTGGCATTCCAGTAGGCCGTTCACTTGCAAAGATGTGGCAGCTGGAGTCGGAAACGGAGGCACCGTCAAAGTTGGAGAAAAGGTCTTCAAAGTACTTCTTTAAAGCATAAACTATCAGTTTAGTCATTACGGAAACCTTGTCTGGTGCACGAAATCGCTGCCATTCTGCTGTGAATCTCTTGAAGCTCAGGAATGCAGGCATTCTCCTTTTGTGCTGCTATTAAATAATCCTAAAGGTAGAAGGAAGAATTGGGAAGAAGAAAGAAACAGATGGCTTCTGCGTTAGGACCTTACTTGGGCCCCGGTAGGGTCGTGTGTGTGGCTCCGAAGCACGGACGCCCCGGGAGGGCTCGTTCTGGGTCCGCGGCACCCACCCGCCACGTCGGGGCACCGTGTGCCTTGCCACGCCCGTGGACCCTCAGCTTCTCTGACTTTGAAGGAAGCAGAAAATATGGCATTTTTTATGTTCGGAAGATCGACCGTGCACTGGGTTGTGTCCCGCGATGAGGAAAAAACGATCAGTTCGTGAGATGGTGGCAAAATATACGTGACTGCCATTTTTACCCAGTGTTTTATATGAATGCAGGGCAGATGTCAGATAGGATTGCACAATATGACGGCCTGTTTTTTGTTTCATAGACTGTTACCTGCCCTTTGGTTAAGAGGCAACACTAAGTAGACTTGGGAGACCAGTCTGCCTAAGTCTACGTAACACTAAGTAGACCAGGCCGGTCTCGAGAATGGTACTGCTGTCCCACTGTCCCCCCGGGGCTCTACTTTATGACATCGTGGGGAGGCCAGTGCCACCGAAAGAAGACTTTATGACTTACATTTCCCTAGAGGAGGGGCCGTGCAACACGGACCACACAGTGAGCCAGGCTTGGTCCAGGGTGAGGAGAAGGACTAGGCCAGAGCCTTTCTTAGGGTTTCCACAGGAAGGGCAAGAGGGGGCAGGGGGAGCAGTTGCAGATTGGCCGTTTGAATGATCACGGCAGGCTTTGGGCTGTATTTGGTTTCTAGTTGCCTGGTCCCGGGCCCTGGAATGCTTTAGAACAAAGGCAACACTAGCTTGATGTGAGAGTTACATAAAGAAGTGAGGAGGTTGTTTGCATAAGAAGGTACACTCCTGGCTGACCCCTTTGCTGTCTTTAAGAGATGGCTCACCCTGGGGACGCCTGGGGGGCTCAGTCGGTTGAGCATCTGACTTTGGCTCAGGTCATGATCCCACGGTTCGGTTCGTAAGTTTGAGCCCACATCGGGCTCTGTGCTGAAAGCTCAGAGCCTGGAACCTGCTTCTGATTCTGTGTCTCCCTCTGTCTCTGCCCCTCCCCTGCTCATACTGTTTCTCTGTCTCTCAAAAATAAATAAAAACATTAAAAAAAAAAAAAAAGAATTGGCTAGCCCTGGGAGGGGCAGTCTCTCCCTGGGTCTATAAGGTGCCTAAATGCCAGAGCATCAGGACAAAGAAAATAGAGTTAGTATGATTTTTCCCTGCAATAAATGTATGCCAGGTAGACAAATGCAGCATCTAAGAAAGCAGTTGGAACGATGTCTCCATTGACAACGTGGCGTGCGTAACCCAAGGCAGACACGCAGACGTCAGGATGACACCAGCGGGGGGTCTACTAACAAACTTACCGCTGTGTCTTTCACAGCATTAACTATAATTTCCAAATTAACTTTTAATGATAGCATATCTCTTGGAGTGTGGTCTTAGTGTGTTTCCACTTCAGGCAGCGTCTTAGTTGACAGATTCCCACGGAGCAGTGCGTGGAGTGGGTTTTCGTCGGTCCATATGTGCGCTGGTGTGGTGGGTAAGCTCTGGCAGGCACCAGCCAGGAGCCTTTGAGTCAGTCCACACAGCCTCTGTACCAGCCCTTGATTTAGCAGTTTTCTGCTTCTGGGTTTATCTGATTCGTGCCGTAAGAATTTTATGCGTAAGCGCATACGCGAATTTTTCACTTCGCAAGTTTTTCTTTTATGAATACGCTTTTTATAAATTGCGATATGTCTTGATGTAACACGTTTTGTCTCTTTCAGGTCAGGGTTGTGACAGAGATGGAGAAATCGTAATTTTCTCATCTCAAGGGCACAGAGAGGAAACTGGTGCCCCGGGGTCACCCAGCAGCTTGTTCTGACCTCCAGGTGGCCTTGCCTGTGCTGTGCCTGCGGGTGAGGCAGGGTGGGGCTGACGTGGCTAGCCCCCCTTTCCAAGTGGGGGATGAGCTAGAGCCTGGGGCCACCACTGAGCTCAGCTTTCTGGAGAGACCAAAACCCTAATGGAGAAAGAGAAAACATTAAAAATGGGAGTGTCTTCTCATAGCACGGGGATGTTCCTTGTTTTTACCCAACTTCTTTGACCATTATTTTCTCAGAATAGTCTCTTCATAAAAAATCTAGAGCCCAGACAGCTTTTTACCATTTACCTTAAAAAAAAAAAAAAAAAAAGCTATGTTGCATTATATCTGGATTGCTCAAGATTCTGACAGTATTAAGCTCTTTCTTCTGCATAAGAGAGTTCCAGAAGTTCTGGCTCTATTTCTCAAATTGCTGCTTCCTTGGTTCAGTCCCCATTAAGATACCCTTGGGCCCAGTCCCAATGGCTGTGTGCGCTCCTCCAGCCCGTGTGTCCTCGGAGGGGTTGGAGCCCGTGTTGTTCTCTGTGCTCCAGGCCCAGTGGCCGTGTGCTCCCTGCCTGGGCCCTTGTGTCCTCAGAGGGGTTGGAGGCCATGTTGTTCTCCGTGGTCTTCTCACATGAGTCCCTTGCTGTGCTCTGGGTTTTGAGCTTCTGGCTTGTCCTCAGCATCTCCAGCCTGGTTAATCAGAGTGTGTGGCCATTTTCACGGTTAGGTACCTGACTTGTTTTGATGCATAGCAAGGGAACAATTAATAAAAAACAAACAAACAAACAAACATGGACGTACCCAGGCTTTAAATACAATAAGTAACTTGGTATTATAAAATAAGTCCAAAGAAATTTTCTCGCTTCTTATTTAAAGTAATTGAAGACTGCATATGTTTTCCTCCATGGTTTCCTTTGTGGTTTCTTGGTTCTCATTCCTGTGGGTTCCTTTTAAATTCCTCCACTGGGGATAGAGTGTGCTTCTGAACTTGACAGGGATTCCAAGCTCCCAATGTCCCGAGTGGCCGCTGGCAGGAATGCCAGTGCAGGTGCGTGGTGCCGGCGGCGATTTTTTCCAAGGCCACTTGTCACGTGAAGTTGCGAAGGCGGTGATGTCTGTCTGGAGAGAGGGAGGTTGTTTGGTGTCCAAGTGCTGCTTCTGCCAAACTAGGGCGTCTTGGGTATGTTGGGCCAGGCCTTTGTGGCCACAGCACAGCAGCAGGGCACCTCCAGCTTGGTGGCCACAGAGCCGTAAGAACTCCGCCTGCCTGTGCGTTGGTCCTGCGTGGTCCCCGTGGGAACCATCTGGCTATGCACGTGGACGGTGCCCAGACCTGATGTTCCCCGCCCCCGCTTTCAGGCTGGGTTCCTTCCGGTGTCTCCTAAGAGCCGGGTTCTGTGGTTCCACCTGCCGCTGCACTTTCCTCTTCCTCCCTGAGGATGGGCCGCGGGTTCTGTCCCGCCGGTGCCTGGAGGCTTCGTAGGGGTGGTCTGCAGGGCTGGCATGGCACCGTGGGCTGTCACTGTCACATTAATTCCCCCACCCCCAGCCCCACACCCATCTCACAGGCCGAGAAGGCTGTAAGAAAGAAGGATCTCTCTGCTTCCCGAAGGAATCTGTCCCAGACCTGGGGAAGAGCCTTTGCCAGAAGCTTCTCTCTCAGTCCCACCCCCAAGGCCATGACATCCTCCATGAGTTTGTAAGCAACAGAGACATGGGACCACAAAGTCTAAAATACTTATTACCTGATCCTTAGTCCAAACGATTAAAAATAAAATACATAATTGAGTTTAAAATAGTACAAAATTTGACTATATGCCTGTCAAAAATGTGAATTTCAGTAAACAAGCAAAATTCGGTGATTTGTTCATGTTTTCAGAAAATACTTTTTAAAAAATTATCTATTAAATGTAAGTTACAAAATATAAATTACAGTTAACATCAAATGTTTAAGTCAAATTATTTAAAGACAACTGAATTTAAAAAAAAATTTTTTTTTTTTTTTTTTTTTTTTTTTTTTTTTTTTTAATTTTTTTTTTTCAACGTTTATTTATTTTTGGGACAGAGAGAGACAGAGCATGAACGGGGGAGGGGCAGAGAGAGAGGGAGACACAGAATTGGAAACAGGCTCCAAGCTCTGAGCCATCAGCCCAGAGCCCGACGCGGGGCTCGAACTCACGGACCGCGAGATCGTGACCTGGCTGAAGTCGGACGCTTAACCGACTGCGCCACCCAGGCGCCCCAAAAAATTTTAACATTTATTTATTTTTGAGAGACAGACAGAGAGAGAGCCCAAGCAGGGGAGGAGCAGAGAGAGAGGGAGACACAGAATCTGAAGCAGGCTCCAGGCTCTGAGCCGTCAGCCCAGAGCCCGACGCGGGGCTTGAACTCACGGACCGCGAGATCATGACCTGAGCTGAAGTTGGACGCTTAACCGACTGAGCCACCCAGGCTCCCCAAATGTTCATTTATTTCTGAGTGCTAGACAGACAGAGCATGAGCAGGGGAGGGGCAGAGAGAGAGGGAGACACAGAATCCGAAGCAGGCTCCAGGCTCCGAGCTGTCAGCACAGAGCCCAACGCGGGGCTCGAACTCACGGACCATGAGATCATGACCTGAGCCGAAGTCGGACGCCCCACCGACTGAGCCACCCAGGTGCCCCGAAAGCTGATTTTTAATTTAACACTTTGAAAATTTAGTTAGATCACATTAATAATTTTATAAAAAGTGGAACTCTCGGCGATGGTGGTGTCCCCCGTCGATCTGGCTGCCAGCACAGGGCGTGAGTTACCTGGAGGGTGTCTGGGCGTGCACACGCACAAATGTGAGCGTAATAGGAACTGCTTCGTATGGGGGCACACTCCTCAGGCACCGTGTGCAGTCGTGCGGAATCCCGTGTCAGCTTGTGTGCCTGTAGAATAGTGAGCTGGAAAATGGATGCTGGGCGTTACTGGGAAGGAACTTTGTTGTACAAGATATGATTGCTCTGCATTGAGAGGAGAGTTGGGTGAGTTCATCGGTCTCCTCTTCTACCCCAGTGCTCTGCCACGGCATCCTCCCCCTCCTGACTCCTCCCAGGACACCCCGGCTCTTCAGGGCTTTTGGGTGCAGGTGCCTTTTGTTCCAAGGATGCAGAGCCGAGATCTGGGATGGTGTCTCCCTGGGGCCTGAATGGCGTTCGTCTGGACAGGAGGGTGTTGAGGGCTGCGGCTTGTCCCGCGTCAGCCCTAGATGCTGGATCCCAGAGACAGCCCCCAGGGCTTGGTGGCCTGTGAAAAGGCTCGGTGGCCCCCCCCCCCCCCCCCCCCCCCCCCCCCCCCCCCCCGGCTGTACCCCCCGCAGAGGAGCCGGCAGGTCTGTGTGTGGCTCCGGAGGGGAGGGGGACACGATCCCTGGAATGGGGCTGGGAGGGGGCGGGGAGGACGGTGGGAACATAGGTGGGGCGTGCCCCACATCCAGGGGCCAGGGCTGTGGTCCCGCACCGCACCGTGTGGCAGCTGCCTGCTGGGGCTCAGCGGGGCGCCCGTGCCCTGTGCATTTCCGCAGCTTTGTTTTGTAAACCGCACTCCTGTAGCGACACTTCCACCTCCTCCTTTGAGGAGCCCTGTCCCTTTTAAAGGCGACAGCAGCCTTTTCCAGGCAGGACTGTGCGGGTCCCAGTGGAGCTTCCCGCTGCCCTGGAAGGGGTCCCCGCGCGCCTTTCGCTCCCGCTCGCGCTGCTGTGTCCGGGCCCGCACGGAAGGGTTAACTGTCACACGTCACTGCTGGGCGGTGTGCTTCGAAGGCGCTGTGGTGTTGGCGAAGCCCTGGTTCTGCAGTTTGAGGGATGAGCCGGGGGCAGAGGGGGGCTGCTTCCCCGAGGCGGCAGGGGGTGCCCGCTGGCGGCGGCGGTGGTGGCCAGGGGGGCCGGGCGGCGCTGGCCTCGCTCGTCCGCATGGCCTCGCTCCTTGCCGGCCCCGTGAGCACGGGGGCCTTCTTCGGCATCGCGGGGCGTCGATGGAAAAGGAGGCGCAGGAAACGCTCCGAGAGGAGAGGTAACCCGTTTGGCTCTGATCCTAAAACGTAAACGCTGGGCTTGCCTGTGATGCCATGCTTTCTGGGGCGGACTGCTTCGGGGTCCTGCCGATGCCAATGCCGGGGACCTCCCGCCTCCCCTTTCCAGGTGCCTGGTTCCTTACGTTGGCGTCGCATGCAGTTTGAGAGGGGGCTTGTTTTAGAAGGTAGGTTTAAAAGCGCATGTATAGAAGGCATTTTAGCCTCAGTGTTTAAGGTATATTTTTAGGAAGAGATTTATGAAGGCTTAGGAGTTTGTAGTGTTGGGTACTAAAAGATTTTTCCTCCTGAGACAGACGCCTCATAATGACTTCTCCTTCGCTGCCCCTCTTTGTTGGTAACTTTTGTAGCCTTAAAACTCCTCTTCACGCTGTGGGAAGTAGGGCTGCGGCAGCCCTTGTGAGAATAGTTTCCTTTTAAGAACACGGAGAACAGGTTCCTTGCATTCAGCACCAGGTCATTTTAGTCTCTAGTTCAACTTGATGTTTTAGGGCATTGAAACTCTGCGTACCTTTTCCTAACACCGGGCTTAAAAGCTCTCCGTGACGGTAAAAGTCACAAACCACTGGCCGTGGGGCGAGCTGTTGCTCAAAGGGTGTTGAGGGTTCCCCGTCCTCGTACGCCGACGGTTAACTAATCGAACGTGTGTCGGGTGAAAAGATGCTTCTGGTGAGGGACTGGCCTGCCGTCCAGTGAGCCTCCCTTGGTGGGCGTCCCCTTCTTGCCCACCAACCAGTAGGACCAGGACGCCGTTGCACTACCCCAGAATGCTCGGGACGATCTGTGGCCGGAGAGTGTCACCCCTGCGGGGAATAAGGCGAGCCACCGTGTTCAGTGTGACTTCCCAGAGAAAAGACGAAGAAAGCCACCTGAGAGGAGCAGTCGTGCTGAGTCCAGAAAGATGCTTGCGCCCAACAGAGCTGTGTCTGGGAGCAGTGAGGGCGTCGTCATCTGTAGACTTCAGGGGCGGACATCCTGCCGGTGCGTGCATCCGGGAGGAAAGCGCCCGTGCCCAGGGGACGCTTGCCCAGGGGACCCGGTGCCGGGGCCTGCAGCTGTGGCACACCCCTGCCTCAGGCTGCTGTGCTGCCCTTTGTTCCCTCAGTTAAGCATTGAAAAGAAGGGTGTCCTTAAGACAAAGGTAAAAGCAAAAACTAAGAAATGTTGATTAAACACCCTGAATTTAGGATGGCCACTATTCTTTTCCATGGCCCCTCATCACTAAGCATTTGAAGAAAATATTGAAAAGTACAAGAATAATGGTCAGTTTTTGGCTTTTTTTTTTTTGGAACTTGCTGTGATTCGGATGGTTGGTGCTAGTCCCACTCGATGGGGATGAATGTCCAAATGTCCTCTTCGTGCATTCTAGAATCTTTTTCTCCTCTAGGAAAACCATTTTCAACGTTTATTTATTTTTGGGACAGAGAGAGACAGAGCATGAACGGGGGAGGGGCAGAGAGAGAGGGAGACACAGAATCGGAAACAGGCTCCAGGCTCTGAGCCATCAGCCCAGAGCCTGACGCGGGGCTTGAACTCACGGACCGTGAGATCGTGACCTGGCTGAAGTCGGACGCTTAACCGACTGCGCCACCCAGGCGCCCCTAGGAAAACCATTTTCAAACAGGCTGTAATTTTGGGGCAACAGCGTGAGAGACAGAGTGCTGCGAGATGGAGCAGTCAAGCCCCCGGATCGAGCGAGTGGTGTTCACTGCGCGGTCCCGTGTGTGGAAGCCCACGGTGAGGGTTCCCGAGCATGTTGTGTGTTAGTTTCCCTTTGGCCTTTAAAAATGATCAGTGTTCCACTTACATCAAATGGGCAAAGTTTTACAAGATATGAAACATAGTCTCTTAGTATTATACAATCTTAAGGTGCTCCAAATCACGTGTGTTGAATTTTTCCTAAGACTGGTATAATGTGAGCTTTTCCAAACTCAATTATGTGTTAGAACAGCGTAGCAGCGGGTTATGTGTTGGCCTCAGGAGTGATATGATCTCAGGGATCTTCCATGGCTTCCAAATGACCCACAGTCACTCCCTTCTCTGGCGCGGGTCACTGGCTGTTGACTGTGTGAGGCTCACGTAGATTGGCTGAGTCATCAGAAAATTACGGTTTAAAAGGAATACTGTGCAATTTCAACATCACCCGGGACCTCCACAAAGCAGAGGCTGCTGGGACAGTCAGGCCCCGCACACCAGCCTTCCCGGGGCCCCAGCCAGTCCAGGTGGCTGCCGCTGTTGCCTTCTTTCCACTTGGGGCACAGCTGCTGAGTAAAACATTGTGGCAGGCGGGTGACGCAGCATTCTCTTGCCCCCCCCACCCCTCATTGTGTGACAGAGCCTCTGTCTTCCACATTAAAGGCTTTCTCGTTGAATACTTACCTGTCTTAATTGTGATAACGCCCTTATCTGTGCCTAGCCCTCCCGCACCCCGTCTGATGACTGCTGTCACATGGGCAGCAGCTCTGAACTGTGCTGAGGTCTGAGGCTGGGATCCCCCATGTTTCCAGGATCAAAAAGAGAACAGGATGTGGGGACCGTTTGTAGAAATGGAGACCCAGACCCATAGAGGTGTGCTTCCTCTGAGTCCTGCTACAGAACAGGCCATCTATTCCGTGTAGAGTCAGGAGATGCAGCCGGTTGTGGGTGAAGCAGGCAGCACCCGAGAGAGCAGGTGGCTGTCACACCAGGCTTCTCCCTGGTCTCACCTTGCTGAGAGAGTGCCTCCTCGTGAGGTGCCGAGCACTATGACAACTCGAGACACAGGGTTGGATGGAAATTACCCGTCTATCCACCCATCTACCCGTTCATTCATCCACCCATCCGTCTCTCATCCATCCATCAACCCATCTACTTTTCCATCCACCCGTCTACCCATTCCTTACTTATCTACCCATCCATCATCCATCCACCTGCCTATTTATCCATCCGTCCACCCATCCTGTCCACCACCCACCCATCTACAGCTCTGCCCATTCACTCATTCATGTACCCGTCCATCATCCATCTACTAATCCATCTATCCTTCCACCCCTCGTTCATCTGCCTGTCCACCATCCACCCATCCACCCATCCATCCATCCATCCATCCATCCATCCATCCATCCGACAGTTCCCATTAGAGCCTTTGGTGTGCTGGCACCAGGGGCTTGGGCATGCACAGGACAGGCAGGTGTAGGTGATAGGGTGGCAGTGGCAGAAGGACTGCCCCAACTCTCAGGCTTGGGATTTGCTCCGGAACGAGCCACCTCAAGTACCATTCGGTGGACGAGGAGGGTGGATTTGTGTGATGCACTCTGCTCTGCTCTGTGTGTTGGGGAGGAGGGGACGGCTCTTCCCCAGTCTCCGGCAGGAATCGACGTCGCCTGTCTTCCAGGAGAAGGGCCCATGCGCAGACAGTTGCTGAGCCCTGCACCCCAACAGCGAACAACAGCAGAAGATAGAAGGCCTAGGTTTTCTAGAACCTGTTGTGACAGATGTGCGTGCATTTCGTGGCTTTCATGCTGAGGGGCTTCCCGGCACAGGTGGGGACCCTGCTTGCTTGGGAGGAGCTCCTTCCGCCAGAGGGGACGCTTTAGAGAAAGTCAGAGACGCTCCAGGTCGACAGTTGAAATCGTAAAGCAAACCTGTAGAGTAAGGTTTATGAGGTTGTTCTGGAAATAGTATGAAAATTGGCTCAAATCTGAACACTGCCTGTCCTTAGTGTAATTACTAGTGTTCACGTTGAAAATATCGTTCACGTCGGCTTCTTTTCCTGATTCCAGAAAATACAGTGTGTTTTTCAGATAAGCGAGATTTTAATTAGGTTGTGTTAAGCAGAGCAAATAGAGACTGCGTTGCAAATGCGTTGCTAGCGTGCATCCATTTTGAAGGACAAAGCGTGGTTATAACCACAATGCTCCGTGAAGGCTTTTCTTCCACCGTAGTCGATTCTGAGCTGGTAACGTTTTGTTGTTCTGGAATCAGGCTTCAACGACGCGTGTGCATTTGCTCAGGCATGCCATGCTGGGGAGCAGGGGAGGCCGCGAAGGAGAGCGAGCATGGCGGTCCGTGCACGTGCACGTGCGAGCACAGGCGGGCAGTGCGAGGGGAGAGGGCCGGAGGGCATGACCGCGTGAGGCGCAACCCCAGTGCTCTGAGACAGAGCCGGCCCCTGCCGTCCGTCACCCGTGGCTTCAGGCTTCTTTTTGTTCTTTTCCAGAAGGTTCGGGAGTCACGCAGGGGGTCGCCCCCGTGCCGGCCCAGCAGAGGAGGGTGGGCGAGAACAGAGCGGCGCACAGGCGGCTGCGTGGCCGGGCCTGGAGGCACAGCGCGCGCGACGAAGAACGCAGCGCCTCCCCAGGGAGAGAGCCCTGCGTCTTTGCCCACCACGTCATGTGGCGCACCCTGGGCGGGCGGCCTGGGAGCCTCGTGACGGATACCCCCAGCCGGAGTATGCACCCTGCCCTCGTGTGGGGCCTCTTACACCCCAAGTCTGGGGGGATCGCTGGCTCCATCCCGGGGGTTCTCGCTCGTCCTCTGGAGCCCCTTCTGCGGTGGCCGTGGGACAGTGCGGGAGAGAGCCGGCGGCCATCCGAGGGGTTTGTGGGGACCTCGTAAACCACAGAATTTCATCTCAGGCAGACTCGTTTCTGTGTGTTTGCTAGGTATAAAACAGACACGTTTAGAATAGTATGTGTAATGGTGCCGATCGAGTGGAATGATGCCTCAGATTTGCAGATCGCCTCAGTGCTCAGACTCCTTTGGTCCCCTGGTACCAGCGATATCTGTCTACGGAGGCTTCTGGCGAGTTGGGGGGGCCTGCCCCAAGGTCACCGTGTGACCCTCCCTCACTGTGCCCCCGGGTAGCCACATCCCGCTGGCTTGTCGTCTGCCTGGCAGGTTTTAGTTCTGCGTGTGGTTCGGCCACTTGCAACGTCTCTCTGAGGTCCGACGTCGTGCGGGTCTGCAAGGCATCCTGTATTCGCCGTTACACCTGCGGGACGTGTGCAGCTCTGTCAGGGGCTGCAGCACAGGGGACTGTGGAGACGGAGCCCACCGGCTTCAGACGGGGGTCTGCGACTTCCCAGCCCGCTTTCAGAGTCTGCAAAGTAAGGCATGTGTAGGACGGTGGCTCAGAATGAAAACTCCATTTTTGTCATTATGGAAGCAATGCTTATTGTAAGAAATCGGAGATACAGGCGCAAAATTAACTTCATGAAAAAGGAAAAGTGATCATTCTTTTTTTTTAGTTTTTAAAAACGTTTTATTTATTTTTTAAAAAATTTTTTTTCAACATTTATTTATTTTTGGGACAGAGAGAGACAGAGCATGAATGGGGGAGGGGCAGAGAGAGAGGGACACACAGAATCTGAAACAGGCTCCAGGCTCTGAGCCATCAGCCCAGAGCCCGACGCGGGGCTCGAACTCCCGGACTGCGAGATCGTCGAACTCCCGGACCGCGAGATCGTGACCTGGCTGAAGTCGGACGCTTAACCGACTGCGCCACCCAGGCGCCCCTAAAAACGTTTTATTTATGAGAGAGACAGAGAGCAAGCAGGGGGAGGGGCAAAGAGAGAGGGAGACACAGAATCCTGAGCAGGCTCCAGGCTCTGAGCTGTCAGCACAGAGCCTGACGCGGGGCTCGAACTCACAGACCGTGAGATCGTGACCTGAGCCGAAGTCTGACGCTTAACTGACTGAGCCACCCAGGTGCCCTGCAAAGGTCATAATTCTTTTAGCAAAACCTTTGAATCTAAGCAGTCTTCAGAGTTTCGTCCAGTTGTTAGAACTGGAATCAGAGTTTGAAGGTTAGTGGCAGTTCAGTCTTTGTGTTGTGTTATTATGGTGGGAGCCCAGTAGTGCTGACTCGTGCTTCGGGCCTTCCCAGCGTCCCCCTGGGAGGTGAGCGCACACTCGAAGACCCCCACCCCACCGCGGTGCTAGCTGCTCAGAGCCCTCCTGCTCGGTGGGGTTTGCCTGGAGCACCTCCTACAGCCCCCTGCTCTCTCCCACCCAGTCCTGCTGAACCTTGGGATGGTTTTACTCCCTCCCAGACACCAGCATGGAGAAGGCCAGTCAGGCCAGGTGTTCCCGCAGGAGGCATGGCCTTGGCCTTCGTGGAGGCCACTCATTTCTGTTCACCGTACAGGGACCCTTCCCTGTACTCAGCCAACCTGTGACTTTAATGCTCTCTGACAGTTTGACAACTGACATCTTTCTTTGCTTACTTACAAAGAGGTACAACTAAGAAGCTTATCAAAGCCCATTTACATTTATTCTTTTATAAGTTTTGTTCCTGTTTGTGTACCATTTTTTAAATTGGGTGTTTGTGTTTGTATTATTGACTATAAAGGCTATTGAAAGATCGCCTGAGGAGACGTGGCTCTTATGTCCAGGTGGGCTGGCACAGGGAGGTCACTGAGTCCGTCCCACCCCCTTACTTCCACCCCTCCCTCCCTCAGGGTCATCTAGAAGGTGCTGCCTTCTGACAGGGGCGCTCCAGGGCCCCTGGGTGTGCAGGGAGATGCACGGCCATTTATCCAGGGGACTCGGCAGAGCTGATGGAAGAAGTCAGCCTTTCCTGGAGGTGCTCTCCCTCTGGCATCTGCCATCACACCCGTGGCCCACCAGGTGTGGATCAGGGGCTGGGTGAGGACTGGGCCTCAGGCTGTGTGAGCCCCAAAGCAAGTTGTCTTTGTGTTTTGTGTTTGTGGGCACACCAGTCGGCCCATTCTCCTGCTCCGACTTGGTGCTGCGTGTGGCCCCGTGCAGTTCTGGGCTTCATTGCTTCGTGACCATGACCATGCCCGGCTGTGCGAGGTGCTGACTGCGAGTGACTCAGTCCTGGCTGCTCTGTTCTGTGCAGCCAGCCCAGTGCTCAGCTGAGTGAGCTGGTTACGTGTAAGGGGGCGGTTCCAGGGCTCACGTGTCTAGAACACTGGTGTACTGAAAATCTTCCCGGATAGGATTTTAACTCATAATATAACTGGCTTTTATATAAGTAAGATGCACTTTTGTTGGCTGATTGTTTGCATGCGATGCCCCACCTGACTCTGCTTTCTTATCCTCTAATGTAGTCATTGTGCTGTCGAGTGCAGAGTTCACAGATCGCACATGCAAGGGTACTGCTTAGAGGCAAACTTGAGACTTGACTTTGAAAATATATTTCTTTCTTTTTTTTTTTTTAATTTTCTTTTTCAACGTTTATTTATTTTTGGGGACAGAGAGAGACAGAGCATGAACGGGGGAGGGGCAGAGAGAGAGGGAGACACAGAATCGGAAACAGGCTCCAGGCTCTGAGCCATCAGCCCAGAGCCCGACGCGGGGCTCGAACTCCCGGACCGCGAGATCGTGACCTGGCTGAAGTCGGACGCTTAACCGACTGTGCCACCCAGGCGCCCCGAAAATATATTTCTTTAAGAATTACTTTAATGCTGGGGCTCCCGGGTGGCTCAGTCGGTTAAGCATTTGACTCTTGATTTCAGCTCAGGTCCTGATCTCATAGTTTGTGAGTTCAAGCCCCACGTCGGGCTCTGCACTGGCAGTGCAGAGCCTGCTGGGGATTCTCTCTCTCCCTCTCTCTCTCTCTGCCTCTCCTCTGCTCATACTCTCCCCTCTCTCTCAAAATAAATGTATAAACCCCCCAAAATTTTTTTTTTGAAAATCTTAAAAAAAAGAATGACTCTAAGTCCCTGGAAAGTATGAATAAGCAGCCCCTCTACTGTGTGCTGTGGAATTTATAGTGTGGACACAATCAATCCCCTGCACTTGTCTGCTGTTGTCTCAGTATCTCTGCTTCAGTTACTGTCTGTCTCTTGTTGTGTGAAGTGAGCCTGGAGATCTGATTTACCAAAAACAGCCTCAGGCGATGGGACGTGGAGAAGCATCTGTGCTGGCCTGCTCCGCGCAGTGGTGGTGAATGGCCGACACCCGCGGTGCTCACCGCGTGCAGGGACCGGGCCGCATGCTGTGAGCGTTACTGACCAGAGAGACCCGGAGCCCCGAGAGCCTTGCAGGAGGCCTCCTGGCTAGAAATTGAACCGGGCTCACTGGGACCATCACACCAGCACCCCCTCCACCTGCTAACAGCCGTCCTGCAGGCCACACATAAGTGCGTCAGGCTTCCAGTGGAGTGTGACCTTGAACAAGGCCCTTATGACCCATGTAAGAGGAGAGTAATAATCATAGATACTGGGAAAACACTTCTCAGTCATGAGTTGTACTCAGAAGGTAACCTTTCACATTGGTAGGAACCAGATCACAGCTGCTTTGTTCACAACTATTTCTGATTTAAGGACTCAAGAGCAAAGTTAGTACTTAACTTTAGACGCGTTTTCGAGAAAGCTGCTAATAGAGATCCAAGCAGGAGTCAAGATGTGATTAGTTGGGGTCACTGCAGACAGGACACCCCCATCTTGCACACCAGGAGGCACAGAGGATCAGCTCTGAGGCCTGCTGGGAAGGGCAGGGGGGTCTGGCCAGAGAGGAACGCTCAGGGGGATGGGCGCTGGGACTGGTTCTGGGGGAGCAGTGGGCCTTCTGGAGCAGTGGGGCGGCCGCAGCCTTGGCCCAGGGCCTTCTGGGAGCAGTGGGGCAGCCACAGCGGTGGTCCGGGGCCTTCTGGGAGCAGTGGGGAGGCTGCAGCGATGGCCTGGCGCCTTCCGGGAGCAGTGTGGTGGCCTCAGCGGTGGCCCAGGGCCTTCTGGGCACGTAGCGTCTATGGCTCCAGTGGTCACAAGCCTGGGAGCCTGCCGTGGTGGGGCTCACGTGCAAGCGTGTGCTGGGGGAGAAGTCACACGTGTTTGGGGTGCTCTGTTGGCCATGTCAGGAAAACCCTAGAGAGCAGGTTTGCATCCTTGGGTGGAAGCAAGTGACTAGAAGCATGTTGGAAATCTGGGGCTCTCATCTTTGCCAAGGCAGTCTCCGTGCTCGCCCTCTGCTTTGGGCCCGTGTGCTTGCCGCTGGCCGGCTCCTCGGCGGGGTGCCCAGTGTGGGAACTTCTCTGGTCGCTGTCTCCCCATGCCGCCGTGCTGAATGCGGCCCGGCTCAGCGGCTGGGGGCTTTGTGTTCTCTAATAAGGTCCTGGTTGTTAACAGTAGCTCGTCTGTTTTTGGACAAGTTGACATCTAGTTGGCACGTTTTAGTAAAAGTTATAAATTAGGAAAAATTGATAAAATCCTGTGTCTTTCCTTCTGGCAAAGACCAGCACATGGCCCTCATTAGAGCAGCAGACCCGGAGCGGAGAGGAGCCAGCACATCGTGCTCCCGTCCAGTAGGCCGCCGGCCATCTGCGGTGTTTGTGGTCTCAGAGCAAAGTGCGGCCTATTTAGGGGAAACAGCTGTAGCAGCAGGTTAAGCCCCTGGGACGGGGCAGGCGCTGGAGGTGGGGACTCCCGACCAGCTGCGGGGCTCGGCTAGGTTGTCTGAGCTGCGGTGAGCCCCGTGTATCTGACACAAAGGCAGGGCTCTGGAGAAGGAGCTGGACGTGGGAGAGCTCGGGGCCACTCGTCGGGCCCATCCTCACAGGCGGGCGCTGGGCATGTAGAGGCCAGGAGGCCGAGGTGCCTGGCCTCACAGCCTAGTGGGGGAGGCCGGCGGCAGGTGGGGAGGCAGGCTGCACGTCACAGGCCTCGGTGAGGAGAGGGAGGTGAAGAGTGACACTCTGTCTTAGGACGGTGGCAGATGCTCTCCCGGGTGGCGGCCTGTGAGGAGGTGCAGCCTGCCATGATCTGGGGGAAAAGCAGGGCAGGTCTGGTGACCCGAGATCATGCGGCTCCGTGTGGAAAGGCAGCTGGCAGGGTGCTGAGGATGCCCCTGGGATGGGCGTGGTGAGGAGGGACCAGGGCGTCCCCCTATACGGGGAGAGGTGGCCCCCTGGCTCCAGCAGGCGGTGGGGGAGCCTGTGGGTGTGGGTCCGAGTGCTGCAGGACTTCCTGGTGACCTTTATGAGACACCCTGCTGCGGTGTGGGGGCGATGTCCGACTCCAGGGGCAGACAGCGGCCGCGTCACAGGGAGGATGCGCGGGGCCCCGGCTCGAGGTGCCCGGTGCACGGGACGGGGCAGAGGTGGGGAGGCTGGGATGTGTGGTGCTTACTTCGGGAGAAGAGCTGGTGGGGGGGGGGGGGGGAGGAGAGAGAACCCGGGTGGCTGGAGGTGCCAGGCTTGAACACCGGCTGCATGTGCGCAGGGCAGGTAAGACTGCAGAGGGGACACATTCACCCACGTTTGCATTGGTGCAATCACTACCGAGCCTGCAGCCGATCCAGAAGACGCCAGGGTCTCCTGTGCGCCGGGCCTCGCGGGGCCCTCCCGCCTCCCCCGCAGCACCGCCCCTGCACCCTCTGCCCCCAGGTGCCACCCGTGCCCTCAGCATTAACGGGACGGGGGACTTTGCCCACAGCGACAGGGCTGCAGCTCCTGTCACTTGTCCGATGGCAAAGGGGGTCACTGTCGTGTTTGTCCTCCTGACGTGTGTGCTCTTCTGATTCAGGAGAGTCCCCTTCTCTTCGGTGTTCCCCTGCTGACATGATGAGTGCTGTTATGCATCGCTGCGCCTTTTTAAAAAAAAATTAAGACTTCGTGTTTTTAGAGCAGATTTTGATTCACAGCAGAATTGAGGAGAAGCTCAGATTTACCGCCCCCCCCCCCAAACACCACCTCCTGCATTACCAACACCCACCACCTCAACAGTGTGCCTCTTACGGTGGACAGCCTGCACTGGCACGTCCACACCTGATCTTACGATGTTGGCTACTATCTGTGGGTTTGCACGAATGTGTGATAACACGTGTCCACCATCATAGTATCGCAGAGCTTGTTTTCACTGCCCTAAAAGCCTCCGCATTCTATCCATTTATCCACACCACCCCACCACCCCTGGCAACCCCTGAACTTGCTGTTGCCTCCATGGTCCTGCCTTTTCCAGAACGTCGCACAGATAGAATCGTACAGGATGCAGCCTTTTCAGATTGGCTGCTGTCACTTAGTGAGATGCACCCGCGGACCCTCCGTGTCTTCGTGGCGTGACGGCCCGCTCCTTCTTAGCGCCGAATACCATCCCGTCGTCTGGACGCACCCGTGTGTTTGCCCATCACCTCCCGAAGGGCACCTTGGTGGCTTCCAAGGTCTGGCAGTTATGAATAAAGCTGCCGGAAACATCCGCCTGCGGGTTGTCGTGTGGACGTGAACGTTCACCTCCTCTGGGTAGACCTCAAGGAGCACGACCGCTGGGTCGTATGGTCAGAGCGTGTTCGGTTTTGTAAGAAACCGGCAAACCTTCCTCCGCGGCGGCTGCCCCTCTCTGCTTTCCCGCCAGCAGTGAGGGAGCGTTCCTCTTGCTCCGCGTCCCCGCCAGCGATCCGTGCTGTCGGTGTTCCGGGTTGTGGCCGTTCTCACGGGTGCACGGTGACGTCGTTGTCGTTTTCATTTTCTTTCTTTCTTTTTTAATATGAAATTTATTGTCCATTTGGTTTCCACACAACACCCAGTGCTCATCCCAACAGGTGCCCTCCTCATTTTCATTTTCCTGATGACGTGTGACGTCTGTATGTCTTCTCTGGTGAGGTGTCTCTTCGGGTCTTTGGCCTACTTTTTAATCGGGTTGTCTGTTTTCTTATTGCTGAGTTTTAAGTGTTGGTGTATTTTGGATATATCTTCTCTTATCAGATACACGTGTTGCAAATATTTCTCCCAGCCTCTGGCTTGTCTGCTCATCTCTTACCAGTGTCTTTCGCAGAACAGAGATTTTACGTTTTGACTCAGTCCAGCTTATCAGTTAGGTTGTACCTTTGGTGTTGTATCTAAAAAGTCGTCCCCCTGTCCAAGGTCCCCGAGGATGTCTCCTGTGTCATCTTCCAGGCGTTCGATAGTTTTGCATTCTACGTTTGGGTCTGCGATCCGTTGTGAGCGAACTGTTGTGAGGAGTGTAAGGTCTGCGTCCAGATTCCCCTTCGAGCGCCCCTCGTGGAAGAGACTCTTTGCCCCCTTGATTGCCTTTGCTCCTTTGTCAGGGATCCGTCGGCTGTCTCCGTGTGGCTCTCCTTCTGGGTTCTCCGTTCCGTCCCATGGATCGATTTGTGTGTCCTTTCTCCACCACCACACTGTCTTGATCCCTGTAGCTTTACAGCGAGTCCTGAAGTCAGTAGTGTCGGTCCTCCAACTTTGTTCTTTTTCAACATTGTGTTGGCTATTCTGGGTGTTTTGTCTCTCTATAAACTTTAGAATCGGTTTGTCAATAGCCATAAAATGACTTGCTGGGGTTTTGATGGGGATCACATTCAATCTACAGACAGACCAAGTTGGGAAGAACTGACATCTTCACAGTATTGAGTCTTCCTATCCATGAACATGGAATATCTCTGTGTTAATTTAGGTCTTTGATTTTGTTAGAGTTTTATAGTTTTCCTCATATAGGTCTTGTACATATTGTTAGGTTTATACCTAAATGTTTTATTTTTTGGGGGGTGCTAATGTAAACAGTATTTTATTTTTTATTTCAAATTCCATATATTTATTGTTGGTATCTGGAAAGCAATTGACTTTGGTATGTTAACCTGTTATATTGCAACCTAGCTATAATTACTTATTAGTTCGAGGAGGGTTTTTGTTGTTGTTGTTGATTGCTGTGCTTATTATAATTATTCCAAGTTGCATTTCATTAGAAAAAACGTTTGTAGCAGTAATGCATGAACTTTATTTCCTATGTACAGCCTGCCATATCTTGTTCAATGCATGCAGAATCTCTGAAGGGTAATTGAACATCCATTACTTGGATGGTTGCCTAGAAAAAAAAATATTTTATTGTAAATGTTATAAATTGAATGTTTCAGATACTTCAGTGATAGTATTTTGTTTGTATAGTAGTGAAAGCAAAATACAAATCATGAAATTTATTCTCTAAACATACATGATTAAGTTGTTGAATTTCAGGTTACTTTCCTTCAAATGATTTAAGAATTTTATATTTTGGTTACCTTTGGTGCATAATCAAATCATCATTTAATATTTTTGCTACAGTTATAAAATTAACCTAGACTTTAGCACGTTGCTTGATTTATAGTAAAGAATCAACACCAATAACCGCCATTTTAACACTTCTCTTTTTAAAAACTTGCAGTGTATGGCTGTTAAAAATAAAACCCATAACAACCACAAGTAATATGTAAAACTTTTCTTTTTTTTCTCTTTTTTTTTTTTTTTCTTTTTTTTTATTTATTTTTGGGACAGAGAGAGACAGAGCATGAACGGGGGAGGGGCAGAGAGAGAGGGAGACACAGAATCAGAAACAGGCTCCAGGCTCTGAGCCATCAGCCCAGAGCCCGACGCGGGGCTCGAACTCACAGACCGCGAGATCGTGACCTGGCTGAAGTCGGACGCCCAACCGACTGCGCCACCCAGGCGCCCCTGTAAAACTTTTCTTAAAACCATTCTGTTTTGAGAATAAAAATGGATAAAATCCAGTAATAATTGCTAGTAATTTTAACCAAGTTTACTGCTTGTCTTAAACATTTTTTTTTAAATCTATACATTTTTAGTGAATTCCTAAAGATAGTATAGCAGTACAATAGAGAATATTCCTGTTCCGGCACATCTTTAGTATAAGTAAGTCATGTTCTTTATATTTATTCCAGAATATGTTTTTTCCCAAAGGGAGGGGAGAGCATGAAGAGGTAGGAACATGCCCAGCTTCCCTCTCCCTGGTGGAGAGATAAGGGTACCGTCAGAAGACAAGAGGAACGTTCTTTTTACACACATGTTGTGTACTTCGTGTTACAACATGTGCATCTACAAAGGTACAATAATACAGCAGATAACTGTCCGCCACCCGCCACCTGAGAAATAGAACATAGCGGGTTGAATCGTGCCATTTGAAGTCAGTTCTTGCATGCGGTCACCCCACGTCCAGTCCCGTTTGTTAGGAAGTACTCGTTACTGACTCGGGGCACCACGTTGTCCGCGCGGTGAGTTCTGGGGTGTGCTTGTTGTGACCCTGGACTTGGCCGCCATCACACCGATGGGTCGTCTGCGAACCATGCATGCTGTTTTGGGCGTTGACACCGCACTGTGTCCGGTCTGGGAGGTCTGGCCCTGCCTCATCGCTTCTCTAGTTGGTGCTTGTGGCTGTTCGGACTTGTTCCTTCCTCCACATAAGCTTTAGAACCAGCTGGCCTAGTTCTGTTGCAATTCTAACTGGAATGCGGTTACCCTTAAATCCAGGTCCTTTGATGGCAACTTGAGGGGTCTTTTCACACCTTGGTGCCCCCCAAGCCTAGCTTAGTTCCTACTGCTGCAGGGGCATTCCGAAAAAGGAGGAAATTATTTAAACACTGCTGTCAAATAAAGCTTTTCTCTAATTGGCCGTTCCTGGAATTGTGTTCCGTATGGGATTTTTGTGGGGCTTTAATTCTTAATGTGTTTGTAGTCCAGGCCAGAAGAAGTGCTTTGCAGAATGAAAGAAAAATGGTTACGTGAAATGCCCTAAAGTGCTTGCATTTATTATTTTGCTTTGTTTTATAACCTTTGGTGTAAGAGTTGGCATTTGTAGAAGCTGAAAATGTTGACTTCTGCTCTGCAGGAGATTTTTGGCTGCCATTCTTAATGTGCATGTACCACACGCCCCCGGGCACAGCCTGATCATTTTCTACTGTGAGACATTTCCCATGTCCTTTTTTTAGGGTTTGAATATGTAAGAGCAGGTGAGCAAGGTGAGCTCTACAGGTCAGGTGAGCCCCGTTAGAGCCCGGCACCGTTGCGCTCGGACTCACCGTCATTACTGTTGCAAGGGGGACTCTCGTCGTCCCAGACCTCCAGGGGAGCCCTCCACGGACCGGGGGTTGCTTCATTGTGTAGTGTGCCTTTTGCTTACTCTTAATTTAACTTCTTATCTTGAGATCACGTAGATCCACACATAGCCGTAAGGAAATGACACGAGAGAGGGCCCATATTTGCTTTACACAGTGCACTCCTGCGATGAGGATGTTGACCTCCATACAGTCAAGATCCAGGACGTTCTTTTATCACACCGATCCCTCCTGTTGCCGTTTGGGAGGCCACACCCACAGCCTCCCCAAACCTTGATGACCGCTAACCTGTTCCCCATTTGTACAGTGTTCTCATTTCAAGAATGTTATGTATCAACGGAATATACATGGGTCCGTGCAGTGGCCACGAGATTGGTTTTTTCCAGGAAGCCCTATTCTCTGGCGATCCCTCCGGACTGTTGTGTATATCAATAGTTTGCTCCTTTTCATTGCCACATAGTATTCCATGGTTTGGATGGGCCACATTTTATTCATTCATTCACCTGTTGAAGGGCGTCTGGGTTGTCCCCAGTTTGGGACTGTTAGGAATCAAGTTGCTATAAACACTCACGTTTATTACAAAAATTTTTTTTTAGTAATCTCTTCACCTGACGTGGGGCTTGAACTCGTGAGTTCAAAAGTTGCACGCTTTAACAACCAAGCCAGCCAGGTGCCCCCGGACACAGTTTGTACGTGAACCGTGTCTTCGTTTCTCTGGGATAAAATGCCTATGTTCAGTTTTCATTTTTTTTTATTTTTTTTATTTTTTATTTTTTTATTTTTTTTATTTTTTTATTTTTTATTTTATTTGTTTATTTTTTTTTCAACGTTTATTTTATTTTTGGGACAGAGAGAGACAGAGCATGAACGGGGGAGGGGCAGAGAGAGAGGGAGACACAGAATCGGAAACAGGCTCCAGGCTCCGAGCCATCAGCCCAGAGCCTGACCCGGGGCTCGAACTCACGGACCGCGAGATCGTGACCCGCCTGAAGTCGGACGCTTAACCGACTGCGCCACCCAGGCGCCCCGCCCATGTTCAGTTTTTAAGAAGCTGCCCAACCAACTGCTCTCCAGAGCGGCCGCCCCGTGTTCCGGTCCCGCCGGCCACGTGCGAGGGATCTGGTTTGTCTGCGCCCGTGCCCGCGTGTGCGGTGGTCACCGTGTTGTCCGTGAGCCGCTCTCACGGGTGTGTGGGGGTGCCTCACGTGGTTGAAGCTGCACTTCCCCGGGGCTGACGGTCGCGGACCCCGTGTCGTGTGCTTCCTTGCCATCTCTCTCTCCACGTATATCGTCTATGATGATACTGGCTGTTCATGTCTCCTGTCCGTTTTCTGACCGGCTTGTTTTATCGTTTAGTTTTGAGAATCTCATGTGTGTCCTATTTGGATACGTGGCTGTCAAACCTTTTCTCCCCATCTGTGGCCTGTCTTTGTGTCTCCTCAATAGGGTCTCAAGCGGGAGTGTTTTCTTTGGAGGAGCCCAGTTTGTCAGCGTTTCCTGTCACGGGTCGTGTATTGGGTGCCAGTCTGCAGGCTCTTTGCCTCATCCGAGACCCTGAGGGTTTTCTCCTGTGCATTCATTGTTTCTCATTGAAGCCCCTGGTCCATTTTGAGTGGGTCCCATGCAGGGTGCAGACTTGGGTGCCCCAGGGCTCCGGCACCCTCTGTGGACAGCACCGTTCCTCCTCCACGGCCCTTCGCTGGCACCGTCGTCCACAGCGTGACCTGTTGGTCAGGCCTCTCGCTAGGTCCCTTGTTCTGCACGTCTGTCCCTCACCGACTCCACGCTGGCCTGCTGACCGGTGCTGCTCAATCAGCCACTAAAATCAGTTAGACTTACTCCTCACTTCCTTCTTTTTGGTGACGGCCGCTTTAAAATCTTTTTCCAGTAATTGGAACATCTCTGGGTTGGCATTCTGTTGATTGTGTTTTTTCATTCAGTTAGAGATCTTTGTGGCCCTCCGTAGGATGAATGATTTTTGCTTTGAAACCTAGACGGATTATGTTCCAAGAGTCTTACTGGAGCTTCTTGTTTCCGCTGACTTTCTCTCACGCCGCTCTCTCTGTCAGGGGAGGGGGCCCCCCCTCATCACTGCCGTGCGGGTCCAGGTTCCCCACAGGCCACCGCTGACAGTTCCCAGGTTGCCGCTCTTCCGTGGCCTCCACTGACGTTGCCAGGTGGAGGCGAGTCTTGACTCCCAGCTGGGCCTCCCCTGACACCCCCAGTGGGGATGAGATGGGCACCTTGACAGGCTCCCCGAGTGTCAGCCCTGACTGTGCGGTGCAGGTGGGAAGGTGGGGTCCGGCCGGGGAGGGCGTTTCCTCCGTCAGTTGCCTGTCGAGCTGGCGGGTGCCTGTCTTGGACCTTTGGCCACAGTCAGTTCTTGTTTGGTTTGTGTGTGTTGTCTCTGTCTGTCTCTCGGTGTTTCCAGGTTACCAGCGTCTTCGGCTCCCGGTCTGGGATAACGATGCAAAAAGCAGGCCCGGGGGGCTCCCTGCTGCACAGTTCCTTGGTCCCCAGCTCGTCGGCGACCTGGTCTGTGACCTGGCCCGCCTTCTTCCCTCCCCCCAGAGCCTTTCCGATGTTCGCTTTAGATGTCATGTCCAGGAGAGTTGCTTGTACTGAGCTGGAGGAAAGGAAAGATGACCCCTGCTTCACTGGCCACTGTGCACATCCCTTCTGCTGTTTTGAAACCGGTGTTCAGCCAGTAAGAACAGAGTGCCCTGCGCGGGTGTGAGTGTGTGTCCAGAGTTAATAGTTGGGGTTCCTCTGACGTGCCCTGTGACTGTGTGCTTTCCTGCAGGCCACCTGCCGGCCGTCTTCAGGGTGTGCCCCCGGCCTGCCCTCTCGCTCGGGTTAGCCGTCACACACCCGTCTTCCCAGTGAGTGACCCCTCAGAGCACCTGCATTCCACCGAGGGCAAATTGTGGTTTACCCCGTGACGACCTCTTCCCTCCTACTTTGGACCTCGAGGAAGTTCCTCTTTATTAAAACTTTCCGTAAGGGAATGTTAAAGCACGTGCAAATTCGGAATTGCAAATGGAAGCCTTCGTGCCCATCAGCGGGCATCAGCACACCAGCACGACCCCTCTGTGCCACCCGGACACCGTCTGCTGTTCTCTGCACTCGCACTGTGTTCTAGTTTATAGTAATAAACCCCAGATGTTACCATTTTGTGTGTAAGTACTTCAGAATATATCCCTAAAATTTAAGCACCATTTCCACCCCTGAAACAATTAATAATCCCTTAATATGATCAGCTACTCAGGTGATGTTTATATTTAAATTTCTCAATTGCAGAATCTATTTGATCCGTTTAGGTTTTATAGTATCTACCCTGTGCTTTGCACCAAATACATTTTCAGCAAATATATCATGAAGTAATTAGTCAATACAAAATAGCAATGCTTTTGAAACTATGTGGAACACTTTCTTGAATAAAGGACTCTAAATAGAGGGCCCCCGGCGGCTCAGTCAGGGGGACAAGCAGGTCTTCACTTTGGGGTCGCGGGTTCGAGTCCCACGTGGGGGCAGAGATTACTTAAATCGATAAAATAAATAAAGGGTTCTAAATAGAAACCCATGTAACTTTTGGCAACAAATTTGCCAGTTATATGTTGGGATTCGCTATTATTAACACGCGATTGTCATGAAAACACACATTTTAGATACCTGAGGGACATTTACGACACGTGCCTATTTCAGCACATTTTCGTTACCGTTATCCTGAAAGCACTGAATTTGCCTTTTAGTGACTTACAGTGTAAGTTTCATTTCGGTTTTATTCCATACAAAGAGATTGTGGCCAGAACATTTGCAGTCTTTACCTCGCTCGCCGTCTGATGGGGCCCTTTATTATGGATAATGCGTTCACACAGCCTTGCAGAGCACAGCCACAGTATTCAGGAAGACGGGGCTTTGAACTTGCTCGCTGTCGGAGAATCGGAGTAATTGTTCCTTGAGGGTGCCTGTGGTTTCTGCTGCCAACAAAGGAAGTCACAGGTGGCTAAGGGGCGAGGTCCGACTTGAACAGCTGTGTGTGCCCTTTAGTGGCACCCACACGAGGTGCTGTTCAGGACGAAGAAAAGAAGTGGGGGGAAATCCTGCGGTGGCCTTGCTCCGGCCAGACCAGAGTGCTCTGGGCGGTGGTGGCCGTTGGCATGGGCTGGCGTGTGTGTGGCTCTGTCGTCTTCCGTTGTGACATGGAGCGTCTTCACTGCGTCCCATGGGAAGGCTCTCTCCGAGCCGTCCTCGTCCTCCCTGCCCTCCAGGGCCCCGTCCCCGGCACGGTCCGCCCCGCTCAGACGGCGCCTCCCTTGCCCTGTCTCCTTCCACCTCCGCCGTCCCTCCTGGCGGCGCGGCCCCGGCTGGCGGTCCTTCGGTGTCCGGGACCGTGCCAGAGCGGAGGGCGCATCCCCGCGTTCGGTGCTGGACGACAGAGTGGCCCTCCTCGTGTGAAGGCGTCTCCTCTCACTTGCACTTGTGTCGCGGTGGTTCCCGCACAGCGGGCTTACCCCCGTGCTCCTGCGACGGGCACGCTCAAAGTCATTTTCTTGCTGTCTTTCAGACAGAAACCGTCTCCGCCAGTCAAGAGACCCTCACGAGCACTTTGCCATGGACGTAGAAGAAGAAGAAAACATGAGTAAGACCTGGGCCCATCACGTAGCGTCAAGTAGCTAGTTCTCCGTTACCATCGTAGTGTTCTTGTAAATAGTTGTAATGAGACGAAATTGGGAAAAGTGATTTCCTTTCCTGCGAAATGGGCTGCTAACGGTGGCATGTTTTAACTTTCTGATGTGTTCCCTGCAGTAGGTGTTGGTACTTGTGTGGGCACTTTCCTCACGGCCGTCTGTCTGGACCTTCCACTGCCACCGTTCTGGGACCGACACGTGTGTACTAGGAGGGAGAACACGTGTCTCTAGATGCACGTGCCTCACAGCCGCACGGGTTCGTGCCACGTCGCGGCGTGGGTCTCCTACCAGTGGCTGGATTTTCATGTGTGCAAATCTAAGATACCCTTTGGGATTGATTGAAATACTTGGTCATTTGGGAGAAGAGTGGCTAAATTTTCCCCTGCAAAGACAGCGAATTCTCCCTGTGCTTTGAGGGAAGGGGGCTCCCGCAAGCCCGCTGATTTCAAGTTTCCAAGACTTGGGCGAGCCTTTGGGCTGCTGTGGACCGGAGCTCACCGTGGGGCCTGCTCTGTCTGCCTCGCTGTCCCGTCTGTGGAGCAGGGCGGCGAGCCTCAGGGGCACACAGCCCCCCCACCCCCCCCCCGGCCCCCGCAGTGGTGCTCTCTGCCGAAAGCAGTTTGCGGAATGCACTTGTCTCTTCTGTTTTACCTTTACTCCCCGAGAGCAGTGCATTTGGATAAGGTTTAAAGGCTCCCACAGAAGTTGGGGCAGTGACAGCGAGGACACCATTTTCGGATCTGCATCCTTACTTGCAGCGTCTGGTCGTGCCCAGGGAGGAGCAGGCAGGCATGCACGCCGGGTGACTTCGTACCGAGACTGGTCACCGTGCCTAGAACACCGCCCAGTACGTCTCCCTGTGACTTCTCCCAGGGCCGACCAGCTGAGGCCTTGGGCTTGGGCTTGCGGCCACTTAGGACCCGGAAGCTCAGCGGGCAGGGCGCTCCCGCCTCCTGGGCCGCCGAGCTCTGCAGTGCTCTGGGCCTTGGTTGCACGAACCACACGGAGAACGTGCTCTTTGGCGGTTGCGAGTGTGGGAAAGCGTGACCGTAGCGCTGCCCTCCCCCGCTGCCTGCAGGGTGCTGTCTTCCGGCGGGTGTCCCCATCAGAGCCTACTCTTAAGGCCTGTTTGGGGCGCAGCCTGTCTTTGCTCGTCAGCTCCACTCACCGCGGCCACTGTTGCCCGGGCACTAGCCCCCCGTGAGGACCGTGTGAGCACGTGTCCCCTAAGCCTCCTTTTCTCGGGGCCGCGGGCTGTTGTCCGCCTGGCGTGGGTGGAGACTTCACGGCACGCAGATCCTGTGGTAACTCACCAAGATGGAGGATTCTTCTGGGTGATTTTCCTGAAGGGTGAACGCAGGTTCCGGTCTGGAGGTCTGTGGTGAGGTCCCACATTTCCTACCGTTTGAAAAGCAGCAAAGATTTTATTGGGTGGCGTTCACGTCCGTGAATTAGCGTCGCGCCCACGTCTGCTTAGGAAGAGCTGTGATAGCAGGGTCTGTCTGTCTAATTCAGTGTGTGTTTCCTTTACACAGCAGCACCTCTGATAAGACGGGATACGAGCAGTGTCTGAGTGCTTCTGAAGCAAGTAACAACTTGGAATTTACGTGAACTCTATTATAGGAAGCGTATTTTTTTTTTCTTTTACATCTCAAGATTGTTTGTCAATCCAATACTGATCATTTTTATCTCCTAAAGGACAGCCTTTGTTTCAGAGACAGTGAGTCTGTGATGGAACACACTTGCACGTGTGTCTACACGGCCTGATTTTCCATGTCGATAATCCTGTTTGGCAACCGCGTCAGGATGTTTGCAGTCGCCTGACGTGTGACGTTCTTGCCTATTCGTTCACCTAAATTCTGTCTTGCTCTGCCCTTTTTAACCTTTGTTTCCTTCGAGCACCGAAAGGAGTAACCTATCGAGCTTTTGCTGGAGGATGTTATAAATGAAAATTTAGTGTCCATTCCGTCAGCTTTGTCAACTGGGAGAAGTGGTGTGTGTGTCGGGAGTACTGGGGAGTATTTGACGTCTGCAGAGAGAGGTCGGCAGCCTCCCAACCTCCGCCTCCATGCAGAGTCCGTTTCCCAGGGTCTGGGCTTAAGCCAGGGTTATTCTTTACATCCCAGCTGAGGGCCGGCCGCCCCGGAAGTTTGACAACTTTCACTTTGGGGATTGGTGGCCGTCAGTCGGACTCTCTGTCCCATTTATCCTCCCGTGTCCACAGTGCTGTTTGCTTAGCGTCACGAGCATCTACTTCTGGATTATGTACCGTGACCCGAGGGCCGCCTGTCAGGGCACTTGTAAGTTGCTTACACGTGTAAAAATTATTTCGGTTGCTAGCTGCATCTTTGAGCGCTAATGAAAGGTCTTCCAATGCAGTCCCACTGACAGGGCCCCGGTCATTACTCCTACGCTTCACGCGGCAGACGGCCTATGAAGATGAGCGGGGAAAACAGGGAATTGGTTCTTTCTCTCTTTTTAAAAAAAGCTTAATAAACTTACAGAGAAGAGTAAATGCCTTTTAATTCCCCGTTTTGAAATTAAAGTCATATTTATTTCGCCAAACTTAGAGAGTTTTAAAATTATCTTCATTAACTGCAAATAGAAACTACCTTTAAAAGGTGGGACAGGCAGCTTATCCTGTCAACCCGTCAAATATTTGTTTCTTAAAAAAAGACAAAATCGCTGCCTTTACTTGGAAAGTTAGGAAGTGGTAGCCTGTTCGCAGCTTGAGTTTTATGTCTTGTTATGTACTTTTTCCTATCGTGGAATATATTAAGGATTCAGAGATAAATCGATCCCTGTATGTCATGAAAAAATGTAAGTTAATACTAGAAGTGAGGCTGTATCCCTCAGTGATGACATGAGGAGTTTTCCCAGATTGATTCACGGACTAAATCCCACGACCGCACATAGTGATCGAATATTCTAACCCTGAAACACTAATTCCTTGTGAGTGCATCTTGTAAATCCTGGCCCTGCTCCGGGAGGTGCTGCGGTCCGGAGCCCGGTGTGGGCGCAGTCAGAGCAAGTGACATTGAGAAGGAGGAGGATGTGTGTCGATACTGACATTGGACTTACTGAGGGAAGCTTTTTCAGGATTAATTTATCACCCCACACCCCGATAAGCTTGAGTAAAGCATCTCTAGGCGCTTCAGAATATTCTTGTAGAAAACAACTGTTTTAAAAATCCACCCTTGAATGCAAAAGCAGTCGGGGACGGTAGTCGCAAGTGGCGTTGGCCACGAGTTAGCGAAACGTACAGTTGCCCGTCTTGGTGCAGGTGGCAGTTCTTGGGTTGAAGGTGCAGCCCTTGCACGTACGGCCAGAGGCAGAGTGAATAAGCACACATCACTTAACCAGTTACAAAGAGAGATAAAGGAATCTATAAATTTTGCATTTACAAGATCCTGCAACGAAGGCGTTGTAAGTTACTCTTTCTGGGCACCGCAGGTTCGAGCAGCACAGATGTTAAGGAAAGCTGCGGTCTGGACAGCGCGCCCCCCACGGACGGCAGCGCCCCCGGGCCTGGCGAGGGCGCCCCGCTCTCCAACGGGGGCGGTGGCGGCACCGGCCGGAAGCGGCCCCTGGAGGAGGGCAGCAATGGCCACGCCAAGTTCCGCCTGAAGAAGAGGAGGCGGCTGCCGGGGCCCGCGCTGCCCAAGAACGCCCTGATGCAGCTGAACGAGATCAAGCCCGGCCTGCAGTACGCGCTGCTGTCGCAGACGGGGCCGGTGCACGCGCCTCTGTTCGTCATGTCCGTCGAAGTGAACGGGCAGGTGTTCGAGGGCTCCGGCCCCACCAAGAAGAAGGCCAAGCTGCACGCCGCGGAGAAGGCCCTGCGCTCTTTCGTTCAGTTCCCCAACGCCTCCGAGGCCCACCTGGCCATGGGGAGGACCCTGTCCGCCAACACGGACTTCACGTCCGACCAGGCTGACTTCCCCGACACGCTCTTCAACGGCTTCGAGACCCCGGACAGGTCGGATGCGCCCTTCTATCTGGGCTCCAACGGGGACGACTCCTTTAGTTCCAGCGGGGACCTCAGCTTGGCCGCGTCCCCGGCACCCGCCGGCCTCGCGCAGCCTCCCCTGCCCGGCCCTCCGCCGTTCCCGCCGCCGAGCGGGAAGAACCCCGTGATGATCCTGAACGAGCTGCGGCCGGGGCTCAAGTACGACTTCCTGTCGGAGAGCGGGGAGAGCCACGCCAAGAGCTTTGTCATGTCTGTGGTGGTGGACGGCCAGTTCTTCGAGGGCTCGGGCCGGAACAAAAAGCTCGCCAAGGCCCGGGCTGCGCAGTCTGCCCTGGCGACCATTTTTAATTTGCACTTGGATCAAACACCGTCTCGCCAGCCCATCCCCAGCGAGGGCCTTCAGTTGCATTTACCGCAGGTGAGGAACTGTGGTGCTGCCGGAACGGTGGCCGTGTCTTGGCAGTGCTTTCAGACAGGGCTTCGCTCCTCCTTGTCGCTGTTGGCGCCCCGTCCGCGCGTCACCGGTAAGTCTGGCTCCAGGTGTCCCTGCCCTGCCCTGCCCGCGCCGGTTGTGCCGGGCCGCCCGTCCAGGGCCATCACACGCGGGCGGGACCCACAAAACCCTGTCCCCCAGAGCAGTGCCGTTCGCGCCCTCCAGGCTGAGCCCTGCCCCACCCCGCACGGCAGCCCGTGTGGCTCCCTTCCCACACCGTCCGCCTCTGTGGGGACCCGCGTCCCACAGCAGCCTGTGACCGGAGCACGGGGACCACATCCCAGGTCAGCGGTGCTCCCTGCAAAGTCTCACCGGAGAGTCCCGAGCACAGAAGTGAGGCTGCCCGCGTCCGGGTCAGGGCGGGTGTCCCGCAAGGCCAAGGGCCCCCAGGCCAAGGGCCAGCCAGGCAGAGGGCGCACCGTAGCAGGTCTGTGAGCCTCTCAGAGGTGGGAGAAGGAAGGGGACCCTTTGGTGGCACTCCAGGGGCCCGGGAGTCCGTACCTGGGATCCGTGCGGGCTTCCCTCCTGCTGGGCTGGAGGTAGGTGGCCACACTTGCTTGGCCTAGGACGGCCCTCCCTCGTAAGACCAGGGTGGAGACAGGATTTCAGGGCGGGCTCCTGGCTGACTCGAAAAGGGAAGAGAGGAGGGGGAAACAGCTGTAGCTGACATCTCTAAATCCTACGACTCTGATTACGTCTTGCTTCTCTTCTTGGAAACCCAGGTTTTTTTTTCTGGCCTAGTGTAAAAATTACTCTTTTAGAGAGAAAACCTGATGACTTTATTCCTTTTTGTCAAAGTATTACTGCTAAAGATAAAATCTGAACTGGTTCGATGGGAAAAAAATGAAGGGCTCCAATTGCCACATGGGACAACTTGCATCTGTCTCAGAAGAATCCAGGATGCAACAGCTTCCCAGTTGTCTTTGGACACAGTCAGGGTAACCTCCCGAAATGGCCAGTAGTGCAAGGTTTTGGGAAAAGAAACTTTATTTTGCCTAAAGCAACCAAATGCGGCATAGTATAAAGTAACCCATTCAGAATATTCTACTGGTCTTTTATGAACCAAAGAATCCCTTCCCCTCTTGACCCCTTGCTGACATTTTTCAGAAGATTCCACAAGGCGGCCCCCTAGAGAGGATGTATTTCGGGCTTCCGTGGCTCAGTGCGCTCTAGCTTGGGTGCAGATTAGCGTCTGAGGCCACCTGACTCCTGTGGCGCCTGCTGTCGTGTTTGAGGCGAACCCCGTGAGCCCCAGATGCCTGGGTTGGCTGCAGGCTGGCTGGCTGCCCCACGGCAGGGAGGAAGACAGGGGTCCCTGAGCACACTTACCCCTGCTCCCCAGCCTGGCCCCATGCTTCTGCTCCACCGGGGGCCCCGGGGAGCCTCACTGGGGAGGGGCGTCTATGGGAATCCCGTATGAGGGACAGGGTGGGGTGCTGTCAGCCCTGTCTGATGCCACTTGCCTGGAGTTCTTGCAGGCGCCCAGTGGTCGTCTCTGAACCTCTGGTCGGGGCCCAGGGGGCCTGCAGGCGTGGAGCTAGGTGTCCTGTCTTTGCTCACAGCGCCCCCACTGTGGTGTCTCTGGAGCCCCCTCGGGAGCTCAGGACATGCTCATGCTTTCCTGGGAGGGCCTGGGGTGGCCTTCGCAGAATCAGCCCTTACAGCTTTATTTCTGGACTGTGTTGCCTTTGGCCCGGAGGTTTCCAGACGTACATCCTGGAACGGTGAGCATCCTCACTGCTTTCCTGGAGTAACCCTTGAGGGCGTTGGGCCGGCCCTCCCTGCTCGTAGGACTTTTCACCTTCATCGTGTTCCTGGTGGTGGCCCAGGGTTTAAACCCAGAGATGCGGCCGCAGCCCCTGCAGGTAGTGGATTTTGTTAACGCGGCACAACCAAGCGGCCAGCGCCGCAGCCAGCCTTGGACCGGGGCCTCGCAGTTCCTGGGCGCTGCCTGGGGCCGTGGGGACACGGGTGTGATTCGTGTGGCGCCCGACGTGCAGAGGGAGACTCTCTTCCTTACTTGTAGGAATGAGATCACAGTCTCTTTAAGGGGAAGAAAAACTGTCCCGGTGCCCCAAGTGCCTGCCTCTCACGAGTCCGTGTCACCGTAAGGGCCCAACCTGCACATCTCTGAGCTCTGTGGTTTAGAACTTTGCCAAACCTTCCATCAGACGCTTTTCTTTTCTCTGGCTTATCCTTAGCCTCTCTTAGGATTTGTTCTTTTATATAAGTTGGAACACGTGATCCTTACTCTGATAGCCTCACCACCGTGTGGCCTGCAGCCATGTGTGTGGCGTGGACCCTCTGCGTGGGACAGGAGGCGGGGGGGGGGGGGGGGCCTGCTGCCCCGCCCTGCGTCTTGTGTCCACGCCCACGCCTCTGGCTCGAGCGCAGTCTTCCTGGGCTCCCTGGTATTTTCTGGTGCAGCAGCAGGAGAGCTTTCATGGCAACTTTTGCTCTTCAGAATAAGTCGTCATTCGGGATGCGGGACGTGTCTGTTCATCTGGGGAGTGTTTTCCTAGGGGCCAAGCCGGGACACTGGATCCGGCCGTTTGGTTGCCAAGACAGGTGTGGGTTCGGTGGGGACACGGCTCTTCACACACGCCCCCGTCAGGCGGCATCTCCCCAAACCCCGATACCCGAGATGAGTTGCGAGCCGTGAAGGTGGGACTGTGGCCACGCTCTGCCGGGTGTGTCTGCTCCTGAGCAGCGTCCTCCGGTGCAGGCTGTGGGCATGGAAACGTGCCAGGCGCCCTCACCCGTTCCCTCGGAGAGCGCGGCCGCTGGTGCTGCCCGCGGCCGGTTGGGCCGAGTGAGAAATGCCCTTCCGGACGCTCGTGAGCGCTGGTTTCTGGGCAGGGCAGGGCGGCTGGTTTGCACGTTGGAGAAACCGAGGCACGAGAGGCTGGCTGGCTGGCTGCCCCACGGCAGGGAGGAAGACAGGGGTCCCTGTGGGCACTCGCACCCTGCTCCCCGGCCTGGCCCCAGGCGCCTTGTGGGAACTGCCGTGGGGCTCGGGCTTCCACACACAGCCCCTGTCCTTGCCCTGATGTTCCCTGGCCCCGCCGGCCCTCCAGCCGATGGCAGCCCTTCCGTGTTGAGGGAAAGAAGCACTTTCGTTTCCTTCACAAGCCCTGATGCTCCCGGGAGTGTGGCCCCGGAGGCTGGGAGAGCCTGGTGCAGAGCAGAGGGCGTGCGGGGCAGGTGGCCCGGGGTGGCCTCGCTTCCCTCGTCCGAGGGGATCCCGGTGGACCAGACTGGTGGCACCGGTTCTGGACCGTCCTTGTCTGCGAGATCCGTTGAAGGAGTCCATCCAGAGCCTCGAATTCCTTGGACCTCTGTTTCCGGGGAGCGTTCTGAAGGGAAAGCACACAGACACACACACACACGCTCACTCACACGCGCTGGTTTGCCAGATCTCCCTGTGTGGTTTTCCAAAAGAGAAGCCGTCTATGAGGCCACTCTGAAGGGACCGCTGTGTTGGTGTGCACAGGGCGGGTGCGGGCCGCGCCCCTGACTCCCTGCTGTGGTCCTCAGGTGTTAGCGGACGCCGTGGCTCGCCTGGTGCTGGATAAGTTCGGTGACCTGACGGACAACTTCTCCTCTCCTCACGCACGTAGGAAAGTTCTTGCCGGTATCGTCATGACAACAGGTAAAACATTGGGGTGCCTTTCTTCGCGCCTAAAAAAGAGGGGAAGACGGTCAGACTGTGACCATCTCTGGGACCCTAATGGGAACTATCTTCCTAATTCTTCAGAGTCCTTGTCATATGCAGACATAGGAATTGCACCTACAAATGTTCAGTTTCTTAACCTCAGTTTTTTATTTGGAGACGGCACACTGTATTAATGTCTGGTTCCTGTAACCATAAAAGAGTGGTTTTGATCTACTCTGGAAAAGGGCAGCAAAATGCACTTCTGTCATTTGAAAGTGGGACGTATCTGACTTCCCAACTAATGGTGATGCCTCCAGATAGTTTGTGTGTGACTTTTATCGGGCAGACGAGCAGCTCTAGCAAGAGCAGAAATTGCTTGGGTAAAAAGCACTCTTTGGGATGACACATGAAACCCTATTAAATGAACCTGGAAGTCCCAGCAGGACAAGGCGCCCTCTCTGAGTTCTTTCCCTCACCCGGGGGTGAGAACGCTCAGCAGCTCCTGCTCCTGGACCACCCCAAGAGCAGGAGGCCACAGCCATGCCCCCTGCTGGGTCCCTGCAGCTGGCCAGGCTGGGGCTGAGTCAGAGGCTCCTTGTGGGGCCCTCTACACTGGGTCGTCCACTCAGCCCCGCTGGCCGTGTGCAGACATCCGGCCCTAGGGCCAGAGAGCAAGCCAGTGGTTTACCTGTCTACACCTGCCAGCCAGGAAGAACGCCTCAGTCCTCTGTGGGGTCCCTGCTCCGTCCTTTTCTCCCGAGGTCGCTCTCCTCTATCTGATTGTGGACAGGATGTGATTCCGTGACCTTTGGCATTGATCCAGCCCTCGATGCCCTAGGACACGTGACTGCTGCTTTAATGATGATGGCTTTTCGTGCACGATGTGTTTGCCGTGGCACAGCTGAGAGCGTGTCTGCAGTAGCATGAAGGGCTCTGGACGTGACCTGGGGTCCCAGTTTAATTTGGGGTTTGAAGCCTGTGTTGTCTCCGTTTCTCCCTCTCTCTCTGCTGCTGCTCTCGACATGCCCGAGGGGTGAATGCTTCAGCTACTGACATGCAGCGTTCCCGGGGCGAGGCTCTGGGCCTCCGCCAGCGGCAGGCGTGAGCAGCGGGCGGCCCTTCCGTGCGGCTCTCCTCCTGGGCTCAGGGGCCGCGGACCGGCTCCCGGGGCGTTTTGCATCGTGGTGTGTGCATCTCACTCAGGGCCTTTGCTCAGCACCACAGTTTACGCCTGCAGGCAGCACCACACAGCCCTTGGCCCGTGGCCCTGACGTCACCTGGCCTGCTTCAGCTCGGGCTCCCCGTGGTTGAATGACCCTGGGCAGGCTCTGACCCCTCTGGGCCTCAGGGCCCTCATCTTTGAGACGGAGACAGTGGTCGCGTGCCCCTCAGAGGACCCCACAGGACTGAAGTGAAACCCTCACCTAACTACCGCTTGGGGCGCACGCCTTGCACTCAGCTGATAGCAAGTGCGGTTTACCGTCAGGCTTTCCAGGCCTTGCCCCGCGCCTGTCAGGGTGGACGCGTTTCCCGTGCCCGAAGTCCCCAGCAGGCTTCACTCCCAGTACCGTTAGATGGTGACAGGCATTCCTAGGCAGGACACTGTGAGTCACTTCTCTTTTCCTCCTCATCCCTCCGTGAGCCATTCCTCGTACCCTCCTTAGTGCTTTGCTATTAATTTCAAAACTAACTGCCAGACCGGTTAGTCGACCCTTACCCGGTGCTCCCTACCTGTACCCAGCGGGGCCGCGTCCAGAGGAAATGAGTCCCTTAGGTTCAGAGTGTGTGCACTAGAGGGGCAGGGAGGTTGGCTTCCCAGAAACGTTGCACAGCGAGTCCTCAGCGGGAAGTGCTTTGTGGAGCCCGGGTCTGCCCTGGTAAGAAGTAGGGGCGGGCGTGCGCGTGAAGATGGGCTGAGTGGTCGACTCACAGCCCGGAAGGGAAGTCGCTGCGAAGGCACGCAGACCCCGGGAGCACAGGTAGGCACGCGTGCCTGTGCCTTCGGAGGAATAATGTCTCGTTTGTTTTTCAGGCACAGATGTGAAAGATGCCAAGGTGATAAGTGTCTCTACGGGAACAAAGTGCATTAATGGCGAGTACATGAGTGATCGTGGCCTTGCGTTAAATGACTGCCACGCGGAGATAGTAGCTCGGAGGTCCCTGCTCAGATTTCTTTATACACAGCTTGAGCTTTACTTAAAGTAAGTTCACTAAGTAAATCACTAAAGGGAGCAGTTTTCAAAAAATATTCCCCTCCCATCAGAATGTACTGCAAAACCTTTCGTTGTTTCTATAACCTCTGAAAAACTCTTTAATTAAAACAGTAACTTTATTGGCAGCAGTGCGGTTGGGTCCCATTTTCCCATGAGGCTCAAGGTACAGACGAGAGCTGGCCAGGTGCCACACACACGCACGCGCACCGACCGCTGACGCAGTCGTAGATCTGAAGTGTGTTTGAGACCGTGTGCTTGTGTCTTGTGCAGCATGCGTGTGAGCAGAACTAAGCCACCTGGGACCATGGCCACCCATCGTGGTCACCGTACACAGAGACAGCAGGCCAACTGTCTAAGCTACCTTTATGCACCCGTCTCTGTGTGTCGTCTGTTTTGAAGTCCTAAATGAGGAGGAGGGGAGGTCACTCGCATTCTGATAACTTGTTCATTATTGAGTGGACAGGAACTGGGTTCATTATCATAACATGCAGATATTCTCGTTGCAGCTTCTCTGTACCCTGGTGAAAACACTGGCCTCTGAAAGTCACCGTCAACTATGGTAGACTAAGCTTTGTCTACAGCTTTAAAGTTCCTTTTTGCAACTTTTTTCCTTCCAGTAGCAAAGACGATCAAAAAAGGTCCATCTTTCAGAAGTCAGAGCGCGGCGGGTTCAGGCTGAAGGAGAGCGTTCAGTTCCATCTGTACATCAGCACGTCTCCCTGTGGGGACGCCAGAATTTTCTCGCCGCACGAGCCGATTCTGGAAGGTACGAGACCCAGTGCTCAGCAGGTAGCAACGTCTCGAGGAGATTGGTGATTGCGTAGTAACAGATGGAAGAGTAAACTTGCGTGAATGTCCTTTTCTCCCTTTTTTTGAAGAGTTTCACCTTGAAAGTGATCTGATAGGAATATATAAAAGCAGGAGATTTTTCTCTTCCACTAGTAATTTAATTAGAAAATCTTAATGAAATATGTTGATTCTGATATACTGAGGAATTAGAATAGAGTGAGGATATCAAACCAACATTGCTTTTAGTATTTAAATTTGGACAGTCTGTATCTGTACATCGGAGGTGCGCGTCATCTGTGTTTGTGATGAACTGTGACTCGATGCGTGTGTACCTGGGGTATTTGGCTGAAATTTCAGAAGCAGCACAGACCAGTGCAAGGGGGGCCCTGTTGCATCACATTTGCCTCCACCCGTGTTTGCATATGAGGTCGGTGCTTGTATTTGATAGTAACTTGTGTCCTCGTGTCTTTTCCCCAGCTTAAGCATTATTTATTGCAAAGACAACATTTGAGTGCATGAGTTTCTCTGGTTATAAAAGTAACACATTCTCGCTCTGGATGGTGGCTACATATTTGTAAAATATTAAGAGAAAATGTCAATCCCCCATATTCCTGTAACCCAGAGACAATCACTTTAGATGTTTGTGCATGTGCTTCCCTCTGCATTATTTATGCATCCCCATAATATATTTTTGAAAATTTAAAAATGCAGGGAAAAAACGTAACAAACACTCAAATATCCATCCGCTAGAATTAGCGAATGTCAGCATTTTGTCCTGTTTGCTTCAGCTCCTTTTTAATGATAGAAAGTAAACATTTTGGTTAAAATGGAAGCGCTCTTTAGGACCTACCTCCATGACTTTGGTTTGCATTGTGCCTTTCCTGCCCAGGGCCCCGTGCGGTGGTCGCTTACCGGGTAGTGAGCGCGTGCACACAGGCATAAACTCGACTTTAAATGTGTAGGGGCTGCTGCACTTGTTTGCCGTGAGGAGAGGAGAGGACTTTCACCTGGCCTTCCTCTCCTAGAACCAGCGGACAGGCATCCAAACCGCAAAGCCAGAGGACAGCTGCGGACGAAAATAGAGTCTGGCGAAGGCACGATTCCGGTGCGGTCCAACGCCAGCCTGCAGACGTGGGACGGGGTGCTGCAGGGCGAGAGGCTGCTCACCATGTCCTGCAGCGACAAGATGGCCCGGTAAGGCTTCCCGCCCGCGGGCTCCCGCAGGCGCCGTCCGCCGCTCTGGGCCCGGTGTCGTCTGCGTGTCCTGCCCCGGGCTCCTGCGCCCTCTGTGGGACCGGGGCCCCACCCAGGGTGTCGGGGGCCACCTTGAGGGGATCGAGCTGGGCCTCGGGCTGCCGTCCTTCGGGCTGCGTCTCTGCCTCGCCCTTGCGTTTGTGCATCGGGGCATCTGTGTGCTGCAGATAGTTTGCTCCCAGGGGCGCCTGGGGGGCTCAGTCAGTTCAGCGCGACTCTTGATTTTGGCTCAGGTCATGATCCCAGGGTCATGGGATCGAGCCCCGCGTCGGGCTCTGCACTGAGCATTGCGCCTGCTTGGGATTCTCTTTCTCTCTCCCTCTACCTCTCTCCCCTGCTTATGCTCCCTGTCCCTCCCTCCCTCCCTCTCCCTCCTTCTCTCTCTCTCTCTCTCTCTCTCTCTCTCTCTCTCTGAAAAAAAAGTTGTAAAACGGTTTGCTCCCAGAGAAAACTAAAACTAAGGGTGTTCTCATTCTTGGTAGATGCCAGCTTAGTGGTCCTGTTCCCCACAGTTACCATTTGGGGTTTCTGTGAGTGCAGAGTGTCCCTAGCATCCGGTGTTGGGGGGTGGCTTCCGGTGAGGTGGGGGCGGCTGAGACACACCAGTTTGCATTTGCTTGACAAAGGCTCTTTCAGACGAAGATGTGTCCGGGCCAGATTTTAGAAGGCCTCATTTTGTCAGACGCTGGTGTTAGGTCCAGTAGCTTTTTGTTTATTTTTTTAACAAACGTTCACTTGAAAAAAAAAAGGGCAAGTAGCGTAGGTAGGTGCGAGAAGTTGGATGGCACAAAAGCATATTAAGACAAAGATCGCCTCCTTGTTCAGAGCTCTGCTGTGCGGCTCGTCGTGATCGGGTTCTTGACTGCTCTTCCAAAACCGTCAACAGTTGACGTGCACGTATGTGCACGCATGTACCTGTTCGGTTGTCTGTAAGGTCTTTGTATTGATTTTCTTGCAAGGACCTTGTCAGAGAGCCTCAGGTGCACAGAACTTGAATCAGCATACGCTGTGGTCCGTTGCCCTTAAGTACAGGTGCACACTGAGCCCACCTTGATGAATTTGCTTTTTATGTGTCCTTCCTGTCCACCATCCATTCACTTGTGTGTGTGTGTGTGTGTGTGTGTGTGTGTGTGTGGCCTTGGAAAAATACATGGTGGTGTCATTTTAGGGTATTTATGTGTGTGTTGTTAATTCATAGAAATGGAATTGTGCTTTAGGTGCTATTCTGTGTCTCATAGTTTCATTCAACTCAGTGTTTGGACACTGTCCCTGATGTGGTGACAAACAGCTGGTTTCTGCAGAGACCCTGCCATAGTCATGGCCGTGCTGTGTCCGTGCCCTCACCATAGAGACTTGGGTCTGCTCTCTCCACCACAGCACAGCCTGGAGTTTTCGTGAGCGTGGCTCGTCATAGACCTTTGCCGCCCAGGGTCTCTGCTGCACTCGTGTAGAACTTCACGGGTCTCTGCCGCGCCCAGAAGGGTCACGCCTGTGTATGCGTACACCGACGGTGCGTGAGGCTGGTTTCCGCCTCATTTCAAAACTGCTCTGTGGGGTGTGGAGCGGCTGTGCCTTCGTTCATCTTTCTCATTGGAGTTACCTGTTCACACCGTCTACCCACTCGTCTTCTGGGTCTCATGCTTTTTGTCATCTCGACCGGCGGAAGTTCTTGTTGTAGCTGCTATTGCAGTCTTTGATGGTCGGAGAAGGTTCCGTGTCTTCTCCAGTCCAGACCCCCGTCTTCACTTGGTCCGTGCCACGCTCTGAGGAGAAACGCTTCGTTTTGTTAGAACCTTACCCGTTAATCTTTCACCCTGTGATTTGTACTTTTAGAATCTTATTTAAGAAATTCCTCCTCAAATTAAGGGCATGAAAATATTCTCCCGTACTTTTTTCCAAAATTTTTATCATTTTACTCGCAAATATTTGTGTTGTAAATAATAATGTGGCTTTACTACTTTAGTATGGTGAGTCAGTTTTCCTGGGACCGTCTACTAAATAATCGAGACCCTCTCCTTTGATCTGTGAAGGCGTCCCTGTAATATACTGAACTCCCTTACAAAGACGGGGCTGCTCCTAGGCTCCTAGCCTCTCGAGTCTCTATAATCCAGTGTACTTGCACAGGTTCCACGGTTTTTGCACTTCTGACATTTTAGTGTGTTTAAAGGTCTGGTTGGATAAGACTGTTCTTCATCCGTCTCTCATCACACTTGGAGCTTTTTACGAGCCTCTGTTCTTCTGTACATATTATAGAATCGGCTTCTCAGGTGCACCACGTGTCTTGCTTAGATTTTATATGGAATTGTGGAATCATGGATTGAAAGGGAAAGAATGAACATAAAGTTAAATCAGTCCCTCCATGAGTATTGTGTATTTTTCCATACGTGAACTGTCATCTGGGTCAGTTATATGCTAGGCAATTTTGACGGATTAATTCCTAGAACTTCATACTTCCTATATTCATGTGAGGATTATCTTATTATCTATTGTGTATTCTGGATGAATTGTTGCTGATGTAGACAAACACTATTTTTATTGTGGGGAAAAACACGTGATGTAAAATCTATCACATTAACCATTTTTAAGAGTTTATATATATACTTTTTAATTTAATTTTTTTTTAATTTTTTAAAATGTTTATTTATTTTTGAGAGAGACAGAGCATGAGCAGGGGAGGGGCAGAGAGGGAGACAGAATCTGAAGCAGGCTCTGCGCTGTCAGCACAAAGCTCAGTGTGGGGCCCGAACTCACAGACTGTGAGATCATGACCTGAGCTGAAGTCAGGCGCTTAACCGACTGAGCCACCCAGGCACCCCAAGAGTTTAGATCTTTAAAAAGCAGTTTTGGGTTCACAACAAAATTAAGAGGAGTGTACAGAGATTTCCCATATACTCTGTGTCCCCGCACATGCACACCCCCCAGAATGTGCATCTGTTCCAATGATGAACCTGCCCGGATACATCATAGTCACCCAGAGTCCGTAGTTTACATGAGGCTTTACTCTGCATGTGGCACGTTCTCTGGGTTTGGGCAGTTACTTAATCACATGTATTTGTCATTAGGGTGTCATAAAGAGTATTTTCACTGCCTTGAAAATCCTCTGTGCTCCACCCTGTCACCCCCTTCCTCTCCCCAGCCCTTGACAACCCCTGAGCTTTCTGTTGTCTCCATGGTCCCGCCTTTTTCAGAACGTCACACAGATAGAATCATACAGGATGTAGCCTTTTCAGATTGGCTGCTGTCACTTAGTGAAATGCACTTGCGGACCCTCCGTCTTCATGGCGTCTTCATGGTGTCTTCATGGCATGACGGCCTGCTCCTTCTTAGCGCCAAATACCATCCCGTTGCCTGGACGCACCCGTGTGTTTGCCTGTCACCTCCCAAAGGACACCTTACTGATTCCCAGCGCTGGCAGTTCTGTAAACCATCTGTGTGCAGGTTTGGTGTGGACCTACGTTTTGAGCTCCTTTGAGTAAATACCAACGAGTGTGGTTGCTGGGTCACGTGGTAAGAATATGTTCAGTTTTGTAAGAAACTGTGAAAACATGTAGAGAACTACTAAAAATCGACAACAGAAAACCTGATTCAAAAATGGATGAAGGACTTGAAAAGCCGCATCTCCGGGAAGATGCACCGACGGCCAACAAGTGCAGGAAGATGTCCCTGATCGGCCGGGACACGCGGACCAAAACCACAGCGAGACACCCCCTCACACCCATGGGGATGCCCCGCCAACAAAACAGGACAAGACAGAAGATGACAAGTGTTGGCGAGGACGTGGAGAGCTTGGAACCCTGAGCGCGGCTGGTGGGAATGTAGATGGGGCAGCCGCTACGGGAACAGTGTGGCGGCTCGTCAGAGTGCTCGCTAGAACTGCCATGTGACCCAGCCATCCCACTTCTGGGCATTCGCCCCAACAACTGAAACGGGGTCTCCAGCAGATTCTCGCTCACTCGCGTTCACTGCAGCGTTCTTCACAGGAGCCCAAACGTGATGGCGTGTCTGTCTGTTAAGATCTTTGGCCCATTTTTAAAAACATGGTAGTTTGTTTTCTTGTTGAGTTTTAAGAGTTTTTCACATGTTTTAGATAACAGTCACTTATCAGATTTTTCTCCCAGCCTGTGACTTGTCTGTTCATCCTGTGGACGTTGGTCTTACCCAAGCCGAAGTTCTAAATTTTAATGCAGTCCAACTCATCAATGTTGTCTCTCGTGGATTGCACCCTCGGTGCTGTATGTATACTCATCACCATATCGAGGTCACCTAGGTTTTCTCCTGTGTTGTTTCTAGGGGGTTATGGTTTTGCATTCTGCATTTAGGTCTGTGATCCTTGTGAGTTAATTATCGTGAAGGGTGTAGGATCTCTGTCCAGATTCACTTTTTTGCACATGGGTCCTCGGTTGTTTCAGCACCACTTGTTGAAGAGACTCTCTTTGCTCCCTGCGTTGCCTTTGTTTTTTGTCTAGGATCAGTTAACTGTGTCTATGTGAGTCTGTTTCCGGGCTTTCTGTTCTGTCCCCTTGATCTATTCGTGTCTTGTTTTGCCAGTGCTACAGTGTCTTGATTGCCGTTTGGATTTTGAATCCAGTTCTGTCGGACGTGTCGGGGAGGGATTGGTTCCTCACATTCTAACGAGGACAGGAGCCGGGCGGCCTCCGGTTGGCCTGTGCTTCTAACCAACCGGCTGTAAATTGGAGGTCTCAAGGACCTCCTCCTTGGATTCGGTTAACTTGCTAGGGTGACTCACGGATCTCAGAGAAACATCTCCCCCGCTAGATCACTAGCTTATTATAAAAGGATATAACTCAGGAACAGCCAGATGAAGAGACGCAGAGGGCGAGGCATGGGGAGAGGAGGGTCAGGGAGCACCCACGCCGTCTCCAGCCGTGGTGCTCTCCTCACATCCACACACCCACCAACCTGGAAGCTTCAAATCCTGCCCTTTGCAGTTTTTATGGATGCTTCATTACATAGGCACATTTGATTAAATCATTGGCCATTGATTTTTTTTTTTTAAGTAATCTCTATATCCAACATGGAGTTCAAACTCATGACCCAAAGATCAAGAGTCGCACGCTCTACCAACTGAGCCAGCCAGGTGCTCCAAATCATTGGCTATTGGTGATTAACTCAGCCTCTAGCCCCTCCCCCCTCCCTGGGGGTCAGGGGGATGGGACTGAAATTCCCAACCCTCTAAACCAGCCCTCCTCCTTAGGTGCTTTCTAAAAGCCACCTCATTAACATAGCAAAAGACATCTGTAAGGCTCTCCTCACCTAGGAAATTCCTAAGGTTTTATAGGAGCCTGAGCCAGGAACCATGAACATGAACAAAGACCAAATATGTATAAGACCAAGATATGTTTCTTACAAATCCCAGTATCACAGTTACTGCAGTTTTATCGTAAGTCTAAAAGCCCCCCAGTGCCAGTCCTCCGACTGTGTTCTCCTCCTGTGCTGCGTTGGTGGTGCTGGGTCTTGAGCCTCCGGTGAACTTGAGAATCATTTTGTCAACACCTGCAACATACCTTGCTGAGATCATGACTGGGACTGACCAAGCCGAGAAGAGCCGACATCTTAACAATACCCAGTGTTCCTGTCCATGAACATGGAATATCTCTGCATTTATGTAGTTCTTCTTTGATTCTTTTCTCGGAGTTTGGTAGTTTTCCTCATAGAGATCTCATACATATCCTGTTAGATTTATACCTAAATATTTAATTTTTGAAGGTATTAATGTAAATGGTATTATTTTTTTTAATTTCAAATTCCGCTTGTTCCTTGTTGGTCACACTGACCTTTGACCAAGGTGCAGTGGTGATTCATGGAGGAAAAGTCTTTTTAACAGATGGTGACTGGACAAGTGGACCTCTCTATGTGAAAACAGACAAGGGAACTTCATATTTTCACCACATACAGAGATTAAAATGGGCCACAGATGGGGGCGCCTGGGTAGCTTAGTTGGTTGAGTGACTGACTCTTGATTTTGGCTTAGGTCATGATCCCAGGGTCATGGGATCGAGCCCTGCATCGGGCTCCATGATAAGTGTGGAGCCTGCTTAAGAGTCACTCTCCCTCTGTCCCTCTCCCCTGCTCGTGTGCTCTCTCTAAATTAAGATAAATTTTTTTTTAAAGGATCATAGATAGTAATGTATAAAAGTTGTAGAAGAAAACGGGAAAATCTTGGCAGTTGTGGTAGATATTTTCTTAGATATAACACTAAAAGCACTCTCCATAAAAGGAAAAACTGATAAATTGGACTTCATCAAATTAAAATTGCTTCTCTTTGGGGCGCCTGGGTGGCGCAGTCGGTTAAGCGTCTGACTTCAGCCAGGTCACGATCTCGCGGTCCGTGAGTTCGAGCCCCGCGTCAGGCTCTGGGTTGATGGCTCAGAGCCTGGAGCCTGTTTCCGTTTCTGTGTCTCCCTCTCTCTCTGCCCCTCGCCCGTTCATGCTCTGTCTCTCTCTGTCCCAAAAATAAACATTGAAAAAAAAATTTTTTTTAAAAATTGCTTCTCTTTAAAGACACCATTAGAGAATGAGAAGTAATCACCGACTGGGAGGAAATATTCGCAAATCATGTATCTGATAAAGGGCCTGTATACAACATATAAATTTAGACCCTCAAAACTCAACCAGGGGGAAAAGCAGTTTTTAAAATGGGCAAAATAATCTGAATGGACACTTTACCAAAAAAGATGTCAAATCAGCACACGATAAAATGCTCGGCACCGTTCACCATCACTAGGAAATGCAGGCGAGGTGCAAAGTCCCACTGTGAGCTAAGATGAAAACGACCGGCCACGTAAAGGGTTGACAGGGATACAGGGAGACTGGTGCCCTTGTCTTCTGTGGGCGGGCGTGTTCTTTTGAAGACGGGTTGGCGGTTTCTTAAAAGACTAAGGATGTGCCCGTCGCACGCCCCAGCCATCGTGCTCGTGGGTGCGAGGTGGAAGTGGAAGTGCACGTCCACAGAGTCACACGTGAGTGCTCAGAGCCCCTTTGTGGTAGTCGGCAAGCAGAGGCAGGCCAGCCGCCACCTGTACGGAAGTGGATAGGCACACGGTGGGTGTCCATGCGGCGGGTACTTGGGGGGGTGGGGATGAACAATGCCACCGGGTGCACTGTGGGTAAACCTCAAAATAACCGTGCAGAGGAAGAGAAACCAGACAAACAGGAGTGCTTGGCGGGTGATTCCATGAATTTAAATCCTAGAGAATGCAAACTAACCTCCAGTGGCAGAAAGCAGGTCAGTGGCCGCCCAGGGAGGGGCAGCAGGGGGGACATAGGACAAGGAGGACTCCGGGGATGATGGGTCTCAAGGGCACGGGCAGAAGTCGCCTCTCACTACCGCGTGGGCCTTAATATGTGCCCTGTAGTGTCAGCTGTACCTCAGTAATACCCAGAAGAGGAAATCACAGTGGAGATTAGAAAATGATCGTCAGTCACAAAGAGTCGCACGGCTAATCACTTACAAAGAACAAGCTGTAGGTAGTTACGTGCAGGGTTGTAGGCGACTTCAACAGAAATAGGTGTTGACACTGAAATGAAATGAAAACAGCCTTCCAGAAAAATGTGCATTCCTGAAACTGACTCAAGCACAGGTGGAGAGGGGAATATGTAACCATTAAATATACACACATCACACCCAATCCCAGGAAGGAAACAAACTGAAGAAAACCAAAGAGAGGAGAGGGCTGTAGAGAAGGCAGACCCGCTCGCCTGGACGGCTTTGGTGTGAACTCCCTACACTCCTGCAGAGCTGAGGATCCCTATTTTAGGTCATCTTTTCTAGAGATTAGAAGACAGGGAAGGATCCCCAGCTCACTTTTTGGGATTATTGTCACCTCTGTTACCATGGCAGTAAAGACAGTAAAGGAAAAAGTGGCAAGCCATCCTCAGTCATAAAAACCCGCCCACCCACACCAGAGCCAATAGTGCATTTTCAATAGTTGGATCAACTATTGAATTTTCTACAACTTCAATGCAATTTTAATCAAATGCCCTAATTTTTTTACAGCCCTTGGGAATCTAATCCCAGCACTCAAGTGGAAACGCAGCAGTGTGAGACTGGTAACGACTGGTGGCACCTTTGCCCGCATTTGAGGGGAAACGTAAACCAGATGGAAGTTTATTTCTGTCTCACAGGAAGTCAGGTCCAGAAGTAGGTGGGTCGTCCGGGTTCCGTCTTCCTGCTGCATCCAGGACGCATCTTCTGTCCTCGGGGCGCTGCAGCGCCCCCCCCCCACGCCGAATCCTCCGGCGCCTGGTCCGAGCTGCCACGGTGGCAGGAAGGAGGGGTGGCCCGGGGTGGCCCAGCCGCCGCAGGCACAGTCACGTGGCAGCTGTGTCCCATCACCTGGAACCCGGCCCAGGCGCGTGCAGGCAGCCGGGGCCAGCGGGCTCGCACGTCGCCCCCCGAGCCGGGATGGCGGCTGTGCTGCTTAGAGGGGGAGGGAACGGGACTGCAGGTGCAGGCGCTGCTGCGTGTGGGATCTGCGGTCGGCAAACAGTCCCGGAGCGTGTTTATGCTCCGAGAAAAGCAGGCCCCTTCACACGGCACACAGAAGCACGTTCCAGGCAAATTACGGAGCTGAACGCGAAGAGTGGGTCCTGGCAATCCTTGTGGCTTCCGCTTAAGCAGATTTCTCAATCAAGGAGCAGAAAGCCCAAATTAGAAAGAAAAACATGAATAAATTTGACTAACTTGGAAATTTAAAACTTATTTACCAAAACCCCTTTAGATACAGTGAAGAGAAAAGCCACACACTGGGGAAAGAGACTCTGACTTCTATAACCAGCAAGAGGTGAGAACCCAGCCAATAAAGCCAATTCCTGCAGCTCGGTAATTCAGAGGCGCTGCCTGAAGAAGCGTCCCTGCAGGCGGGAAGGAAACGTTCCAGGTCTTGTTGAGATGGGGTGACACTCGTGAGCATGAAAGTCAAAGCTCACGGACGGGAACCCTCACGACCTGTGCCTGTAAACTGGTTACGCGTCATCCGTGCAAACAGCAGACAAGGCAGACACACAGGCCTGGAGGAAAGGGGGCAGGATGCTTCTAGAAGGGACAACGTGGAGACAGCCACCACCCCTGCTGCCTCTCTCACCCCCCACGGGTGTGGTGTGTGGGCGCCCACACGCACAGTTCCCCAGGTCCCTGAGATGCCTCCTGGGGCTCATGCAGACCCCGCAGATTAAGGGCTGGGCCTCATGGGACTGCGCCCCCTGCAGACGACAGTTACATCTGCTAGAACTGGGCCCGGGGCTCCCGCACCCTGTCCCACTCGGCTATTGGACTCAGTCCTCGGGTTGGACAATTTGCTAATATAGCTCACGGAAGTCAGAGAAAACAGTTTACTTAACACCTACCGGTTGGTTATGAAGAATACAACTCGGGAACAGCCAGGTGGAAGAGGAGAAGGTTCGGGGGCGTATGGAGCGTCCGCGTCTCCGGGCATATGGCACCTCCCTTCCAGCTCCTTGCTTGTTCACCGCTCCCCGCCCCCCACTGCCATAGCTCCCTGCGCCCTCCCTCAGGGTGGAGGGGTTCCGGCCCACTTGTCCCTATGGACCGGCCCCCACCCTCCCGGGGCCCCTCATTAGCATAAGCTCCAGAGTGCTTGAAAGGGGCTTGAAAGGGGCTCTTATTCCTCTTCACACCAACACCTGGCCAGGGGGCTGGAGGGTTAGAAAAGTCGTCGGAAATGCTCTGGTGGCCTGCAGGCTACCAGCTGGCTGCAGTCTCCACCCCAAGGGAACGAGAGCATCTCGGGAGTCCCTTCTGGAAGGCAGGGCTGACCTGTGTCCCTCCCAGAGAGGCAGGGTCACTCCGTCGGAAGAGCACAGGACAGGGGCAGGGGGCAGGCTTAGGGGCGAGGCCACCGTGGGCTGGGGGCGGGGAGAGAGGCACGGCACTGACGCCAAGGGTCACCAGGTACCATGCGTCTGTCTGGTGGGCGGTTCGGCCGAGAAGCTGCGTGGGGGCAGCCTCGCGGCGAGTCCCGTGGAGAAGCAGGTGGGGTGACCTTGGTTCTGATGACCACAGCCTCTGTGCGCCCAGCTGCGTGGAGCTGAGGGAGGAAGCCGGGGCTTCCTGTGTGGGCACACTCCGAGACAGCCCAGTGGGGAGAGCCGTGCGGTGGGGAGAAGGGCCCCCGCGCTCCCGTGGAGGCCGTGGGCGGCTGTGGAGAAGCTTCATCAGGGACCTGGCCGGGCGACAGTGCTCTGAGCCCTGGCCTCCAAGAAGTCACGGGGGGAGGAGAGCGAGAGAGGCCGGAGCGTGTGGGCATCTTTCTAGCATCGCCCGGCACAACGCCGTGGACCCCTGCACCCTCACGCGGGGCTGAGCCAGTTTGCAGTCTTTGCAGAGGGCGGCTGGGGGGCGTTGTTTGCCTGGAGCCCGGCGGCGTCTGCTCTCCTCGCCCTCCCAGGGCTCTGTAAGGTGCATCGGCAGGAGCCCATCTGCCAAAGCGGGGGGCACGCCCCGCGTTCCCGCCAGGGCCTCCACGGGGCCGTCACGGCTCCTAGAGTCCTGCCTCGAAGCACGTGCTCAGAATCAATGACTTGTTGCCAAGTACAGGGTTCTGCAAAGTCACTGTTTTAAAGGTTGTCCTGGGAGGCTGAGCTCCCCCTAAAATGGTCTAAACCCCTACGCAGGCTTGAATGTACATAAGGAGGGCTGCCCTGCGATTTTTGTAAGCACTTCATGCTTTTTCTTGCAGGATAGGAAGACCTGCGTTTGACCTTCCTTTTTAGGGGGTGGGAGGCACACGCAGGGCTGGGGGCTCCCCCTTCAGCGTGCGTTATTGATCTGTACGTGGCAGGTGTGTAGTTTGAGCGCCGGGAGAGCTCAGCGAATACAGCCGAAGCCTCTCCTCCGTGGAGCTTGCACGCTGGTTGGGGGGTGGGGGGAGGGGACAGCTATGACCGGTAGACCGTAGATTATGTAGGTAGCCCAGGAGGGCACACGGGAGCGTCCCCTGAGAGGAACTTGCTGCAGAGACTAACAGGCGGGGGCACCGTACCCAGGAGGCTGGAGGACCTGGGAGGAGTGGCCGGGAGCCCCCTCACCCCTGGTGGCCCGAGCATGGGAGGGGGGTGGGGGGGCAGCAACCGGTTGCACAGACCTTTGGAACGATGGTGTTTTCCAGGGAGAAGATGGGGGCCTTGGAGGGTTTTGTGCACGGGAGCGACCAGGCCTGGCCTGTTGTCACAGGGTCACATGGCCGCTCTCCAGGGATGGGCCACGGGGGGCGGGGGGGTGGGTAGGCGACAGCGATGCAGCAGGTGGGGACCTGTGACTTGACCTGCGGGAGCAACGCAAGGAGTCGGCTCCGGGGTCTGTTCTGAAAGGAGGTCCCCAGCACTGCCGGCTGCCAGCCGGTGACAGGAGCCAGCAGGAGAGCCCGAAAACAGAGCGCGGAGCTGGGTGGGTCAGGAGTTCGGGCAGAGAACCCTGTGCCACCACTGGTTGCCAGCATTGACCCACTGGGCACTGCCCTCTGTCCCCTTCCATGAGGGCGGGGGGGGGGCACTGGACTTCGGCCTGAAGTCCAGTGGCCGTGAGGTGAGAGCAGTGTGAGCGGGGGAGGGAGGGCTCTAGACGGAGTGGCCTGGGCCTCACTGCACGACACCCCAGCCCCGCCCCCACATCCTGTCCAGACCCCGCAGCCCCCCAGACCCAAGCCCGGCATGTTTCTAAGAGGGGCCTCACTTCCCTGTCCCCACCCCCTTGTGACCTGCAGACGGCCTTCCCACGGCCTCTGCCTGTGGCTCCTTCCTGACACACAGAGGAACGTGGAGGCGAGTCGTCTCCTAAAAACACTTCCACTAAATCAGATGGAGTGGTGGCTCCCCACCGGCCTCAGGCTGCCCGGGTGGGTCCTGGCCCTGCCTTCCCCCGACCTTCCTCTCCTTCCTCTCTGGGCAGCCACCGCACCCCCTCCCAGGTCTGGCTGGGCCCCCAGGACCCAGGTTGCAACCCAAGGTTGCCCTCAGGACCTTCCCCGAAGTTTTCCTTTTCTGGGGACCTTGCCTTCCCTTGGATTGATTTCCCTCCACTTACGTTCTTGATCGTGTGTTTGCCTTGGCTCCACTCGCTCCCAGTCCAGACGGCCCCCTGGCCCCAGAACACGTGGGCCACGCCTTCCCAGCCCCACGGACTTGGTGCCCAGCACCTGCTGCTGTCTGTAGGACGTGGGAAGGGGGCGGGGCCGTGCCGGTGCGAGGGCAGAGGCTCAAGCAGGAGCCTAGGTTGTCAGTGACGGGAACGCATCTTGACCGGCGTCAGCCGAGCACACGGTCGCCCGTCCTGCGCCGTCCTGCTTGGGTCAGTCCCCGCTGCGGGCCGGGGAGGGCCGGCCGCCGCAGGGACCTCCCCCCCCCACCCCCGGCCGAGCCTCCCTGCACGTGTCAGACCAGGCTCCGCCCGGGGTTGTCACCAAGGAGCAGGCAACCGGTTTGATGTTTTCAACGTCTCCTTTGCAGTTGTTTTTATTGGAAGTAATAACATAAAGATTTACTTTCTCTTCTGACTTTTCTCCCAAGAAACGTGGCTCACTGAACCTTCTTTTAGAACTGAGCCTCAGAGGGTGTGTCACGGGAGGCACAAAGGCAAGAGATGTTTCCACAGCTCCGAATAATTGTTAAGTAGGATTTTCTCTACGTCAGTTAACATTTTTAAGTGCTGTCTTCTCCTGTTTGTACACATCGGGGCGCGTGAGTGCGACCAGGCAGCCGTGCGTGGCGCTGGCTCGGTGCGCGTGCGACACGGATCCCCCCCCCCCCTTGCACTCAAGCGTGTGTTCCCTCTGCCCCCAGGTGGAACGTGGTGGGCGTCCAGGGCTCACTGCTCAGCATCTTCGTGGAGCCGATTTACTTCTCGAGCATCATCCTGGGCAGCCTCTACCACGGGGACCACCTCTCCAGGGCCATGTACCAGCGGATCGCAAACATAGAAGACCTGCCCCCCCTGTACACCCTCAACAAGCCTCTGCTCAGCGGCAAGTACCTCTCCGGTGGGGTCGTTTCCTTGTTCAGATAACTGCGTCTCGCCGGGCCCGCGTCTCGCCAGTGCGGACGCCGTAGGGACGCTGCTCTGGCCGTCAGAAAGGCCGGGCCGCTCTGTGAGGGTGGAAGGCGGTGTGTCGGGGCCTCTGGGCCATCGTAAGTGGGGCCTCATATGCTTCATCTTCTCGTCGATTGGAAGCCTTGGCGTTTTGCAGAGCCCACACTTGGCGCCTGCGTGTTTTTCTGTGTCGGCGGGAGAGGCTCGCAGATGCCACGGAAATGACGCAGGCGTCGGCGTCCGAGACGAAGCTGGGCTGGGCCTCCCGGGATTGGTCGTCTCCGTGACGAGCCCGGCTCGCTCTCGGGAGGCTGGCGACGGAGCTGGGCGTACCCGGGACGGGTCCGGGATGTGTCAGTGATGACATGCCCGAGTGCCCTTTGTCACCGGTTTGTCTGCTGTGTCCCCTGTAGCATCTCAGTGGCGACCGGTGAGGGAACAGCAGCTCTTGAATGCAAGGGTCCTAATCTCTCAGTTCAGCCCGCTTAAAGGATGCAGTTAAGGTATTTTTTTTCCTTTTGAAAATATCGTTCTGCTTACTTTTTTAAAGCTCTGAACTAAAACCGTAACCCCAAACTAAAACGCGTTTCTCCCGGTGTGTGCGCGTGTGCTGCCTTGTTTGTGGTGCTGGCCACTGGCTCACCTTTCCCTGGGGAAAAGCGGTGCAGCATTTCGTTCGAAGGCACGTCTCTTAGAGCGCGTGAATTACGCACAACGGAGGAAACCGGGGGTTGTGTCTGATCAAATTCTGCAGCCCCCCTGACTTTAACCCCGACCTTTAAAGACAAAATACTGACTCCGCTAACGCTTGGTGGGAAATTGCAGCCGTGGCGTCCATGTGCACGGAGCGTCTGCTGGGACACAGGAGGTGAGCGTGAGTATTTCCTTCTGGGTCAGCACACGGGTTCCCGGACTCGGGAGACTGCTCTCCCCGTGTAGCCTCCGTGGTCTGTAAGTTCAGCGGTCACCTGACCTCTGGATTCACGGACACTGACCGCACTGGGAGACGCGTGGCACAGAGTTGTCACTCAGCGGTAGCTGGGAACCTGCGCCCTGTTGACTGAAACTGAGTCACGTGTATATGAAGTGCATACGTACCTGTGATAAGATATGAAAATCGTGTTTGCAAGATAGGGACCCTGAGGTCGTCCTGTGTGTATTTGCGACGAAGACGGGCCTGCTCTCCTTTCTCCCCTCCCCCGCATCCCCTCCGCTCCCAGACCCTAAAGCACGCAGCCGCAAGGTTGTGGCAGAGCGCCTGCGGGCACAGAGGGCCTCCCGCGGAGCCGGGCCATCTTGCTGTCGCTCTGTCACGCTGGCAGCTTGCATGGCCCGGTTTCCTGGTCTTCCCTCCCCAGGATGGGGATGGGCTGGGGCCCTGCGTGATCCTTCTGGACAAGCATGTGGGAGTTCTGTGAAATCCAGGGGCAGCGCTGAGGTCTCAGGAAGCAAATATTTCTCAAATGCTGGGCCACTGGACAGCATCACTTTGGCATCGAAGTCCGCTTCAAAATGCAAACTATTTGATAGTTTCAAACAGAGAGGGAGGCAAACCATAAGAGACTCTTAAATGCAGAGAACAAGCTGAGCGTTGATAGGGGGGCCAGGGGAGGGGAACGGGTGACGGGCACCGAGGAGGCCACTTGTTGGGATGATCACTGGGTGTCGTATGTAAGCGATGAATCATGGGAATCCACCCCCAAAACCAAGAGTACCCTGTACGCGCCATATTTAACTAACTTGACGATAAATTATATTTTTTAAAAAATGCAAACTATTTGAGATATTTTACTTTGGATAAATGCTTTATTTTAGAAACCGTGATGTTTGGTTGGCTTTCCTTGAATAGAGTTGAAGTCTGTACAGTGAGTAGCTTTGGGGAAGATGCTTTCAGTCTGTGGCACTCCCGTGAGGTCTGCAGGGCGGAAGCCAGAGGGGCGAGCAGGGAGGAGGTGCAGACGCCACTCCCGTCAGCGGACCAGCGCACATCGGCCTCCTGGGTGGAAATCTGAGCAGATGATATTGTCACGACGCAAGGACTTGGGCAGGGGGGTCCAGGGCAGTGAGCACTGAGGTCTGAAGTGGGGTAGGGTCGCACTCCTTTAAAATGGGCCCCACAGCAAAGCCCTTCTGGGAAAGTCCTACATTTAACGAGTGGCCTGGACAGTGGAACAGCCAGGACACTGTGGGTTTCCTTCCGGCCCTGTCCGTACGTGTGTGCGTGTGCGCGCGTGTGCGTGTATTTATTACAGTTCACGGACGTCTGTCCTGCCCTTTTCACCTCACGCTGTATCACACGTCGTCCCGTGTTGGAGGAGAATGACGGTGTAGCAGGACCTAGGCCGCGGTGTCCTCGGAGAGGAACAAGGACGGCCATCGGCGCAGCGCGGGGAGCGGCCCGCTAAACGAGACTGTTGCCGGCAACCACAGCGGATCCAGGGGCTCTTCCACCGATGTGGTGGTGGGCCGATTTCCTTAATGCCACCAAGGACAGATGGGAAGAATGTCATTTCTACGTCAGCGTAGAACTTCTCGGTGGCGAGCTGTGACCGCGGGGCCGCGAGCACTCACGTGATTCCCTTCCCTGGCGTTTTGGACGCGGGAGCCTCTTGAACTGTCGTATCTTCTTTCCAGATCAGTTGCACATCCGGCACCTGCAAGCTTCTGATTCGCATCTGTCGGCCCCTGAGGGAGCCGCCTGGGGCTGCTGTCCAGGTGCCTGGAGAACTGGGGAAGAAAGGCCAGCGGTCTGGACGGTCCCAGGGCCCTGGGGTCACTCATGGCCGGCCGTGTCACCAGCGTTGACACAGAACATGACGACAGCCAGGGCCAGGGCAGTGCTGAGGGAGCGAGTGCATTCTTGTGGGTTCAGCCTGCGTGGGGACCTCTGGAAAGGCAGGAGGAAGGCAGGGGCTGAGCACGTGGCACAGAGAAAGCAGGGGTGCCGTTGGCGTGCCCGGTGGAAAGCCACGTACGCGCTTACCATGGGCAGAGGGGCTCACGTCCGCGTCTTGCCCTAAGCGCAGGAGAGAGAGCAGGTGTGAGGGACAGAGGGAGAAGCTGTGTTTTCCAGGCAAGAGCCGGCACCAGGGGCTGGAAAGGCCTAGAAAAGAGTTTCCTGACGGGAGCTCCGTGCCCCTGATGTCAGGAAGCGCTCGCGTTGGAGTGCCGGCCACTGCCGGCTGTGGACACGGTGACGGTGATGGCAGGTTCTGCTGGGAGGCCACCCAGGTGACCCGAAAGCGTCCTCTAAACTCATAAGTTCCTATGGATGTGGTTTGCTTGTTTTTTAAAAATTCTCTCTGTGGGTGTCTTTAACGGTAAAGCAGTTACTTATTTAATTGACATATTGGAAGATTTTTCAAAAGCAACAGTTGTCATACTTGATCTGGTGGTGTTTTCGAACCCTGTCCTGCATGTGTCCGTACTTCCCGTCACCCCTCACGGGTGGAACGGGCTGCGGTCCCTTCAGGGCTCCAGAAGATCACCGCCCTGCTCCCAGCCCACGCAGAACAGAGACATGGGGCTGCGCACCCTCCCGGGACTGCTGGCCTGAGCGTGTGTCCCCACCCCACCCGGCCTCTTCCCTCCTCCATCCAACTCAGAGGCCCTTCTCCTGTGTCACCCTTGGCCCGTTGGCGGGGTGGGAACGTTAGGATTCCGTGCACTCGGCCCGTGCTGCCTCAGGAACGCGGAGTCTGGGCGAGGATCCCGCCTGCGGCCCTGCGCCCGGGTGACGGGCGCGCCTCGGGGCCAGGCCACCGCCAGCACGCACGTCCCTGTCCGGCCCGGAGCACTCAGGCCCTTCCCCAGAGTCGGTGTCACGAAACCCCAAGGTCGGGTTCCAAGAAGGAAGTCTAGTTTGGCCAGAGGCCCTGGTGTGAGGCGGCCCGTCAGGGATTAGTGACCAGGCCGGGAGGAGCCCGAGCCGCCCTGATGGCTTCATTCACTTCCCTTTTAGCTCAGGAGGCATCTTCACTGAAGACCAGGACCAAAGTCGCAAGGGCGCTCTCTCTGCTCCTGGCTCCAGAGGCAAGTTGTTTCGCAGCTCTCTCTCGACCCCAGGCGTCTGCGGACAGAGAGGCTGAGGCCCGGGCGTCCTCACTGCGGGCGCCTACTCCTACCCAGGTCCCGGGCTGTTTGCAGAACAGAGGCCGCTTGCGTCGAGGTTGTAAGCTGCACACGTTTTCCTGGGCAGGTATTGGATGGCCAACAGTTTCCGTCATGGGAGCCCGTGGCGACCCTGGATACCTGTTATTAATCATATGTACATAATTCGTTTTGGGGTACATGGTTGGCTCAGTGGGTTGAGCGTCCGCCTCTTGATTTCGCTCGGATCACGGTCTTATGGTCATGGGATCGAGCCCCGCGTCAGGCTCCACGGTAAGCCTGGAGCCTGCTTGGGATTTTGTCTCTCTCTCCCTCTGCCCCTCCCCTGCTTAATATCTCTCTGTCTCTCTCCTTCTCTCTCCCTCCCTCTCCCTCCCTCTCCCCCTCCCTCTCCTCCTCCTTCCTCCTCCCCCTCCTCCTCCTCCCTCCTCCCCCTCCCTCTCCCTCCCTCCCTCCCCCTTCCTTTCCCTCTCTCTCTCCCGCTCCCTCCCTCCCTCTCCCTCCATCTCCATCCCCCTCCCCCCTCCCTCTCTCCCTCTCTCTGTCCCCCTCAAATTAAAAATAGATAAACATTTATAGTTAATTTTTGATTACCCATTAATATGTGAGAAACCACAGAAAATACTTTTGAGAAGGAAGGAAGAAAAACCACCAGCACCAGCTAAGTGTCATAAGTTTTTTGCTTGTGTCAGTTACTGGGCCAACCCAGTTTCTTTGCGTTTTTGCTCTAAAAGTTCTGATTCAGCACACTTAGTTTACGGCAGCTGAGGGACTCTCATTACCAGCCAACTGTGCCTGCTTTTACTGGTTTCTGCGCCGCGGCCTGTGACTGACTCATTACCCTAGTTCTCACTTTGTAGCCCTAGAAAGATGAGCTCCCATTGGCGTCCATCCCCAGGGTAGTGTTGGTCCCAGGGACTCCTAGACCTACTGCTTTTGTGACCATTTGTGACCACATGCAAAGAAGCATGTGGCTAGCACCGAAACTTTAGGCTATTTCTTTTTTACCTAATTTCCTCCGTTCTTGCTAAAGATGGCACTTATTTGGCTTAAAATACAAAAACTATTTGTACTTTAGGGTCTCATTTTCTCAGTTAACCAACCATTTGTAGTTTTAATGCAAAATGTTGTAATTGTAAGGTTTAAGTATCATTCAAAAGTAATCCTTTGTTTTGACTATTGTAGGAAAGTGATGGAATTACAAAGGAAAATAACAGAAGCATTAGCCATTCATTCACGATTCAGTTCCTTTATGGTCAGAGATTTGCCCACCAATTGATCCTAAACAGGTCCCCACCTCCACCACCTCCCCCCCCCCCAACCTCCACAAAACCCTCCCTCACCTGTCTACTTGGAACGCCATGGCCTTGAATGAGCTTGGCGACAGGTCCATGACCTGAAGGAACCTGCATGCCAGACAGGTGGCAGAGACAGAACAGATGTGCTGGTAACACCACCAGAGACCCAAAGACCCTGATAAAAGTCCGGGCAGCAGAGAATCAGCAAGATGAGAAAATTGTGACATCAGGACTCTGTAACTCCTGATGGTACCTTGGTGTCCCATGGCCTTCGACATCTAGGGAGAGGCCAGCTGTTTCCTCTGTGGGAGTCTGCCCTGTGCGGCTACTCTATAAGTGGTTAGGGTCCTCCGGCCATTCCAACAGCCAAGCAAGGATGGGGCTGGACCTCTGGCCTCTTGGTCTAGAAGGGAATGTGGGTCCTGGCTGGATGTGGCTTTCCCTCGAGGCCCTCCCTGGAATACACAGCCAGGAAACAGAAGAAACCAGCTACCCGAATTAATCAACCAAGGTTTTTATTCACGAGTGTCAGTGAACAACCATTATCATTCGAAGAAAATAAACAGATCAAAAGAGAATGATCTATGTGAAAAAACAGAACAACTAAGGGAAAGTAAACATAATTCAGGAAACAGAAAAGAATATAAATAACAGACCTTATTAATATATGTATTTTGTGAGTGTGGAAAGCAAACGTCAGTTTGAATGTCTAGAAAACATTCAACAAGCACCACTCAGCTGTGTATGGTAGGCTGTTCTGGACGTTGGGATGCGTGCTGGGCACAAGAAACGTCTCCCTGTAGAGCGTGATCCTTGGGAAGGCGGGCAGGTGTGTCAAAGACACGTCTGATAACTCAGAGCAGAAAAGTCTAAAATGGGAAGACCTGGGGATGTAGAAAGTTAATCCGATGTCTATCTGGCACCATTTCAGAAATAGAAAACAGAGAGGGAGAGAGAGGAAAATTTGGGGCACTGAAGCAAGCCGTGAGTATTGCAATGGAAGGAACGCACTGAGTACCGAGCAGAATTAATTTTTGAAAACCCATCCCAGCACATCCTTATGAATTTTAGAACACCAGCAGTAAAGACAAGATGCTAAAATCTTCTAAATTAACTACAGTAAGTATTGGACTTATGTAACACTTATCAGGAACACTGGAAGCCAGTGCTGAGGAGAAAAAAAAATTTTAATGTCTGTTTAATTTTGAGAGAGAGAGAGAGAGAGACAGAGTGCGAGTGGGGAGCAGCAGAGAGAGAGGGAGACCCAGAATCGGAAGCAGGCTCCAGGCTCCGAGCTGTCAGCACAGAGCCTGACGCGGGGCTCGAACTCACGGACCGCGAGATCATGACCTGAGCCGAAGTCAGATACTTAACCGACTGAGCTACCCCGGGTGCCCTGGGAAAATATTTTTTGTAGGATTTCTTATTTAACCAAATGTTAAGCATTAGGACAAAATGATAATTTGCGGATATTCCAGGATTCAGAGGATTTCTTTCTAATGTATATTTTTTGAGGGAAAAAAAAGTGAGAATATTTTAGTGAAATGAAAAAGATATCTAGGAAAGAGGAAAATATGGGATCCAAGAAATAATACTTTGTAAATCCAAGAAGACAATGAAAAAGATAACTTATCAACGAGCCTAAAAAGTAACCATTGCAAGTTAGAACAGAGAATCCTATTAGAGAGCTCTAAAAAGAAAGTTTTTCAGAAGAAAGTGAATGTATTTTAACAAATAACGTGAGAAACTGAATGGTCTTTACGATAACGTGAAAGCAAATGTTTCTTTGGGAGCAATAACAAAGAAAAGAAAAGAGAAAAAGGAAAGTCCAGGAAACCCCAGAAGTCATTTAGGAAAGGATTGGTAAACTGAGGTACTGTGATGGCTGCTTTTTTTTTTTATTTTTATTTTTATTTTTAAAAAAACTTTTTTTTTCAACGTTTATTTATTTTTGGGACAGAGAGAGACAGAGCATGAATGGGGGAGGGGCAGAGAGAGAGGGAGACACAGAATCGGAAACAGGCTCCAGGCTCTGAGCCCTCAGCCCAGAGCCCGACGCGGGGCTCGAACTCACGGACCGCGAGATCGTGACCCGCCTGAAGTCGGACGCTTAACCGACTGCGCCACCCAGGCGCCCCGTATGATGGCTGCTTTTATGTGTCAATTTGAGTGGCTAAAGGCATGAGCTTAGACCTTTCTGTCTGTGAGGCTCTTTGCAGAATGAGATTAGAGTTTGAATCAGGAGAGACTCGGGAAAGCAAACTGCCCTCCCCGTGTGGATGGGCATCTTTTAACTTACCGAGGGTCTATTTAGAACAAAAAGTGGACAGACAAGGAATCTGCCCCCTTTTCCTGCCTCACTGCCTGAGCCGGGACATCCTATCTCCACCTTCTCCCACTATTGGACTCAGAGTTACAACCTCTCATTCTCAGGCCTCTGGACTCGGACTGAACAGCACTGCTGGCTTTTGGCCTAATACTGGTATGATTTTGAGGAATCAGTTTGAGACAGAGAATCCACTTGAAGTCGGTGCTCAAAATCGTCTCCCTCAAGTAGTTCGGACTTAAGGACAGCCCCCTCAGGTCTGCCACAGTACTCAGCCCCGCAGTGTACCACAGGGTCGCTGTCACGGGTGATTAAATCCAGACTCCTTGAGTGTACAGGCGACTTCCCCTTACCACGGGCCCCAAACCTTGAAGTTAGCTAGAAAGAGTTAAAACCCAAAAGCCTTGGCCTCTTGAAGGTTAGACTCTACAGTGAATCTTAGATCGGCGAAGAAACCAGACCTTGAACTGGATTCTCAGAATTCACATGTCAAACATGATGAAACGGGGCCACAGTTTCACTTGACAGAATCACATTTGGCCTCGAGCGCGTGAATGGAAACCAGCGCCCTCAGCATTTGGTCCAGAATTGAGAGGGAAAGCCACAGCCGAGCTACATAAGAAGCTAAGTACAGGGGGAGGGAAGAAAATCAGAGAGAAAGTGAGAGGGAAGGAGGGAGCAAGGAACAAGATTATGATCCATCAGTGAAACTAAAAGGTGTTGAGGGGAGCCTGGGGGGCCCAGTCGGCTGAGCGTCCAACTTCGGCTCAGGTCATGATCCCATGGTTTGTGGGTTCAAGCCCCACGTCGGGCTCTGTGCAGACACGCTCAAGGTCTGGAGCCTGCTTCCGATTCTGTGTCTTCCTCTCTCTCCGCCCTCCCCTGGTCGTGCTGGGTCTCTGTCTCTCTCGAAAATAAAAAAAACATTTAAAAAAATTTTAAAAACTAAAAGGTGTTGATTTGAAAGAACAAAAGATCCGTATGCCGTGAGTAGTATTTTACTTAATGTCATGGCAGATAAGACAAAATTAACAGTAGGAATTGGAGTGTATCTGCAGATACGGAGGCGGATGTCAAAATTTGAACCAACAACAATCATAACAACATAGGACAAGCAAGATGTAAATTGCCAAAATTAACCCCCAAAGAAATAGAAAAATCTGGCAAAGGAAATTTCCAGTAAAGACACTGAAAATATCATCAACAAATTACCTTCCAGCAAGATCGCAGAGTTTAATCAGTCTGTCAAATAACATACCATCCCACTTCTATATAAACCTTCCGGGTCATAGAAAAGAGCAGCTGACCTAATCCTAATTCCAAAACTGGACAAAGAGGCACAAGTAAAAAGAAACCCACAGACAGCATCACCTATGACGAGAGATGCAAAACTTCTAAACGAAGTACTAGAAAATTAAATTTAGCGCTGTAGCCAGAAATCTAAGAAGAGTTTAGTTCTACAGCTATCGATGGAGCCCATCCGTGACTAGATTACGAGAGGATCTGTAAGCCCCAGAACCTCACAGAAGTCAGTGTGCAGAGCGTGTGTGCGTGTGTGCTCTCGGGCGTACGCGTGCATTTGCTAGAAGGATCCGGATGAAAATGGCGATTCCCGTCTGGGAAGGATGAATTCTTCGGGGAGATTTACAAATGTCTACAGTCTTCAAAAATTACTTGTGGAGGGCTTTGTTTTCACTGTTAGAGACGCCAGCCGGGGCCACCCACAGAACCCACCCCGTCAGGATCTCAGAGACAGGACACAGTGTGCTTCTTGTTTAAAGCTTCACGTCTACTTCATCTGCTTAAGAACCACTAAAATCGTTATAGTGGCTGTCTCTGGCCTCGTAGCTTTTCATTTCTCTGAGGTGTGTGTCCGTAGTGTCCACAATGAGCAAGTGTTACAATTTAAAAAAATTTTTTTTTCGTATTTGTTTATTTTGAGAGACAGCACAAGTGGGAGAGGGGCGGGGTGGGGGGGAGACAGAGAGAGACAGAGACAGAGAGACAGAGAATCCCAAGCAGGCTCTGCACTGCCATGAGAACCATGCGATCATGACCTGAGCCCAAATCAAGAGTCAGACGCTTCATCGACTGAGCCACACAGGTGCCCCCAGCGTCACTGTGTAATGAGAACAATATTTTAAAAGATACAATTTGAAAAGTTTTAAACTATGTTTGCATGTGCGCAGCCCTCCCCGTGGGTGACCCACCCGTCACCCTCTAAGCTTCCTGGTGCCCTCGCTAATCCCTGCCTCTCCCCCCCACCCCGTCCCACCCCCAGGCAACCTTGATGTGCTTTCTGCCAATATAGATTAGTTTGCATTTTCTAGGATTAAAAAAAATCATAAGGTATATACTTTTTTGTCTAGCTTATTTCACTCAGCATGAATATTTCGAGATTCACCCATGTTTGCTGAGTTTATCAGTAGCTCACTCCTTTTCATCACTACGTGGCATCGGGTTGTGTGGATAGACCACAACCTTGTGTCCGTCCAGCTATTGACGGCACTTGGGTTGTTTCCAGTCTCCTTGCGCTACAGAGAAAGCTGCTAAGAACATTCGTGCACAGGCCTTCGCGTGGACATTCCCCGCCATTCCTCCTGGCGTGGACAGGCTGGGTCACGAGGCAGAACACCGTCCTGCTTTCCCAACGTGGTTGTGCCCACCACTGTGAAGGAGCCTCCACACCCTTGCCCACCCCGAGTGGGGAGCCGGTCCGCCTTTCTGGCAGCCGTGAAGGGCGTCTCGCTGTGGTTTCAACTTGCGTTTCCCCAGTGTTTTCATGTGCCGTTTTGCTGTCTGTACGTCTTCTTCAATAAACCGTTCAAACCTCTTCTCATTTCTTATGAGCTGTTTAATTTCTTACGACCGAGTTTGAGAGTTACTTATATATCCTAAGTCCTTTATCAGATGTGTGATTTGAAAACTTTTTCTCTCGGGGCGCCCGGGTGGCACAGTCAGTTAAGCGTCCGACTTCAGCCGGGTCACGGTCTCGCGGTCCGAGGGTTCGAGCCCCGCGTCGGGCTCTGGGCTGACAGCTCGGAGCCCGGAGCCTGTTTCCGATTCTGTGTCTCCCTCTCTCTCTGCCCCTCCCCCATTCATGCTCTGTCTCTCTCTGTCCCAAAAATAAATAAACGTTGAAAAAAAAAATTAAAAAAAAAAAAAAAGGGGGCGCCTGGGTGGCACAGTCGGTTAAGCGTCCGACTTCAGCCAGGTCACGATCTCGCGGTCCGGGAGTTCGAGCCCCGCATCGGGCTCTGGGCTGATGGCTCAGAGCCTGGAGCCTGTTTCCGATTCTGTGTCTCCCTCTCTCTCTGCCCCTCCCCCGTTCATGCTCTGTCTCTCTCTGTCCCAAAAATAAATAAACGTTGAAAAAAAAAATTAAAAAAAAAAAATAAGGGGGCGCCTGGGTGGCACAGTCGGTTAAGCGTCCGACTTCAGCCAGGTCACGATCTCGCGGTCCGTGAGTTCGAGGCCCGCGTCGGGCTCTGGGCTGATGGCTCGGAGCCTGGAGCCTGTTTCCGATTCTGTGTCTCCCTCTCTCTCTGCCCCTCCCCCGTTCATGCTCTGTCTCTCTCTGTCCCAAAAATAAATAAAAAAAAAAAAAAAGAAAAATTTTTCTCTCCAGTCTCTTAATAGTGTCTTTCAGAGACCAAATAATATTTATTTTGACGAAGTCATATTTTTCAATTTTCTTTGTTGAGTCACGTCTTTGATGTTTTGTGTAAGAAATGTTTGCCTAAGTTAGTGCCATAAAGATTTTCCCCAATGTTGTATTCTTAGAAAATTTACACTTTCAGTGTTTACATTTAGGACTGTATTCCATTTTGAGTTCATGTTTGTATAGGACGTGAGGTGTGGATGGAAGTCCATTTTTTCTCACGTAGAACGTGTCTAGTTGACCCAGCACCCTCCGTTGAAAAGTTCACCCTTTCTCCACTGAATTGCCTTTGGAGCTTTGTTACACATCAGTCCGCGTACACACGGAGGGCTGTTAGGGGGCACTAGTGTCTTGCGTTGATCCCTTTGTCACGATGCCGGTATCACACTCGTAGGATTACTAGTTTTATTGTAAGTTTGAGATCGGGGAGAACGAGTTCTCCAACGTTGTACTTTCTCAAAGTTGTTTCGGCTACTTGGTCCTTTTTGTGTTTCACAGCAGTTTTATAATCAGCTTCTCAGCTTCTCCATGGACCCCGTTTGGATTTTGATTGGGGCCGCATTGAATATGTGGACCGGGTTGGGGAGAGCTGACGTCTGAACAGTTTTGGGTCTTCCGGTTGACGAGCGCCGGTGCCTCCCCACTCCTGCAGGCCCTCGTTCTCTCAGCAGCACTTTGCACCGCACAGCATACATATCTTTCACGTCTTTTGTCGGGTTTATCTTTGTTTTGTATTTTTGCTGCTGCTTTAAATGTTATATTTCTGTCTCGGTCTCTAGGTGTTCGTTGCGAATACAGAGAGGTATTAGTTCTAGCAGCTGTTTGGGAAATTTCATTGAATTTTCTTTATAGATGATCATGTTGTTCATGTTCTATTTGTTGCTGGTAGTCCAGAAACCTTGGATTTCTTCCTTCCCGATTGCACCCCGATGGGCTCTGGTATGATGTGGGGTACAAGGGGTGAGCACAGACACCCTCGTCTTGTGTGCAGTCTCAGGGGAGAGCACTCAGTCGTTCACCACCAGGTGTGGTGTTAGCCGTGGGGTTTCACGGACGCCTCTGTAAGTTCTGCTCCGAGTTTACTAAGGGACTTTTAATCAGGAGTGAATGTTGGATTTGGATTTTGTCAAGGTCTTTGTTTCTACTCTCAATGGAGCCGTTCATTTGTTGCTTGTTTCTGTTCGTTTAATATGGAATATGGTGACATTGATTGAGTCCTTTAAATATTAAACCAACCTTGCATTCCTGGGATAAACGTTGTGTAGGCATTATGTATTATTCCTTTTAAATGTTGTTGGATTTGATGTGCTAAAATTTTGTTTCCTGTTTCTGCATCCGTGGTGTACTGGCCTGCAGTGATATTGGTCTACTGTTGTCTTTGAATGTCTTTGTCAGGTTTCGACATCAGGGTGATACTTGCCTCATGAAGTGAATTGACAACCGTTTCTTCCTCTTCAGTTTTCTGGAAGAGTTGGTTTAGACTCGCTACCAGTTTTTTCTTAAACACTGGTAGAATTCACCAGTGAAGCCCTCTGGGCCTCAGGTTTTCTCTGTGAGAAAGTATCTTCAAATTCATTGTCTATAACAGAATAGATGCAGGCATATTCATGTTATCTATTTTTTTTTCCTTGAGTGAACTTTGGTAATTTATGTCTCTCAGGGACATTTGTCTGTTTCATTTAAGGTGTGGAATTTATTGGCCTGAAAGTGTTCACAACATTTCTGTATTATCCTCGTAGCACATGCGGGTCCCCGGTGATGCCTCTCATTCCTAATACTGCTCATCTGTGTCTTCTCTCTCTGCATCAGTCTGCCTAGAGGTCTGTCAAGTTTATGGATTTTTCTCTAAAGAACCAACTTTTGATTTCGTGGATTTTATTTTTCTGTTTTCTGTTTTATTTCAACAATTTCTGCTCTGGTCTTTATTTATTTATTTATTTATTTATTTTTGTCTGCTTACTTAAGTTGCTTTTCTTTTTTCAGTTTTTAGGGTGCTAACTGAGGCCATTGTTTTGAGACCTTTTATTGCTTTCTCAGCATTTCATAAATTTGGATATGTTGTGTTATCACTTTCACCAATTTCAAAATGCTTTGTCTCTTGGGCTATTTAGAAGCCTGCTATTTAGTTTCTTTCTTTTTTTTTTTTTAATTTTTTTTTTTCAACGTTTATTTACTTTTGGGACAGAGAGAGACAGAGCATGAACGGGGGAGGGGCAGAGAGAGAGGGAGACACAGAATCGGAAACAGGCTCCAGGCTCTGAGCCATCAGCCCAGAGCCTGACGCGGGGCTCGAACTCACGGACCGCGAGATCGTGACCTGGCTGAAGTCGGACGCTTAACCGACTGCGCCACCCAGGCGCCCCATAGTTTCAAAATATTAAGGGGTTTTATAGATTTTTCTGTGGTTGATTTCTAATTTGATTTCATTTTCTGACTTGAATCCTTTAAATTTATGTTTGTGTTACAGGCCAGAATGTGGTCTTTGTGAATATTCCATGACAACTTGGAAAACATGTACATCTGCTACTTGTTGGGTAGAGTGGCCTATGAGTTGGTTGGTTGTCTAGTGCATGTCTTCTGTGTCTTTACTTATCTACTTGGTCTATCAGTTATTGAGAGGAGGGTATTAAAAACCTCTTGACTATCACTGTGCTCTTATCTATCTTTCCTTCCAATTTTTTTCAGTTTTTACTTCATGTATTTTGTAGTTCTCTAATTAGGAGTGTGGGTTCCTCTTAGTAAATTGGCCTCCTTTATCATTATAAAATGACCTTATTTATCCCTGTTTATTACTATTCTTCATTCTGAAATCTGTTTTGTCTGGCATTAATAGATTCTGACCCCTCCCCACTGCTTTCTTTCAATTAGTGCTAGCATAGTGTCTCTTTTCCCATGCTTTAATTTTAAGCTATTTTATATTATTTTACATTGAAAGTATGTTTCTTGTCATCAGCATGTTTGGGATCTACTTTTTTCCCTACCCCAACTGATAATCTCTGCCTTTTCATTAGGGTGCTCAGGACATTTACGTTTATTGTGATATTGATATGGTGGGGTTTAAATCTATTGTCTTGGTGCATATTTTTTTTGTTCTATATTATCTGTGTTCCCCCTTTTCTCGTTTGCTTTTTTTTACATTACTTATGTTTTATGATTTCATTTTAACTCCTTCTTGACTTTTTAGCTATAACTTTTTGTTTTGTTAGTTTAGTGACTGTTCTAGGGTTTTATAGTATACACGCTTAAATTATTATAACCTGCCCTCACATGGTGTTATACCACTCATGCACAGTATAAGAATCTTCCATTTCTCCTCTCCAGGCCTTTGTGATATTGTTGTCGTACATTTAACACCTGCATATGTTAAAAACCCCATACTATACTCTTAGTTTTGTTTCAACAGTCAATTGGCTTTTTTTAATTAAGGATTTTAATTCCAGTATCATTAACAGACAGTGTTATATTAACAGCCAATTAACTTTTAAAGAGATGAGAGTTGCTACTTCCAGTGTTCTTTATCCCTTGAAGTAGATTCCCCCTTTACATCTGGTGTCATTTCCTTCTGCCTGGAGGGCTTCCTTTCACATTCTTTGGGGTGCAAGTCTGACGATGAATTCTTTCAGCTTTGGTATGTCTGGAAGAGTCTTTATTTTGCATTCCTTTTTAAAATATATATTTCTGGGAAAGTATATTTTTGCTGGAATGTTAGGATTTTCTTTTCTTTTCTTTTTAGCACTTTGAAGAGTTGCTCCCCTGTCGTGCTGTTTGCATTATTTCCAGTAAGAAATCTGCTGTCTTGGGGTGCCTGGGAGGCACAGTCGGTTAAGTATCTGACTCTTGGTTCCAGCTCAGGTGACAGTTCAGGAGATTGAGCCCCACATCAGGCTGCATGCTGGCAGCATAGAGACTGCTTGGGATTCCCGTTCTCCCTGCCCCCCTCTGCCCCTTCCCTGCTCGTGCCTGCTCTCTCTCTCTCTCAAAATGAACAAATAAACTTAAAAAAAAAGTAATCTGCTGTCTCATCTTTGTCCCTCCATGTGTGAGGCCTTTTCCACTGGCCGTGGTGGGCACATGCTTTGGTGTGGTTTTCCGCACATTTCTTGTGCTTGGCCTTCATCAGGATTCTTAGATCTGTGTGTTTATAGATTTTATAAAATTTGTCACATTTTTATCCGTTTTCTGTACCACCTTCTCTCTTATCCTTCACGAACCCAGTTATATGTGTGTCGGACTGACAGACTTGTCTGACAGCTCAATGATTTGCTGGGTTTTCTTTTTTTCCAATCTCTGTGTGTGTTTCATTTTGTCTTTTTTTGGGGGAGGGTGGGGGGTGAGGGGCAGAAAAGGAGAGAAAGAATCCCAAGCAGGCTCCACGCTGAGTGTGGAGCCTGACACAGGGCTCTAACTCACAACCATGAGCTCATGACCTGAGCTAAAATCAGGAGTTAGACACTCAATCAACTGACTGAGCCACCTAGGCCCCCCATTCTCTGTGTTTCATTTTGCATAGTTCCTGTTATTGTGTCTTTAAGTTCACTGACCTTTCTTCTATTTTAGATCTTTCTATTCTGAGGTTGGTACCATCCAGTGTAGTTCATCTACCAGATGCACCCTTAGTCTCTAGAAGGATATACCTAAACACTTCATGCCTTTGTGTGAGCATTAGGCATGTTCCCTGACCCTTCCAAGCAGTTCTAACCCAGTCTTGAGCAGTGTGTGTGCCACTGATGTTCAGGGGACCCTCTGCGTGCCATCGCACGGACCCTGGCTGCCCTGTTTCCTGTGCTCTCCGTTCAGGGAGTCTGTAGGCTCCGCCTGGGTTCCTTCTTCCCTCACGGTGGCCTGGATGCCTGGGCGGACCCCGGGGGCACAGATGGGCTCACCTCATGTGTCTCCCGCCTCTCAGAAACCACTGTCCTTCCTTGCTTGATGTCCTGGCTCTTGGAGGCTGGTGTTTGATGTATTTTGTCTGGTTTATGATTTCAGGAGTGGGGGTAAGTCCAGCAGCTGGTACTCCAGCCCACACAGAAGCGAAAGCCTGAATTTATTTTTAAATCACAGTAAAACAGAAAGCCCACTCTTGAACACTGGTCCCTTCTCTGTGTCACCCTCAGAGAGAGATGCTTTTGCAATCTAGACCTGATTGTGCACCTGCTCAGCCAAGCCAGCTGGGTGTTTGGGACTGGCTTGAGTTGGAAGCTCGACTGCCTTGTTCATGTTTTGGTCTGGGTTCCCTGGACAGCAGAGACCAAGGGGAGAATTTAAGGTGCGTGCTTGGCAAGTGTGAACTCAGAGTAGCGGGGTAGACTGGGGGGGGGGGGGAGGTGAAGAGAGGAAGGGTGGCTTTAGCAGCAGGAGAAACTGTCCCAGGGGGCTGCTCCGTCCCCGAGAGCCTCTAGGTTCCTCGCCTGTGCTGTGGAGGTCGCTGTGCTCAGCTGTGTGTGGGTGGCCTGGCCGTGGCGCCTGTGGGGCATGTGACACACCATAACTGTGGTGTCTCCAGGATGGCCGGCGGAGGGCTTGTGTGTGCGGACTCACAGCCATGTGACGGAGGGAGTGTGGCCTGAGCGTCTGGTCCCGGGGGGATCGGCCTGCAGACTCGTGCACCACATCCACTCAGGCTCGCTCGTCAGCCCCCCTCCAGACAGCCCTTCACACACACATCATTGTCTCAGCAAGGTCAGCAATTAATGAAGATTTAAAGCCTTTAAAAAATATATGATGGCCCTCTCTTCCTGTCCTTTTTGTTTTGGAAAATGGAGCTATGGACAGGCGGTCACTCCTAGTCGCCCACAAGCTGCGGGTCCCCTTAACCTGGTCAGCCGTGGCGTCTCTGATGGGCTTAACTGATCTTCCTTGTTGCTGTTTGCTTACTGACAGCACACAGTTTTATCACATTTTAGCCAAAACTAAGTGATATCTCACCAGATGCTTTAAAATTGTGTTTAATCTCGGGCACCTGGGGGCTCCGTCAGTTGAGCGTCTGACTTCGGCTCAGGGCGTGATCTCGCGGTCTGTGAGTTCGAACCCCGCGTTGGGCTCTGTGCTGACAGCTGAAGCCTGGAGACTGCTTGGGATTGTGGGTCTCCCTCTCTCTCTGCCCCTCCCCTGCTCCCGCTCTGCCTCTCTCTCTCTCTCAAGAAAATAAAACATTTTTAAAAACTTCTCCTGACAAGCGGGGGAAGAAACACGGGCCATACGTATCAGGGGCTGTGTGATGGTCAAGTTCCCCGCGGGGCCGCTTGGTTCATGAGCACATTCCTCGCTGTGAGTTTATTGAGGTGCTAGACTCCTGCGCCAGTCCCAGCCAGTGGGACTTCTTTTTAGGAAGGCGGCTTTGTTGAATTGATTCGGAACTTTAGTTTGATTTTCCTGTGTTTCAGGTGGTTTCTTGAACTATGTGGTGAGTTTGCTCATTGGTTAATTACTCCCTGCTTATTAGCAGATGTGTACTGGAGTATTTGTTTTGTGGTTCATTGTAACATTTACATGTGATTGATTAATGTAGAAAAGTGTTGTAGCCAACTCGATCTGGTTTGTCTGACGTTTCCAGTGTTCTCGTGCAATACCTCATGCAGTGCCCAGCCATCATGCGCCGAGTGTCCATCTGTCAGAAATATGTGCATGTTTCACCAAAGCGTGTGGTCAGAAATGTTCACGCACACACTCTTCAGAATAGCCAAGAACTAGGAAAAACAACGAAGTGAGAGTCCACGGTGATGTGTTGCCAGCAGGGTCCTGTGCGGCAGTGAGGTTGGGCGGGCCACGGCCACGTGGAAGGTGTGTGACCTCGGGTGTAAGGCACCAGGCACAGGGGAATCTGTTTGTGTAAGTGGCCCCACGAGTGTAAAGCTCGCAGTGGGCAACGCCGGTCACCGTGCTGGGGTCAGTGCGGTGGCTGCCCGCTCGGGGGAGGGGGCAGCTGTGGAGGCGGGAGGGCTCCGGTGCCAGGACGCCGGCTGTGGGTGTGCTCGCTTTGTGAAAAATCACAAGGCTGCATCCTTGTGATTTGTCACGCCTCAGTGAAAACGTTTGCCTAAAGTAGGATTCACAGCACACGTCTTGGAATCAAAGAGTGATCAGCAGGTTAACAGAGAAGGCGAATCCTGAATTCTTCCTCACAGTGAGGTCCCTCGCTGGGGCTCTCAGGGACCAGCAGGGTCGGGGCAGGTCGCCTGTCCCGTGCACCGGGGGGTTGGCAGGTACTGCTTGCAGGAGGAGCTGTCGGGGGGCACGGAGAGCATGAGCCGGCGCCCGTGGCCGGCCCTGCTGGTGAGGAGCTTCGCGGACAGGGCTGGGGCTCCCCCATCCTGAGTGTGGGCACAGCAGGTGCCCAGCCCTTGGCCCCGGGTGGCCTCTGCCCTGCTCACGAGGGCATGGACTTCCCAGGAGACACCTTCCAGTGACTATCCCAGACCTGGGTGACATGTGTGTGTGGGTTTTCACCCCGCGTCGAGACCGGTGGCCGCTTTGCCCATGGACTGGGGTCTCTTCCATCATGTGGCTTCAAGTCGCATCTTCCACACTCTGAGCCAGCCTGGGGGCCAGCCTGTGGCCTCGGCTGTAGCATTCTGTTCAAGGGCGGCCATGGTCCCTGGAGCAGAAGCAGAGCGTGGCCCGAGGTGGGGGGAGCCCCACGGAGCCGGGTCGGCGCACCTGGCGGGGGGCTCCCGTTGTGGGCGTGTTCTGAAGACACACCCCGAGTCAGGGTGGCCCGTGTCCCCCCGAGGAATGGAGGCTGGAACTCAGGGCACCGATGGGGGAGGTGCGCACCCAGCTCCAGCCTTCCGAGTGTCCTGTGAGAATCTCTCGGGCCCAGCAAGTGAGACTCGGTTCGTTAGGACCATTTCAGCGTGGAAAGAAAACGTACCTGCACTCATCAAGTCAGGTTCCTTGTCTCTGGGGTGTAGTGCGTGCAGGGCGGGGGAGCCTGGCCGGGCCCGGCCCCTGGTGTGCAGGGTGCCAGCGCCGCCAGACCCGGGTGTGGTGTGCAAGGGTCCGCCCTCAGGGCACAACCTCACGTGACCTGAATTAGCCCCAGCAGTGGTTCTCACGCTCGGACATCTAGCTCTGGACCCCGAGTGAGGCCTCACGGTTTTGGGCTTCTGTGGAACTGATGCCCACCCCCCGGGCACAGCCGAGCGCGGTTCTGGGCAGCTCGAGGTGGCCCTGGACGGCGTGAGCACACCCGGGCCCGTGCACCCGTGGGCCGCGTCCTCCAGCCCCGCGTCACCTCGCCCGTGTCTCTCTGTTCCAGGCATCAGCAACGCAGAAGCGCGGCAGCCAGGGAAGGCACCCAACTTCAGCGTCAACTGGACGGTGGGTGACTCGGCCATCGAGGTCATCAACGCCACGACGGGGAAGGACGAGCTGGGCCGTGCATCCCGCCTGTGTAAGCACGCCTTGTACTGTCGCTGGATGCGTGTGCACGGCAAGGTACCGGCCCCGCCTCCCCGCAGCTTGTTCCACAAAGCCCCGCGCCACCATCCCCACGGCCTTTCCCAGACCTCTTTGTTCTTTGGGACCCCTCACCTCGAAGTGTGGCCCCGGCTCCTCTCATCTAAAGCAGCCTCAGGCAGCTCTTCCCGTCCCGCTGGCTTCCTGGGGTGGGGGTGGGGGGGGCCCTCTCACCTGCACGTGCTGCCAGGTGATTCCACCAGAGGAGGGAAGGCCCCCTCGCGGCCCTCAGGAGGCCTTAGGCCTGTTCCTGCAGTAGCAGCAGGGTCCCTTTCCCCAGATAAGACCTTCTCTGGTCCGTGCGCGTCTTGCTGGTTTTCCTTTATCGGTCGGGGGCATGGCGGGTGTTTGTTAGAAGGCTGGCGCCGAACTTGGCGTGGCGGTTTGGACCGAAGCCGGCTCGCGCTCCCGTCCCTGTTCCCGCAGCAGGGGCACCTGTGCTGGAGGTCCCACCCTGTTTATCCCCTAGACCTGCACCAGCATGAGTCAGCCAGCCACGGGGGGGGCAGCGCCTCCCAGTCCTTCGGTGTGAATGAAACACACATAGCATCAGACGGGCTGTGTGTTTCAATCGCTGAAAAGATTAAAATCCAAATTGGAATCAGGTGCCTGTGGGCTCAGAAGCCCCTCTTTAGAACCCGGGGTCTGAAACTGCCTGTCTGACGGGGCGCCGGCTCCGCGGGGGGCGGGGGGCGCGACGGTCGTGGGCCCTTGCGCCCTGTGTGACACGGCCCCTTGGAGGAAGGCACTGCTGCCTCGGGGCTGTCCCCCACGAGCCAGCGTAGGACGAAATACCAGATTTTGAATGTCTTACTGAGTTTTGTTTTCTACTGTTTCTGCTTAAATAGTCGTGCTTTTTTTTAACTCCTTACAGGTTCCCTCCAACTTGTTACGGTCCAAGATCACTAAGCCCAACATGTACCATGAATCCAAACTGGTGGCGAGGGAGTACCAGGCCGCCAAGGCGTGTCTGTTCAAAGCGTTCATCAAGGCGGGGCTGGGCGCCTGGGTGGAGAAGCCCACAGAACAGGACCAGTTCTCTCTCACACCCTGACCTGGGGCCTGGGGCCGGGGCTGCTGCGTCCAGCGCCGTCTCCGGAACGTCCCGTCTGGACTGGGGGCAGGTGTGGGGACACGGGGTGCTGGGCGTCCAGCGCCGTCTCCGGAAGGTCCGGTCTGGACTGGGGCAGGTGTGGGGACACGGGGTGCTGGGCATCCAGCGCTGTCTCCGGAACGTCCCGTCTGGACCGGGGGCAGGTGTGGGGACGCGGGGTGCTGGGCATCCAGCACTTTCTCCGGAACGTCCCGTCTGGATTGGGGGCAGGTGTGGGGACGCGGGGTGCTGGGTGTCCAGCGCTGTCTCCGGAAGGTCCGGTCTGGACTGGGGCAGGTGTGGGGACGCGGGGTGCTGGGCGTCCAGCACTTTCTCCGGAACGTCCCGTCTGGATTGGAGGCAGGTGTGGGGACGCGGGGTGGTGGGCGTCCAGCACCGTCTCCGGAACACGTGTCTGGACTGGGGGCGGGCGCGCACTTCGGGGAGGGTGGGGAGGGTGTTGGGGTTCAGTGTCCCCACCTGGCACCCCTGTGCAGCGGCATTACCCCTTTGAATTATCCAGTGACTGCTTTCAATCTCCGTTTACGTTTAGAAATTGAGTTCTACTGAGTAGGGCTTCCTTAAGTTTAGGAAAATAGAAACTACTTTGTGTGAAATTTTTGAATAAATAATTTATTCAGAGTTAGGAACGTGGTTTATAAAATAAGTAATTATATCAGGTCACTCTTACGCCACATTACTTTATGTGTGGAGAAGGGGAGAGCGTAGGGAGAGGTTGGAGGCGGCAGCCTGAAGAGAGCGTCAGGGCTGCGTTACTGGTGGGGCTCCTGCCCGCCCGCCGTGACCCGGCTGCCCTCAGTGACTGTCCCAGCCTGCCCGGGAGAGGACCCTGCACGACAGGCCCAGCCCAGCGCACACACACGGCCCCTGGCGTGGTGTCGGCGTGCGTCCGTGAGGGTGCAGCCTGGATCCGTCTAACCTTTAGCCCCCCCGGAAGCTTCTGTGCCCCTCCTAGGGTTGCGTCATGGAAAACGTGTTGGTTCACTTCTAAGTGATCAAAGGTACAACGTGGGTGGTAATCCTGGCCATTCATTGGAGATTTTTCAGTAGTATTTAACTTTTAGGGACTAGGAGGAATCCACAGAGGCTACTGCACAATTTTATTCCTTCCTCTGAATCTAATGAGTGTGGATGACTCTCCAGACATCTTCACAGAATGGAAATAGAATTAATTAAGTAGAGATACTCATTCTTAGAAAATGCCACTTAAGGCATATTTTTAAATTAAGCTTTATCAAAGGTGTGTTTGAAGTCAGTATTCAAGCCAGAAGCTGGTGAGGCCACAGACGCCGTCCCCACCAGGGTCTGCACATCGATTGTCACGGCAGGGAAGGGGTGCTGCTGGCGTCGGGGTGACCCGGGGACGCCGCTCCACACCCCGCAGCACCCAGGGTGGCCCCGGGCCGAGCCGGCAGATGGTCAGGAGCGCGGGCTAGGGTCCTGGGTGGCGCCTCGACCTGAGCTCAGAGATTTGCACCAATTGCCTTGTTTCTTCCACTCAGGATCAGACAGGAGCCCGAGGAGGTGCTGGGTCAGAAGTGGGGGGGGGTGGGCCTTGTGGGTGCAGCAAGCAGAGACGGGAGACCCCGCCCCGCCTTTCTGGACTCAGAAGACCTAGGACAGGAGCAGAGCAGCTACTGTCCCCTCGGTCCCGACCCCACGTGCTCAGAGCAGGAGATTCGGACCAGAAGTGCAGAGACTCCCGGCGCCTCTGTGGGTCCCCGGGTGGCCGGTCGCAGCCGTGGGTCCAGACCAGGGACTGACCAGGGGCAGAGGAGCGAGCCCCGCCCACACCAGCCCGCTCTCCTGCAGCCGGGGTGCAGGGGTGCAGGGGGGGCCACGGCCGGGCTGCGCCTTCCACCCGCAGCAGGAAAGCTGCCGGCCGGTGTCGCTCCCCTCCCGGAGCAGGCGCTCCCAACTCAGACGACATCTGTAGCCCCTGCGTTTTTATTCTCTCTACAAATGGTATTTTTTCTAACGGGGATCGGGAGACGGACTTAGTTTTTACAGAATACCTGGATTTTGACTAAAAGCCCAGGGGAAATATATTGCATGTACATACAAACGCTGCCCAGTATGTCTGGCTTCTTCCCTCCCGTCGGGTAAAGGCCGAGGGGAGTGTGGTCCCCTCCCCGCCCCAAGTGAAGAAGGACGGCCCTACTGTGTGCCGGTCCCAAGGACCCCAGCTCCGCGGCCACCGGGACTCTCCCCGGCACGCGTGGGCCTCGTGGGCTGTGGAGGACAGCGCCCGGGGTCGGGAGGGAGGGAGCCGTGCCCGGGACTGGACGGGACAGCAGCCGGATTAGCTTCCCCTTGAGCGGGAACCAGAGGAAGGAAACGTTAACTCCTCAGGGAGGCGGGAGGCCAGTCAGGAAACTGCACTTTAAACAAACTGCCCTATTTGAGGCTCAGCGTGCATTCTGCCCCGTGACTGTTTTCCGAGGTATTATTTTGCACACTGTGCCCTAACCCTGGATTTCAGAGACTTGGGAAGTCTGACACCACCAAGAACCTGATTGAGAAAAATCAGTTGTGAAGACGTTTTGCCCAGTGGGGGTTGGGAGGGTTCTGTTCTGTTTTGTTTGCTAAACCTGAAGTATTAACTCCAGGAAGACAGGGACCCTCATGGGGTCCCCAGGCTCGGGGACAGCTGTCCCACTAGCGGAAGGCCCTTCGCGCCTGGGGTGGGGGTGGGGGGCCAGGCGCGCCACAGAGCTCCGTTCTGATCCTGAGTCTTAATTGCACTTTTCATCATGTTTTTCTGTTTTGGAGAGTTTTATTGATTTATTTAATCAAAAACAGTTGCTGTATCTTACAACGTGCAGACTGACATCTCACAAGGCATTGATTTCTCTGGAATGTATTTTCGTTCAGATGATTTCCTTGGTACCCACACTCTAGACTCACTGCTCTCTTCGTAAAGACAGCGTTCCGTGTCATCCCAAATAGGGACGCCGAGGAGGGGGCGGCTCTCTGGCTCCTCAAGGCAGGCAGAGCTGAGGGGGATTAGTGATGCTGGGGGCGGGGCCACACGCCGCGTCCCCTTTTATCAAAAAACAGAAAGCGGATGGCTCTTCACTTCTAAAATATTTCACACCAAAAAAATACGGTCTGCCCCGACCATAAGTTTGATCTAGCAAGAGGAATAAAAGCAGCTGGCTTTCCCATCTGTGTGAAGTCAGAGAATCTCTCAGAAGGTTCCTTTTTGTCAACCCCAAACTACCTAAGTGGAAAGGGCAGAGTATTTGCGACCTTGTGTGTCCAGTGTTGTGTGTCCTTGTCCCCTGGAGTGTCCTGTGACCCTCTCCATCCTCCTGGCCAGTCACGTGCCTCGGGGCTGGGAGGGGAGGGTCTGACTCGGTCCCGGCATTTAGCTGACCTCTGGCACTGCTGTGTGCACCTGTTCGCTGTTTGCGGCGACGAGCCCCCAGCCCCAAGAACACTTAGCTTGGCCACGCCGTGGGCTGATGGTACATCGCGAGCCGACGCCTGTCCTTCTGGACACGACCACGAATGGTTAAAGTCAGTCTGCGGAACGTTTGTGGAGTGAGCCCGGAAGCAGTTTGCTTCTCCAGATATTGGGTCATATGCTTTTATTTTACTTTATTTTATTTTGGAATTTGGACACTTTATATGAATGTAGTTCAGCCGAGAACCCTGTCGCTAAGATCCACTCCCCAGTGTTCTCTGTATGTATATTGATGTATATACCACACGTTACAACCTGCATGAGCTTCCTTCTCGCAGCGAGACCAGCCGGAACCAAGCATGAGACGCGGTCCTACACACAAAGGATTTGACATGTTCTCAATAAAAGACAGTGTTATACCACTGCAGTGTGGCTGGGTTTTCTCTCTCGTTGTCCCCGTGGTCCGCTGGCAGGACTGAGGGCAGCCCTAAAGAGCATAATTTGCAGGGGTGCATAAGCACCTGCTGAGGGCTGCCCGCTGACTGGTCTTGTAGCCGTGCGCTGACCCAGCGCTCGGCGCATTCATACCCAGCTCGGGACAGTTCCTCCGAGCCCTTGGACCCGCGGGTCCCTCACGGTCCTCCTGAGCATGTGTCACCCACCCCCACGTGCAAGGTGTGTAGAGGACAGTCAGGCAGCTGCCCCTGCTCGTGTCCCCGCCTGTGAGAAGGGACGACAACGTGGCCCCTGTGACCTGTTGGGCTGTGTGAGGGCGACACGGACAGGAAAACACATGGGAAGAACCTGGGCTGGCCAACAGGCCACTGGCCAGGTGGACTGGGGTCTCAGGTGCAGGGAAGCAGCACAACTAAGAAGGCGGGACTTTGTTATCCAGGGCTGACATTTCTGAAAGACGCTCATAATAAACCAAGTGGAAAGCTGGCTGCGGAGAGCGGTATTCGTGCATTTCACGGTTGCGAAGAAATGCGGGTGCATTATGTACAGCACATGTGGAACAGCCTGGAAGGGGCTGAGTCTGGTCTATGTGAGTGGGGATTTGGGGTGATTTTAATTTAATTCTGCCTTTTTAAGCTTACCCATTTGTCTGATGTTTCTACAATTACATGAAAAGTAAAGAGGAAAATGTTTTTAAACGTCAAAATCCCCATGCAAATAAAAAGCACTGTTATGAAAAACTTGCTCTCTTTTGCATCAATTTTGAGTCTGTTCTTTTCCCACGATAAAAGCAATGTTAAGATGAAGATACGTAACACGAAAAGACGGGGGCAGCGCGCCCTTCACAGGTTCATCCCCGGAAGAGCATTTCCCCGAGGATGCCATGTTGAGGGAGCCTCAAGGCCCTCGCTGGAGGCTGGTGATGAGGCAGAGACATCACGGGGCATCCCGAGCGTTGGGGACAGATCCCTGGGCACAGCAGAGACCGCCGCCCGCAAGGAGCTCCTCCTGGGAAAGGACGAGAAAGAAATCCCCCCGGGTTTCACTGCAAACACACACTGCAATGTGCCAGCTACCAGACTAATTAATTTTTAGCAATATATGCCTTTTTTTCCCATTAAACAGAAAGTTAGATCGTGATACTTAATAAAATGGAGGAATTTTTAAAATGATTTTCACACTTAATTCTTATTTAATCTATAGCTCCTGGGGGTAATATTCAATATACACGTGTACACAAAGATTTTCTCACTCCCCTCACTTAGGAAATAACCTGAACATTTACCTACGTATTTCATTAAGTTTGTAAGTTTTTTGCAAATAAGAAAAACAGCATATGGAGCTCATTTTCTTCTCACGGCCTATTAGTAAGCGGGCCAACCATATTAAATCTACATGTTGTAAATGTTGGCTGACTTCAGCAGTTTATCTCATAGGGTGTGTGCTGCAATTTTATTTCCCAGTGTTTTTCTTTTGGAATATCCCTGGAAAAGTATGCTAATGCTTTTATTTCAATTGCAAAAGTGGGTCAAACCTTTCTTGACAGAAAATAAGTCTAATTTGGTTCAACAGTTTGACAAGAACGTGAGATTGCATGGAGGACGTTGGCCATAAATAGGATGCACTGAATCTGTAGCTCCAAGTTGTGCTGAAAATGCATTTCAGATAATGGTATGATAAAAGACTTTTATTTTTAAATGTTCAGTCGGATTAAAAGCAATGAAATGAACACTTCAACGTCCCCAACCCCCGCCCCCTTAGAATGTATCAGATGAAAAAAGATACCACTTAGGTGACAGAGAATCAGGGATAAATGATCGTTTCTTGATACGTGTAGGAAAAGCCTCCTCAGTAAATGCCCCAAACTTCACAATGACGAGATAACAAATACAGTCACAGCCCAAGCGGTTTCAAAACAGTTCAGCAAAAGCCCGCGTGAACAGTTGATAAAGCATCACAAGATTCGTACAATGTTTTCTTTTTCCCAATCTTCTGATTTGGCGAATATTCTATAAGAGTGGACGGTGGAAGGTGCAAGGTGGACGGTGGGCGTAGATGATGGAGGTGTATGTGAAAAGTGGAAGGTAGACGGAAGAAGTCGGATGTGGTGGCCGGACGATATTAAAGGTGGGTCCTGGGGCGGGGCCTTCACCTTCGGGGGTCTTGGTTTTTCTGGGGTTTTCAGACAGTAAAGGCCACAGGTGAGCGGAGGACCCAGGCGGCTGATGGCCTGATGCAACCACGTGCCGAGGCAGGATTCTCGAGACTCTGCAGTTCGGGTGCAGCAAGGACGCACGGATGTAGGTAGGTGAGCGCAGGGGGTGGGGGAGCTGGGTCCCTGCCTCTAGAGCCAAGGTCGCTGGGTTGTAAGTGCCTACGTGTAAAGGAGGAATTGAGGGTTTACTTTCGAACTTTAATACTTACGATTGTCCAGAAGCCACATTTTTGCAAAAACCTGCATATGATGAAAAGGTTTAGCTGTAATCTGAAAGTGTTTGACGTGGTGCAGGTTTCCAGAGATTGGGAGCCAATCCAAAGCTTTGGGGATTCTCTGCCCGCCCCTCCCCAGTCCAGCTTCTGGTCCGGGCGCCCTTTGCCCAGGCTGTGTGCGCGGGGAGGTTGATTGAGGGTCGATTCCAGGGCACCTGACACTCCTTGGGCCTCTGTCCCCAGCCATGTGCAGGCCCCGGGTGTTTTCGGCACAGGTCCCTCCCTGGGCTGCCCTGGGGCAGGGGCGGGGGCTGGGTCTGGGGTTGGGGTCAGCCGGGTGTCCTGCTGTGGGTCCCGAGCCTCATTTTGGGGAGAGAGAACCTGTTTCTTCTCAGCAAGCAAACGGCGTATGAACAGAGCAGGAAGGAGAAGGGCTTATCTGGAGCTGAAATGTTTTGAAGCAAAGTCAGAGGAGGGTGACCTTCCAAGTGGTGTTTGACTTTCTCCTTTTGCCCAGAACTAATCGGCTTAGCTCGGATGCCTGAGTGCCCGGCGACACAGGGACCCACTGCTTTCAGGGTTTACTCTTCATGAAAGAAAAACACCATTTCTCACCAGAGCCTAAAGTTTATGGGGCTTCTCTCGTGGACCGCTCGTGCTTGGTCATTAAAGGGGCAAAGCCGACACGGTCTCTTTCCTCGAGTTTGTCAAATGGCTTTATTCGTAACGATCATCAGACGGAAACACTGACTGCAGGCTGAATGTTGTCGCCTGCCAGGCAAAGAGCCGCCCACCCATCCCTCCCCCGTTGGCCGTCTGGGGTCAGGGAGCCATCTGGGGGCCTCCTATCGGTGGCCGGCACCTGGGCGGGGGGCGTCAGGGGACAGTCATCTCCATGGGATTACCTGTCTGCTTAAACCGGAGACATCACGCGGGCAAAGCTGACTCCTGGGGACGGAGAGGTGACCCAGCTCCCAACAACAAAAGAACGAGGCTGCCTTTCCAAATCCATTACTGTCACCCGTGTGCCGTCCCTGCCTGCACACCCCTCCCCACAATAAAACTAGGAAACGTAGGTGGGGGCCTCCTGAAGACGCTGCCGGCCGGGCCAGGCTTCTCTTGGTTCAGAAAACAGAGGGATTCTTTGTATCCAGAAGATCAAAATACTCAGGGTGATTTGGTCACAGAGCAGTCACGTGTCTGGAGATGGGTGATGTGTCTGTAGCCAGCAGGGGCCACCCCGTTCTCCCTGCCTCATCACCATCCCCCACCCCACCCCTTGGAGGTCCAGGTGACCCCCTGCATCCTGTAGGGCAAGCCTCTGCCCAGACAAGCTGGGGGGGGTGGGGGGGAGACATCACCAGGACTCAGGCCTCTTGGGACCCAGTACAAGCTCTATTTCTCCAGGGGAAACAGGTGACCTGGAGGGACCTAGTGTGGAGATCAGAGGACTCAGGCTCAAACCTCTGTTCCCAGGAGCCCCTAGGTCTGCTCTTGGGCAAACAGGGGAGAGACCTGCTGGCCGGGAGGGAAGGAGCAGGGATGCAGACGTCCAGGTGGGGCTGTGGAGCACAGCAGATGGGAGCACAGGGCCCTGCGGACACTCGCTTGGCTTAGGGTCCCCGCCCTGGATGGGAGTGCTGAGACGGGGAAGGGCCGGCTGGCGGGGAGGCCCGGGCAGAGGAGGCCAGCCAGCAGCCCGGTGCCAGCACACAGGGGCCCCTGCAGCTCGCACTGTTCTCGGGGACATCGGAAGGGGAACCAACCCCACTCAAACAGGAGTGACCCCACTCAAAAAGGAGCACCTTGCAGGAGATCCTTTCACAGATTCTCCCAAAAATAAAGCAGCACGTGGAGGGGACAGAGTTCTTTGGGTTTTGTTTTTAATGATGGGACAGAATAAGGAAAAAGTGGACAAATACCTAAACCCATGTTCAGGAACGTAAGGACTCGGAAACTTAGCCGCATAGATTTCTGGAGTTTCCAAGAGTGTCGGAGCAAGATGAATGAGCCCAGGCAGTGGGGAACGTAGGGTCAGGGGACAGTGGTGGGCAAAGAAGCCAGAAAGAGCTACAGTGACGCCCAGACCACTGCCGACGACAGACGTGCTCGGCTGTCCAGAGTCACAGATCCAGGCGTGGCTGGTGGGGCGCAGGGGCGGTGGGGCTTCCCTGTGGCCCGGACCCCTCCTGACACCGGGAGAGGATGGAGGCTCACTCAGTATGCGTCTCAGCAATGCCGGGTGATCATGGTGCCGCAGAGGCAGGGCCAGTGACGTCCAAACCCAAGTCACATGAATACAAAACTCTACTGTTTCACTTCCAGTGACAGTGGACAAGGACAAGCTGGGGACCACCCTGCCCTGAACCCCCATATGCTGGGGAAACGCAGTGAGGTGACAACTCGCGCCCTGGGACACAGACAGCTGGAAAGAATGTCACTGCACCCCTGAAATAATGGCCCAAACTTCCGAGGCTTCCTGGGCCCCCAGAAGGCAGTGGTCATGGGGCAACCAGCAGCCTGGGATCCAGAAGAGACAGGTGTCCCTTGGGGATGGGGCACCAGGCACGGCCCACACCATGGGGGGAGCTCGGATGGAGAGACTGTGAGCATGGGGGTGCAGAGCCACGGCCGGCCCAGGGCTCCCAGTTGGGGACGGGACAGCAGCCCCCGGTGGGACACTCGGTGCGGCTGGCCCGTTCATCTGTGGCAAAGCCCCCGGAGCTCTGCTGAAACCACACCCCTCGGGGCGGGACTAAACTTCTAAGCTTTTATTTAATTCAAATGTAAAGAGCCACGTGCAGCTCATGCTACAATATTGCACAATGCGGAACGTGTACTTTCACTTTTAATCGCATTTCTTTTTGGTCTGAAAACAATTTCCCCTCATTCTTGCAAGGTAGTTTCTAGAATCCTGGGTTGTTATTTTCTCCAGGTTCACTGAAGACATTATCGTGGCATCTTCTGGCTTCCATTCACACTGACGAGAAGTCAGCGATCCACCTGTCTTCCCTTTGTAGATAATCTATGTGTTCAGCTACTTTAAAATATCTTCTCTTTTTCCCCTGGTTTCTGAGCTTTATTATTACATATTTAGATACAAATTTGTTTTAACTTATCCTTCTTTGGATTTATTGGGCTCACCGGGTCTTTCAGGTATCTTTAACGTATCTGAAACATTCTCAGCCATTACCTCTTGAAATCGTGTCTCCTTTTTTCCATCAATATCTTCAGAAAACCCTATTGGATGTAGGGCTGACCCTCTGTTTCCATTCTCCACAGTTTTCTGTGTCTGTTTCTCTGGATTGACGTCTGGTATAACTTCGTTGGGTCTGTTTTCCAGTTCACCGTTTCTCTCTTCAGCTGCATCTAATCTGACGTTTAGACATTGAATTTTATGGTGATTTGTTTCCTTCGTTCTTAGGCTTTTTGATCATCAACTTCTTGTCTGATTTGGAAGTGTATTTGGTTGAAATCCTTTGAGTGCTTGACTTAATTTTCCCCAAAAAAGATTTATGCTTCTGTCACCTGGGAAATGCCACCAACATGGGACCATTTTTGTGAACAATCAGCTTGGAATTTGGAGCAGAGTCAGCATGAGGTTAGAGCATCAACGTCACAGAGGTCTGACTCGACTTACGATTTCTCAGGGAAGTACTTCTCCCTCCTCAGTCTCAGGGCTGAGGTGGGAGCATTTCTGGTGTGTTTCCTTGTGCGTGCGGGTTTTTATTCACCCTGTGAAGTCCTGGCTTCACAGAGGGTTCTCGTCTGCATATCCCGCCCTGGGAAGACCCTGAGCCTTCGGCCCTCGTCCCCGCCTGCCTGGTGCCCTGAGGTGCTGCAGACCTGCGGGTCACTGCAGAACCCCCAGGGGAGAGGCTGGTCTTGACCCAGCTTGCCTGCTGGGGTTCCTGATTTCCCCCCATTTGGTGTCTTGCAATTTCTTTGTTTTCTTGAAAGATGTGTGATGTGTAAGGTTTCCTTTAATTTGTCCACCTAATTATCTTCTCCAGAAGGGTTCTTAAGAGCATCAGATCTGCCACATGTGAGAAACAGAAGTCCCCACGGCTGCTCTTGGCTCCTGTGGCCCTTTGCTATGGATCTGTCTTGGCCAGTGTTTCCTGAAAAATGGGCTGAAGCAAGGATGCGCTAACTGGGAAGTACGAATTCAGGGCAGTGAGAGTGAGAGTGAGGGACGGGGACGCGGGGATGGAGGGACGTGCTCCACACACAGGGAGCCTTGCCCAGCCGGCAATGACCCAGCTCATTCCCTCAGCACATAGGACTTCCCGGGACAGGCTTCCTGGAGATGGTGGCCCCGGGGGGGCCCAAAGGGGGGGGGCTTATGCGTCTGCACGGCCCCTCCCGTGCCCCGTTTCTGGCGGCCAGTGTTGCCCGTGGAAGTCAGCCGCCTTGCACTGCACCCCAGCCTCTCGGCAGCCGCTTTGGCCACCACGTCCTCTGTGCTGCAGGGCAGTGTCATGCTCGGGCCCTGCCGTGGCAGGGGTGGGGGGTGGGGGCAGGGGCTGGCTCTGGCCGCTTCCAGGCGGCTGAGGCGAGGCGGGAGAGGAGCTGGACTCCCCAGGCCGGGTGTCTGGTCGAGCCACATGGCTGGAGGTGCGTGCCAACACGGGACCGCGCCCTCCCGGACCACACCTGCTGGGCCGAGGGGTCGGTGCTGCTACAGGTCATAGATTTCTAGGCGACAGTAAAATCTCGTGTTTTCAGGGGCAGGGTGAACGGATCGTGTTTCCAGCCCCTTGTCCCCACAGCTCTGGAATCTTCAGCCCATCACCCCAGGCCTGGCCCTGCTAACGTCCCTAGATGCTCTGGGTGCAGGTCGTGGGGGACGAGGGGTGATGGCTCTGACCCTGTGGGTGTGGGCTTGTGGGCCTCCAGCCTCCAGCCCGCAATCTGGTGGGTTAGTGCAGGGGAGACCGTGGGAAGCTGGTGGCAGGTCGGCAGTGGTCCCCAGGCCGTATTATGGAGTGTTATCAGTGCTCCCCTGCTTTTCAGACCCTGACACCCCGGTCCTTCCAGGGCAGAACCCCGAGCCCACATGGAGCGCGTCCTCCAGACACCCTCCCCCACCTCCTTCCCTGCCCGTGGGGAAGTCACACGAGCCCTCTGGAGTCCTGCAGACAACCTCCTGCTCGTGATGTGGTCACTAACGCTGGAAGAGTCCGTCCGTGTTCAGTGGGAGGGAAGGATCCTGTGGCCGAATAGCCGTGGGCGCCCATACACTATGCCCGCTGGCGGTGGCTCTGACTCATACTTGACCGTGGAACCAGCCTCCCCTGGACGCGAGCTTGGGCAGCACGGCCACACTGTGCCCCTGCCTGGCCCCAGGAGGTTCCTGTCCTGCAGGACCTTCAGGTGTGGGACAAGGGGGGGCGTGAGGGACAAATGGAGGTACAGAAACTGGGGCGAAAAAGTCCCCACCCCGGTCCACTGCTGACCCCCAGGCAGGGGCACTTAGAGGGCAGCATGTTGTGGGGGCGGGGTTCCCCGTGTCCCGCCTGGCCGGCTAGTGGGGGCGGGGGTCCCGGTGTCCTGCTGGCCGACAACAGAGGCTCCGGGGACGTCCGCCAGCAGAGTGGCGCGGGCACTCATGGTTGCTCCGAGCTGGAGTCTCGGCGAGTTACTGGCGGGGAATCTTCTTCCAACGGGACCTTGTTATTTAAGGGACTGGATGGGCAGCCGCGTCCTAACGGGGACAGTGGGGCGGACAGGACGGCTTATTTTCCCCTGGCGCCGTGGTCAGCCGTGTGGCGCGGCGGGTGGCAGTGTTTCTGCCTTCTGCTTTTAGGGCCGATGTCGCGGTTTGCTGTCCTGAGTCCTTTCCCGCCGCGCGGGGAGCAGGGCCGCGGTGGCTGCCACGGCCGCCGGAGACCCCCGCGCCTGCAGGCCCTTGGTGCAGGAGCCCCGTGGGGCCCGGGGGGTCGTGGTCGTGGCCACGGGGAGTCCATGTCCTCCCGGCTGCAGGCGGCTTTTCGCAGATGCGGGACGGAATCCGACCGGGCCGCTCAGAGCCGAAGCCGGAACCCCGTGCGGCCGACCCAGTTGCCGCACACGGCGACGGCAAGGTCACCAGAAGCGCCGCAGGCAGGCTTCCAGGTCAGCTCGTCACCAGAACCCACCCAGGCCAACGCGTTACTTGCGCCTTTGCACGCGCCTCGCTTCGCTCTGACCCCCGCGGACGCCGCCGGCTGCTCCGATGGCCTCCTCCGTCTGCCTCAGATCAAACGCTGCCCAAATGCCTTGTAATTAATTCGGCCGTGTTTGTCAGCCTTGCGTGTCTGTGCAGAAGCACAGTAGTTTCCCAAGACATCTCCCGTCACTGCACGCTTGGTCGAATGAGCCTTTTCTCACACAGATAATGCTGCAGAAAACATCTCAGGGCGCTTTTGTCTCAGGTGAGACATTTTCTTTCTTTTTAAACGTTTTTGTAATGTTTATTAGTTATTTTTGAGAGAGAGACAGAGCACGAGCAGGGGAGGGGTGGAGAGAGAGGGAGACACAGAATCCGAAGCAGCTCCAGGCTCCGAGCTGTCAGCACAGAGCCCGACGCGGGGCTCGAACCCACGGACCGCGAGATCGTGACCTGAGCCGAAGTCGGACGCCGAACTGACTGAGCCCCCCAGGCGCCTCTGGGGGCAACGTTTGTTTAAGCTGGACCCCCACCAGCAGGATTGCTGGGTCAAACCACATGCACAGTTCCTGCTTTTGCGTGAGGGTCGTGTCCAAGCAGCTTCCAGAAGAGTCAGGAGTCAGGTCATCCAGAAGTTTGTAAAGTAACCCCCCCCCCCGCCCCCACCCTGCAATGCAGACAATTTACAGAGAGACCAAAGCTTTGGGTCTCTTTGGCTTTAACCTGTTGGGATTCACTAGGCCTCACGGACGCGAGGATGGCTGTCGGGAAAACCCTTGCGCGCGTCGGCTCTTTGGCGTGGCCTGTCCGCCTTCCAGGCTCGGGCTGTCTGGACGCCCGCCTGCCCCGTCTCTGTGCGCCTGCCCCCCACTCTCTCACACCGTCCGGCCGCCCAGTCCCCAGGGACTTCGTGCTTTCGAGCTCACTCGTCAGCGTGTCGCGGGCGGAGTTTGCTGTTGTTGCTTGTCGACAATTTCACTCCTTCCATTTCCATTTCTAGAGGCCGTATTCCGTGTTCCAGCCCCTCCGTGCTCTCTGTTACCTCTGTGAGCCCATCACCACGGTTCCCTCGTACTCCGTGAGTGCTCCAGGACCTGCTGTGTCTGGCGGGGTCCGTAGGCTGTTTCTCTGATGCTCGGGCGAAGTCTGCTAAGCCTGGGTCGCGAAATCGTGTCCGCGTACGTGGGGATGTTGGCGGCGCTGAGGGTGCAATCCTCCGGTGGCCGCGTCTGCCTCGGCGGGGACCCCAGGAAACCGCGTGGAGCACGTGCACACTTGTGCACTTGGTGTTCTAAGTCCACGTGAGGGTGGCCTGCGGTTAGAAATTGTTGGGGGACACTTTGCTCCCTCCAACCTCCCGGGTTTGCCTCTGGGGTCTGCAGACAGACGGCAGACGCAGCCCAGGCCCTCCCGCTCCCCGCTGGCTGGGCCCGGGCAGCCGCGCGGTGCCACGAAGCAGCGGCCTGAAGCCATGGGTGCAGCTGCGTGGTCCCGGGGGCCACGAGGCTGGCAGCAGATGCAGCAGGGCGCCGTCCAGCTCGGGCCGCAGCACGGCTCTGGCGTCCTTGGCTGTGGCCGGGTCTCTGCCTGGTTGTGGCCCAGCGCTCCCCCGTGGCTCCCGTCCTCTCCGTCCTTTGGGACACCCGTCACTGGATGTGCCCTGCCCCCGAATCCAGGACGGTCCCACGTTGAGATCTGTAGGTTAGGCACATCTGTGAGGAAGTTTTAACACATGAAGTCACACTGTGCCCCAGGGGCACAGACATGGGTTTGGGGGAACAAACCCGCCGCACCGCCTGAGAGCATGTGGACACCCTGTCTTGCTTCTGCCTTGGATGATACGCGCTGTTCAATTGTACTTGAATGGAAACACTAAACTGAATTTTAACTGAATTTAACAGGAGGAAAGGAAACTGAAGAGAAAGTCAGTCACCCTACACACAGTGTTTGTGCTCGGCTGGGCGAGGTGGGGCCAGGAGGGGCGTGGGGCACCCTGAGCTGCAACCCCGAGGGGACGGACCCTCCTGGGCCCCCAGGTGTCAGGACCACCGTCTGACATTCGGACTTTCTATTCGAAACTTGGCTTTCGTGAGATCCGGAGGCCTTTCCCGCAAACTGGGCCCTTCGGCCTGGGTGCTCATGGGCGGATCTGGGGCCCCTGGGGAGGTGCGGGCGGGACCCGCTTCCAGCCAGGGGGTGGGGGGGGTGGGGACCCCCCGCAGGATGCCAGCCCCGCGTGGCTCCGTGCTGCTGCTGACTCGTGGCAAAAGTGCCCCGTCGAGTCGAGGCAGCGCCCTTGGAGCCCCTGGCTGCAGTCACTGAGAAGTGTGCAGGGGCGTCTCCCTCGCCCGTTAGATTCCGCAGTCGGTGGCCTCTCAGGCTGGACCGCTGTGTCCCCTGACGGTTGTTGGTAAAATGCCCCCTGGACGCAGCCTGGTGACACTCCTGCGGCAGGTAGGACAGACCGGCCCCCCACGCCCCCCACCCCGGCCCCTCGTGCTGCGGTGTCCCCTCTGCCCTGACCGTCCCCACGCGGAGAGAGCACCGTCTGGGGCGGGCGGCTCCCGTGCGTCCTTGGCGCTCAGTCTTGAACTAGAGTATGTGGCAGGGTGAAAATTGCCCCCAAAATATCCGCTCCCAATCCCGGAACATGCAAATGTGACCTTATAAGGAAGTGGCTCTCTGCAGATGGAAGGTAGGGATACGGAGGTGGCTTCTCCAGTGTCCCCTGAGTGCCCCCTCGGGGGCCTTACAGGAGGGACGGGGTGGGGGACAGGCTGCAGAAGGGGCAGGCCATGTGACCACGGAGGCAGAGACTGGGGTGAGGGGTCACCACCACCGGAGCTGGAGGAGGCGGTGGGGGGGGGTCCCTCCCTGGGCACCCGTGGTTGGAACCAGAGTGGGCGCTGGGGAGGCAGTAGAATGTGCCTGTGTCCCTCCATCAGTGTCTCTGCCGCCCTCTGGTGACCTTGGGCACACGGCTTGACCTATCTTAGGCCTAGCTTGCTTCCTGTCACTTGGCTCCCTGTGGGCGGGGCGTCCTGGCCGCAAGGTGGGGGGACTCCCTGTGGGCGGGGCGTCCTGGCCCCAGGGTGGGGGTCACACTCAAGTGCCAAGTGAGGGCTGCAGGTGCAGGGACAGGGTCTGGAGTCTCAACACTGGGAAAGTGACCTTGGCTTGGTCCCTGGGGACAGGGCTTGGACGCACTCGAATTTCCCTCCTCTCCGGGGAGCTGAGTCTGTAGGGGCTGTATAGTCCCTCTGGTCTGGGGGACCACCGTGGCCCCATTTCCCACCAGCATGACACAGCCCGCCCAGGGGTGTTTCTAACCTCCGAATGACGGCCCCCAGGGTCCACTGTGCTGGAGCCACACCCTCCCCAGGGGCCCCTTGGGGCTGGGTGTTTCCCTGGTCGCTTGGACCCCCGGGGACAAGGCTGTCTGGGCACTTTGGAGCTGAGTTCACGTCTTCCCGCGGCCCCGCTGACACCCACTCTGCCTTGGGCCCTGCCTTTCGACAGCTGGCATCTCACGCCGGCCACCGTCCCGGGTTTCTCCCATCTCCTGGGCCACAGGGAGGGAGGCCGGGGGTCTGTGGGGGTTAAGTCGTGTCCAAAACGTGCAGCCAGTCAGCCAGGGCTCAGGGGCCTTTCTGCACGTACACGACGTGGTTCTGCCACTCGGATCTGGAGTGTGCACGCCGCTCCCGGGGGCCGAAGCAGGACTCGGCACAAGAACCCTGCTGTTTCCCCCGAATCGGGAGACGTGTGTTGAGGTTCACCTGCCCACCGGCGCGGCAAGGGGGCTGTGGAGGCAGCGGAGTGAGGTGGGAGGGGCCTGGGCCTGGGTCTCAGTGAGGAGGCCGGCCGCGGACGGTGGCGGTTCTGGAACACTTATTCCTAGCCCCCCCTGGAGTGGGAGGGGCAAAGGGGCTGGCGCCCCTCGACGTCCCCTGTGGAGGCCCCGCGCCTGGCCGCAGGCCAGAAGGACCAGGTGAAGTTTCTGGAGAACCTGAAGCATTTCAAGGGAAGGTTCGAGTCTTGGGGATGGCCTGGGGTGTGGTGATGGTTTTGGGCCTCCAAGGGCAGGGGCAAAGGACCACCTTCTGTGACGCTTTCTTCTGACCGACCTGGGGCTGGGTTCCTCGGAGATGCTGTGGGACAAGGCCACGTCAGATGGCGGCCACGCCCTGATGCGCACCTGCTACCGTTCCTCGAGGTGGTGGCTGCGGGCGCCCAGGGGCCTGTGTCAGAGCCGAAGCGGAGCCGGGCCGTCCCGGGGGGGCCACGCTGCGCAGGGGGGGATGCTGGCTCGGTCTGCGGCGGAGGGAGGGGGCCCCACTCATCCCATGCTGTCCTGGTCCGGGGGTCTGTTGGCCCTGGATGCAGGGCCTGGGACTGCTTAAGAGAGGGGAGGAGCTGGTGGACGGAGGTGCCCATGATGGGGCCGTCAGCCCGAGGTCAGCGGTCAGGGGCTCCAGAGGCTGCCGGGTCTGAAGACAGCGGACCGCTGAGACCCGCCCACTGCCCTCGGAGGCCAGGCCTCCGCACCTGTGGGCGTGTGGCCCTCAGGCCCCCCGCTCTTGCAGCGTCCATTGGGGCCGGTGTTCACCCCAGGACACGGTGGGGAGACTGCCTCTGGGTGCCAGCACCGGGGGAGGAGGGAGCACCGCTGTCACCAAGGGGCCCGGCAGATGCCAGAGGCGAGGGTTCCAGAGGGTTCTGGCCACTCCCCTCTCTAGCCGGCGTGGGAACGGTGGGGGTGGCAGCCCGGGGGGCGGGGAAGACCCTTGGCGCAGAGTGGGCTTTGCTCCGTGGTCTGAGACGTGCTCCCTGCTGCTGGAACAAGGTGCAAATCAGACCAGTGGGCAGGACGGCCAGATGGCGGGATGGCCGGACTGGAGGGGCGAGCGCCCACAGAGACAGAGGTCCGAGGCTGGTCCACTGTGAGCCCTGGAAGGATGGGGCTGGGGCCGGCTTGACGGCTTTCACTCCATCGCGGGCCACAGAGCTGGCTGCCGGCCATCGGGGTGTGGACAGCCACGGGGTCCCAAATAGGAGAGCGGGTCGGCCGGCCCGGCCCGAGCCGTGGCTCAGAGGACAACGGCGGCTGTCCACACCCCTGGAACTCGCTCGGCGAGGTCGGCAGGGCCATCACAGCAGTGTGGACGACCAAGCAGAACCCCCGACAGGCACTCAGGACCCGGCACGAACACGAGAAGGTCGAGACCAGGAGGGAGAGCCGATGCGTCTTCCGTCTCGTCGTGGGCAGGATGTGCAGCAGCTTCTGAGAACGCGGTGCGAGCAGAGGCAGCCGGCAGAGGGGGACGGAGGCAGGCTAGAGGAAGAGAGGTGGGCTGCGGGTCTCTGCAGGGGTGCAGGGCAGGTCCCTGAGAGCAAGGGAGGCTGGGCGGCTCTGGCTGCCGGAGGCCTGAGCTGCCGGTGGGAGGGGGGTGTGCGGGAGGTCCTGGGAAGTGGAGGGGGCCCGTCGCCCCACGGGTGCCCGGGGAGGAGGTGGGAACGGGACTGGGCTCCCGATGAGCTCAGAAGCCCCCAATGGGGCCCGCAGGTTACGGAGTCCCTGGGAGGCAGGGGTGAGGTGTTGCTGCGTGGGTCCCTACCCTGGGCAGATGCCGTGGCTCAACCAGGGAGCAGAGGCAGCATTCCGGGGCTGGTCAGAGAAGGGGTGGTGACCCATGGCCAAGAGGAGGGGCCCACGGGGGCCTGGCAAAGATATATTGGCGGGGGCGGGGGCGCAGACAGCGGGATTCAGGCCACTTTCCTGGCCCGCCTCGTTCCCCACCTGCTGTCTTGGGGCTCCCGGCCGCTGGGGGCCTGCATTTCCAAGCTCACTGTGCTGTCCTGGCAGAAGCCCCAGGCGGGGGGGGGGGGTGGGGGGGGTGACAAGGTGGGGCTAGAAAGGACGACACAGGGGCCGTCTCTGCAGAGCCAGGAGGAGGAAGGTGCAGGTGGGCAGGGTCTTCCAGGGTGTCCCGTAGGCGGTGGAAAGGTGGCTCCCTGCCCTCCAGTGCGCCAGGGCCGGGGCGCCGGAGGAGGTGCTCACGCAGCAAGGCCGGTCACCTGACACGGGTGTACAGCCCTCCCGCGATGGGCCCAGGGGCCACTTGCCGATTTAGCGGGAGGGTGAGGCGGAAGCCGGTGCCACCCCTCCTGATCCTCCCCGGTTCTCCAAGGCCTGGTTGGTGGCCGTGGCCATCTGTCGAGGAGTCCGAAGGCCTGGTTACATCCGGGTGACCACGGTGGCCTTGAGGGAACACTGGGCAAGTGGAGAGGTTCCTGGTGCCCGGGGCTCTGGGCAGACTCAGAGGGCGGGGACTGGACGTGGCGGCCAGGATGGCCTGGGCGCCTCCCTGCAGGGCCCTGCGCACTGCTGTCACCTGAGGGTCTGGGGGCTTCCTCCTTTGCCTCACTGGCCTGGCAGCCCCAGGCAAGGGCTCAGGTGTGCCGGGGAGGGCGGGCTCAGGTGTGCCTGGGGGGAGGGCTCAGGTGTGCCGGGGGAGGGGGGGCTCAGGTTTGCCTCGTGGGGGGCTCAGGTGTGACGGGGGAGGGGGGGGCTCAGGTGTGCCTCGTGGGGGGGCTCAGGTGTGCCGGGGGGGGGCTCAGGTGTGCCTCGTGGGGGGGCTCAGGTGTGCCTGGGGAGGGGGGGCTCAGGTGTGCCTCGTGGGGGGGCTCAGGTGTGCCTGGGGAGGGGAGGTCTCAGGTGTGCCTCGTGGGGGGGCTCAGGTGTGCCTCGTGGGGGGGCTCAGGTGTGCCTGGGGGGGGGGCTCAGGTGTGCCTCGTGGGGGGGCTCAGGTGTGCCTGGGGAGGGGGGGCTCAGGTGTGCCTCGTGGGGGGGCTCAGGTGTGCCTGGGGAGGGGAGGTCTCAGGTTTGCCTCGTGGGGGGGGCTCAGGTGTGCCTCGTGGGGGGCTCAGGTGTGCGGGGGGGGGGCGGCTCAGGTGTGCCTCGTGGGGGGGCTCAGGTGTGCCTGGGGAGGGGGGGGCTCAGATGTGCCTCGTGGGGGGGGCTCAGGTGTGCCTCGTGGGGGGCTCAGGTGTGCGGGGGGGGGGCTCAGGTGTGCCTCGTGGGGGGGCTCAGGTGTGCCTGGGGAGGGGGGGCTCAGATGTGCCTCGTGGGGGGGCTCAGGTGTGCCTGGGGAGGGGGGGCTCAGGTGTGCCTCGTGGGGGGGCTCAGGTGTGCCTGGGGAGGGGAGGTCTCAGGCTTGCCTCGTGGGGGGCTCAGGTGTGCGGGGGGGGGGGCTCAGGTGTGCCTCGTGGGGGGGCTCAGGTGTGCCTGGGGAGGGGGGGGCTCAGATGTGCCTCGTGGGGGGGCTCAGGTGTGCCTCGTGGGGGGGCTCAGGTGTGCCTGGGGAGGGGAGGTCTCAGGTTTGCCTCGTGGGGGGCTCAGGTGTGCGGGGGTGGGGGGGGGCTCAGGTGTGCCTCGTGGGGGGGCTCAGGTGTGCCTGGGGAGGGGGGGCTCAGGTGTGCCTCGTGGGGGGGCTCAGGTGTGCCTGGGGAGGGGAGGTCTCAGGTTTGCCTCGTGGGGGGCTCAGGTGTGCGGGGGGGGGGGGGGGGCTCAGGTGTGCCTCGTGGGGGGGCTCAGGTGTGCCTGGGGAGGGGGGGCTCAGGTGTGCCTCGTGGGGGGGCTCAGGTGTGCCTCGTGGGGGGGCTCAGGTGTGCCTCGTGGGGGGTCTCAGGTGTGCCTCGTGGGGGGGCTCAGGTGTGCCTGGGGAGGGGGGAGTCTCAGGTTTGCCTCGTGGGGGGGCTCAGGTGTGCCTGGGGAGGGTGGGCTCAGTTGTGCCTTGTGGGGGGCTCAGCTGTGCCTGGCGGGGGGGGGCTCAGGTACATGGGCTCCTCTGTGCCTCTCCTGTGCTTCCTCGGAAACAGGCAGGTCAGGAAGTGCCAGCCTGTGGTCCCAACAGAGCCACCTGAAGTCACTGTCGCCAGTCGGCCTGTTGAGATGTGTCTGCATTTTCTGATTGGCTTCACACACCCTGTTCTCAGCGGGACGCCCCTCCCTGCTCCCGGGGAGGGAGGGCAGAACAACTCCTCTGAGGACGCACAGGGCAGCCGGGGCATCTCACACCCAGGGCAAGACCGAGTGCGTGGCGGGGACCCCTGCGGCTGGCCCTGCCCTTGGAGGCGGGAGGGTGCGGGGTGGGGGGCAGCCAACCGCGGGGGGGCCCCCGGGAGAGGCCGGCAGCCTGAGGGTTTGGGGCAGCACAGAGTCCCCTGGGCCAGCGGGTCCCTCCTCTGGCGATGATCGCGAGGTCGGTTGCTTCTCTGTTCTCAGGCTCGTTTGTGGGAGACACGGGTGAAGAAGGAGAATGAGAAAGAAAGCGAATTTCGGAGGAAGGAACTGGGGCGTAAGGCATGACGTCTGTCCTGAAGTTTCCCTGGCCCGTTTAGTGCCCGCATGGCAATGGGGGCATGGGGGGGTGGGGACAAGGGCTCCCCGCATTACCGGGCATGACTGGGGTACTGAGGGCCAGCGAGGCCCTCCTCAGGCGGAGGGGGCTGGCCTCCCCGCCCCACCTTCCTGCCTGGCCTGGGACAGGGCTCCACCCACACATGGGGCTGGGCCCCTGGATCCCGCGGTGCCTGAAGGCGGCCTCTCCCGGCCTGAGTGCTGGAGTCGTGCCCGTTGAGCAGCTTGGTGGGGGCTCCGTTCTCCGGACTGACCGCGTCTCTGAGGTGGGCTGCTCCCAAGCTCCTCAGAGCCGGGTCGTTGAAGACAGCTGCGCACAGCCACCCGCGGCCCTCGGCTCAGCAGCTGTCCGGCCTCCCCTGGGACTCCCCTGTAGTGGAGGCCCGGTCCCCGGGGAGCAGCCCAGCCCCCGCCCTGGCACCCAAACCAATCTGTTCCGGGAGGGCCTCTGGGTCAGACTCTCGGATGGGCGTCCCCAGCCCAGAGGAGGAGCCTCACTTTCCTGAAATCGGCACCGAAAACATCAGCAGTGTGGACGGCAGGGGGCCGGCGGCCAGAGAGATGCGCACGAGCAATGAGGGAAGAACTTCCAAGAGTCAGTCTTGAAATCACACCCTTGAGTTTCCCATCATTTGGGCGTGCCCGGGGGGCTAAGCGGCTGACTCTTGACTTTGACTCAAGTCATGGTCTCACGGTTTGTGGGGTGGAGCTCCGGGCGGGGCTCTGTGCTGACGGCACGAAGCCTGCTTGGGATTCTCTCTCCCTCCCTCTGCCCCGCCCCCCGCTTGTTCTCTCTCTCTCTCTCTCTCATAAATAGACAAACATTAAAAGGAATCTCCCATCACTTCCCTTCCCTTCGGGCTGTGAAGGACCTCAGGGCCGTCCTGGGCATTTTCAGCGCTGCTACGGTGCAGGGAGCGCTCCCTGGCTATGTCACCGCCTCCTGAACAAGGACCCGACTGAATTGGAGATGCGGGCAGGCGGGGAGGTGGCGCTCGCCCAGCAGAGCAGAGGGCAGCGAGGCCAGGCCTCGCTTCTGGGGGGAGAGAGCGTCTCTCCTGTCCTGGCAGCGGAGGATATGGACCCTGGCAGGCTCCAGACTCTGCATTCAATGCCCCCTCTGGTCGCAGGATTAAACGGGAACGGTAAGAACGGACAGTTACTGTGTTCGTCAGAAGTATCCGGAGAAGTTGCTGTGGGGACAGGTCTCTCCTCAGGGTGGTAGTTAGAGCCTCCGAGGGCCCATAGCAGAGGGGGTGCCCCGTCCAGGCATCCCGGGTGGCCCTCCAGCTCTGATCACGTCCCCATCTTTCCTACCTGGCTCGGGACCTCGCCCACCATCTGACCAGAGGCCGACAGGCATCTGGTTCCCCTGCAGCCTTTAGCGAACGGAGTTGGCTCCCCGTACTCCTGGCCCGGCCAAGTGCAGGGGCTCCGGTGGGCTCCTTCCTGCTTCCTGGCCCCTCCCCCTGCAGCTGGGAACCACATTACAGTGCTTCCTACTCCAGGCCCCTTGCTGGCCTCAGGGGCTCTGCGACCATGGGGCTCCTTCCTTCCTGCCCCACACCGTGCCGTGGCACCACCATACTGGGTGCTGGCACCTGCTTTCTGTTTCTCAAGCCAGACTTGCACTTACCTCAGGGCCTTTGCACTGCCTGCTCCTTCCCTTCCAGTGCTCTTCCGCCCACTCAGGCCCCTTGTCATTCGGACCTCGCGGTGCAGGTGCCTCATTCTGGCCTCCATCGCACCTCTTAGAGTTCCAACCACCGTGAGAGCCAGGGCCTCCAACTTCACTTTGCCTGCAGCCCTGCAGGTAGCAGTTGGTCTGCTCGCCCGGATGGCCCTCCCTGACCGTCCATTAAGGGACAGTTCTCGCCCATCCCTTTTCCTCCCTTCAGCACAGAGGACCCCAGGCTCCCGATTCTGGTTTTAACCACTTTCCCGTGTGTCCACTCCAGCAGAACGTCAGCTCCTGGCCCACGCCGGGGCTCGGGACCCAGGCGGGGGGTGCAGGGCCGGGCACCCAGAGGGGAAGCTGTTGCAAGGTACGGAAGAGGGTGAGCGAGGGGTCCTCCCTGCAGCCCAGAGGGCGTCTCAGGCTCGATGCAGCGCACGGTGTCTGTGCAGAAGCCTCCACGTGGAGTAGCACGCGTACCATCCAGGGACACCGGCCCCCGTGAAGCCGGGTGAACTGGAATGTTCTGTGACGACCCTCCTAATTTAAATTGTGATGACGTCTGTGACACAGATGGGTCGAAGGTGTGCTGAGGGGGGAGAGCTGATCTCCAAAGGTCACACTCTTGAGACGACAAAAAGTGCGGCTATGGGGACAGACAGTGGCCGCCAGGTGGTGGTGCGGCACAGGGGTAACGCAAGGGGGCCCATTGGAAGGCGCCGTCTCCACCGTGCAGGCACACACACTTGCACGCACTTGTGGAGACACGTGTACACACGTGCACACAGGCGCACAGGCGCACGTGCACACCCACAAGCACACAGGCGCACAGGCACGATGCACACACACACGCCAGTGCCGGTGGCACTGGTAGCAATGGAGCAGGTCCGTGGACCAGGTCAACCTGGCACTCGGGCCACCACGCGAGGCGTCACTGTCGCGGACACGGGCGGAAGGGAGCGCCGTCATTTCTCACGACAGCACATGAGTCTACAAGGGGCTCGAAACAAGAGAGCGAAGAACGCATCTATGGCCCTGCGGAGAAGCGGCCGGCACGACCCGACGTTGGACGTGCGCCCAGGGGACCTGAGGCGGAGTCTGCTGCGTGCGTCCCCGAGCCGCTCTCGGAGGACGCACTCTGCCCTTCGCTGGGGCCCGGGCTGGGATGGGGCACACGGAATAAGGTATCTGAGAGGGAACAACGTCACCAGCGGGAGGAGCGGGACAGTGAGGTGGGGGGGGGGGGCACGGCACTGGGGTGCGGTGGCGCTCTCCCCGGGAGCCGGTGGCGGCCGGGGCCAAGGAGCCCCGTCTGCGGCCAGGTCACCCGTCGCCGTCCCCGCAAGTGCCCGGCTCACGCCACACAGGCCTTCCGGGGCCGCGCGTGCCACCTCCCCCCCGCGGAGAGCCACCCCGGAAAGCCCCGTTCACAGGGATGCCCACGCGGGGATCTTCCCAGGCGTGCCCACGAGGCCCGACCGGCGGCTCCAGCTTTGCCCACCGGGGAGCTTCTGATTTCATTGGGCCCCGTGCACTGGCGGGATTTTAGCCGGGGCAGGGGCACGTCACGGGGGGCCGGGCTCCCGCTGCCATCCTGCAGGGGTGAGACTGTTGAGCAGAACGAGCGAGAGAGCCAGCCCTCCGGGTGCGTGTTGGCTGGGAGGGCAGCAGCCCGCAGACCGTTAACTCTTTGCCCGACGGAGGCAAGCCGTGCAGGAGGCTGGGCCCTGGGGCCTGGGGCCCCTTCTCCCCACGTCTGGGTGGGGGGGGCTCCTCTTCCGGGTCAGGCCCGGCTCCGGGCAGACACAGCCCCCAGCTCAGGAGCAAGGGTCTCCTCAGGTCGAGAGCCCGGGGCCCGGGGCGGAGGGGGGAGCGGGTGCGGGGCGAGGTTCCCTCGGGACAGTCGGCTGGTGGGACACATGAGACGCCGCGCTCAGGTCCTTGGTCACCCCCTCCCCTCCCCCACTGAGGCAGGACCCACACGGAGGAGAGACCTGGATCCAAATCCGGGTCAGCCTCCTGCTCACACGGCGGCCCTGGTCGTTCACCTGGCCCTGAGCTTCAGTTTCCCCATCTGTAAATGGCAGAGGTGGTGACAGCTTGTAGACACACTCTGGCCCACACTGTTCTGGTACTTTCCACGGACAGCCTGTCCTGCTGGGGCAGTGTCGGGGGGGATGGAGGGATGAAAAAAGGGGCACCTCTCAAGTCTGACCGAGGGGCAGAGCATCGGAGGCCCCAGGTCCAGTGTGGCGGGTCAGCAGGCGCCCAGTTAGGAGGGCGGGAACGCGGGCTCAGGCCTGAGGCCTCCGGGAGTCAGCATCTCTGGCCCACAGCGACTACAGCTCTAGACCTGCCAGGGTGGGGGGCGGGCCCAGGGTCGCCACGGGCCCCGGGCCCCTCTTCTCCCACACACCGCCTGCCTCTTGGCCTCAGAGTGGACCCCACGTCCCCCACCCTTGCAGCATGACCACTCTGTGCTCCGTGGTGCCCGGAAGCTTCCGGTTCTCCAGGCTGGGGTTGGAGGCCACGCCCGCCCAGACCCCCAGGCCCAGCGGCAGCCTCTCCAAGTGCCCCTCCGCGTAGGAGATGCCCAGCACCCAGCATGGGGAGGGGCGGCAGGGGTGTCCCTGCCCCATCGCCCCCGGAGCCTCCGTGACCCCCAGGGCCCAGGGACGCGCTGCTGGAAAACCGCCCGCGAGCACACGCTTCCTCCTCCCGGTCCTGGCCAAAGTGCCCGTCTTGTCTCTACCCACAAAGGTGGGCGGGAGCGGGGGCCGGTGGCGTGCCTGGGTCTCCCTTGGAGGAAAGAAGGGGACCGAGACCCACGGAGAGGGCGGCCCGCGCCCTCCCGAGCAGGCGGGGGTCCCGTCGGTCCGGAAGCAGGTCTCCATTCTGAGGCCGGCAGCCCCGTCCCGCCCAGCACACCCCGAGGGCACCGTGGTCACAGCAGCTGGTGCCCGGAGCCCGGACCGCGAGGCGGAGCCCCTAGTGTCGGGGCACAGCCCGGGGGGGACGGTCGGGGGTGGCCGGGCGTCCGGGACGCGAGCGAGCGGGCGCTTCCCACGCCGCGTGGCAAGTGCCGCTGGCCAGGGCCCTCCCACCTGGGAGCCCTCCCGGTGCCGGCGGCTCCTCTCCCCGCGCCCCCAAGGGCTCACAAACCGCCGGGACCCAAACCACGTCCACCCGGCTCGCGGGGCGCGAACGCTTGGTCCTCGTTTAACGAAAGGCCGGTTTTCCTTCACCTTCGGCCCCAAGGAGAGGTTAGCTGCCGAAGCGCGGGGCTCTGGGGGCCCATCCGGCCTTTGGGAGCAGGGAGGCTGAGGGTCTCGAGACCGCCTCTGCCCACACGCTCCTCGGCACGGGGATGGCCACAGAGGCACACTTCACAAAGACGCGAGCGGCCGTCCTCGCCCCGGCCCCGAGCTGCCCGTTCGGGGGCACCGCCTGGACTTCCCGAAGCACCGCGTCTCCACGCCAGCACGGCTGTCCCTCCAAGTGGCACCCAGACATGCCTGCCGCACGGCTCACCACCCAGGCGGCCACCGGGCGTGTGGCTCCGCGCTCCTCTTCCTCCGGTCGGGCGCTCGAGCGGGGGCGGGTGGGCTGGGCAGCTCCAGGTGTGAAGGGGGGTGGCTCTGCCGACGGGCGGCCTCCGTGGGCCCCGCACCGTTCCCCCCGCCGGGCGGAGGCCACCTGAGTGGGCCACCGAGGTTTCCTCCTCCCTCCACCCACGCTCCCCCCCGGCTCCCCCACCTGGTCCCGCCCCGTGGTTTGAGTCCTCTGCTCACCCCTCAACTCGAGACTCCCAACCCCCATCCCGGAAAGTGCTCCAGGGTCCTCCCAGCGGGGGGCCCGGGGGGTGGGGGGGACGCCCTGAAGTCGAACCCTCCCTGACGGCTTCACCTGGGCCCCGGTCTCTAGCCTGTTCACCCCTTTGCTCAGACCCCCAGGGGCTCCCGCCGCCACTCCCCCCTCCCCCACCTCTGGGCCCCCCGAGACTCCCTCCGACTCCCCACAGCTCCTCCTCCCCCGCCCTGGGCCCACCTGCCACGGCGCCTTTCCAGGACACGGGGCACAGCCTGCCTGGACCGCAGTGCCCCCTCCCTGCCGACCCCTCACCTCCCCGCGAACCTAAGTGGGGTGGCCTGGGCTGGGGCTTCCCGAGAGCACAGACCCAGGACGGCCTCCTCCGTGCCTGACGGGCGGCTCTCAGGCAGCAGCCGGTCCAGCGGACGGATAGGAGAGGATGCTCTCCCCGTCCCGGCCACGCGGTCCCCGAGTGAGACTACACAACAAAGCAATTCCCTTAAGACGGAGAAGTGGCAGTCACGGTCAGGACTGTTCCGCGTAGCTCTCAGCTGAGAAAAAATTCAGGGCTATGAACAAGGCACCGTTTACAGAATCCCACCTTTCTAGAAAACATATTTTATGAATGGCATTTGAATGTACAAATGGGAAAAGAATAAATACTTCATCGCCTGACCCCATGCCGCCGTGACACCGCAGGACCCTGCCGGGCGTTCAGGTGGGTTTTCGGAGCTCGGGAAGAAGCCCCAGAAGCCCCGGGGCTTTGGACCCGGCCTGGGTGGGTCACCGGGGCTCCCGGCCAGAGGGGATGTGGGGGTGGCCACGCTGACGGCCTAGAAAGGGTTTCTGTGCGGCGTGACCCCAAGGCCCTTCTGAGGCCACAGCGATGGTGCCCCTCGTCCCCGGGCCCACCGCGCCCACCACGAGGCTGTGCCAGGGGCGTCCGCCCTCACACGCTCACAGGCGGCCAGGGCTCCTCTCTGCGAGAACCCGACAAACCGCTGGAGACTTCCAACGAACCTTCCAGCACTCTGAGCGGGGGACAACAGGCCTCAGACCTGGTCCGCAAGGCCGCGGTTCACTTCCCACCAACCCGTGGGTGGCTTCAGGTGGGCGAGAGGGCGGAAAAAACAGGACCAGCAGGCCGACGCCACGCCAGGTCCAAAGGACGGCCACCCCGGCCCCCGGGACGGGAGCTGCCCGCACGCCACATCTGTACCACTCGCTGCCGGACGTCCCTCCAGACCCAGGAAACGAGGCCCGGCACCTTCTCCCGTCACGAGGGCCTTGCTGGCAGGCGGAGACCCGGTTTCTCGCCCGACCAAAGCCCCCGGCCACGGGCGGCCGACGGCGGGAAGAAACACCGAGCACAGACACACGCCGTGGCTCACGTGGCTGTGGGCTGCATCCGTGACCCTGAAGAGGGCTTATGTGGTAGCCTGGCCGGTCGGACAGGGGCAGGAGCCACCCGAGGGAACTCGTGTGGTCAGAGAGAGCCCGAGAGTTTGCGTGTAAGGCGAGTCCAGGAGGTGGGGTCCACGGGGTGCCGGCTCAGTAGGCGACCTTCCAGTGCGTGGGCTGCTCGCACGCCTCCTCCAGGTCCCCACAGAACCGGTTGTACGTCGTCCGGGGGTCGAGCCCTAGGATCTCTCTCTCCTCGTGGATCCGGAAAGAAAACGTGGAGACCGAGGTCCCGATGAAGAACCTGCGAATCAGAGGTCACGAGAGCCGCATGAGCGAGCTCACCCCCCCAGCCCTGCCCAGCCTCGTGAGTCACCGTTGCCCAGGGGCCACAGGCCTGGCTGGGGTGGGGCTGGGGGGGGGGTGCTGCGGAGAGGCCCCAGGTCCTGCACGGGCGCCGACTCGAGTCCCCTGCAGGATTCTGGCTGCTTGAGATGGGGGCTCAGAGCTGGGCTTGGACCTCTGAGGGCAGAGAGGCGTCCCCACGCCATCTGCTCAGCACGGGGGAGGCCCCGGCCCGCAGCCCGGCAGGCACAGTTGGGACCAACCGGGGCATACGCCAGGTGGCTCCGAGGGTCCTGCAGACGGAAACTAACCTCCTCTCGGTTTCCCGCCCCCCGCGGAGCATGTGCATCCCAGCCCTGCTCTTCCCCGGGGGCAGGCCTGCCTCTCGGGACAGTGACACAGAGCCCGCCCTCCCTTTCCGGAGGCCCTGCATGTGCTCCTCGGTGACACGTGTGATCGAGGGGGTCACCGAGTCCAGAGGAGCAGGACCTCGAGGTGAAGGGACACACAGGAGGGTCCAAGACAGAGCGCCGCGACGGGACTGGGGAGGAAGCCGGCGGGCGAGGACCGGACGGGGAGCACGACCCTCCGCGCGGGGCCGGGGAACGGGGGGCCGCCCGCCAGAGGCTGAGGGGCGCGGGGCGCGGGGCGTGGCGGGGGCGGCCGGCAGAGGCACCTGGCGTGCGAGCAGATCCACTGGTCGATGATGGCCACGCCACCGTCGCGGTACAGCTCCAGCTCCTCCCACGTGGGCTCGAACCTCACCATCTCGGGCAACAGCCGCCTCAGCTCCTCGTGTTCTGCGGAGCGAAGGAGGGCGGACGCGCTGGGGTCGCGGCTCCCGGACGCGTGTGCTGCGCCGGCTCCGCACGGGCCGGCGGAAACGGGCAGGAGGACCGGCCGCGGGAGCCGCCGCTGCCCTCCCGGCTCGGGCCGAGGCTTGCGCGCGGGCCCGGGTCTGCCGCGGCCTAACCGGGGGCAGCGGACGCGGACGGAGCCGGAGCCACGTACCCTTCCTGACGGCGTCCGTGGCCACGAACACCTTGTCCAGCTGGTGGGTCTTCATGAGGCCGCGGATCTTCTTCACGGCCCCGTCCAGACTGGGCACGTCCTCTCTGTGGCCCCAGATGAAATCTTTCCTCCTCAGGTGAACCGCGAGGTACGGGCCCCCCAGCGAGGACCCCAGCTTGACCTGGCAAAGGACGGGGACTGCTGAGGGACCTGCGTGCAGCTGGCACGCGGGACACGGAGGGGACGCGTTGTCCGCGTGGCAGCACCACGCCACGCGGGCGTCGGGCCAGATGTCTCTCCAAGACCGCGAAGTGACTAATTACCACAGACCCTTTAACTGAGCAAAACAAAAAAGGTAAAGGAAACCCTGGAAAAAAGTACAAAACTAGGGAAAAGGGTCTATCCGCTACGGTGCTTTTCCAGTAAACACCACGTAACGACCGAGGGATCGCTGCCGGAACGGTGCCGCTCCACGCGCGGCCGGCCCCGTGGACAGCGCCACTCGAACGCGCCCCCGGGAAATGCTCAGCAACGACGCCCGCTTGAGACAGCCACGTGTCATTTGTTGAAAACGAGTTACATGAAAACCACACCCTCAGAAAAAACTTTCTAAAACAAGGGTGACCCTTTTGGTGAGTCCGGTTTGGCCTCTCTGAGAAAAACCTCGCCTTTTCTTTCTCTGTTGTCCTCACGTCACGAGGGAAACGCTGACCGTCCCCGTCCGTGTTCGCCGCCCGGTTTTACTCCCGGAACTCCAGGAACTCCGGCGGAAACGGAACCGGGCCCTGGGCCGGCGCTGGGACAAGGGGACCCTCCTGACGCACATCCCCGAGCGAGAAAGCGTGGGGGCGCTACCTTCATCTTGGTCCAGTCCTCCTCGAAGGGGATCCTGTCGGCTTCGTCCGTGGAGTTCAGGTACTTGCTCCTGAACTCGTCCCCCACGGCCCGCAGGTGCTTGGCGAACACCATGCTCCGCCGGGTCTGCGGGTGCAGAGAACAGCGCCCCGCTGAGTGCCCCACCCCGTCGGCCCCCCGGCGGGCGCCCCGAGCCCCACCCGCATCCCGAGGCCGGCCCGAGAGTCCGAGGGGGACGCCGGATGCCGGGGACACCGAGCCGACACTCTCGGAGGTCAACTGGGGACGGGCTCCTAAGAGGGTCTGGCGGTGACGGGTCACCAACCGGCAAAAGGCCGGACGGCGGGCGACCGGGACCACCACCACGGGCACAGGGTGAGATGCTCGGACAGGCGCCCTGCCTGGGGGGCGGGGCTCGGGTCAAGAGAACGTGGCTGGCCGGAGGGAGTCGGCGGCCTCGCAGCTAACAGGGGACCACGGTGCCGACGAGAGGCAGAGAGCTGTGAGGGCGGCCGTGACGAGACACCTCTCTGCTTTGGAGACGACCTGCTCAGGGGGCACCCGGGTCAGGGAGCGGGGGTCTCTCCGGGGTCCTCCGGACAGGCGCCTGACCTCTACCTGGCTCCCCGCGGGAGCTCTACGCCTACGTCTACACAGGGCAGACCTCCGGAGCAGGGCAGGCGTGGAGCCCACTTCCTCAGGCTCCTGCCGCGTCAAGGCGACAGGGAGGCGCACGCGCCCAGCACGCACACAGGCCAGTCAACAGCACGGCAGGTGCGGGCGGCACTCACGTCCCAGTACTCCCTCCCGCCGTAGTGGTCGTGCAGAAGGTTCTCGGCTCTGTCCAGCATCACTGACCTGTTTCCAAACAAGAGAAAAAGCGTTTAATTTTAAGACAATTCTGTTCGCCTGCTCCAGGGATTGTCTGGGAAGGAAGCCGGGAGCCCACCGGGACACGCCTGGGCCGGAGACCTCCACACACGCTCCTGCGGGAGACCGTGAGCACCGTGAGGGGTCTCTCCTGTCCCAGCCACCGCACCGGGGGTCAGCAACCCCGCTGTCACCACTGACGAAAGAAACACCACAGACAAAGCGAGCAAGTGGGACTAGTCAGCGGTTCTGGTAAAACAGCCCCAGAGACAGCTCACACAGGAGCACAGAAATGGCTCGATTTTGTAATTTTGGAAGATCTGCTACGTAACTGGCCACATGTGGAAGACAAAACCGCATGATGACAGATACCACAATCGTGTGGTCAGTCAGACCACACTCCTGTTTAAAAAAAAAATCATTTTAACAACACAGGGCTCGGTGCCCCTCAGCACGTCGGCTTTTCAAGCCCCGAACTAGCACCTTTTTCACAGTCCTTGCACAACGAGGGACAACGAGGGACAGAGCGGCCCCTTCCCGAGGCGATCAAAGAATCCCCGGTGTCAGAGCACACGGAAGGGACACTCCAGAAAGGGCCGCGTCCACTCCAGCCTGGACAATGCGGGGCACAAGTGTGGGGAAAGGCGACCAGCCTCCTCCTCTCTCCTGGTCCCCAACCGTGCGTCCTGAGTGGTACGGGGCACCGGGGAGGCCACAGCCCCTCCTCTGACCACTGTGAGGTCCGGCTCCGAGAAGGCTGCGCGGGAGACCTGACCGCAGGCGGGACCAGGCTGCAGCGGGCCATCTCAAAACGTCCCGAGCCTGCCACTCCCCTCCCGTCCCCGTTCTCACCCCGCTTCAGCCACGCCGGGCGGTCACCGGGACAGGTAGGGGAACGAGTAAGGTCAGCGCTCTCTTCCAGTCGGGCCTGCCGCCCCCGGGCCATGCCGCCCTCGCCTCGCTGATGTCTAGCTCCACCCCTGCCTCAGACAGGAGAGCCAGACCCCTCCACCGCCTGCGTCAGGACTGGAGACCCTCCCATCAGCTCCCACCGTGAAGTGGCTGAGAAGCCCGTGCGAGGCTGTACTGGCAGCACAGACCCCCAGGACACGGGTACAGCCAACCTATACCCGGGCCCTCCCCGGGGACGCGCGACCGCCTCTGCCCCAGCCCCACCTCGCTGTGGAAGGACGACCAGGTGCAGGGTGGGGACGAGCTCCACCTCTCCAGTGACCCTGCACAGGCCAGGAGGGCCTCCGATGCCAACAGGACAGTGTGCAGACACACACATGTGCATACACGCATACGATACGTGCACGTGCAGCACACATCCACGTGCACATGCGCACACACACATGCACGCACAGCGCACACGCGACACATGTGTGCAGGCACACACACATACACACAGTGCACATACAGCACACATGTACACACGCACCCACACACATGCACGCACTGTGCACACAGCACATATGTGTGCACATTGTGCACACGCAGCACGCACAGCGCACGCGCAGGCACACCCACGCACGCACTCGCCCATTCACTGGCCGGCCACGAGCGGACCCTGCAGGCACGTACCTCGCTGACGTGTTTCTCAAAAGCACAGGCGCCATGATTGAAGCCGAGCCTTGAACGGACAGACAGGAGACGTTTAAAGCTCTTGTCTCTTCGTAACCCCAAAACCATCCTCTGGAAAACAAGATCCCCGGTGCCTCCGTTCGCTGGTTTTCACACAGGAAACCAGTAAACCCCAGATGCACGTGTGTACGGCTCAATCTAGGCAGACCCGGCGATCTCGCGGTGAAAACCTCCTGCTCGTGATCACAGGTAGTGGCGTTCCGGTGAAAACTTACAAAGAACCGTAAATCTCAGCGGACTTGAGCAGACCGGTGGGGCTCCATCTGGACGGCTGCCGGGGGGAGGGGGCGGTGGGGGGCAGCTTCACGGTGCCAGAGGCCCGGCGGTAACAACCCTACGACAGCCGTGCCCCTCCGAGGGGAGGGGCTCCCACAGCAGCGAGTTTCTAGAACCCGGGTATTCGGGTGCTTCACCCACAGGTGCTGCCGAGGAGACAGCCCCTCCTTGGGGAAGCCTTCTGATGGCTGCTTCCGTCTGGGTGGCCAGGCTGCGGTCTCCCCGGCCGCATCCAAATGCGCTGAACGCAGCTGAGCTGTGTCGAGGCGGCCCGGGTCCCCGCCCCTGTAACCGGGCCAGGCGGGGAAGGGGACCCTCCCGCCGGGGGCCCAGCGGCCGCACCTGTAGTACTCGTGCTTGTCCTGTGCGTAGAGCAGCGGGTCAATGCAGGGCCGCTCGTCAATCTTCTCCTCCCAAGTCCCCTCCTTCCACCCCTCCGCGTAGCTCTGCAGGACGAACACCTGGTCAATGAAGGGCCCGCCGGACTCTGGAAGAGGCCAAGAACGGACAGTGAACAGGAACCGGAAGCACGCGTGTGGGCACGTGTCGGACGGCCGCTGGTACAGACAGGGAATTACTGCTTTACTTAATCCCACCTTCTCCCTGCAGGGCTGCAGAAAGCTTACAGAAGCAGAGACAGGACACAACAAGGGACAACAGGGACGAGGTCCCTAGAGTGGGTGAAAGGGGCTGCCTCAGGGCAGTGGAGCTGGTCCAGGCCCTGGCCGCTCCCAGGGGCCCCTCTTACAGCAGCGGGACCTGCCCTCGGCGCTCAGCCCTCCTCTGCCGCACCCCCCAACCCAGTCCTCACGACGGCCACTGGCCCCACACACTCTGTCCACCCTGCTGGCCCTCAAGCACGTCGGTGTGCCCCCTTCCCACGGCCCCTGTATGGGCTGTCCCTGCGTGGACCATCCTCGCCTGGACCGCTCCCCTTCAGGGCTCACCCTCGGCCCCTGTGACACCATTCAAATCGCACCTCTCGGGGACAGCCTCCCGCCCCACACCCCACCCCACCCCACTCTCTTTTTGTCCGCATGACACTTCACCGCCTTGGACACCGCGTGCTTTAATTACTTCTTCATCTGCCTCCACGCGCCCCACAGGAGCTCCAGGAGGGGAGGAGTCTGTGTCCGACCTCCCCACGGCCCACCGCGCCCACCCGGACCCAGGACGTGCCTGCCACACCCACAGTGCTTCATCAAGACGTGCCCGGGGTGGACGGATGGAGCCCAGTCACGGGAGAGCCGCATCAAGAGGAATTCTGGCGTCTCTTCCACATTTCCCTCGCTCGGGGGCCGCACTGCTGGCGGGGCCTGGCCCCAGCCCTCCTGGGGCTCCTCTCGCAGTGACGGGAAGGGAGGTGGCACCGAGAGGCTAAGACGCCCGGTGCCCTGGTGCACATCCTCAATCCCTGCCCCCCTCTGCAGTGAGAAAGGGTGGAACAGTCGAGGCCAGCCGGGCGGGGTGGAGGCCAAGCCGTCCGCCTGCTCCGCGGCACTCAGGGCTCTCCAACTTCCTGTCCCCTCTGCTTCGGCTCCAGGCTTGGGGCCTCCAGAGCCGCAGGGTGGGCAGCAGCCCTTCCGCCCTGCACACCCACTCCCCCCCCCCTTCCCGCTGAGCACGCTCTCACGCGGCTGAGGCCCGGCCCTGTCCTGGTGTCCACCCATCAAGAAACCCTCGGGCCACAGCCCTTCATGGAGGTGAAGGGCAGCTTCTCTGGGAGGCTCCATGACCTGTGGGTCAGACGAAGGCTGAGGCTGACTCCCAGACTAAGTCGAGTCAGACTAAACACCCAGCTGCATCTCTCGTCTTGGCTCTGAGAGAGATGCATTCCAAGAAGACGTTTTACAAGCCCCAGTTTGCTTCTTGCCCGTGAGTGAAGATATCAGAAAACACGGCCTATGTTGTTCCGTGGCCGCAGCACTCCCAGGACTGATCCCGACACGGGAACGTTCCAAAGCGACCAGGTCTGCCGCGCAGGGAGAAGTGGAAAAACAAGACGTGCCAGCCGCAGCCGCACGCTCCAGGGCCGACGCAGCAGGAGCTCCACAGACCATGGCACCCGCTCACGACGGCCTGCGCCTCCCTCTGCCAGACTAAGGTGGCAGCAAAAACGTGGCAGTGCCTTTTTAAGCTTAGGTCTAAAGAAAGCAATGCTAAGCTGTAAATACTCTCATTCTAAGAATATTTTCAACTTCTCTCTCTTAAAAAAATGAAACAGACCGAGCAGGCCTAAGTGGAAGGAGACGTTATGACGAGTGCTGCAGGGAGGCCCCAGGGTCAACGCCTGCCTGCCTGCCGTGTGGCATCCTGCTTGCCCGTCTCGCTTCCCCTCGGGGACACAGGGCCCTCCCTGCACACGAGCACGGCCTGCTGGGGCCACGCCTGGCTTCCGGACCAGCAGCCACAGCTCTGAGCGCCCTCCGCTGGCTCGCCAGCCGCCCCAGCTTTCAGAGACAAGGGGGCACACAGCTCACGGAGATCTATCTCCCGAGATAAATTAGAGGAAGACCAAGGTCACCGGGAGTGCGGAATCGGGAAACAGAAGCAGGCCCCCCCTGCAGAGCGAGTGTCACCACAACGGGCGGGCGTGCCGCACACAGCGGGCTGGCTGGTGCTCCTGCACCACCACCCCGGCGGCCTCACCTGCGATGAACTGTTCGTACTCAACCACGGGGATGTTTCTGTTCAGACTCGGAAGATCAAAAAAGTCGGACCACGGAATCCGGACCTGGTGAATGTCCGGGCTCTGCCAGTGATAGAGGCGGCCCCAGGGGGGCAGCACCAGCACCCACTCCTCGGTCTTCAGCAGCGTCTTCAGCAGGGAGGCAACGCGGATGTAGACGTCCCTGCGGAGATTGAAGCCCTCTGGGGGGTTGACGTCATACAGAAGATACCTAGAAGGGAGGGGCCGGAGCCAGGTTCTTCCCCGCTGAGGCTTCTGGACACAAAGCCCAGAGGCGCCCCCAATGCCTACGGGGCAGGATCTGGGCGCTCGGAGCGGCTGGTAGTTCACTGTCGCCGCCAACCCCTTTCTGTACAACCAATTACTTCTAGAGCCCGTGAGTAGGAACGGCACCATCTTAGCACCCTTTAACGGCCGGCAGTAATTCAGTGAGACCGGCAGTCTTACCAACCAGAGCCTGAGGATCAGTCCTCCAGCGGTACCCAGACGTTTTGGTCTACCGACCCCTTCACACTCTTCACAATTACTGAAGACCCCACAGGACTGCTGTTCACGGGGGTTACATCTACTCATCGTGCCGGTGTTAGAAGTTACGAACTTAAAACGCATGTATTATTCACTTAAAATCATGATAATAAGCTATTACGTGATGTGGTTCTTGATATTTCTAAATGAAAAACAAGTATATTTTTCTAAGCAAAAAGAATTAGTGAGAAGAATGACAATGTAATTTTTGTAACTCTTTTTGGTCTAGTGATAACTGGATTTTCACATCCGCTTCCGCATCCAACCTGTCGAGCTATCGCAGGTCAGATGGCCTCAAGAAAACCCCCGCTGTAGACTCACGAGAGAACGACTTAAAAAGGTGGATAAATAACAAACATCCTGATGTTCCTACCAAAATGGCTCTGACACCTCAGGGCTCCCTGGACACACTTCGAGAACCACCGCACTACCGATGAAACTGTTGTAACGCCCCGCTTGAGCCTCCAGAGCTCCCCAAGACCACCCACAGAGGAGGGAACCCCTTTACCACCTCTACACCCAGCATGCAGTGCACGGTCTGTTTCGTCCAAACCCTCAGTGATTGCTGGACGGCACAGACAGTTGTTTTTTTGGTTTTTTGAATCCCTGAGACTTTTATCTAGGGAACATCCACCAACTGGATGGAGCCTGGAAGATTCCGTGCAGATAAACAAGGCCGAGCTCTTACGAACATCTGACTCGGGTCTCCTCCAACCCAGGGCAAGAACCCGCATCATCAAACAGGGGCGCCCGGGCCTGCCCCTTGAGGCTCACCCACAGCCAGCCCTTCCCGGGGCTCCGGAGGCCCAGCAGCCCGGGGCAACCCTGACTCGCGCACGGAGGCTGAAAACCCGAGGAGGGTCAGAGGGTAACGGGGTGAGGGGGGTGAGGGCGCTGGAGGCTCCGCCCCGCGCCCCCCCGCACCGGCCCGCTGTCCTCGGTCCCGATCCCCGCCCCCCCCCCGACCACAGGTGCCCCGCCACGGGAGTCCCACGCTTTTACCGTCTGCGGGACGCCGCCCCCGACAGGATGTCGGCCGCCGACTGGCCTGGCCAGAACTCCTCGCCCGAGGCCGAGCCCGGCGGCCAGGACACAGCTCCCAGCAGCAGGAGTAAGACGACGCCGAGCGCCGCCATGGCCCCAACGGCCACACACTTCCGGCGGCCGCGCTCCGCCCCGGAAGCGCACGCACGCCCGTCCCACCGGAGCGCGTCTCCTGAAGCCTTGGCAACGCCACGAGCGTCTTGCGTCATCCCGCGGATGGGAGTCTCCCGGACGGAAGGTGCTGGGAGGTGCGTCCGGGAGCGCTGACGTCCTCGCCTGCGGGCCGCGTGGAGTGGAGACAGGGGCGGGGGCGGGGGCGGGGGCGGGGCTATGGGCGGGGGTCAGAGGACCTGTGGGCGGGGCCTCGCGTCCGCGAGCGCGTAGTCTTGGGCCACGAGAGGGGTGGAGGCCCGGACGGGGCCGGACTTGTGGGCGGGGCCAGAGGGCCTGGGGGCCGGTCGAGTCTGTGGGCGGGGCTGCACGGACGTCCTCGCCTGCGGCCCTGCGAGGTGGAAGCCCGGGTGGTGCCGGACCTGTGGGCGGGGCCAGAGGGCCTGTGGGCGGGGCCGCGCCGCGTGGAGCGCAGTTCCAGGCGGGGTTTGGCAGGCGGTCTCAGCCTCTGATCAGCGACCGCGGGGGGGGGGGGGGGGGGGCGCAGCCTTCGGGCTTCGGGCGAGCAAGCCGCAGGACTGCCCCGAGGGCCGCACGGCTGGCTAGGTACGACCCCCGAGCCGCAGACCCGCCAGGCGCGGTGACCCGCAGAGCGGGCGATGCTCGGGCGGTTTCCGAGATGACAAGGTGTCTCTTAAAGGGAGAGAGGGTGGAGTGGAGGCCGTCAGGGTGGCTGTCTCACTGTGGAAAACCACAGTGCAAGGGCTGCAGAGTGTCCCCTTTGTGTTTGAAGAGCACAGCACATTCGAGGGGATGGGGTCGAAGCTGAATATGAGGGAGCCGGACTTGCGGTCACCAGACAAGCGGCTCCTGTGCCCTGACCCCTATTCAGCCCAGGTCTGCACCCCAGGTGCAGACTCTGCGGTGGTGGAGCGCAGGGGTCCCCTCAGGAACCTCATTCCAGGGCGAGGGGCCTTGCTTCGCCGCCCCTCACTGCAGCCCCTTCCTTCGCCAGCACCGCCACCCCTGCCCCGGGAGTAAGTGCCCAGAGCCCCTGCGCTGTGACAGGTGCTTGACTCCTGGTGGCTCCTGCGCGAGGGGGACCGGTGGGGGAACTGGAGCCTCTGTAGTTCCTGGCATGAAGTGCACCCTTCCGTGCCCAGGGGGCAGGCCAGCCTCAGCCCCCGCCAGCAGCGAAGGGACCTGGCGGGGAGGCGGGGCGGGCAGTGAGGGAGGAAGGAATGGTAGGAAGATGGGGGCTGCAGCTCCTGCCGGCGCTGCCCCGGCTGCAGGCTCCTCCTTGCGTGGAGTCACTACACGTCTTTATTGTTCCGGACACTCTTAGCTGGAGGTGTCTCGCAGCAGGTGGGTCTGCCGGCTGCCCCTCCGCGTGCAGACCACACGCCGGTGCACTGATTTGTGCCGCAGGAGGGGCTTAGTAAAGACATCTGAAAATATACTTTTTTTGTCTTTAAGTTTATTTATCTTGAGAGACCGCGAGCAGGGGCGGGGCAGAGAGGAGAGAGAATCCCAAGCAGGCTCTGTGCTGCCATCTCAGCGCCGAACTCGAGGCTCCATCTCACCAACCGAACCGTGAGATCGTGACCCCAGCCGAGCCGAAATCAAGACTTGGATGCTTAACCGACTGAGCCACTCAGGTGTCCCAAAACGTTTTCCTAAAGGAGTTTTTATCATGAGTTTTCAAGCATTCACGGAAACAGGAGGACGTGAGGGCCTGCATGCCCACCTCCAGATTCAACACTTTCTCAGCCCGCCACACTTCTCCAACCCTTTCTTCTTGTTTTTCCTATACTGTTTTAAAGCAAATGATTGACATCAAGTTGTTTCATTTCAAATATTTCCACGTGTGTCTCTAAGAAATAGGACAGTTTTTCACACAGCCACAATATCATTATCCCACCTAAAAATTTATTGATTTTGCTGTAATATCATGAAAAATACTGTCCGCATGCGTGGGTCCCTAGTTGTTTCAAATGCCCTTTATTACAACAGATGTGTTCCAATTAGGATCAGGGTTGTCCAGAGACAGAAACGATAGAACATAGAGATATATCTGAGGACACTTATTACAGGAATTGGCTCCCTGGGTTATGGAGGCCCGAGGCCTCGCGTCTGCAAGCTGGAGGCCTGGGAAAGCTGGTGGTGTTAGTCAGTCCTGCCGTCCAAAGGCCTGAGAACCGGGAGCTCCACTGTGTGAGGCAGGAGAAGACGGATGTTCCAGCTCAATAGGGAAAGAGAATCTGTGCTTCCTCCTCCTTGTGGTTCTATTCAGGCCCTTGAGGCACTGGGTGAGGCCCACCCACCTTGGGGAGCACAATTTTACTGGGTCTACCAATTCAAATGCTAATCTCTCCCGGAAACTTCCTCACAGACACACCCAGAAATGGATTTTTTACCAGCTCTGGGCGCCAGCCTTTAGCCCAGTCTAGCTGACACATAAAATTAACCACCACAGGCTCCTGGTTTTAATTGGCCCCCTGGCAGCTCAGCCCCCCTTTCCCCTCCCTCCCTCCTCTCTCGTCCCCTCCCCTCCTCCCTCTCCCTCCCTCTCCCTCCCTCTCCCTCCCTCTCCCTCCCTCTCCTTCCCTCTCCCTCCCTCTCCCTCCCTCTCCCCTCCTGCCTGTGCTGATTAACCCCTGGATTCTGTTCCTTACTGGGAATGACCCTGGAGAGGTTTGTGAGTCTTTTATTAAGAGAAAAAGGAAATCTTTGTTAAAAAAAAGTAACTGAATTCCTTCTTGCCCTGCACATCCGGAGTCATAGTTAAGGTTTCCTGCCTCAGTGTGAAGTCAGAGCACTCACGCCATCCCCCCACAGTGCACTCTGGAGGGGACTTTGCCGCCAGAGGGCAAGAGAGCCCTTTGCCAGCGGGAAGGGAGGCGGAGGACAGCCGCCCCTGCTCCCTGGGCCTGAGGGAGGGGCTGGGAGGTGCCCTGACCGGCAGACACAAGGCCAGGCCAGGCCAGGCCGCGTCCTACTCCTGCCCAGGCCCCCTCCAGCTCCCCTCAAGGATGAGCCCCAGGAGCTGGCCCTGAGGGGGAGCAGAAGGAAGCCCTTGGCTGGGGTCAGCAGGTGTGGTGTGTGCGTCCTGGGGTCTCACCTGTTAAAGCCCCCGTCTCAGGTCTCGGGAGGGTCAGTGCTGGACACCCCGGGTCCCAGCCTTGAGGTGGTGGAGACACGGAGGCCAGGAGTCTCTGAGGAGGGACGTAGAGAGTCTCCTGAAAGCCGGGAGTCCAGGCAAGGCCTTGCCAGAGCCGGCAAGGAATAGGGGGAAGGGGCCGCCTGGCCCCCACTCTGGTCGGTGGGGTGGGGTGGGGTGGGGTGGAATGGGAGCAGGGAGTGGGGCTGCCGGAGGTCACCAGTGCCCCTCTGTGGCCACAGCAAATTTGCAGTAAAGTAGCGAAAAGCTGTGAACCCCTCACGGGGAGATGTGGGAGGCAGACACGGGCTGGGGAGACAGCAGAGGGGGGTGCAGGTGTGGACGGGGGCCAAGAGCCACCCTGAGGAGTGGTTCTCCTGGGGAGCCACAGACGCCTCAGGGCACACAGCTCTCGCAAGCCCTGCTTGTCCTTGCGAGAGGTGAGTTATCAGGATCCTCATCAGGATCCTCGTGCTGGAAGCTTCTGAGCCAGTGCAGAACCCCACCTCCTTGCTCGGGACAATTTCCTGGCAACCAAGGATTCAGAAGCAGGGGATTTCTGGTTAGGCCATGAGCCACAGGGAGTTTTTTCACAGGAGCTTCTGGGGGCCGCCTGCCAGGACTGCCCTCAAGGGACACCAAGTGACCGAGACATGAGGGCGTGCTGACTCCTGTGGTCAGCACATGGGCCCAGTTTCCCCTCGTGACCTGCCCACAGCGGGGTCCACCGCCTCAGGTGGTGGCTCACCAGGACCTGTGGAAGGGCTAGTCCAGGGGGTCCCAGGGGATGCGGGCCACCTGGCCCTGAGGCAAGGCCACAACCTTTCCCCTGGGGGTGCACGGGGCACCTGATCGCGTCCTGCTGCCCGGGACACAGCCCCGCGTTCCCGTGGGGGCAGCCACCAGTCACCCTCATGACTCAGGTCACGTAGGGTGGGGAAGGCCCAGGGTGGGGCCCGCCCACAGGGTGCTGCCTGGAGGCTTCCCCGGGGCTGGGGTCCCCTGGCTGGCCTGTGCATGGGATGTAAGGGCCTCTCCCTTCTCAGGGGAATGAGGGGAAGCTTGGCTGAGAGTAAAAGTCAGCGCCTATGCAGCCAGCAGGGTTCTGAAACCGAGGGCGCTGTGAGGAGTCTAGGCTACCGCGGGAAAACAAAACTCGGGCCTCCCCAAGGCAGGTGACCCAGAAAGTCCTTCAAACATACTCTGGGTCCCTAGTTTTTGTCTCCAAATACTTCAGCTCCTTGTCTGTGCCGTCAGGGGTGGGTTTTCTGCTGGGGGTGAACCTGGCAAACAGCCGCTGTCCTGGTGGGAGCTCTCCTCTGCGAGCTGGGGTCCCCGGAGGCAGGCCCCCCCCCAGAGGCAGGGTCCCCCGGAGGCAAGGCCCCCCCAGAGGCAGAGTCCCCCAGAGGCAGGCCCCCCCCAGAGTCAGGGTCCCCCGGAGGTAGGGCCCCCCCAGAGACACGGTCCCCCGGAGGCAGGGCCCCCCCCAGAGACAGGGTCCCCCTGAGGCAGGGCTCCCCTAGAAGCAGGGTCCCCCGGAGGCAGGGCCTCCCCAGAGACAGGGTCCTCCGGAGGCAGGGCCCCCCCAGAGGCAGGGCGCCCCCCAGAGACAGGGTCTCCCGGAGGCAGGGCCCCCCAGAGGCAAGCCCCCCCAGAGACAGGTCCCCGGGAGGCAGACACTGTGGGAAGGTGCGTGAGTGTGAGCAGGGGCGGCAGGGCCACAGGTTGGGGGCCAGGACTGTGGGAATTGTCCACAGCCTTTCTGGAATCAAAACACTGGCAAATGTCAAAAAGTGCGTAATTTGTTTTACTGAAACAGGCTGCTTATTTATGTTTGGAAGGCCGGCTTCAAGGATCCGTCTGGGCCCTCCTTAGATGATAATGTCAACAGAAACACAAACAGATGGGGGGTGGGGTGGTCTGGGGGCTCCTCGGAATGAAGTGCAGACAGGAATTCGTGCTGGTCGCAGGCAGAGAAACTCCACGTGACCCCTACTCTCTGGACCTGGCCACTGCGGTGAATGTTCCCAGCTGAGTTCCAGAACCTGCAGAGAGCTGATCGGATCCAGCCCAAGAGAACCGGAAGGGGGTGGGCTGTCCTTTATCCCGTGTTCCCTCAGCCTGATGGGCGGTAGCTGGGGTGCAACCCCCCACCCCCACCCCGACCCCCAGGGTGGCCGTGGATTCAGGCAAGGCCCCGCCGCTGTGGCCGCGGCTTCTCTCCCTCCCTCCCTCCCTCACCCCAGATGGTGTGGCTGATGCTGTCCCTCTGTGTCACGGTGAGTACCCCATACCCTCCGGTGTGTCCCCTCCTGCGGGCTTCCCTTCTTAGCCAGGTGGTGTTCCCACTCCCCAGCCTCTTCTGTGCCTCGCCGGAGGGTCCAGGCTCCCCTCAAGTTTCCCGCTTCTCAACAACGTGGTCACAAACACACAACCCAGGTGGGAGCCGCCCTCCTATCTCTCTGGCTCCGCGGAAGGCAGAGGGCACACAGGCTGGTGGACGTGACATCTTCTTTTCAGAAGCACAGGCAGAGGCACGTGATCATTTCCTGCGAAAGGTGTCCTGTCTTTACTGACATGAAATGCTACTGTCGGCGTTTCTTCAATTCCCACAAATATATGGTTCTGTCTCTGGTCTTTGGGTCCTGACCCGCGGACTTGCCCGTGACACGGTCCACTACCTAGGATGGCTTTATCGCCAGTTCCTTTTCTGCGTCCTTTTAAACACACCTCTCAGCTAATCTTGTACATTTTCTCCGTCATACAAAGTTTAGCGGCAGCTGCAAGAAACCAGTCCTGTCAGGAATCTTGTTGGGACCGCACTGAGCGTATGGGCACATTTGGGAAAATCGACACTGATGTGCCGCGGAGTCCTGCTCAGGAATGGGTCTTGTGACTTATTGGGATCTCAGTGAACTTGTCTAGTTTTCTTTGATGTCAGATTTGCTCCTTCTCGGTTTATTCCTGGGTTTTATTGCTGTCGCAAACGGCACCCTTTTCCCCATAAAATGTTATAATCATGTAGCGTTGTTTTAATAAATGCTACATACTGACCTTAAAATTGGCCGCGTTGAATTCTAACGGCTTGCCGTTGATTCGCCACTTTGGATTTTTTCTGGTCAAACGGTCCTATAATTATGCAGATGGTTGTCGTTTTGTCTCTGCCTTTCTAGTACTTGTACATCGTATATATTTTCTTGGATTATTACGTCTATTGGGAGTCCAAGATAAAATCGGGCACCTCCGTCTGGTTTCTGACTGCACGGACGGTTCCAGCCCAGGGGTCTGCAAACGAGTGCCAGGGGGTCAGATCCGGCCCGCGTTGCCTCTGTCCCTAAATGAAGTTCCGCTGGCACGCAGCCGCTCCTGCCCGTTTACGTACAGGGTCACGGCTGCTTTCGCGCTCTTGTGCCGCGACGGTGGCGTTGAGTGGTTGGGACGGAGGCCAGCTGGCTTGGGAGTCCTCAGAGGCTCGCCCTCTGACGGTTTGCCCGGGGCTGCTGGGCCCCCACTCTAGTGTCCATGAGTGTTAGCCGGCTGTCCCACCATTCTTTGCTTCCTAAAGGTCTTGTGGTTGTACAGGCTCGAAATCCGGTAATGGATACTCAGTTTGGCCACGTGCTTTTTGGGGAGCTGCCCTGTCTTTGGAGATGACCAGAGATTTGCCTCCTTTTGATCTCTTAATAAAATGCACTGTACTGTAACGTTGTACGTGTTGTCTGTACTGTTGACTCACGCTGTGTCCCTGAGATGAGCCACACTTGCTCCTGGCGTGTTGGATTCTGCCTGTCGGTGCTTTTGTTTGGGGGAGCTGTGTCCTGATGGAAGTAATACGTCCCTATCAGCGAGCGCGTGAGTGTGTTATCCCCACCACCGGTCTTTGGCTAACCGTGTGGAATGAGTCGTGATGCTTCCGCCTCTGTGTGTTTGGGAGCAGGTATCTCTCGGTACCAGTTCAAGTGGATCGAGTTCTTACCGTGCAACGGTCACAGTGGCACCCGTTTCACGTGCGTTCGATCTTTATTTGGCAAACCAGCCGTCAACAAGGTACTATTTTCATGCTCGTGGACGGACGAGGAACCTGAGGCACAGTGCGTCTGAGTAGCCCGCGCGAGGTCTCACCCTGCTGGTAAGACGGGAAGGTGGGATCCGAACCCAGCAGCTGGTGTCCGGAGACCCCGATCCTAAGCGCGGGTCTCCCGCCTCTCCGCCGTGGAGATTATTCCTGAACGGTGGTGGAGACACAGTGAAGCTGCCCGGGCCTGGTGCGTGTTGAAGGATGAACCTTTGGATATTTTTTGTCTGCTCCTGCCGCCCCACCCCAGCCATCGGACTAATTAGATTTCCTCTTTCTACCCGAGTCACTTTGTACTTCGAAAATGTATTTCCTGGGAAAATCATCCGCGTAATCCAGCTTTTAAAACTTACCGCTAGGAACCGGAAGGTGATAGTTTTGTAATTAAAAAAAATCCCCCCATTCTCTTTTCCCCCTTTGTTGTGGGGGATAGTGTGTGCCCTAGGCGTGGCCTTCTGTCACCTCCTCCCGTGGAGGCTGGGCGGCAGGGGCAGGAGCGGGCGCTCATCGTGGAGTGCAGGCCGCGGAGCCCCAAGCGGAGCCCCAAGCGGAGCCCGCAGAGGCATGCACCCTCCCCACCCCCCCCCCGCAGAACCTGGAAGGAAAATCGCTGTGATTACGGAGTTATTTGTGTTCTCCACCTTTATCCCCATTGCCTTTATTCCAGGGATTAGCTCGTAACTTGGTTTTCGCGCATCCAGGTGACAATGTGTCTGATGGCACAGAAGAAAGATCACCAGCACAAAGTCACTGAACACTTCAAAATGATGACACGAATGCATTTTCAAGAATAACCCATCTCAAATTCTGTGGCGGGCGCCTGGGGCGTTCGGTGCGTTGAGCGTCAGGCTCTCGACTTCGGCTCAGGTCCCGATCTCAAGGTTGTGGGATCCAGCCCCACGTGGGGCTCTGCTCTGAGGGTGCAAAGCCTGCTTGGGGTGCCCACTCCCTCCCTCTCTGCCCCTTCCCCATTTGCTCGTGTGCACACGCACTCGCACACAATCCCTTTCTGTAAAATAAAAGTACAATTTAAAAGGTTGTGTGGAACGTCCCCTTCTCTGAGTTTGGTTAATTGATGGGAACGTGCTTATCGCGAGAGGCACATAATAAAGTTACACGCCCAACACCAGCTCAAACTCTGGGAACATCTAGTTCGGGGGTGATACTAACACGCTGGGAAGCCCTGATCCGAACAAGGTCTCCCCAGAGGTGAGGCGGCCCTGGAGTGTGCGGGAGGTGGCCCTGCAGCGTGTGACCCTGGAGCGTGCGGCCCCAGAGCGTGTGCGTGCGCACGGGGCCCCGGGCACAGTGCCGGAGGGAGTCGCAGTTTGCAGGCCTCTGCTTCCCGCAGGAGCCGCTGGGCAGTGGGCGCCACATCCTGGCCCTTCTCAGTGGGAACCTTCGCCATGTCTGTGCAGGTATTTCCAAAGGGGCTTAGAGTCAGAGCCCCAAATAGCACCTGAGGATGTGGGGTGCCGGGGTGATTCCACAATCAAAATGGAGCTTGTGTCAAGCATAGAATATTGAAGCACAGCAAGTGAAGCCAACGCCTGGGGAGGCTCCCCGAGTCCCAGCTGGGCTGGTGAGCGCGCGGGGAGGCCCTTCTGAGCCTCTTCAGACCCTCGGAAGGTGGGCACCCCCCGCCACGTGTTGGGGGGGCCTTTGGCTGCAGCCACAGGACTACTTCTGGATTTAAGAGGCAAACAGCCAGTGGGGAGGGAGCCAATGAAATCTGGGGTCGCCCCTGATGCTCCCTTAGCCTCAGTATCTCTGTCTGTCTGTCTCTCTCTCTCAAGTCCTGATCCCACCAGGCTGCTGAGCAAGGTGCACATTTCTGAATATAAGAAGCTTCTGGAGGTCAAGATCTGGACCCCAGACTCCTCAGAGGTCTGGATCCAGGCTTTACACTGAAGCCCGTGCTGCCCACTGACCTTCCTGGGACCCCGCGGCCCCTCAGAATGACGACAGTCTGGATCTGGGCGAGACTTCCCACAGCCGGCCAGTCCACCCGAATCCCCTGGAGCCATCTGAGAGCCCTCCCGTCAAGGCCGCAGCGATGTCCACGATGTCCACGTCTGATGGGACGGTGCCCTGCAAACCACAACTTCCTATCTTTGTCTCACGGAACTGGGAACGCCTGGGGCATGAGAACATCAGAAGAGCTCCTTTGAAGCCTGACAGCCACCCTCCCGCGGCGAGGGGATGGTCGGCGCCCTGGGAACCTTCTCTCTCCTGGAATCCATGCCCAACCCCAGCGTCTAACCTGCCCCTGTTCCCCCCGGGCCGGGCCCATCAGCCCCTCCCTTTCTGTCAGGCCCAGACTCCTCTCCGCCTTGCTCATCCGCCCGGGGAGCCTCTGGCCCCGAATGCCCCCCACCCCATCCTGCAGCCGACGCCCCTGGAGAATCTGAGGACCACCAGATGGGACCCCCGCCCCACCCCGGACACCCCGGCACCCCCTCCTGGCTCCCGTTCCTTCGGCCACTAGCTCCCTCACTGCTGACCCCTCTCTGCTAGTTGACCTCCCCCCCACCAGCTCTTCTGCCTTGAGCCTGGCAAACAGAACCAGAAGGTGCTTCGCGCCTGCCCTCCACAGCCCGGCCCCGGTCCCCCGTTGTCCCCTCCGCTCTCCAGCTGTGCTCCAGCCCTACGTCACCCGCCCTGGACGGCCAGCGGCCACTGCCATGTTCTAAATCTCCTGGGAGTTCACCCCCCCCCCCCAACCGCTTAGTTTCCACCATTTTATTTGGTTTGGGAGAGGGCTTCCCCCCTCACGCGGGGCTCCCGCCCTGTGGCCACACCAGTGCTGCCCAGTGCACCGCTCCTGCCCCCTCACGGCGACCTTGTGGGGGGATGTCATGGGGACCCACACGGGGTCCCAGCCCCCTGCCTCAGCCCCGCCCACAGGCTCACTGCCCCATCTTCCCGGGACTCCCACGCCCAGCCTCCCAGACCACAGCATCTTTGACTTCGGGGCAAACGCTGACCCAACCGCGTGGCCTTCCCTGGGTCCTGGGAGGCTCGGCTCCGACCAGGCCAGACAGCCGGGGGCAAGGTTTGGCCCTCGTCCCCACCGAGGCCCACGCTGCCTCTCACAAGTGTGCAGGCCTCAGTCTCCCCTTCTCCGGGACCCGCTGGCTCTCAGTGGCCTTCAGTGCTGTCCAGGCCCGGCACTGACGTTCTGAGTCATGGAGTCAGCCGGGCGCCCTGGGGGGCCAGGGTTCTCCCTCGGCCCGGGGGTGCCAGGCTTCTCTCAGTGGCCCCCATGGCAGCGACCCTGCGTGGCTGGGCAGCTCGGACCCGCCAAGGAAGGCACGATTCTGCCTGTACCTGTGCTGGGCGACGGGGAGGGGATCAGCGGGACTCTGGCGGGGGGAGAGGGGATTTGGGATTTCTCGCAGCCATTAAAATATTTCCTTGGGGACGCCGGGGTCCTGAAGCGCAGCCTCACAACAGCCCTGCAAATGGCAGGACAGACTGAGAACGTGTTTCTAGGTGCTTTTATCTCCAAATATGCGGCAGAGCGGCTGTCCTCCCACTCACAGGAAGTGGCTCAGCCGTGGCCAGGAAACGGTCTCCCCAGCCGTACTTGGGGCCATGATGTGACCCTGGGGACCGTCCCCAAATGCGGGCCTCACACCCTGGAGCGTGGACAGGCCCCTCTGGCCGGTCCCGAGGGAAGCAGCTATCACCCTGATCAGAGGTGGACGGGCGGAGCAGGGCCTGCCTGGCCAGGGCCAGATGTATGGTCTAGAGGCAGGTGGGGAATCCATCACCGTCTCGGAGTCTGCAGGCTGGATGGCTTTTCCTGACATTCCCGTAATCCCGTAGCAACCCCCCGAACCAGCTCACGTCCCTGGGGCTGGCCAGCAGACTCGGGGGAGGCCGGCTGCCGTCCACAGAGCGCTCGGGGCAGCTCCAGGCGGGCCCAGGGGACAGGCACGCCCAGAGCCCCACGTCCCGGGGGGCCCTGCCTCTGCCCATCCCTGTGATGTGGGGCAATGTCACCCAACCTCTCGGGGCCCCTGAGTGGGAAGAGGTGGAGGTGGCCCCTCGCGGTGTTCTTGGGAAGCAGACACACAGTAACAGGTGCATCCCCGACAGAGGCTAGCATTTAGGGACACACAGAGGCCCCGCCTTGGCATCCGGCCCGCGGAGCCCGAATCACGACTGCCTCCTTCCCCACCGTTTCCGGCACCCGTGAGCTCCTGCAAAGGTCCCCCGATTGTCTGGTGCTAGGAAGGCTGGCGAGTGCCTGTCCAAAGCAACGTGTCACCCCGGAGCCACCGGACTGGCAGAGTCAGCCCCGTGCAGGGGGCAGGCCTGCCTGGCCCACGCCACAGCTGCTTATTAAGAAGGTTTAAGCAGGGCACCGTGGCCACAACTAGCCCCTTGCCGTGAGGGTGTTAGGTGCGTCCTCCTACCCCAGGCGTTCCCTCTAGAAGGTGTCATCGGCCAAGTTGTGTTCCCAAGGCCCACAGGTTGAAACCCGGGCCCCCAGAAGCTCACAATGTGCCCGTATTTGGAGGAATGGTCTTCAAAGAGGAGGTCAAGATAAAAAAGATCGCTGGCGTGAGCCCTGACCCAGTCTGACCGGAGACCACAACACAGACCCGCACGGAGGGACGACTCGGGGAGGAGACAGAGGACCCCACCAGCACTGTCACATCGGACATCCAGTCCTCAGGGCGCAGGGAACGAATGTCGGTGTGGGAGCCACTGGGTCTGTGGTGTTTGTTACGGCCGCCCTCACTGACTGATGCCGATGTCATACGTGTTTCGGTTCACTGTTGACCTTAACCCTCAGCCACCACACATTCGGCCAAAACGGGCACGAGCTGTGCATCCGGGTCAAGGCGGCCTCTGGCGTCACAGGCCAGGCCTCCGGCAGAGGTCTCCTGGGCAGGCGTCCTGGGCTCTCACCTCGGTTTCCCCCTGAAGCAGCAATAACTTCCTGGTCTGGGGGGTTTACACGTTTTTACCCACTGGATCCTCTGAGCCTCATCCTGCACTCTGTGGATGGGAAACCGAGGCAGGCAGAGATGTTCTCTCCTCCAGGTCACACGTCTGTGCGAATGGCAAAGCCAGCCCGGTAATCTGCCCTACGTAGTGAAAGGTGTTAGGAGCGTTTGTTGAAATAAGGCCTGAACGGCGCCTGGGGGGCTCAGCCAGTTAAGCACCCGACTTTGGCTCAGGTCACGATCTCGCCGTTCGGGAGTTTGAGCCCCGTGTCGGGTTCTCTGCTGTCAGCGCGGAACCCACTTTGGATCTGCTCTCTGCCCTCTCTGCTCCTCCCCTGACTGTGCCGTCTCTCTCTCTCTCTCTCTCAAAAATACTAAATAAATATTAAAAAAAAAAAAAAGTCCTGAACAAATAAACAGGGCAAAATGATCACCTGTGAAATCGGCCACTGGGTGCGGCGTGAATGTCCCGGCGGCCTTTCCTGCAGGGAAGGGCTTGTGAGGTGTGGTCCCAGCTCCCCGCCCGCCAGGCCCCCCAGCAGGGCCCCCCACGCCTGCCCGGCCCGGGGCCCCACGGTCCACCCTCGGTGGCTGTGCTTCCGATGCCTGATGCCACTGTGTCCCTTTTGGTCTCAGAACCTTCCCTTCCGGCCAGAGAACCTTCCTCCGCCTCGACAAGGAGGCCGGGGACATGGCTTTCTAGCAGGAAGCTGCTGTCGAGCCCCCCAAAGATGGTGAGTCGAGAGCCTTAAGAGACCCCCAGTCCCGGGGCCACCTTTGTCCTCGGGTGCACCTGGTTCCCAGCCCCCCGGGCCAGTCCTCACGACCTCCTCCTCCAGACCCCACATGTCAGGCCTGTGAACTCTCACAGCACGGATCTGAGGACACCTGTACGGTCGGCACTTTTAAAGCCGTTAGCGGGATCGGGGCGCCCCTCCTTGGGCTGACGGCTGTGTGGACGCGCACCTGTTCTAGTCACTGCCGCGTCCCCTGCGGCGGCAGCAGGGGCCAACCGATGTGGGCGATGGCAGCGTGTGTCTGTGGAAGGCAGGGGGGCCCTTGCTGCAGGCTCAGCTTGCCTGAAATGGCTTTCCTCACCCTCCCAGACACATCGGTCCCCCAGCGTCCCCGCGCACCGCTCAAACCTGGAGCCCTTTCTGCGCGGATCTCCAGGGACCGTGCGTCCAGAACCGTGACGGGTGCAGCATCGTCCCTGCCTTCAGCTAGCAGCTGGCCTGCCCCGTTTTCGTGGGTGCTGGTGGAAGACACGGGATGGCTGGGTCAGAGGCCAAGAACGGTTTATTAGGCACGCCTAGGACAGCCACCAGGGAATCCTTGTGGCCGTTCCCTGAGCCCGATCCCCCAGGTGACGTGATGAAGGACAGTGACACGGGCGTGTGCAGCGGGCAACTGTGTCACAAGAGAGAAGCCGGGATCAGGGGGCCTGACTCTTGTGGAGGGGTGCCCTGGAAAGGGCATCAGTGTCACTCACGGGTCATGCAGAGCCCCAGAGGCCCGTGGCCCCGAGCAGGCGTCTGCCACATGGCGGTGTAGACGGCGGAACGGGTTGGTGTCAGCCCAGCACAGGGTCTCGCAGGGCTGTGTCGGCTGCCTCGATGAACGACGGCCTCTCCCACTCCTGGCCCGCGGTGCCTCCGACCCGGCGGTCCCCACGGGCATGCCGTGTGGGAAATCCCTTCCCCCATCGCCCCAAGCCCGACCAGGGCAGCGGTGCCCTCTGTGCTCGGCCTCACGTACAGAATCATCCACACTGAGCTCCAGGCCTCTCCAGCCACGCACCCTCCGTGCCTCCTGGGGTCTCGGGCTTCTGCTTTTCCACGGCGCCCCGGCCTGACTGCCCTGTACCCCAGTGAGGACGGGGAACACACGGCTTAGAAAACAGCATAGATGTGGTCAGATTCACGCATCTTTAAAAATTACACGTGGGAGTCCACGTGTGCGTGCCGCACACGCATTCAAGAACTTGCACTTTTCTGGGTCTTGCCCAATCAGCAGCTCGCAGCAGGCTGGAGGCAGGGGCCCCCGAGCCACGGGACAGGTGTACCATTTCAGTCACGTGTCAGGTACGTGGATGGGACTCATGGACGTGGTGTTCCAGCCATGAGTCAGGCACACGGACCCCGGGCATGGTTAAAAACCACCTTTGTTTTTCAGTTTCACTGCTCTTTGAGCGTTGTTCCAAAGGGACCGTTTTTCTCATGCTCCAGTTTGAAAACTGGAGCTGGGATCTAGGACTTTCTAGTCATTGTTAGTCCTGCAATTAATGCAAGATGTTTATGTCATGTCATCGGTCCCCAGGGAGTGCACATCCCACGTAGGGGACAAAGCGGCACGTGCTGAGGTGTAGACAGTCTCCTTGGCTCCTGCTGTGCAAACTCTTTTGATTCCTCGGGGGAGACTCAGACCAGGTCCTCAGGTCACCGGCCGAGGGGTCACATGTCAGACTGCACTGTCCCAATGAGAGCCTGATTCGTAGGCCCGGCTTGGGAGGTGGCTGTCCCCCAGGGCCGGGGCATGCATTGCAGCCCCCAATCTTCTCCAAGGAGCCCCCCGACCCGGCACTCACACCCAGCCGTGCCTTTCACTGGGGGCAGAGGCACGGGGTGGGGGTCCAGCAGCCTGTTCTCAGCTTCTGCGGGGAGGACTCCTCTAAGGAGTTGCATCTGGGCAGCTGCTGACTGTCCCGGGGCCACGGCACAAGTGTCCAACCCAACACCCTGTTGCAATTACCACTGTGATGTCAAAAAATTTCACAGTTCTGACTCCACGTGGAATTAATTTGATAACTGGCAGAGACAGGAGTCCTTTGTAAAATATGTTTGTGAATGATTAGCTGGTGTCTCCAGTCTGGAGCCGTGGTTACGGGTTGGGGTCTCATCCACGAGCGAACAGCCTGGGGTCCGGGGAGAGACACGGGGTCCCACACTGACCGCCAACCTGGGGCCAGGGCAGGGCTGGGTGCGAGCTACAGTTAGGCGTCGTTCCTGCCCTCCCAGAACTGCCCGAGGGGCGGCCAGGCGGGGCCAGGCAGTGGGGCAGGACGTGTAGACTCAGGAGCAAGGCCGCTGTGGGCCGCGTGTGGCTGTGAACCCTGCGCTGGGGCTCGGCCAGTTGGACCCAGCCTCCGGGAGTTGGGTCCTAGGCGGGAGGCCCGGGGACGGCGGGACACTGACCATCGGGCTCTGCCGGGCATGGTGGCCGTGGTGTGGGTGGTGGCAGGTGGACCTGGGCCCTGCCGCAGGGGACGTACAGATAAGCACGCGGGACTCCGCCTCCCCCGTGGGAGTCCACACGGCCTCCTGCCCCCCACGCCAAAGCCGTAGATCAGGGCTCTGGGAGGGCGGTGGGAATGTGGGTTTTTAAGAAGTCCTTGAGGAGAGTCTGACCACCAGGGAACTGAGGGCTCAGTTACCGGGCGGGTTAGGGGCTCCTCCTGGGTCTCCGAGGCTACCCCAATCCAGCCCATGAGCCTTTGGGTCCAGCAGGGCCCTAGGCGTGGTGTCCCTTCCACCGTCTGGGCCACCTCGAGTATGTCCTCTGGACAGTGACACAGGAAACCCGCTTGGCCTCTGGGGAGTGGTCCTAGGAGCCAGAACCTGGCCGTGCAGACGGGCAGGGGGGTCTCCGGCTGCAGGGCACGATGTCAGAGCCCTGGACGACCAGTGCCGGAGCCTGGGTGCTGGAGCGGGGCCCCCACGTGGGAGTTCAGGGTGGGCTTGGTCAGTGGCAGGGAGCAGGTGAGGGTCACGGTCGGGGCAGACTCCGTCGGCTCCCCGCTGGTGCAAGGGCAGTGCGCAGGTGCTGGCTCCGAGGTCCCCAGCTCCGTGCTCCTGTGCGGGGGCCACGGCTCCTCCCTCGTCCCCATGTCTGTGGAGGCCCCGACCCGGGTCCTGGCCCCCGCCTCCCTGGGGGCCTGCGGCTCTGCTGTCTGTGAAGACGGGCGGGTGTGAGCAGGTCCAGACAGCAGCGGCTGGAGGGTGAGCGCTGGAAACCAGCCACAAGAGGGGCCGCCTTTTAAAGTGATTTTCACGACAATTTCAAACATCGTCACAAAGTTGCAAGAAGAGGGTGAGGAATGCCCGTATACTCCGGCCTGGAGACCTCTTCAAGTTTGCCAGTCGTCCCAAGAATGTCCTTCACAGCAAGATGGCACCGATGCCCAGTTACCACAGCTCCGTGGCCCCTCGGTCTCTCCCTGACTCCGGGACCACGGCATGTTCAAGACGGACGTGTCCCCAGCCCGGCCCGCCCGGTGTTTCCTTGACGACGCCGATTGTTCCCAGGACGCTGGCTCCTCTGGGTGCGCCCTACGCCCGTTCCCGGGGGAGCTCCCTGACCGTCTGATGAGTGTGGGGTCTGCAGGGGGCTCCCCTGGAAAGCCGGCCCCTCTGTGTGATTCACAGATTCATCCCTCTCTTATGGCCCGCTGGCCTCTTCTGATGGTTGATTTGTTGGATTAATTATTATGATTGTGGCTGTCAAATAATGATTTTTTTTTGATTTTTTAATGTTTTTATTTATTTTCATGAGAGAGAGAGAGAGAGACTGAGCCCAAACAGAGGAGGGGCAAAGAGAGAGGGAGACAGAGTCCCAAGGAGGCTCCAGGCTCTGAGCCGACAGCAGACAGCCCGATGCAGGGCTCGAACTCGTGAACCACGAGATCATGACCTGAGCCGAAGTCAGGCGCTTCACCGACCGAGCCACCCAGGCGCCCCCCAAATAGTGATTTTCTAATTCCATCACTTGTTGGCTGGAGTTCTACTCTGAGGAATTTATTTATTAAGTTTTCTTGATGACACGCATTTATTTTTATTTATTAATTACCTTTATTTATGTCAATAGAGACTCACAGCGCCCCATTTCATGCAATGGACTGTCGTCCGCTATTGTCCTCATTGACTCGACTCTGATGCTCCCATCGGCCCAGTGGGAGCCCCCTCAGGCCCGTTTCTGTGTGTTTTCCACAGGCACCTGCTGTTAAGGCACTTCCTTGCCTGCCCCCCACCCACCCCAGCCTCCCAGGCTTCTCTCCACAGCCCCCAGCACCTCACCATCCCCTGTACCTTCAGTCTCCCCACCCCGATGCCCGGTTGTCCTGTCTGCCGGCCCCCTCCCCCCAGGCCGTCTTCCTGCCCCAGCTGGAGGCCCCGCCATCCACTGGACCCCTCCCTGCCACGGGGGAAGAAGGGGGCCTGCCTCTCTCTGACAACAAGGGGAGACTGGGGACCCGAGGGCAGAGGTCCCTCAAAGGTGGGGGCACTCACTCGACACCAAGCCCTGGGCCCTGCTGGTCCCTCGGTCAGGTCTCAGGCTGGGCGACGGGGGCGGCTGGAGGCTGGGGCTCCAGCCCGCTCTTGGGGTCCCACCTAGGGGGAGGCAGGCCGAGCACCATGAGGCCATCGAGGGGCTCCCACGGATCCCAGACTGCTCTGCAGGCCCTCACGCTGCTTTTCTACCCCAGGCCCTGGGACTCGGCCCCACCCCGAGATTAAAATGATCCACCTGTGACTGTCCCGGCAGCTCTGAGCAGCTACCGGAAATCACCACACGGATGAACGTCTTGGCCTGGAAGTGTCCCACTAGGAGAGAGGGGCCCTTGCCACAGCCAGTGTCCCCTGCTCCCCTGCAGGTCTGGGGACACGGCTTGGGTGACCGGGGGCCCCAGATGCTGATGTGACAGACAAGTCAGGGAACTCTTGCGGCTGGGGCCGGCCGGGCAGCCAGACAGCCGGGCCCTTTAGCTTCTCTGTGCCGCCACAGCTGCTCAAGTGCACAAAGGGGCCTTGTTCTCAGCCGTCACGTGCTCCCAGGCCCCACTCCAGACCTCCTTCGGGACATGATTAGGTGTGGGAACTATTTCTCCTGGGGCTGCATTTGACATTTGCCATTCATCCCCGAGGCGGCGTCTGGACCGCAGGGGCCCTCCCTGGCCTCCCCCAGCCCTGGCTGCCCGTAGACGGTCTAGGAGACGCCGCTGCTGACCTGAGCACAGGCCGTGGCTCGGTCCTGCCATCGTCACCCTACGGTTCAGGTCTGTGGCAGGAGCAGACCGAGATGGAGCTGGGTGACAAGTACAACCACACGCAAGCACACACACGCGCCGAGAACCACACGTGCGCACACACCAAGAACACATGCGTGCACGTGTACAGGACAGCACACACGTGCACGCACATGCACATGCAAACACACCAAGAGCATAGGCGTGCACACACACAGACACACCACGGCACACACGTGCACGAACACAGGCACAAATATACACACAAATGGACCGTTCCGTACAGAGGGGTGAGGGGCGCACACACACATCGGCACCCACGCACGCATGGCTCAATCAGCCCCAGCGAGCTGCGATCTTGGCGAAACAGGAGGCTTGTGTCACCCTCGTCCCTTCTGAACACTGATTCCCTCTCAGCCCTGCTCTGTGCCAGGGGCTCAAGGGGCTGAGGTGGGTCCCCGCTCTCAGGAGTGGGATCCGAGATGCTGTCGGGCCGACAGGAAGGAATGTTCTGCAGCCGCTGGGGTGGGGCAGGAGAGGCAGGAGCTCCATGAGCTGCCAGCCTCCCCTCGGTGTGGATTCCGACACCGTCCCGGGTGACCACGGGGCCCGGAGCACATTGTTGGAGCTGTCCACCAAAACCACAATTACGCAGCCAGCCGAGAGCCTGGCGCTGCGTGTTTACAGCGCTCCCGGGTAACGGAAAAAGGCTGTTGTAAACATTGCAGGAGAGTTGCAAAATTGAGCTCTTCAGCATCCAGAGTGTGGGATGGGGCATTCCATGGTGTGCGAGGGCCCCGGGGCCGGAGCCCCGGGAGGGTAGCATCGCTGCAGGGGCATGGCCCTCAGGACCGGGGGAGTCCCTGCCGCCACCCACAGACGATACTTGCCGGCCACCGCTACCCAGCGTAGCGAGTTACGGGAGACGAGGGTGGTGGGCAGGGATGGGCCACGGATCCGGTCGGGCTTGCCCCCTGATGGCCTTGAGCGATGGCCCCCCAGCAGCCCCCGCCCACTATCCGAGCCTCCTCCCCTCCCTCTGTTGGAGGCTTATCGCCCGCTGGCAACAGGGCGTTCAGGGGAGAGCTTGCTTGTCCTCGGCCTGTGGGGGGCCAAGAAATTCCCCATCCATGTTCAGCCCCTAGGACCTGTCATTGAGACCTTTTAAGGGAAAAGTATCTTTGTGGATCTGGATGAGCTTGACGAGGGGATCGCCCTGGGGCCCCTGGCGCGTCCTAAGCACCGTCGCGAGCGTCCTCATAAGAGGGAAGCGTGGGGGACACACCGGGGGAGGAGGCCCCGTGGCCGCAAAGAGGAGATTGGAGAGGCGCGGCCACAGGCCTGGGAATCAGGGCAGGCAGAGGCGGCCTCCCTGGAGCCTCTTGGCCTCCAGGCCCTGGGGGAGTCGCTCCCTCTGTTTAAGCCACGGTGTAGGGTCCTTTCCTGCAGCGGCCACTGGCCCCCAACGGCGTCTCACCTCAGAGCCCAAGGGACACATTTTGATCAAATTCCTCTAAAACCTAGGGTGACCAGACAAGCGGATATTCAGGCTTTGAGGGGAAAGGTCACCTGACTGTTCAGCAAGGAAATTAATCGCTGATAACCAGACCTGATTTCTGAAGTTTCCCCAAATGCCTGGTTTTCCTGGACTTTTTAGTTCCTGCACCGACCAGGAAATTAAAACAGAGCAACAGTTTGTGAGCAGCCTGGCAGCCGGTGTTTTCTCTGGTTAGACCAGCGCCGAGAGACCCCCGGGTCGGGGCCCCAGTCCAGGCACCGAGATTGACCCTGTGACACCCACCTGGCTTCGTGGACAGGCCTTCTGCACCTGGGGGGCCAGGCCAGGGACCCCAGCTCGTTGAAATCCACTCGGGGTGGGTATCTGAGTCCCTGCCCAGCCCAGCATCACGTCCCTCACCTGCTTGTCCTCAAACAAGGGAGAAAATGGGTCCCAAAAGGGACAGCGACCTGGCTGAGGTCGAACAGCTGCTCCAGAGAACCAGCCACCTCTCATCCATGGGCTGCCCCGCCCTCCGAGGGCTCAGGACTCCCAGACACTTCCAGAAAGGCCCAGGCCTGCAGTGACGCCAGCACTGCACTGGAGGGGGCTGTCCCCAGCTGCATGTGGGGCTGTGCTCCCAAGCCAAGTGCTGTGCTGGGCAATGGAGCTGCTCCAGGGACACGCACGCACACACCTGCACAAAAACACGTGGGAACACACACACGTACACACGCTGGCACAAAAATCACATACGCGCATAGACACGTGTGTGTGGATGCATACAGACTCCTGTGCGTACCTGTACACGCGCCTGCAGACACAAACACACACTTGGCACGTTCACAGGGGTGGACGTGGGTGCGAAGGATGCTCCAGGCTGAGCAAGAAGAAGACAGGTATGCCAGGGGACGGCAGGCGGGGTGGGGGCCGGGGCAGGTTAGGTCACATCAGGAGGCCCCGTGGGCCTGCGATCGGCCAGACCCCCGACTTCCTGGGTGCCACCAGCTGAAGCGAGGCTGGCTGGGTGCCCTGGAGGAGAAAGACCGGATCCCGCGTGGGGTGAGCACTCCCGAGCCCTGGAGGCCCCCCTCGCAGCGGCCCACCCACTCCCGATTCATGGCTGGGCACCCCTGCCTGTCCCAGGGCCAGCAGAAGGACAGAAGGCCAAACAGTTTGGTCCACTTCTCATTTCCCGAGAAATCCTTTCTGCCAAGAGAAATAGATGTCCATCAGCTGCTCGGCGGGCCGGAGGAGCACCGGTCTGCGGCAGAGACGGAGGTGAAGGTGCAGACCGTGGGTGGGATGGGGCGGCTCACCAGCACTGGCTCCTGTGAGCCGTGCCGTTGCCTGCGTGGCCGGAGGTGGCCTCCCTGGGGTGCGCAGGAACCCCAAGGGCCTTGGAGTCGCCAGAGAGCTGGAGGGGCGGGGCTCGCACACCAACCCGCCACGGCACCAGCTCTCGCTCCCCTCTGGACGCGCTCTGCTGGGGCTTGTAGACCCTGGCCTCAGAGCCCAGACCGTCTCAGAGGCCCTGCCCCCCACTGCCCCGCACCCCAGATGGAGCACAGGAACGGAGCATGGGCCCACCATTCCTAACCAGTCTGCAACTCGGGGGAGTCCCCGGGGACAGGGGTTCACAAACACACATGTAGAACCCAACACCAGCCAGCCCAGAACTCTAGCCGCATGATGTCCCCCGGGATGGTTCTGTGTAATCCCTCCCTGCCCTTCCTTCAATGGGGCGGGCGGGCTGGTAGCAGAGGACTTGGGCACAACCTGACCCTGACGCTCACCTCTATGCAGTCAGCTCTCCCTGTACGCACACGGATGTGACAGGCAGTCTTAACCAAATTCCCAAAGGTTTTTGATGCAACCTGATAATCAGAAATAGTAAGTAAACGGGAAGAAACAAAACGGTTCTGAAAAATCACTAAGAAAGCCAATAGGATATTAAAGGAGAACAAAGTTGGAGGACCGACACTACTGGCTTCAGGACTCGCTGTAAAGCTGCAGGGATCAAGACAGTGTGGTGGTGGAGAAAGGACACACAAATCGATCCATGGGACGGAACGGAGAACCCAGAAGGAGAGCCACACGGAGACAGCCGACGGATCCCTGACAAAGGAGCAAAGGCAATCAAGGGGGCAAAGAGTCTCTTCCACGAGGGGCGCTCGAAGGGGAATCTGGACGCAGACCTTACACTCCTCACAACAGTTCGCTCACAACGGATCGCAGACCCAAACGTAGAATGCAAAACTATCGAACGCCTGGAAGATGACACAGGAGACATCCTCGGGGACCTTGGGCAGGGGGACGACTTTTTAGATACAACACCAAAGGTACAACCTAACTGATAAGCTGGACTGAGTCAAAACGTAAAATCTCTGTTCTGCGAAAGACACTGGTAAGAGATGAGCAGACAAGCCAGAGGCTGGGAGAAATATTTGCAACACGTATATCTGATAAGAGAAGATATATCCAAAATACACCAACACTTAAAACTCAGCAACAAGAAAATGGACGACACAGCCTGTGTGATCGCTCAGTGTGCCCCGGTCCCCACAATGTTAAGCATAAACCCTTCTTAGCTCCAGGGCACGAGTGGCCAGGGGGTCTGCGGCCAGGGGGCCTGTGGGTGGGGCGTGCCGGTCCTGGAGCTGCCCGAGCGGCCTCTGCACCCCTGGGTGCAGCTGGAGGTGCAGCGCCTGCCCCACCCGGACAGAGCAGGAGTGGCACGGACGCGCTCTTAGAAGGCCCTCAGGGAAGGTGCTGGAGCGGTCAAGGACGGCCCTGCACCACCTGGAAACCGCCCGGATGTCCGTCCTGTGGCGCAGGAAGCCCTGGGCAAGATCCCGAGGCCACAGGTCCGCCAGTCGAGATGCTGCAGTCCCACCGGGTGCCTGGAGGGCGCCGTGGCCGGCTGGGGGGACCACCTCCTGCTCCCGTCTGGTGCCCGCCCCCCCCGAGCCCGCTTTTTCCCAGTAGCGTACCTGTGCTACAGGCAGGTGGGAACGGGATTGCTTGCCACTCGGGGGGAGCACGATGTCCTTGGACACTGAGGACCTAATTTTGAGGAGGAGGATGCAGGACGCCATCCTGGAGGTGGAGAAGGACAGACCTCCCTGCCGGTCACGGCCACAAAAGCTAACAGCTGCAGGTTTTGTCCTGTGGACTCACCCTGTTCCACTGGAGGGGATTTCGGTCGGTCCACGAGGACCCAGCTAAGCCTGGTTGCCACTTCTGCGCCCCAGATGGGACTCTTCTCTTCCAAGCAGGACCCGCAGTGGCTGGGCGTTCCCCAGGCCAGACCCCCCCCCCCGGCCCTGGCCTCTCGGGTGCCACAGCTGTAGAGGGGCCACCAGGAGAAGAAGGGGGCCGAGGCGCCAAAGACTGTCATTTCAGGCTGGCCCAGGGAGGAGCCCACTGGAGAGGGCTGTCCCAGAAGGGGATCCCCGTGGCCTTCAGAGGGATCCCATCCCACTTGAGTACCATCACCGGGCCGGCTTGGTAGGCTCAGTCTCGCCCCCAATCGGGCTGGGTACCGCTGGGCTCGGTAATGTCCCGTGGACGGTCCCCTGGGGACCACGGTGCCTCTTGTCCCCCTGAAAAGCTCTGAGGTCCTTGAACAGAGCTGCACACTTCTCAAGTTTGAGATGGCAGCAGCCGCTGTCCTCACCCCAGGGGACGTCCCGCACCCCCAGGCGTCTCCCCGGGGCCGGGGGGCCCACCTCGAGCTGGGGCAGCTTTCTCGTCACCCGCAGTGGCTGCTGGGCCGGGCTGGTGGTCTGTCGTGGCTGCCCAGGGCTCTCGGGGGCCCCGCTCCCGCACTCAGGCTCTCAGGACGTCGGGACCTCCCGGGCTCCCCAGCATCCGTCTTTGCTTACACGGTCTTGCCCCGAGCCCAGATCCCTGCCCACAGTGCCCTCCTGGTGCTCCCCCAGCCTGGCTCTGCCTGCATCCAATGGCCCCTGGGACCCCAGTCCAGGCGACTGCCCTCCTGTCGGGGGCACGTCCCTGGGGGCTGGGGGTCAGAGCTACACCTGGGCTGCTTGGGGTTTCGGGGAGCCGCCGTCCCGCCCACCCTGGTAGGGCCTCCCCTGCACCTCCTTCGGAAGCAGGATCCCGACCTTCTTCCCCGGCTGGCAGCCGGCCCATGCCTCCCACAGAAGGGTGCAGGCAGGTGTGCAGGAGGACCAGGTGCGGGGGCAGGTGCAGGGACTTGCAGCCCCCACCGTCACCCACAGCTCACTACTGGGGGCACCCGGGCTTACTCTTGGTGGGGTGTCTAACATGGGACTCCCTACACCACACGCCTGCCTGGAGAGAGTGTGTGCCCTTGGGTCTCAGCCAAGCGGTGTCCACCAGTGGGAGGAGAGGGCCTGTCCTTTCACAGTGACACCCCCCTCCCCCCAGCATGCCAGGAGGAAACAGGACGGGGTCTCAGGTGGGCCTGGCTGAATGGGGAGGGAGGCTCAGCGGGGCTGAGGCCTGGTCGGCCCGAGGGGTTTCAAAGGAGGGTGGTGAGGCCGGGGCTGTGAGACCGGGCATCAGGCCCCCTCCCACCCCCACCCTTGCTCCCACCTCAGGCCTCAGCCCTGTCCCCCCTCACCCATCGCCCCTGCCTCCTCAGGCCTCACCCCTGTCCCTCTTCAGGCCTCACCCCTGTCTGCCCTCACCCATCACCCCTGCCCCCTCGGGCCTCACCCCTGCCCCCTTGGGCCTCAGCCCTGTCCCCCCTCAGGCCTCACCCCTGTCTGCCCTCACCCATCACCCCTGCCCCCTCGGGCCTTAGCCATGTCCCCCCTCAGGCCTCACCCCTGCCTCCTCAGGCCTCACCCCTGTCCCCCCTCAGCCTTCTCTCCTGTGTCTGTTTGGCACTATGCATGCTCCAGGACCCTTTCAGTGTCTGTGTGCACCCCTGACGGTTCTCCTGGGCCAGTTTTCCTGACAGTTTTCCAGGATGGCGGGTCCCTCCTGGCCTAGAGGCTCGTCGCTGCCCCCGTCCTGCATGGCCATCTGGACGGGGGTGACCAGGCATCCCGCAGACCCTGGATGACAGGGCTCTTGATGAGTGGTGTCTGAGTCAGGCCGAGGTCGGAGGGCACCAGACTCCCTGACCTTCCGAGGGCACAGGGACACCTCACAGAGGAGCACGCCGTTCGGGTCACGCGCAGAGATATGTTATTGCTGTGTGTCAATACCATCGTCTTATAACCCTTTGTGTTTCATTTTCCACATTTAAGACGTCAGTCTGAACAAACAGGCTTTTCCAGACGGCCAGAGGCTGTGGCACCGAAAGGCCTAAGCGGCCGTGGTCTGGCCGGACGTGGGCAGTGACCCGCGGGCAGAACCAGTGCCTCCCCTCCCCCGCCCTCCCACCGGGGCCTGGTCGCCGGGAGGAAGGAAGCCGGTCTGAGTGCAGGCCTGACCAACTCCGAGCTGGGCGTTCTCTTCGGGGCCCTGGTGCCGGCCCGTCCGAAGGCCGGTCAGGCAGGCTATTCTGGGAGCTGGTGCAGAGGCCCCAGGAGCTCCTTATAAGGCTCCTTCGGCAGCGTGCTGCGGTCTGAACCCGAGGTCTGCCCCGCCACCCCGGCCTACAGCCCGACCTGAGTGCACAGAGCCCCGACTACCTTTCCCCGACTGCTTCCTGGGGTCCAATTTCCTCCTGTCTCCAATGATGCTCTCCTGAGATTTCAATGAATCTAACCAACATCTCGGCCTTGGGGGGACTTGGGAGAGAATTGGGGAGCAGAGCTGGCTTTCCACTTCCTTATATGATGAAGTTCTTGGTCCTGGCTGAGTCACCGGCGTTTGGGGACTCGGCCATGGGAGCCAGTGATTCTGAATTATTTTTAGACACTCTTACCGGAACACCTGGGTTGGGCCCAAAAATACATGTATTTTAGTAGTTCAAAAATATAACTTTACAGCTAGTCATCCAATGGGGAGACAATGCCCAGCAAGATGTTTCCGGAGGCTGACGGGCCTGTGCTTCCTCCTCGCCCAGCCGTGCGGCCACCGGGAGGACCTGGCTCTGTCCAGCTGTGTCCCCAGGCAGACGCACACCTGCCCCTGCCACCCTTCCTTCAAAGGGAATCGGGAGAACGACTAGGTGCTAGAAACGTGGGGCCGGGACCAGACCGCAGCCGTCTTTCCCCCCAGAAGGCCAAGGCCAGGCACCTGGCGGACGTTCTGGCGGCACTGAGTGCCGAATGCGCACCAACGAAACAATGAAGGAATGCACCAGTGAGTGAGCAGCTGTGCCAATGGCCTGGCCCGAGTCACCGGTGCATGGAGCCAGCGGGGCCCTGCCAGGACCGGGGGGCCAGGGTCGGGGGGCAGGCCGGCTGCGCAGGGCCTGGGACTCGGGTGAGGACGGCAGGAGAGGGCTGGCATGCTGGCTTCACCAGGACTGCAGGAGGCAGGCATCACCGGTCCCCAGGACACAGCAGGTGACAAGGAGCGTGGCCCTTCCCCCACCACTGTGAGGGCCTCTGCCCCCAGGCCTTGGTTGTGGTCCCTGACTCCACCGAGCTGGTTAGGACTGGTTAGGACGCAGCCCCTGCAACGGCACGTGCCCCGGCTCTCTCGGCTCTCCCAATTCCCTTTGGAATTGGATCCAGCTTCTTTCCTGTGGGCTCAACCCCTGCACATCGAGGCTGTCCCCGTCCCTCCCTCCCTGGCCTTGACCGCGAATGACGGTGGAGAGAGTCTGCTCCCCTGTGCTTTCATGGTGTCAGATCCCCTCAGCGTAATCCATAATGTTCTTCTGAGATGCCCTTTTAATCACGCACATTGCCGCCGTGCTGGCTTTGTGACGTGAGCAGCCTCGGCCCCAGCCCTGCCCTGGAAGGAAACCCTCGGCCTGCAGCTCCTGGCAACAGGGTCCCCGTCTGCTGTCCCGGAGCTTGGCACACAGTAGGTGCTTAGCAAGGATTTTAGTGGAGGCTAAATAGAGGCCGGCCTTGCTGAGAAGCTGGCCCTGCACGTGTCTTTCTGGGACGACCACCAAAGGGGAAACACAGCATGAGAGGCCCGGAGAATCAGGCAGGCCCTGGCCCCCAGCTGCAGGGGGGTGGTCTGGGCCAGAGGGTCCCCTCCCCAGGCCGCTGAAGGGGTCCCGCAGGCCAAGGGCTGGAGGGACGCCTCTCCCTTCTAGATCACAGACTGCCACGCTATTCCCCAGAGACCAGTGCTGGTCGGGGCCACTGGGGTCTCCGGCACCTTCTCACCTGCTTTTGCAGGAATATTCCACACGATCTTTCCCATGGCCTGTGCCTCTCCCACCCACTCACCCAGTCAGTCTCCGGGGGGATGTGGCTCCCAGGTCTGCACCAGCCGCCCCTGGGCCGCCCCTCACCAGCTACTCAGAAACAAGCCCCATCCCACCCCCCCCCCCCCACAAACTGCCCTGTTGGTTTGCTCGACCACTGACCGCAGGCCATCGCTGCCCGAGAGGCCGGAGATGGCGGTGACCGGGGGGGCCTGCGGGCAGGTTCAGATGGCCGAAGGTGGTGGGGGCAGCTCGCACTCGAGGTTCAGGCAGGGAGAGGGTGGAGCCAGGGGAACAGACCCGGAGGACTGAGGGGGCATCCTCGCAGACCCTGGGCAGGAAAGGCACAGACCCAGGGTTTCCGAGGGTCGGGTCTCAGGAAGTCAGGGACATCCTGGAAGCAGGACTCTGAGTGCAGGGGACCTTCTGAGTGTTTGAGCATGTGCTTACTCAGTGCGGGAAGGCAGGAGCAGGAGCCCAGGAAGAGTAGGGAGGGGCAAGGTGTGGCTCAGGAGAAAGGAACTGGGGGCACAGACCAGGGTGGTGGGGGTAGGAGGGGTGGGGCAGGCAGATTCTGGAAGGATTTGGGAGATCCAGCATCATGGTTTGCTGATGGCTTGATGGGGTGTGGGGGAGGCGGGGGAAGGAGAGGGTGTGGGTACAGTGGTCCTGACTGGCCGTGGTGCCCACAGGCTGTGTGTCCTGTGGGCCTTAGTTGCCATGAACTGTGGTCCCCCATGGGCTGTGGGTCCCCTGTGGGCTGTGGGTCCCCCATGAACTGTGGTCCCCCGTGGGCCGTGGCTCCCCCGTGAACTGTGGTCCCCTGTGGGTTGTGGTCCCCTGTGGGCTGTGGTCCCCCATGAACTGTGGTCCCCTATGGGCTGTGGTCCCCCATGAACTGTGGTCCCCCGTGGGCTGTGGCTCCCCCATGAACTATGGTCCCCTGTGGGTTGTGGTCCCCTGTGGGCTGTGGTCCCCCATGAACTGTGGTTCCCCGTGGCACCCCTGTACATCTCGTGGTTGGGACTGCTGTCTCCCTGTGTCCTTCAGGCCCTGAAGCCCAAGCCCATCCAGAGCAGGCCCTGCCCCGGGACACCTCGCTGAGCTGGCAACCCTCACCCTCCAGGGTCTCCAAGGAGCCCGCCCCAGGGGTCTGCTCTGGTGTTTCAAGAGGCAGAGCTAAGATTAGAGAACGCCATCCCCCAAAGATGCCCAGCAGCCTGGCCGTCCTTGTAGGCTTTTTCTGAATCACTCGCTTGCGTCAACCAGGCAGGCGTGCCCCCAGGAGCCAAAAGGCCACGTTGGCCTTGAAAGTGGGAGGAGGGGGCTGGTGTTGAAAGGGGCTCTGTCCTCCACGGGGGCCTCGGCCCCAGAACAGCACACAGGGGCTTTGTTCTCCAGTCCCCGGGAGACCCCTCCTTCAGCTGGGGATCGTGGGGCGTCTGGTGGGACGGGACGCATCTCTCCAGGCCGCGGTGCGGGCCAGCCGGGCCCCTCCCGAAGTCACCGCCCGAGAATCAGCCCGTCTGCCGGCCGCACCCCTCGCCCAGAACCCTGGCCTCGGGGCCGTGTCCGTCTGACCCCTCCCTGCCCCTGCCAGTGGCCAGGCCAGGTCGTGCAGCGCACAGAACACACGCGGGTGGCAGCGGGGAGGCTGCTGGAAGAGCCACGTCAGCCACGGCCGGGGCAGGAGGGCCGCGTTCTGTCTTTCCCTGGGAGCTCTTTTCCCCCCCAGATCTCAGTGTTTTCTGACGTTTCTTCAGGACACGCGCTGGGCTCTGTAACAAACATCGTGTTAAGCCTTAGCAGAAGGGCCCTGCTCGTCGGGTCCCCAAAATGCTACAGCCCCTGCGTCTGGACCCCAGCCCCCTACCCCGGCCCCCCCACCCCCCTGCCCCACACCGGTATTATTCAGAACCCTTTCCCCCAAGAGCAGGTCACATCTTCCCTAGGGGTGCTGCCTGGGGGCAGTGCAGGGCATTGTGGGAGAGGGGTGCAGGTGAGGGTCAGCAGGGGGATGCCCAGGTGAGACCTGGGGGCAGGGGTCCAGGGGAAGAATGGTGGGGGGGAACTGTAGGTGCAAATGTCCTGAGGCAGGAAGGAGAGACTGTAGGAAGAAGGAGGTCTGTGGAAGCCTGGAGGAGAGGCCAGAGCAGACTGCCAGGCGAGGCGCCCTGGAGACCCTGGCGTGTGTCCTCAGCAGGGCAGGGAGCCACTGGAAAGTCCCGAGCACTCTGATGCTGGTGGAGGCCTGTGGCAGGGGGGCAAGAGGGTATGGGTCCAGCAGGGGGGTGAGTGGGGTTGGGGCCAGGTGGAGAGCGGGGAGGCAGGGTGGAGGGGCGTCCTTGGAGGCTGAGTGCACGGGCCAGACTACATGTGACAGAGGGAAGTGGGGGGTGTCTGGCTCGCCTGGGGGCTGGGCTCTGGGCGTGTGGGATTACAGGGCTCTGGGAGAAGGGGGTCAGGGGAGAGATGGGGCGTCGGTTTTAGACACCAGTGGGGTGTCTAGGCCGACCTGCCCTCTGAGCTGGGGGCTCTATGGGGTCCAGGTACAGGGAAAGCCTCGGCCCACAGGATGAGGGTGAGGTCGTGAGGTTCCGGGGTCCCAGACGTGCAGGAAACCCCCGACACCAAGTCTCGGTTTCTTCATCTGTGAAATGGAGGTAACTGCCGACTTTCTAGCCCTCTAAGGAAGGTGTGATTAAATGGGGTCAAGTTTCTGACAGCCCTGGGCCGTGTGGTTCATGGCAGGGGCTTCACCCCTGTTATGCCCTCCCTGACCTCTGCCCGGCAGGTCCTCTCCCCTTCGGCGCTGAGCCCAGAGCCCCCGGGGCTGCGGCCGGCCCGAGGCACCTCTGAGACGCCGGCCCGGTGAGGGTCCCTTCCAGGTGGGCGCTCGGCCCGCAGACGGGGCGGGTGGTGCAGCCGGTCCGAGGGTGGCCGGGGTCAAGGAGGCTCGAATCTGGGGAGATGGTGCGTCTTCAAGAAACAGGAAATGAAGAAAACCACGTCTTCCCGACACACAAAGACCCCTTTGACATGAGACTCCGTGGCAACGTGTAGGACCCAGCGAGGCATTTTGCTCCTGGAAGGACATTCCTGATATTAGAGGGGGAAAAAAATGCTTTGGGACCCGGGGCTTTTCAGCCGTGAAGAATAATCATCTCATTGTTACCGAGCGCCAGGGAGTGGGAAATATCTTCAGGTACGATCGGCCAAATTACGCCTTGCGGCTCTTGGAAACACGAAATCCCCGTGGACAAGCCGTAAGTCTCCTGGGCCCACAGATGAGCCGCGGGTGTCACTTCAGCGTCACTGCCCCGAGTTCCACGAGAACCAGCTAACTCCCCAGGGAAAGCGGTCATTGTCCTCAGCGCGTGTTGTTGGGAAGATCCCGTGAACCTCTTTGTGCTGAAACAGTGCTAGCCTCCCAGGGGGGCGGCCGAGACGTGGGGCTCCGCGCGCCCCGCCGTGGGTCCCTCACGGGGCCCTCGCCACCAGCCCCCTGCTGTTCACGAGCCTTCGCCAGCTCTCCTTGAGACCCTCTCCCGCCCAGATCCTGCGGGGCTCCCGTCCCCCACCCCCGTCTCCTGGCGCCCCCCCCGTCTTTCCTCGCCTCTCTGCTCCACATGCTTGAGGAGCTGGGCAGGCCCCCGCGGGACTGGCCACCGTGCACCCCCCTGGTGTCCCTCACGGTCGGACCGGAGTCGGGGGAATCTGGCCAGCACGCTGCAGAGCGGGGCGCCCTCCCCTCACGCCTTCTCCGTCGTTGGAAGCCCCCGCTCCTGGCAGGGAGTTGGGCCCCACCTGCGGAGGGGAGGAGCCTCGGGGAGTGTGTGGCACGCGTTAAAACCAAGGGTGACGGGTACGGGTTTGGGGAGATACTTTCAGGCTGTGCGGCCAGCTCGCTTCTCCCGCCAGCTTGGCCCCCGGCGCCCCAGAACCAGGGAGAGTTTGTTCTTCCTGCACATCCGTCTATCCCTCGCCCCACGACCCTTCTATCCGAAGCACTGAGGATGCCTCCAGTGTGTGCGTGTCCATCCTATGAGGAGTCCGTGTTCCGTGAAAGCTGACGCACACACCGATCTGCACGACCGCCGGGGCCGCACCCCGAAGTGCGCCTCCTCTGACCCGGGACCCCCGCAGCGCGGCCCGTCTTCCCCGTTGGAACCGGTCTTCCGGAGGTGCTGGGGGCGGGGGCTGCCTCAGGGCCTGCCTCGGACTCTGGGGTCTTTGATGGGTTCGGAATGCTGGTGTTTTACAGTTTGTCCAGCTTTGTCTTGCCGTGCGGTGGCAGCGAACTTCCTCAGCTGGGCCGGAGCTTAGCCCACGCCGCGGTCCCTGTGGGGTCACACGCTCGTCTGGCCCCAAATACAACACGACCCAGGACCGAAAAGGCACACCGATCGTGGACCGAGCCCCCTGAGCAGGCAGATACCTTTGGACCTCTGACCTCCCCCCGCCTGGATGGGCCTCACAGGCTGCCCTGCCCTGACTGCTCCCCATGGGCGCCCGGCCCTGGGGGGCTCTGAACCACGCCGGGGATGGGCTTGGCTCAAGAAGGCACGAAACCGGGCTGGTGAGGGCGGTTTGGAGCCCCCACCGCCCAGGCTCTGTGCCGCGGCCTCAGGCCGGGCGCCGCGGCTGTGATGGAGCACTCGGTGACCCTGCACTGGCCAGAGGGGACTCGAGAGGGCTTCTCTCCCGGGGACCCGGGAGCACCGAGGGTGGGGGTGGGGGAGGCCTGGGCCCAGGGAGCCGGGGCCCATTCTGGGGGCCGCAGCCCTCGTGTTGGCTTCCATCCACAGAGAGTCACCCCATCCCGCCGGGCTCCCACGGCCCTGAGGGGGCCCTTCCTCCTCCGGTCGGCGGAAGGCGCTTGTCCCGACGCCCACGTGCTCGGGGCTCCTTCCAGGCCCAAGCTCCGGAGGACGGGCCCACCTTCTCCCCAGCGCCACCCCGGCTCCCCAAGGGCCCTGCTGGGTCGGGTGGAACACACCTGAGCCCCTTGGCTCTCTTCGAAACGGGGGCGCTGCTGTTAACTGAAGGGGGTGCTCCCCTGAGGGGGGCATCAGCCCAGGAGCAGAACAGAGGCCCAGACCCCCACCCAGCCCCCGGTTGCTCTGTGTCCAGTAGGGACAGGTGGCTCAACGGGACAATGAGGCCAGAAAGAAAGAAAAGCAAGGGCCAGGGGGTAGGGAGGGGCAGGGATCAGGAGGGGGTGGTTGTCACGGCCCGTGGCCCATGTTACCCTGGTTGACTGTCCTGGCTGAGGACGCACCTCTGACCTCGCTGTTCCCTGAGTGCCCGGCCACGACAGGGGAGAGGACAAGGCCACAGGGGCGCAGGGGAGCGGCCGCAGCAGGTAAGGTGCTGCCTCAGACTTGGAGAAAACAACTTTTCTTTTAGAGAGAAGAATGCCTGGGGCACCTGGGGGGGCTCAGTCGGTTGGGCGTCCAACTTCGGCTCGGGTCATGATCTCACGGCTAGTGAGTTCGAGCCCCGCGTCGGGCTCTGTGCCCACGGCTCAAAGCCTGGAGCTGCTTCGGATTCTGTGTCTCCCTCTCTCTCTGCCCCTCCCCTGCTCATGCTCTGTCTCTGAAAAATGAATAAACCTTAAAAAAATTTGTTTTGGTCTTTTGCATTAATTTTGATGTTTAAAATATTCTGTTAAAGTATTGCTTGTTTTGATGACTGAGATTTTTGACATCTTTCCCCTTAAAATCTGCCTCCAGGCAGGGGTGGATGTGTGTCTCTCTCTGTGCACACATGTGTATATGTCTGTGCACATGTGTGCCTGTGTGTGTGCACGTGTGTGCGTGTGTGGGCACGCGTGTGTGTTGGTGTGTGTGTCCATCTCGTGCCCTACGGGGACGTGGAGGGTGGGGACAGCCCTGAGCCCAGAGCTGGAGGCGTGGCTTCTCTCTTGTTCCTGCTGAACAGGGACGGGGTGGCTGACCCGCCAAGGTGCAGGAAGAAAGCGTGGGCCTCATCCACATTCAGGCCCCGCTGGGACAGACAGGCAGGCTGCCCCACTGTGTGCAGGGCTGTTGGCTTTATCGTTTGCCCTCTCCCTCCCTCCCCTCCCCTCTCCCTCCCCTCTCTTCTCCCTCCCCTCCACTCCCCTCCCCTCTCTTCTCCTCCCCTCCCTTCCCCTCCCCTCTCTCTTCCCTCCCCTTTTCCTCCCCTCTTCTCCCTCCCCTCCCCTCTCTTCTCCTCCCCTCCCCTCCCCTCCCTTCCCCTCCCCTGTCTCTTCCCTCCCCCGTTCCTCCCCTCTCTTCTCCCTCCCCTCCCCTTTCTTCTCCTCCTCTCTCTTCTCCTCCCCTCCCCTCCCCTCTCCCTCCCCTCCCCTCCCTTCCCCTCCCCTCTCTCTTCCCTCCCTCCTCTTCCTCCCTTCTCTTCTCCCTCCCCTCCCCTTCCCTCCCCTCTCCCTCCCCTCCCTTCCCCTCCCCTCCCCTCCCTTCCCCTCCCCTCTCTCTTCTCTCTTGTCTCCTCTCCCTCCCTCCTGGCCTCCTGTTACCTGTGGCAGTCCTCACACCCACAGGGAGGCCCAAGGCTCTGGATGAGGAGGCCAGCGAGGAGTGGAGGCAGCCCTGGGTGCTGGCAAGTTCGAGTGGTGGGGTACAGGCTCGGGGTCAAGGACTCACAGCGGGCAGTGCCCCCATCACACAGCAGCCCCAGCCCTGAGGATGGGAGGTGACACTGCTGTCCCCTGGCACGGGGCTGCAGGCCAGGGCTAGGCTCAAGCAGGGGAAGCTGCTGCGTCTGTCCCGAGTCCCATTCCAGCCAACTTTTGCAGACTTGGGCAGGTCCCTTCGACGTGTGGCCTCCGTTTCCCAAGGACACAGCGTGGGCTGGGGTGGGGAGGGCTCCCTGCCTGGCAGGATCCTTCCTCACAGTGCAGACGTCCCCCTGCCGTGGGGCCCGGCTAGGAAGGGGGCAGCTGCGTTTCCCCGGGTGAGAGCAAGAGCCCAGCCCGGGCGATACAAGGGCTCCGGCATGTGGGGAAGATGCTTCTCCTTGGTCCTGGTGGAGAAGGATCCTGGGGGGACGGAGGCTGAGCTCTGGCTGACCGGGTTCTGGGCTGAGGCCGGGCCTCCCTCCGTCAGGACGCAGCCGGTGCCTACAGCTGAGCCAGACCCTGCTCCTGGGCTGAGGCCTGAGAGCCCGACGCCGCCTCCCGCGGTCCCTGCGGTCGACTCTGGTCCGGCCCCGAGTGTAGGACGCAGCGTTGGGGCCCGTGCAGAGGCTGAGCCATCTGGGGCTCTGGCTTTGGGGGTTATGCCAGCGTGGAGGCAAATTTCCTGAGGCTGCAAGGGAACGCAACGTCTTTCAAAAGTGTCTAGAACTGGGCTGTTGTCTCTGGGGAGTCCCTACCCACCGGGATGCAGAGAAACCTGAGCGAAATTAACAGGCACGCGAAGCTTCAGCTGTTTGGGTTTGATTTAGCAACGCTGGGGTACTGCTCGAACCTTCAGATTCCCCCGTCCCCTGTGCCCACTCGGCACAGCCAGATCTTCCGTCCTACAGCTCGGAGGTGACCCGTTTGTCTCCTCCACGGACAGCAGGTCCCCTGGAACCGAGGTGTCGGGACCTGGGGTCAGGTCTGGACCAGAGCTGTCCCGGGGTCCGGTCCCCCGGTGTCAGGAGCTGAGGTCCCTCCCGGGCATTTCTTAGCCTCGAAGTCCCCACTGGCCCTGTGTTAGGGCTGTAAAGGAGGAACCCTCTGGAATCTCAGATACGTAAGAGACTGCAAACCACCCCACGGAGACACCAGCTTCCTGCTGCCGAGCAGCCTGGAGAAGTGTCGCTGGCCGCGGTGTTTTGTGCCCAGCATGTTTCGGGGCCATGTAACCTGCCTTCCTTCCACAAGCTGGGACACTTCCTCGTAAGACAAGCTTCGAGGGTCAGAGCAAACCCCTCTTTGTGGCTGCCACGGAGCCACCCCCTGTCTGCGGGAAATCCAGTGGGGGCTGGGTGGGGGAAGCGGACCGTGTGTCCGGGACTGAGTTCCATTTTTTCTCTGCATCTTCCCCATAACTCAGAGGCTGCACATCGGATAATAAGACACCGCGTTTGTGGAGGGTCCTGTTTGTTCGCACGCTCATCAGACCTGCATCGCTGACTCCCGCCTGTGAGGGCGGCACCAGGCCCGGGGCCCCTGCAGGCGCGAACCCCCCCTTCCTAGCCTGGACGACCCTGCGGGCCCCAGGCCGAGACGCTGGCCTCTCCTCTTGGGTCCCCCAAAGCTGGGACTCTCACTCTCACAGCTGATTGTTTCCCGGGAGCTGCCCTGCCAGGCCAGGCCACAGCCCCAGCTCATCTCCTCCCACCTGCCTCCCGGCCCGGCCCAGCACCCCAGACGTGCCTGTCCACCACTTTGCATTGGCTGTTCCCTCCCTGCAGTGCTGTTCCCCCAGCAACGCGGGCCCCTGCCTCACCTTCTCCAGTTGCCCCTGGGGCTCCTCGGGGAGGCCCCATGACGACCCGTGTAGAATTCTGGAGTCCAGAGACCATGACGGGTGAAGGATACGACCAGCGGCTGCAGGCCTGTGGGTGTGAGGGTGGGTGTGAGGGTGCCGCCTTCTGCATGGCCGAGGGAGGGAGGTTCGCGGGGGTGGGGCTGGGGGGGCTGGGGGAGGCTGGGGCATCGCGGAGGGAGGGATCGCGGGGGTGGGGGCCTGGGCGGTTATGTTATGATTTGAAAGCATGCCCCTTCTCCCTCAGGAGTGAGTGGTGGCCGATTCACCCCGCCAGGCGCTTGGGGGTGGATTCCATGGCACAGGGTCCTCTGGCTGGTCCGATTTTCATAGAATCCGCCCCAGAACCTCTGCATCTGACTCCGCTCGCAGAGAAGGGGTATAGTCATGGGTCTTTTCGGGTCATCAAAGCACCTCGATTTGTGTTTGGGAACTCGCACTTTCTGAGAGAACCGTGCGTGGACCTGGGCTGTGTGACGGCGAAGCCGTGGCTCCCACCCACCGCGCCCCTGCCCACCCTCCACCCCTGCCCCTGCCACCCCCTGTGCCCCCACCTGCCTCCCTCATGCCTCCCCCAGCCCCCCAGCCCCTGTCCCCTCCCACCCGGCGCACTCACCCCACCTGGCCCCCCCCCTCCACCCGCCCCCTGCCCCTCTGCTGTGGACAGCTCTCAGCTTCCCCCCCCAGGCTGTTCTCTGTTGACTGAGACACCACTGTGAGTTTTACCCCATTTGTGTTGGTTTTTGTCTCCACGGCTCCCATTTCTTGGACTGAATCATGGCTGCAAGAGAGTGTCCTAGCTTCGCCACCCGCCCGGGCACCAGCGTGTGTGGGATGTAGGGTTTCAGGCTCCCAATCACTCCCCTGAGAAGCTCTTTCTTGTCAAGGGGAACGGACAGGAGCTGGGTTGGGGAGGCAGCATGTGGGGGTCCTCCGTGAAGTCTCCCGGGGACCGGAGACCCCCCACAAGGCGTGACGTGGCTCGGTGTCGCCCCTGCCTACCGCCCAGCTCGGGGTCTGCGACCCCCTCCCCCCCACCCGTGGCATCCGTGGGGCTCATCCCCCCTCAGGGGCAAATGCTGATCCCGTCCTGCTTTCCAGGCGGACGGTCCCAGAAGGGCTGAGTGGAGCCAGCCTGTGCCTCCGAGGGACCTCGGAAGAAGCCCCACAGGCCCCAGGGACGGCGAGGGGTGGGGGGAATGCAGGACAGCAGGTGCCAAGTGGCAGGGCAGCCCACAGGCGAGGAAGCTCGGCTTCTCCGTGGCCCAGAGGGAGTGACTCCGTGACTTTGACCCCATGGAGTGAGGTGGGGTGGTGGGGGCAGGAGCCGGCCTGCAGTGAGGACCCCTACCGGCAGCCGGCGTACCTCTCCCCTGCGCAGGACCCCGGGGTGGGTTCTCAGCGCCTGTCAGAGCCGCCCATTCAGAATGGCCCAGGAAACCCCGGCAAGGTTCGGGAGGGAGGAACACTCCGGAGGGTCCGATGGTGCGGTGGCCCTTGTGGTCTTGAGTGCGTCCCTGCCCCCAGCCCCTCTGCGGCCCAGGCCAGGTGCCTGCTCATCACAGACCAGCCTGAGGGATGGTGGGCGGCCTGCCACGAGCCCCCGCGGGCCCGGCTGCCGTCCACTCACATCTTGGGTGGCAGCCTACCGCGGTCCTGATTCTGCCACATGACACTCCCGGGTGTCCTCCCTCAGACCCCACCATGCATTGTGACCCCAGGATTTCTTAGCTGGTTTTCCTTAGCTGCTGTGACACAGCTCTGAGCCTCCGGCGGAAGGACCCACAGGGTTTTCCGGTTGGAGATGCTCGTCTGGCCTATCCTGGCCCTTTGCTTGCCAGCGCAGGGCCTCGACCCTCCGCGTTCACCGTGCTCCCCCGCCCCGTGGTCCCCAGCGCCCCGCGGAGGTAGGCTTCCAGTAAGGGAGCAGGGGCTTCCTGGAGGAGGGGGTGCTGGGTGGGACCTTGGGGGGAAGGCGCCAACTCTGTGGGACCCTCTGCTCTCATGGGCACGTGCAGCAGTCACAGCCCCTCTGGCCTCCGTTGTCCAGTGGACCGGCCATCTCCCCATGGTCCACGTGGTCTGGACTGGCTGCCACCAGGCGCCCCGCCCCTGAGGGTCAAGACCCCTCCCGTGGCTGCTGTTCTGCCGCCTGGCTCTCCAGGCACGGGTGCCGGGAGCCCCCAGGACACAGGCCTTGGCCAGCCCGGCTCACTCACCTTGTGCTGTCCCCCGACTTCCACGTCCACAGGGTGTTCCCCGCGGTGGGGACAGGTGCGACTCCCATGCCCCTCCAGCAGTGACCCGCTCCTGCACTTGGCGAAGACCCCCCAGGGGACGTCAAGTGCTCTCTGGTCAGCCTTAAATCTGTGATGTGTCATCAAGGCTTCCAGACAAATGGCCCCGAGTACAGTGAGTCAGGTCGTCTCCCCTCGAGGCGCGACGTTTAGAAGGCTCTGTGGTTTTCACACCTGGGAGGAAAGAAAAGACAAATCCCCCAGGTGTGTCCGTTGTTCCAAAAAAGGGGAGATTCGTGGCCGCAGGTATGTCTGGAAAGCCTGCCACCTGCACAAACCTTCTTGTGGAATTTGCCAGGAATGTTCCGTGTGGCGGTGCCTAGCGGCTGGAGGAGAGTCGGCTGGGCCCAGATGGAGACCTGAGAGCGTCAGCCGGTGCGATGCGGGCGGGGACCCGGCAGGGAGGCAGCCAGCCGGCCAGCGCCGGTCTCGAAGCCCCGGGCGCGCGTGGACCCGCTGGCCCCGGTGACCCGGGCGGGTGCTACGGCCTCAGCGTTCCGGCCGCTGTGAGGACAGGACAGGTGTCCGTCGATGTGGGACGGCTTGTGACACAGCAGGCAGCTAACACGCCCGAGGGGCTACACGCGTGCACACACATACATGCATGTGCACACACACACGTGAACACACGCACGCACACGCACATGCACGCACACACATGCACACGTGCACAAGCCCATGCGCCCACTCACACATACGCAGACACACGCACGCACACACGTGAACACGTGTGCACACGTGCAATGCACACGCATGCACGCGCACACACGCACATGCACATGGACGCACACACACACGCACACGCGCAGGGTCTATGTCACACAGACCCGCCCTGCCCTCCTGTGGGTTTGCAGGACTCGAATGTATGGAAACACACGTGTTTGAAAGAAGAGAGGGCACCGCACTCTTGGTTCTAGGCGGTTCTGGGCCCACGTCGACCCAGGGGCAAGATCGGGCCGAGGAAGCGCGTCCACTCTTTTCTCCTGGTGCCTAATTCGTTGCTCCCGCTTGCCTGGTTCATCAGCCTTTTCCTCCTCAGTCCCTTTCAGTGGTTTTCTTACCAATGCTCACGTGCCTCCTTACACGTGGTCACGCCCAACGGGTCCCCGCTTAGAGCAAAACCGTGTCTCGGGTAAGCACATCACGTGGGCGGCAGCTTAGACGCTGGTCACGTGGCCGCTTTGTTTCGGCTTCGAGAAAAACCGCAGTGGGTGGCAATGGGGCAATAGAGTGGGGCGACGTTCCCGTGGGCCCCGTGAGGACGCACGGAACGTGAGTGACCGGGAAGGGGCCTCCCCAGCCCTGCCGGCCCCCAACCTCTGGCCACCAGAGCGTCAAGCAGCATGCTTCTGTCGTCGACAAGCCACCTGCCCACATGGGGCACTTTGTCACAGCAGCCTGAGGGGACCAGGGCCATTCAGGGGAACGGTTTTGTGTATTGTAATAGCATCTGAGCTCCTGCACATTCCTACTTCTAAGCTGAAGGAAAGGGAGCAGTTATGAGCTTACAAGTCATTCACAAAATGTTTGAGGACCCACATCAGGGAGCGAGATACCCAGAGCAGTGCAACATGCCCAGCCTTCTTACCCCATAGGACGTTCCCTAAGCCCGTAGGAAAGACTCCAGATCTGATGTTTAAAACGGTGAATATTAGCACTGGGAAAAGCCACGTGGGGTTTATTAAAGATGGGGAAGGGGTGCCCGGGTGGCTCAGTGGGTTAAGCGTCCGACTTCGGCTCAGGTCACGATCTCGCGGTCCGTGGGTTCGAGCCCCACGTCGGGCTCTGTGCCGACAGCTCGGAGCCTGGAGCCTGCTTCCGATTCTGCGTCTCCCTCTCTCTCTGCCCCTCCCCCGTTCATGCTCTGTCTCTGTCTTGTCTCAAAAATAAATAAACGTTAAAAAAATGTAAAGACGGGGTCTCGGTTTGGCCCCCTAAAAACTCTGCCGTTGGTAGACTTCATTGGTTTGAGGAGAAAGCGAGCGGCGCGTACGGGCCCCTGCCCCAGCCTCGTCCCACTGCGGCCCCGCGTCGGCCTGGAGGGCTCACCCCACCCAGAGCACACGGACACCTTGCTGGAAACCCAAGTCCACGGCTCCCGGCACGCGTCCCCCTTCGTGCCCCACACTCTGCGGGTTTTGACAAATATCCGCCAGTTTGGCTCCTGCCTGTTAGGTTGGAGATAAAACGGGGCCTGACAGACCGCGTGTGGGGCTAATAACCTCTGTTGCATTTTTCCTCCCGAAAACATGAACCTTGGAAGGAAACGTTTCAACAACCGGCCGCTGTTCTGCATTCTGGGCGCGTCCACGAGCGCGTTATCTTATCTACTCGGGCTGTGTTGCCAGTTTGCAGGCGGGCAGCTCAGGGCTGGTTCTTCCTTCTGAGAGTAAGCTAATACTCCAAACGGAATCTTCGGTTCAGACTGCAGCTTGGCCTCCTGGGAGCGTTTCAGGCCTCCCGTGTGAACACAGGCACCCCCGTCCGTGTGCTGGCTCATCTGTCCGTGCCTTCTGCCCAGGTGCCCGTCACCCCACAGACCGAGGGCTCGGCCCCACGTCTTCTCAGAAAGCACGAGCGGAGGTGAGCTGGCCGCCCGGTCAGAGCCAGCACGAGGCCCACACCCTTCTCACCTCCGGTCCCACCCCCTGTGGCTCGGGGCCGTCCCAGGACAGGAAAGGGGGAGGAACAGACAGCGGGAGGAAGAGACCAGCAAGTGGGGGACCCCCCTTTCGTCCGAGAAGTCGACGGCCCTGCTGTCCCTGGGAACTTAATTTTTGCTCTTAAAACTTGCTGTTTTAATACTAGCATGGACACCAAAATCGTAAAATGTGCCATCTGTCTAAATGAAATTTCCTGTGTCGTTGACATCATTTCTTCCGTGAAAATCGCAAGCCGCGTACCACGCTTGAGTGGCTGTTCTTTCAGAGTCGTTTGCTCCCACCATACCTGAGGTTGACACAGAAAAAGTATTTAGACACGGAAATGATGTTTTTCTCCTAATTGTTCCGGTCGCCGGAAGCTTGGGAAGCAGTCGGTCTACGGGGGCAGGTGTCCCGTTCTCAGAGGACCCCGGGGCATGACACCGTCCTGACACCAGTCCAGGTTCGCCCCCGTGGCACCTTCCCAGGGGACAGCAGCCGATGCTGGGCGTTGCCCGGGGACCTTTGACCCGCCAGCGGCACAGGTGAGGGGACAGGCTGGGCCACCCTCACCCTGCCCCTCGGTCTGCCCCTCCACAGCTGGCACATTTAATCTTCTCTGGGGATGGGGAGGAGATACACTGGAGACACCTTTGTCCGTGAGGCCCCAGGAGCTCGTACCGGGATCCCCCCAGACTCCAGAATCTGTTCACATCTGCCCAACTCTCAATCCACCCCCGAGACCCGGAGGCACCCTTCCGCCAGTCACTCTGGAGCACACGCGTGTGCACACGCCCGGCCGCCTGCCCTGATCCGGCTGTGCCTAGTTCACGTCCGCACACGTGCAGACCCAGCCCCTCTCTCTACGCCAGTCTGTTCGCCATCTCCAGAGGGACCCTTCTTACTAAACCCACCCTTCTGTGGATTCCTTCAGGCTGTAGCACCACAAGCGTAGGCGGAGAGCCGTTGTGTCTGCAGAAAATCCACAAGAATCTGTAGATAAATGCTTAGGATTGAAAGTGAATGTAACATAGACACAGAGTTGGGCGGGTGACAAAAATGTTTTAGGATGAGTGGGAAGGTTGCACAATTCTGTGAATATACTAGAAAATGTTGAATTTTATACTTTAAGTGGACGAATTACACGGCGTGTGAATTATATCTTAATAAAGTTGTTATTTTAAGAAGCGAATTTTGCAAGGACACTGGATACAAAATAAATACACAAAAGGCCCATTGTATTTATGTAGACCTGCGACAAATAATCAGGGAAATAAAAAGAGAATTTTAGGGGCGCCTGGGTGGCTCAATCAGTTGAGCATCTGACTCTTGATTTTCGCTCAGGTCATGATCCCAGTGTTGTGGGATCAGGGCTCCGGTCTGAGTTTGGAGCTTGCTTAAGATTCTCTTTCTTTCTCTCTCTGTCTCTCTCTCTCTCTCTCTCCCTCTGTCCCTCTCCCCTGCTTGCTCGCTCTCCCTCTCTAAAATAAAAAATAAATAAAATAGGGGCGCCTGGGTGGCTCAGTCTGTTAAGCGTCTGACCCTTGATTTTGGCTCAGGTCATGATCTCGCGGTTCGTGAGTTCTGCGGTGGCTCAGGGCCTGCTTGGGATTCGGTCTCTCCTTCTCCTTGCCCCTCCCCTGGTTATGTGCACGCTTTTTCTCTCAAAATTAATAAATAAACAATAAAAAATAAATAAAATAAAATAAAAAGACAATGTCAAAGTGACATCATCTCCATAGCATCAAAAACGTATCATCTGTAATGAGTCCAAGGAAAGGTTCTGGAAACTATAACGCATTTATCAAGTAGGTTTAGGCAGACCCAAAGACAGGAAAGGAGATGGTGTATTTATGGTTTAAAAGACAAACGTTACAAAGTCATAAAACTGGTCTAGAGATGCCATGTAATCTCAGCTAAAATCCCGGTGTGGGGTGGGCGGGGGGAGGAGGCACACTGCCAGGCTGATTCTAAGGGTCACGTAGAAATACAAAAAGGCAGAATGGCCAAGACAAGCACGCCGGAAGACCGAAGAGAGGGTCTACACCACCCGTACGAAGACTTGATACAAAGCTTCGGTCGTGAACATTGGGCTACAAATAGACCAAAGAAATGGAACGAAAGGTCCAGAAGCAGACACACACATATGGGATGCATGCTTCGTAACTAGCGCGGATTATAGAGCAGGAGAGAAGGAAGGTCTCTAACCAGTAGCTCCAGGTTAACGGATACCCATTCAGAAAATGAAACTCCTACCGCACACAAAATATCCATTCCCAGCTGGCCTGTGCGTGTACACATGAAAGTCGAGGCACAGACGCTTCCAGAACGTGATGTGTGTGTGCGTCCCCGGAAAGCCTCAAGCCGTCAGGAGTGACAGTCCTCTCAGGGAGCACTAAGGCCCTGGGCGAGCGAGGAAGCGAGGCGCGGGCTGCCCTTCCTGTTCTCAGTGCCTGAGACGCACCTGTCTCTGCTCACTTCTACATTGCCCGGATGAGTGACTCCTGAATTTAAAAACGAGGTGTGCCTGAGTGCATGCCATGTACACACACACACACACACACACATGCTCTGCACTGGTACACACACTCACATCCGTGTGCACACACACAAGTGTTACTTACCTCTATGTTAGAGTGGCCCTGGCCCGAGGCAGGCTGGGGACTCCCCAGTTTCAAACTGGAAATCCTACATCCTGGGTCAGCCCCCAGCCCCGGGTCAGCCCCCAGCCCCAGGGCGGGCCCATGGCTCTGGGTAGGCTGGGACGGTTGGTGGCCTGGCCGGGACCGAGGCGGCTTTCCCAGTGCACACAGCACACGCTGGACTCTTCTGTGCACCCGCACGCTTAGAAGTTAGTGAGGTGCTGTCACCGTTTTAAGGGACCGACCGGTTCTCCTGCCCCATTTCTGCCCCAGGAAAGCCCAGGTGAGGAGGTCGAGGGAGGCCCAGCAGACTGACGGAGTGGGGCTGAGTCACATGTACTTAGTGCACCCTCGCTTGGCCAGGACAAGCCTTGAAGAGTTGGGGCTTCTCTGGGCCCCCCCGGGCCCTCCGGGCAGGCGCGGTGTGTGTGCCGGGAAGCACCTCCCCGGGGGCCAGAGCCGCCCCCGGCACACTCCCTGGGCCTGGGACAGCCACGGCCAGTCGCGCTGCCCCTGCCCCACCCACACGTCTGATGGGGGTTTCTCCAGTGGGGGGGGGTTGTGCTCTGGGCGGGGTGCTCCCTCACCCCCTCCTCCCCTCCCTCAAGCCTCGATGGCTTCCCCTGCACGGGGCACCTGCTGGGGCAGGTCTGGCCGCACTCCCGTCGCGTGTGTGAGGTCAGAGAGGGAGCCAGGGCACAAAAGGTGAGGGGGTCGGCACCTGGGAAACAGCGTGCAGGGGAGCGGCCAGGGACACGGGAGCGAGGACTCGTCTGCCCCCAGTTCTCCAGGACTTCTGGCCACACTGACCCCCGCTCCAAAGACCAGTCCTGAACGTCCTCAGGATGCGGCTGACAGTGGAGCTCCACCGATGCCACGTCCCCCGATGCCACAGGTGACTGATGTCCGTGTCCCAGGTCTGGGGACACAGGGAGTCCTCCAGCCAGGCCCCCCGAAATCGAGCCACGTTGCACCCTGTGGGGCAGTGGCTCGCTCTGGGGCATCTCGGGGCAGCTGAGCCCTGCTCACACCCACAGAGGGGACCCAGGTCCCGTGGGGGGCGAGACGTCCCAGCCCAAACATCCAGCAAGGTCTCTGGCTGACCCCATGCAGGACACCAGCCAGACATGGGTGGCAGCTGGAGGCAATGTAGCCTGACAAGTGTGCATAGAGAAATCAGAGTGTAGGAGCAGAGTGTTATCCAAGGCGGAGGTTGCTAGAAGCCGGGAGCAGAGCAGAGGCCTCAGGTCCAGAAGCTCAGCTGCTGGGGGCCAGCGACGTGGGGACTGTGCGTGGGGACATGGTGGGCGAGCTGGCTGTGTTCGATCCCCTTGGCTCGCGCCGGCTCACGGCTTCGGACAGCCTGAGGGTGGGGACACGACCCGACTCGTGCTGGATGCCCACCAGCCACGGCTCTTCCCCGACGGCAGGCAACCGGAGGCCCCAACGTCCTCGGGGCACATGGGGCCACAGGGTTCCCCACAGTGACAGGCCTGGGAGGGGAGGGAAATGGGCCTCCCGACACCTGGGCTGTGGGGACCAGGGCAGGGAGCAGACCTCGTCTGGGGCAAAACAGGCAGGAGAGCAGGGCTCAGGGCACCTCGCGGGCCTCTCACTCTGTCCGGGGAGGCCGTGCTACCAAAATAAGAAACTCAGCAAACTTCTGCGAGTGTGGGTTAAAGACCCTCCGGCCCGGCGTGCGTGATGCCAAAACTTCACACTGGACGTGCCTTCAGCTCACACCAGGGCCTCCAGAGCACTGTGGATCTGAGGCTAGCGGAGGCCCGGCCTCCCTGACTCCCCGCTGCCCACCCGCAGCAGAGCCCTGGGGTCAGGGGAGGATGTCCCCTCTCCTCCTCCTGGCCCCGGAGCCTGAGAGAAGGGAGCCCTTTCGTTGGGGGGGCGGGCACTCAGCCTGTGTGGGGCCTTGACGGGCCAGCTCACCTCTGCACCCCGCCCCCACAGGAGCCCTGGGGGCTTAACCTGGGCCCACGGTGTCTGGGGGAAGAAGGGCCCAGAAGGCGCACGCATGGCCCACCCTTCCTGCGGGGGCAGGAGGGCTTATCTGCCCCTCCCAGGACCACTTCCTTCCTCCCACACCGGTGACCCCGGGGCCCAGCCTTGGAAAATCTGACCAGCTGACGACAGCAGACCTCCCCCCTCCATACATCGGGAGGCTTACGCCCTGATCCCACTCACTAGCATCTGGGACCCATTTCCTGCCGGTCCACACCGCGTGCCCTGGGCCACAGCCAGCTGGCCCGTCCAGACCCTCCGTCAGCCCCTCGCCCGTCGGCCCGCACAGAAGCCACCCAGGCCAGGTCCCGCCTTCTCTCCAGAGTGGCTGCGTGGTGTGGGGACCCCGTGGGCCTCACAGATCTGCCAGAAAACACACACCGGAAACCGCCGCTCGCGGGGCTCGTGGGCAAGAGGCCCGGCCGACCCACTTGGCTGGCAGACAGGACAACCGTCCCGACCCAACGTCCCGGCTCCGCTCCCCTCCCTCTCTCTGTCCCCCTCACGGCCCGTCCACAGCCGGCCATCCGCACAGGGTCCTCAGCTGCCTCGCTCGGCTCAGCCCTGCAGCTCCGTCCTGGGTGTCAGGCGGTCGCCTCCGCCCGGTGCTCGTCCACGCCTCGTCCACGCCTCCGCCCGTCCACGCACGGAGCTGGTCCACACCTCCGCGGCTACAGGAGCTGCAGGTGGTTGACCCTCAGCCGGGGTGGCAGGGCCACATCGTCCTGACCCCGGCAGCCCGTGTCAGTCACCCCCAGGAGGGGCAGGGGTGGGGTGGGCACATGGCCCCGAGTGGCCCCGGCAGTGGTCCCCTGTCATCACCTGTGTACCTTATACATAGTCATGCGGTTTACACGCACCCACACGCACACGTGGTCAGGTTAAGATGAGGTCACGAGGGAGGGCTCTAATCCAGTGTGACTGAGTCCGGAAAAGGACAGATTCCGGCAAGAGACAGACACGCAAGAGGCCTGGGACCAGCACGTGAACACCAAGCAGAGACCGAGCGATGCACGCACGGGCCAAGGAGCCCCGAAGATTTACCAGAAGCCACAGGAGAGCGGGGAGCAGACTCGGCCTCCCGGCCGTTGGAGGGAAGCCGTCCTGCCCACACCTGACCCGGGCCTCGGGCCTCCGGGCCACTCAGGCCGCCCGGTCTGTGGGGCTTTGTTACAGCTCTAGCAAACTCAGGCGTGGACGTGCACGCACACAAGCACGCCGGCCCGCACACAGACACAAGCAGGGACATGCACAGGCACACGCGCACGCACAACGTGTTAGCGTTCAGAAGCCCTGACGTCACCTTCTGGTGGAGCTGGGCTCACGGCCGGCTGGCCTTGTTTCGCCCGTTTGGCTTTTCTTATTTTTTAATTGTTTAATGTTTATTTTTGAGAGAGAGAGAGAGAGAGAGAGCATGGCAGGCAAGGGGCAGAGAGAGGGGGAGACACAGAACCCGAAACAGGCTCCAGCCTCCGAGCTGTCAGCACAGAGCCCGACGCGGGGCTCGAACCCTGAACCGCGAGATGATGACCCGAGCCGAAGTCGGACGCTCCACTGACTGAGCCACCCAGGCGCCCGCCCATTTGACTTTGAACAGTTACGTACTTGTCCTGAGCCTCAGTTTTCTCATTTGAACGTGGGAAAAATAATATCCCTCCCTCGTAGGGTTGTTTCAAAGAGATCGCAGGGCTCCGTCCGGGCACCCTGAGGGCCACACTGCCTCCTGGTCATCCCTCACATATCTGGAGAAGTCTCATCAGCCTGGAAATTAAACGGTACACTTCCAAATAACGTAGAAACGATCTTGAACTGAGTGGCCGTGAAAACACAACGTGTGATGACCTACAGAATGCAGCACAGGAGGCCGATGGCTTGACGAGCTTGTGTTAGAAACCCGAAGAGGCTTCCTATCTGGGATCTAAGTTTCCACCGTGAGAGGCTGGGGAAAGAGAAACTAAATCCAAAAAGTGAAGGAAATAATAAAATAGTGGCAGAAATTAATGAACTAGAAAACAAACAGAAAAATGTAACAAAGTGAAAATTGATTTTTTGAAAATTTGTAAACATTGGGGCGCCTGGGTGGCTCTGTCGGTTGAGCGTCTGACTCTTGATTTCGGCTCAGGTGGTGATCTCATGGCCGTGGGTTCGAGCCCCACATCAGGCCCCACAGTTGTCAGCACAGAACCTGTTTGGGATTCTCTCTCTCCCTCTCTCTCTCTCTCTCTGCCCCTCCTCTGCTCATGCTCTTTCTCTCTCAAAATAAGTAAGTAAAGCTTTAAAAAATTAAAAAAAAAAAAAGAATTTGTAAGGACTGAAAACGCTGTGGCAAAACTGATCAGAAATAAGAGACAGAAATCAAGAGCAGAGAAGGGAGGTGGGCTCAGCCCCTTCAGAGGTGACAGGACGGTGGAGAGGTGTCGGCAACAACCTTATGTCAGTAAATCCAACAACCGTGGTGGATGGAATCGTGAAAAGGGCAGCTTCCCAAAACTAATAGCCATGAAACAGGAAGTGTGAATGGCCCTATGTTTTGTTTTCTTTCATTGAGTTTATCATCAAAACTTTCTACGAAGAAAACTCATATCCAGATGGTTTCCTTGGCGAGTTTGATCAAAGATTGAGGGAAGAAATATTATCAATCCTACACACGCTCATTCGGAGAACAGGAGAGGGAGCGATTTGCAGCTCACGTATGTGGCGGGCATCACCCTGGGACCACGTCTGACAAAAGATGAGAAAAGAAACTAAGAGATCGATGTCCTACATAGATACTAAGTGCTAAAGAAAATGTTAGCAAACCAAATGCAGCAAAACATGAGAAAGATAAATCACATAGCGGACCAAGCACGGTGTAACCCAAGAACACAAGATTAGCTCGATGCGTGGAAATTGACGCAGAATAAAGGAACACTGCAGAAAAGTCCACCAATGAGAAGTCAGCACCCGCTTATGATAAAGGTGCCGCACGGACCAAGAACGCAACGGAGCCTCGGCTGCCGCAGACTTCCACGGAACTCCTGCCATTCTGTCAAATTTAGTGGTGAAGTTTGGGAACGAGCCGGGCCGTCTGCTGCGACCACTCCTGTTCCACGTTATCTGGGAAGCACGGCCGATGCAACGAGACAAGACGAGGAAATCGGAGGCGTATCATCTGAAAAGCGCTCGCTCCTGAGGGGTTGTCTTTCACCCAAACCCGCTCCCACCTCCGGGTGGCGTCGCTGGGCTACGCTACTTTGCCCACTGACTCCCATGTCTGCTCCGCCAACGCAGCGCCAGAGAGAGACCACAGGGACACAGGGCAAGTGCCCGGGGGAAATGAAACCCCGCGTGCGCCCCCGCATGGCACGCTCCATGGGAAGGGACGTAGGGGGCGCTGACGAAGACGGGATGCGTGACGTCTCCCAGCTACTCCCCGCTGGTTCTATAAACTCTCCAGGGAGGGGCAGCGTGAGGGCCACGGGACAAGATGTAGAGGAGGAAGGTCTACGTGGAAAGTTCCCCCTCTATTCTTGCAGCTTTAATTTTCTTCAAGTTTACTTATTATTTCAAAATAAAACACTGGGGGGAAAAATAAGAACAGTTAATTGGGGGGGGGGGGGGGAAGTCACCGTTTCTTTCCAAGGGAAGTGACCGCATGTTCACAACCACACCGAGCGAGGCCCCGACTCGGTTATGAAGCTGTTTTGCTGTCAGATATGCTGAGGCTGCACATTTCCAGAGCTGACCTTAGCTCCCTGGGTTGCGCTTTTTCCAATCAGATGTTCTTTCACAGAGAAAGAATGTCCAGTTCTGCACTTGACTCTCGCTGATGCTTTCCTGATGAGCACTGCTGTGCCCTCGCGGCTCCAGCCCGCCTCTGTCTCTGCAGGAAGTTAAGAGGCCTCGCTCGCTGAGCACGTCGAGTGCGTGTGGCAGGCACCCCGCGGGGCACGGGCGCGTCGCGAGCCCCGCAGACGAGCTCTCTGCCCTTGGGCAGCCTCGGTCTGGTGGGCAGAGGGTCCCGTTCGTCTCCTGCTGGACACGGAAGGAGCAGCCAAGATCACCGGGTCCTGTGGTTTCCGAATGTCCCATCCATCACGTAAACAACGGCACTGGTGTGAAGGAAGCTCACTATAAATCACAAAATAGATGGTTCCAGCTGAGCGGGGGAGCCGGCCACGCCTCCGTGTGGTTCCGCGGCCCCTCGAGGGAGCCCCGTCAGTGCAGGGCACGCGTGGGCAGCCACGGACGGACCCAGGACCCCAGGAAGGGTCCGGTATTCAGAGTCGCGTCCCCTCTGCCCTCGGCCGCTGCCCAAATGCCATGCGACCGTCAGGCTCGTGGAGCCCAGTGCCCCCCTTCCCAGACCCTCCTGGCCTTCCCTGGAGTCCCGTCCTCAGCCGACTAAAGCCTAGTCTGCCCCCTCCTCTCTGCCCGGGGGAGTCCCGTGGGGGGTCCCGCAGGCTACCTGCCCCCCTCCCCCCAACACACACGCCAGCCAGGGAACAGCGGGACAAAGCAGACCGTTCACGGCTGCAATCACCACGGCGCGGGAAAGAGGAGGCTCCCAGTGTGCGCGACCCTCCCGAGCTGTGTTACAAGCTTCCCGAGAGGCTCTGAGGCAGTGGAGACCTTGGCCTCTCGGAGGAGGGGTGACGGACCGGCCACTAAGCGCTCGCTCACACGCTCCCCTGCATTTATGCGGCACCTACCGGGCGCTGGACCGCGGGAAGCCTGGGAGACCCCGGGGGTCAGGCGACAAGGGTGTGAGAACATGGTGACGGCTGGGTTCAGGCTAGGAAGGGGGCAAATGGGGGCTCCTCTGATGGGGCTTGGGATGGCCCTCCAGGGAGGTGACGTGGCCAGGAGACCCGAGGGCACAAAGATCAGGCACCAACTTTCCCAGCAGAGGGACAGCGGGGGCACAGGACTCCCTTTATCAGGAAGACAATCCCATGAGCTTGAAGTGATTGTGAAATTTGCTGTATGCCTAAAACCTAGAGAATAGAAAGGAATATTTTAGCAGAAAGCACAACAAGGGGGGGCAGGCCCTATCGGGCGCACAAGCACCCCAACACTCAGAGTGGAGCCCCGTCGTCCGTGGGGTCGCACAGAGAAGTCGGCGTTCCGGGGTATCGTGGTGTTGGCTGTCCCTGAGCGCTCCGCCCCACTGCCCCTCGAGCCTGGGGTGCAGTGGGACACTGTGTGAGCGTCTCAAGGCCAGAGAGAAGCTCGGGGCTGCTGTGGGCCTAACGGACACCGGGAGGGACAGAGTGGACCCACCCAGAAAGTGCCCACACGGTACCACGGGGTTCTGTTAGAACCTGGGGTAAGCGGGAAGGCGGTCCCTACCGACGCCCCACCGGGTCCCTGGAGCCTGTGGGGCTGGACCTCACAGGGCAAAGGGCTTTGCGGACCTGATGAAGGTCAGCCCTGCAGACGGGGGATTGTCCTCATATGATCACGGGGTCGTCGTGGGAGGGCAGTGGGCGCAGTGGGGCAGCAGAGGCGGCCAAGCCTCCGGAAGCTGACAAAGGCAGGGACAGAGCCCGTCTGGAGGCTGCGGGGGCACCGCCTGCTCGGCGCAGGGAGGCTGACCTTGGATACGCTGTCCAGTAGCAACCGTGTCGTGTTTGGTGGCCTGTGTGTGCCCACTCGCCGTGGCGGCTGCGGGAAACCTGTACAAACACCGGAAGCAAGCCCTCGGGGGGAACCCAGAAGGTACGACGGGAAAATGTCACACGAGGCACGTCTTGATCCCACGGCAGAGAAGCCGTCGGCGTCCGTGAAATAGGGCAGAGCTGGGCCACCACTCCGTGCGCCGGGGCTGGGGACGTCCCTCCACGGCGCAGGCCGTGACGCAGAGGATAAGGGCCCACAGGCATCACCCCGGACACCCCGTTCTGTCCCTGGCCACACCTCTGACCCCAACAGGCCCCCACCGAAGGCGGCCGCAGACCATCGCACCTGCCCGGCAGCAGACACAGCAGGTGGCGAGGGAGGGGACGGGGCTCTGCTGTTCCCACCGTGGGTGCCCCAGGAGCCCTCCCGGACTGCTTGGGAGGCTGCGGGGGCCTCCAGCTCCTGGGCCGGCTCTCTCAGCCGCGTGCTTGCAGCGGCAGAGGTGGTTCCAGGGGCCCAGGACGCACCCTCACCTCTCACCCTCTGGGGTCAAGGCTTTGAGGACAGAGGAGGGACTCAGAGGGGCTCCCCCACGTGAGGAGGGAGAGGCGCGGGGACGAAGCTCTGGGTCCGCAGGTTGTCTGGGTCCATCCTGCTGCTGGGGGCCAGAGGACACGGCCCTGCAGGGCGGCCAGGGGCAGGGGCTGCGGAGTGAGAATGTCCTCAGGTGACAGCCACCAAGGGCGGAGCCGCTCCGCTGAGGGAAGGGGCAGATTTTTGTTCCTCGAAGTTTCTCTGAACGTATTTTTCCTTAAAAACACTGGTCCGATTTCAGATGGAAGGAGGTCAGGATACGACACCCCAGAAGACGTCACTTTGTTATTTTGAGCCCAGGGCGATAAAGAAATCGCAAACACAGGGGCGCTCTCTGCCCCCTCCTTTCTGCCTAAAAGTAGGGCATGCATTTCCCGTTGGTGAAGAAAATGTCCTTTGTAAACAGGTGTCCTCAGGAGAGGACCCTTCGACTTGAGTCTGCGTGAAGAAGCTTACTAAACATCTTATTGTTTTTAGGTTTATTTATTGACTGTGAGAGAGAGGGAGAGCGCGTGTGCAAGCGGGGGAAGGGGAAAGAGAGAAGGCCCCAAGCAGGCTCCGCAGTAGGACCGTGGAGTCAGACACGGGGCTCGAACTCATGAACTGTGAGATCATGACTTGAGTCGAAATCAAGAGTCAGACATTTAACCGACTGAGCCACCCGGGGCGGGGGGGGGGCCCACTAAACATCCTATTTACCACGTTTCCCACTCACTTTTCCTCAACCGCCCCTCTCCCCAGCCCCACCCCGTCCACCCCCACACACAAAGCCCCGGCTCCCTTTTCTGGTCTCTTCTCCACAAGCATCACCCTTTGTTAAAATGGCCTAAGTCCCCCTCCCAGGCCTAACCCCCTCTTTGGAGTTTTCACTTCTTTTCTCTGAGGTCCCGCACATGCATATAAAATAAACCTTTTCTCCTGTTAATCTGGCTTTTCTCATTTTAATCAGCAGGTGTCAGTTACGGAACTTAAGAGGGTAGATGAAAGGGTTTTTTTCCTCCCTCTCCTACAGGGTGTTTAGAGGCCGACCACCTCCTGGCACTCTTCTAACTCCCAGGCACCCACACAGGGTCTGTGTTACTTTTAAACTCTAGGAAGTGCTCAAAACTTTCTTCCGTTTCCTTAACAATCACTGTGGCCGACTCCCAGGCCAGGGAGCAGGGTGTCCCGCGAGCCGCTGTGCTAACAATGCTGGCTGTGCCCGCAGAAATTCGGCAAGCTTGTCTCGACCCACAGAATGCGCTTCTCGAGTGTCGGAGGCCGCTTCGTCGTCCCAAAGGACATCATGCCATGTGTCTGGAAGTTCAGTGTGAACTTCCACAGGACGTAACAGAAGAAAGCCGGGCAGTGCAGTGCGTGAGCCCTTCCGGGACGCCCTGCAGTCGGCTGCGCATTCTCCGTCAGCTCGTCCCCCTCCGGGCCCGAGTCACGGCTGGCCGGTGTCCTTCCTTCCTGTGGTTTGATGAAAACTCCCGCGCACACGGGGCCGCGGCTGGGGGGACGGGACTCGTTGGGTGTTCACACTGGCGTGTCACGAAAGAAGCCCCGTTGGCGTTTCTTCCCAAAGACAGTGTGGCCGGAAGGGCAGTGGGGCCGCCGGGAGGAGCCCTCACCACCCTTCTCGCCCAGCTGGGGAGGCGGGCAGCCACCTCGGGGGCTCGGGTCCCCGCGGAGGCCGGCTGTGCCCACCCGCGACCTCCCTGCCTCCCCTGCTGCCCGGGGCCCCGCTCCTCCCGCCGGCCTTCCCGGTCAGCAAACGCACCCTGGGCCACGCGGGACCCGGCGGCGGGGCCACACCGACTTGGCCAAGGGGGGAGCTCTGAGGCAAATGCAGATTTGCTCCCTCCTGGAAGAAGAGAGCCCCAGCCCTCCCTTCTTTCAGAATTTCTGGGTTCCCTGTCCGGACGTGTGTAAATCTCTTTAATGGCTACGTCAGCCTCTGGCCAGCCTCCCGACTCAGGAATGTTCCTCAAGGCCTGGAAGCCAGCCCTTTGAACTGTAATCTGCAGGGAGATAGCACCCCCTCTCCTGTTTCCTGGGAGGGGAAGGGCTAACACATCGCCTGACTCTCAGTTGCAAAACCTCCCTATCGACAAGAGCCAGGGCTCGGTCTGAGCTTGTGCTATTTTAGCAGATTGCCCGCGGTGTGGATCCCCCTCTGGCTCAATGCTCCTTCAGCGATAGAATCGTGTTCCTTCTCTTCTGCCTTTCTGGAGAAGTGTTCTGATCGGGGAAGACATTGGTTCTTAATTCTATTTCCCAGTAGAGCCCTGGTGGGAGACACCGTGGGAGGAGAGACGATCGAGGCAGCCCCGGGGCCAGGTGGCCTCTCACTCCCTTGCCCCTCAAGCCTGGGCTGAGCGGCTCCCGCCTGCCAACCCTGGCTACTACACTAGTCCCTGTAAACGGCCTTTTGTCAAAATCCCCTCCCCCGCTGGGTGTGTCTGCCTCGGCCAGGCACCCATCCGTCCACCAAGGGACCACCTTCTGGTCATTGTGTGGGCTGCATTCGGTCCTGGTGGTCAGGGACGGCCCAGCAGATGGGAGGCCACACAGAGGGCCGTGGGTCCCAAGGTCCAGGGGGCGGCTACGGGTCTTCCCCCTCAGCCACCCAGGAGCACACCCTGCAAGGCCGGACCCCACCCTGCCCCGCCCCAGCCTGCTGGGCTCACACCCCAGGCTCAGGCGGCAGACTGCGGGACCCCAGAGACTGGGACTCTACCCTGTGCCTTACTGTCCTCAAGGGCAGACACGTGTCTTTTTTTTGTCCCGGGGCCCTTTTCCCATGCTGGTGGGTTAGCAGTTTAGACTAGCTGTCCGCACGGCGGGGTGCAGTGCTCCAGGCCCAGCCAGCCCCCCTGCCCATCCGGGACAGGCCCCAGACCCTCCCTCCCCAGGGGCCCCCCTCACTTCCTGAGGTCTTTGGTTGTGGGGAGGTCATGGGGCAGAAGGCGGAGACGGGGATCTTTGGTGGCAGCCTGACCCTGGGAGCCAACCGCAGTGGCTTCCCACGCTCGCACGCACGCGTGTGGGTCTGGGATGAGCGGCTGGCCAGGGCGCCCCCTGGACCGGGTGTCTGGGGAGCTGGCCTGGAGGACCCGGCCGTGGACGGAGGGCGCCGTGGACCGAGGGCACCGTGGCCGCCCTCAGCCGGAATGGGTAGAGAGGACAGAAGCCCCTGGAGACGTTGCAGATGTTGGGTGGGCCTGGGGTTCCCACGGAACTGGGACGTGGGCAGGGAGCCAGACGGGCTCTCAGTCTTCAAGGCCAGGACGAGGCGGCCGTCTGGACCCCAGCCCTGCGCCCAGTGTGAGAAGGGCCTGGACGGCACCCTCCCCCACCAGGCTGGGCCGTGCACCCCCCGATGCCCTGTTCCCAGGCCCCCTGTCCCGCCGGGACCACTGCCCTGAGCCCGGTCAGCCTGCAGCTGACCCACAGCCTCCCGCCTCCCCCACCCCCCCGGGACCTCCCCAGACGGGCACAGGTGACCGGTATAGCCGAGGACTGGGCGGGGGGCGGGTAGAGGGAGTCCGTTTTTGACCCCCCCCTTTCTCAACGAGCTGATAACACCCCGCGGTCCCTGTTGACGTCTAAGCAGCTGTGGGCCTGAGGGGGTTGCCGTCATCAGCAGGGAGGAGGCCCCGCACACGTGGGGCCAAGCCCCGCCATCTCCCCTGCCCGCTCTCCCAGGCCCCTGACAACGTGGCAGGACTGATGTGCGCCCCACAGACGGACCCTCCCCACCTCTGAGTCCACGCCAGGCCTTCGGGCACCAGGAGCGAAGCAGACGGTGTGTGGCCTGTCCCTGCCCCTCGAAATCCCCACCCGCGGGGTCCTCTGTGGTCAGGTCATGGATGGAAGAGTCCCCCCCAGCGGCAGCAACACCCAGGAGTCCAGCTTCTCCTGTGGGGGACGAGCTCCGAGCACCAGGAGAGCCAGACCAGGGAGGGCGCTATGCTTCCGGAACTCTAGAGATCCCGTGAAAACTCTCCCTGAGCCCCTCAAGATAAGAGGGAGCAAACAGACCACACCACCCGGTCCCGGGGTGTCTGCCACGGATGCTGGGGATCAAAGGCACAAGCGGAGCTCGACCACGAGGCAGCACGTGGTGGGAACGTTCTTATCTTCCTATCATTGCTGCGCTCACGTGGAGGGCGCCCCCCCGTGGGCCCCAGGACGTGGACCGTTCCCACCGGGGTGGCTCCTGTGTCCCCGGGCCGGCATCGGACAGACCCGGTCCTGCCTTGGGCTCCCCCACGGGCCTTCCAGGGCCGTCTCTTCTGACTCGCACTGGGTGTCTTTCAGGTTAACGCTCTGTCCTGGGCAGGGCCGGGGTCTCCCCACCTGCGGTGGTGGGAGGCAGGCCCCTTGCTGGCTCTCAGCCCCCTCTCCCCCTGCGTCTCTGCAGCCAGGGAAGGGTTTGTCTGGGGCGGGGAGGGGGGCAGGTGGCTGCCCACGGCCCTTGTGTCTCCCCCCCGGGGGTCTGGTGCAAATGCTGAGTCCCGGCTCCGCCAGGACTCGGGGCCCAGAGCCCCAGAAGCCCCACAGGCCCCTCCTCCTGGCGTGGATACCGGCCCACGGAAACCTGGCTGCCTCCGCCGGCCTGGGACGGGCTTCTCGGAGAAGGGAATGCTGGGCAGGCCAGGGCCGGAGAGCACGGGAGCCGCGGCTTCCAAGGGAAGGGGGCTGCAGGCAGCAAACGCAGGAGCAGGAACATACTGGAAAACGCTTCCCAGTATCCTCGGTGCTGCTCTTCAGAGAGCACGGCGAGCGAAGGTGACCAGCCGTGACAGAACCATGGGGAATGCGGCTCCGGGGAGCCCGGACGTGTCCTCGCACGGAGGCACTCGTTCACCGTCCTGCGTCTCTCGTGGGCGCGGGTGGCCCGGTCCCCGCCAGCAGGCCCCTGGGGAGTGAGGCTTGGCTGTCAGACCAAGTCCCCGTCGCCGCACCTCTTGAAGAGCATGACAGGGGCCGGGGTCCTCCTCCCGATCCCCAGACGCCCTTCCCCCAGGCGGCCCTGGACCAGACCCCGGCCACCCAGCACCCTCCGCGCCCCACACCGGCCCCTCGGCCTCCCCGCTTGGCCGCGGGCCTTCCTGGCGCTGGCCACCTCCCCTCTGCCCCACGCCTTCTCCGCCCTGGCCTCTCGGGGCCTGGCTCCTGTGCCCTGGGAACGGCGGTCGGGGCGCATCTAATTGATCGTTAGAGGACACGCTGACGGGCTGATTTTGTGTGTCGGCCCGTGTCGCTAAGATGCTCCAGGGACGGGGCCGCGTCTCGGGACCCCGAGTAATGGGGGAGAGCTGGAACCGGGCCGCTGGGACTTTGGCCGGCCTCCACCTCATTGTTCATGCCTCAGCTCCTGCTTCCTCTGCTTCTAAATGAGCAGAAGTTGTTGGGGTCTGTTTACCCCATCAGAGTTCACATGGCCCGCGTGAGTCATACCGCGGCCACTTCCTCCTGGACGCGATCCCCAAATCCCCACTGTTCGCTCGCGGAGGCCAAGACACCACCATCTGTTCAGAGCACAGAGTCAAGGAGCCATCGGAGCCCAAAGGATCTATGATTCAGCACAATCCCCGAGAGTTACTCACCAGCCCTGAGTCACCCTGGCCATGACGCCTCGCGTCCACCGAGCTCCCTCGCCCGCCGAGTCCTGCCGGGCACCGTGCGAAACGGCCTCGGCCGCCTCCGCCCCCAGGACCTCCCGGTCCCTCGAGAAGAAGCTGGCGGGGCTCCCAAAGCCCAGTGGCGGCCAGGGTGGGGCTCGGCGGGGGCCGCGAGCCGGGACCCGGTGCCGAGTGAGGGGCGCTCCCTCCCTGCGCCCCCCCCCCCACGCCACCCGAGAGGGGCCCCTGCGGCTCACGTCGTCGTCTCTCGGGCTGCCGTCCCTCAACCGCTCTGTGACTCGCGCCATGCTGTGGTGTGGCGGTGGTTTGCCGTGCGCTGCGTGGCGCCCGTGGCGAGGATGTGCCCCAGCTGCCCCCTTCCACGGCCAGTTCAGGCTGGGCCGCGCTGCCGGGTCACCTCGTGCGCAGGGCGCCTCCTGCGCAGTGGAGACGCCGCCACAGGGCACGAGCTTGAACTTTTCAAGCAGTGATGACGTCTGCAGGAGCGCTGAAGCCATCGACCGGCCCACCGCCCCGGCGGCTCCGCGTCCTTGCCGACGCCGGCACCCGTCACTCTCTTGGGGCTTAGGCGTCCCCGTAGGAAGGCATGTCATACTTACTTTGCGTGTCCCTGACGACCAATGAGGTCGGGTGCCGTTCCGAGCGTTTTCTGGCCCCTCTGCTGTGAAGGCACGAAGTCCGTGGGCGTGTCTCTCGTGGGCCGTGGACTTGATCCCTCTGGATTCCTGAGAACTCCTTGTACGTTCTTAATCCACGTCCGTCCCTGGTGCTGTGACCCCTTCTCTCCGGTGACCGACCCCTCGCTCTGCAAGTTCACGCTTTCCGTGCAGGCCTCGTAGCGAGTCTGTCCACGTGAGCGATTGCACGTTTCCCGAGGCCACATTCTGAAATCCCACCTCTCACCTCTGAGCACCCGGAGCTGATGTTTCAGTGCCATGTTGGGGGGGGGGTCAAGGTTCTCTTGCCCTCCATAGGTGTCCCACCGCTGGGCACCCCCTGCTGCGGAGACCCCCCCACCGTCCCCTGCGGCGCTGTGGACCCACCCACACCTCCATGTGGCCCCCCAGCGCTCTCTCCACCGGTGTGAACTTTGTATGCTCACGTGCCTTTTCTTTTTTTTCATTTTTTTAATGTTTTTACTTATTTTGAGATAGAGAGACAGAGTGTGAGTGGAGGAGGGGCAGAGAGAGGGAGACACAGAATCCAAAGCAGGCTCCAGACTCTGGAGCCCAACATGGGGCTCGAACTCACAAACCGTGAGATCGTGACCTGAGTCCAAGTGGGACGCTTAACCGACTGAGCCACCCAGGTGCCCCCTCACGTCCCTTTTCTTACATGCTTCCCGCATTTTTTTCAGATGCAACCCCTTGGAGCAGAATATTGTTAGATTTTTCACTCTTTGAACCCAGCCTGGCAATCTTTGAGAGTGTTTTGTTTATTTGCATCCACGTAATCTCTAACACAGCTGTGGTCACAGCCCCCATCCTACCCCCCACTTGGCCGTATTCCCGCCTGTTCAGTGGCCCTTGTCTCCTCCTCGATTGTCCTCTTTTTAACTGTATTGACCACCTTCTCGGTTCGTCCATATTCTCCTCTGCGAGCTTGCCTGCTGTACATCTTGTGCTGTGTTCTTAGTGGTTCCTTTCCAGAGTAGCTAACACTTCCATCCACTCCCAGACGACGTCAGGACCTTTGAACTCCTGAATTGCGTTTATTCCCGGAGGCACAGGGAACGACACCCCCCAAAGACGTCTATGCCCTAATCCCTAGGACCCACAAATATGTCCTGTTACGCAGGAAGGAGACGTTGCGGACGTAATGAGGTTACAGAGATTATCCTGGATTACCCAGGTGGCTTCAGTCGAAGCACATGAGCTCCTGAGAACAGAGGGCTTCTCAAGCTTCCGCCAAGACGTTCGGGGCGGGAGGACCGGACGTGCGCAGCCGGCCGGAGGTGGAGGGGACCGGGACGGGGAGCCTGGCGGGCTTCCGGAGCAGGAGGCGACGGGGATGTCAGCCCTACGAGGACGAGGCCCGGAGCTCTGCCGGGACGGACACGAGCTCGGACGCGGACTCTGCCCCAGGGCCTGCAGACAGGAGCCCAGGCTGGCGGGGCCTTGACTCCGGCCGTGTGAGGGGCCGCACGGAGGACCCGGGCGAGCCCCGGGCCTCGGCCCCAGGAAGGCTGAGATGCCAGATTCCTTTTGCTTCAGGCCCCTGGGCTTGTGGTGGTTTCTTCTGCAGCAGCGGAAAACGAACTTGGCCTCCTTTTCTGCTCCCAGGGCCGTGGAGGTGAATCCCACACACATTTTAAACCCGCCAGACATTCTTCCTCCCCGTCTTTGGCCGGTGCTCTCGTGTCTGCTCACCGCCCTGCACGGCCAGCCCCTCCTCCGCTCCTGTGCCGCGTGGCTTCCGTCCCTCTTCCGAGCGGCTTCCTTGGGAATAAGCCTGACTGCCAGTTTGTTGGGGACAAATTCTGTGTTCGGCTGTCTGGAAATACCTTAATTTTGCCTCCGTTTTTGCAGGATGTTTTTGCTGGGTGCAGATACTTGCAAATAATAACAGTATTATTGGCTCAGGGCCCAAAGAATGAAATGAATACCCATGAGTCCATCTGGATTGAAATCACGATTGCAAATACGAATAAATGAGCGAGAGAGGCAGCCATTCCCTAAAGTAAGTGCCAATGAACAAATGTAGAAGGAATGAAGGGGGTAGAAAACTCACCATCACGACCCTGCTACGGGATTGCCAGAGCTAAGACCCACCGACAAATGCTGAAATCAGGGTACTTGTTGGCTTGCGCGAGAGCCTCCTGGACAGAGATCACGTGGCCTCCGCCGCGGGGGAAGGGCCCCGCGGCTCCCTTCGCACAGACGTGTGCAGAGGGAACCAGTGCCTTCGTGCTGGGCGAACCACTCAGTGCCACCCCCCCCCGGGCGACCAAGGCGAACATCACCATCGTCAGTCGTGCTGACAACCCGTCCCCCTCCTCCATCAGACTGGCCCCGGGCAGGATCTAACGGTGGGGGCAGGGGCACCAGATGGACACGTCCAGCCTCTGCTGACGCAACGTTCGTTGACACCCTACTGGCCAGAGAGTCGCAGGGCCCAGCCAGCATCAGCGAGGGGACCCCGCGTCACGCAGCAAAGATGGGCATCCAGGGCCGGAGAGTGGCAGCCATCACTCCAATCCATACGCCTGGCTCTCGGTCCCCCGCTGCCCACCACAGACCCAGGGGTGCCCGGGAACCCACAAATGACAACTGGCCGGGTGCAGGGGTGGCTGTGGTCTCTTCATCCCCCGTGGCCCCCAGCAAAGCAGGTGTTACTAAATGCCCCCATCATACGGAGAAGTTAGGTCACGTGCCCACGGCACACGCCTGTTTGGAGCAGGGCCTGGACACGGCAGTCCCACCCAGGGCTGCTCCCTCAGCCGCTACATTCTTCCAGGTGCTTCGCAGATGGGGGCCCGGCCCCAGAGCTCTGTGTGGGTCACACCCGAGCCGGCCCATCGAGAAGGGGCACCCGCTGCATCCAAGTCCAGGGGTACTACCCCCCTTCACCCCCACTTCCGCTGCCCTTTATCAAACCCAGATGCAGACGGTAATGTGTGGATTTCTGCCCCCTCGCGGGCCACGAGTCCACGGGCCCGAAGGGCAAAGTCAGCAAGATCTGAGAAGGGATGGGGCTCCTTTCAACCCTCACTCCCCCAGTTCTGTGTTCAGCACCCCCACCTGTCCTGGGACTGTCCTGGGGCAGAGCCCTGGAGCTGGGTTTGGCTGGATGCCTCCCCAAGGGGGTCCCTGCTGATGGATGGGGGGCTGGGGTGGTGCTGGTGGGCTCAGTGGGGAGTGAGTGCCTAGAGCCCCCGGGGCTGAAGCCAGAGACGCCTGCAGAATCGAGGAGGCTGGGTGGGCCACAGCCAGGTGCTCCAGAGCCCGGGCCTGACCGCCTGTTGGGGGAGGGCGTCTGTCAGCCCCCCTTACCCACATCCCATGCCCCGGTGCTCCGGGCTGCTGCGCCTCCTGCCGGCAGTCTAGCCCAGGACGGGGGTGCCCAGGTCCTTGGTGCACAAAGTCAAACTCAGCCTTACGTGGGGAGGGAGGCAGGGCCGGGTGGCTTTGAAGAAATCTGAAGACACCCGGGAGGGTCTTGGTCTCCGGGAAGGCCCCCCAGCCCCAGCCAGGGACAGGGAGCTGGAAGGACTCCCTCCCACCAGGAGCCCACAGCAGAAGGGTCACTGGAAGTGGGTGTCATCCAGACGGACCAGCACCCCCCACGCCGGGAGCTCTGCTGCCCACTCCTGCCCCCACAGGGGCACGGGGAGCCCGGCTCACAGCTCAGCCCCTTGCGGCCTCCGGGCACATCTTAATAGCAGAAGCCCCCGGGCAGCCCGGGAGACCACATCTGACCACAGGAGGCCAAAGGTGCCGGCTCGCAGGGTCAGAGGTAGGTGATTTCTTGCTGCATTTCTTTCCGGGGGGAGGGAATTGGCTGCAGCTGCCTAGAGTGCGCTGTTAGGTGCCCGCAGGCTACCTTTGTTACGGTGACAGCCATGTGTCCTTCGATCTCTGTTTTCGTTCTCTGTTACATCATCTCAGCTCCCAGGGATGGAGCCACCTTCTGGAACCGTTAGCTGCTTTCGCTGCTGTGGATCCCACCTTGGATGTGGACGGTGATGAGTCTAGGGGCTGTTTTCTTTCCCACCACACGACCTGACTCCCCACCAACCCCAGATTCTCCTGACAATGGTGCAGTGAGCTGGGAAAGCAGGAGACGAGGATTGAGTGTGTATGTGTGTGTGAGTGTGCACCTGTGTGAGTATGCACAGGAGTGTGCACGTGTTTGTGCGTGAGCATGAACGTGTGTGATGTGTGTGTGCACTTGTGTGTGTGGGTGTAGTGTAGATGGAGGGGCCGTGGGACACCAGCCGCTCTGTGTGGCTGTCACTCGCCCTTAGGGGAGGTGACCCATCCATGGGATGGAGCCCTTAGGCCTGGACCCCCTGCTCCCATAGGGCCACTGGGAAGAGCCCCAGGGGTTGGGGCTCAACAAGCCGGGCTCATACTTGTCAAGACACGGAGGTGACATCAGGCCTGCGGGGTGCGGGGCCCTTCCTTGGAGCTAGTGGGCTTCCGGCCTTTGTCGTCCAGGAGGGAAACAGCAGATGGGGGGCTTTGGGCCAGGGTCGCCCCGGGTCGGAGGAACTCACACTCAGAAGTAAAAACTGGGAGACTGGCCCCGGGTTCTGAGGGCCCGGTGGTGGAGTGGGGGAACGTCCTGAGATTTGTGACCTCCCTGGAAAATCCCACCTCAGGACCTACATTTGGGGAAGGAAGAAGGTGGGGGGGCTCGTTTTCCTGCCTCCATTAATCATGAATCCTGGGTTTATTATTGTAGTCTTTCCCTGACATTTACTTGTTGAGGGAAAATAAACATTAAAACATTTGCTTTGTTACAAAATAAAAGCTGCATTCCAGGAAATATTCCAGGAAGGTGACTTTGAAGGCAAGCCCCCTCCCCCCCCCCCGCCCGCCCCAGCGTGCACTCTGCTCGGGACATCAGCAAGCTCAGCCCCTCCTGTGCCTCGTAGAGACCCAGGGAAAGAATAATCCTCACCAGCAAACAGATGTGTCATCCCCAAAGCCGGACACTCACTGAAAATGTGATGAACCACCCAGAGAATCCCAAGCCAGTTCCCGGAGGTCGAGGGGTCGTGGGGTCCTGGGGTCCAGGGTCCCCACGGCTTTCACCGGGACAGCGGAGAGGGGCTGCTGGCCCTCAGCACTCTGGGCGTGGCAGTCGGACAGCGGTTGGGACCCAGCGCCCACAAAGCCAGCCCGCACGGAGGGCCGACCCTCCAGCTTCCCCCAGACCCTCCGGCCCCACCTGCCTGGCCCGGCGTGCGTGAGCCCACCGCCCGCACCTGCTCTGGGGTGGCCCCGGCGGGGGAGCCCCTGCCACTCAGCTGAAGGGACCCTGCATTCGCACGCTCAGGGAGGATGTCAGGACCCAGTTCCCAGGACTTCTGTGAGTGGGGAAACGCCCGTGCCGTGAACGCCGTGCCGACTCCATCCTGTGAGCCACGAGTAGCCCCCGTTCCGTGGCCTGAAGGCCTCAACTCAGCTCCCGAACCGGGACGCCTGGCCCCACAGCTTTGGTCCCACATTCGGAGCGCCAACCAGCCCCTCAGACCCAATAGACCCACGCCGAGCCTTGCCTCTGACCTTCAGCCCCGGGTCTGCTGTGTCCTGACCATACAGTCGTGGGCACGTCCCTCCCCTCACGCCCAACGCCCCACGAGGGGGTGAGGGGAGCAGATGTGGGCACCCGAGGCTAAGCAGGGCACGAGTACAGCTTGGCGAGCGCAGAGCCCCTGGGGGGGCGACCTCACTCCAAACCACCGCCCCGGACTCCCGCCTCCCCGGACTCCCGCCACGGGCGGCTCCTCCGTGCACTCCCCGTTCCCCTCTGCGCCTTCTCCATTTCTGCTTCGGGGTCATGGTGCCCCACAGACCCCAGACTCGACCTCAGCCTAAGCTCTCCCTCTATCTGCCATGCATCCGTCCGTGTCCGTCTATGTATCTGCCATCCGTCTGCCTTCCTGTCATCGTCGGTCATTGTTCGTACACCGCCACCTGCCTATACCCGGACACTGTCCTCCTTGTTTCCTTGTTTTCTCGCCCTGTTGGGACTCATTTCTTCCCAAGCACAGACCCTGGGATGCTGAGGAATATGGTTGACAGGCACCGCGACAGAGTGACGGCGGCCAGATGCGCCGGTCCTCTCACAACTGCTCAGCGTCCCCCGGCCGCAGACCCCCGGGTTCCTGCTGCCCCTCGCCTCCCCCTCCTCTCCCTCCATCAGACACGTCAGTCAGGCCCCCTTCCCTCCGCCGTGCCCACCCCTGCCTCCTCGGCCCGTCCCCGGAACAGAACTGAGGCTCCACAGGCACGTCGGTGGCAGGAAGATGCGGAGACAGGAAGCGGGCTGGGTGAGGTTGGGGCACAACTCAAGAAAGCAAAGACAATGGGGCGTCTGGTGGCCCAGGGTCCGTCACACGGGACACTCGGACTCACTGCACAGAAACCCTGCCTGGTGTGTGGGGACCTGCTTCCACCATGGGGACGTGCCGCCCGCACCACCCGCCCCATCCCCCGTCCTCCGTGTCAAGTTCAACCTCATGGGGGAGTACGCTCCCCTTTGCAAAGCCAGCTGCCCCGGTTGCCACCGTGTAGGTGGGAACAGGGGTCCCCGGGGCTCTGAAAGCCAGGCTCTGGAGGCTGTGGGTGTGCGGGACGCCAGGCCTGGGAGCCATGGCTCCAGTGGCCACAGGAGGGGCCACTGGGGCTCTCCATGAGCGAAGACCAAATGCTCAGCAGTCTGATGTGGCTCATGAACTGGTCCAGCATGTGAACCTGGCAACGGAAGCCAACGTGCCTCATACACCAGACACTCTCCCACGTATGGGGCCGGGAGACGCTCCAGCCTTCCACCTGTCACTGACCCCTAGTCCCCACAACGGCGGGAGATCAGGGGGAAGGAAGGACACACAGCCTTACCCCAAAATCAGAGATAAATCCATAAGTCCACGGACACAGGGATTGTTTCAAAACCCTGTCGGGGCCAACCCCATCCATTCCGGGTTAACTGGGAGCAAGGCTGACCCATCCCCCCACGCAGCTTGCCCCCGCGTGTCACTGTGGTCCTGTGTGGCTTGGTCCAGATGTGGAGACTCCCCGTGATCTCGATGAGTCACGAACAGTCTCAGAAGAGCCTGGAGACCCGGCGTGCAACACACAGTGGGTTTCCACCCTTAGCAAGAAGTGGTGGATGGAGACGCACACTCGGCGTCAGTCAGGGGCTCCGTGCGACAGAACGAGGTTTTGGCACCACCTCCGAGGTGGGCCTCTCTGGGGCGTGGATCGCTCCATCCTGGGGAGACGACCTCACCTCGGCCTGCGCGGTCTTCGGGGGCCCTCCCTCCGGTCCAGGGTCCGTGGCCCTGGCTGCACAGTGGGCACCTCGTCAAACACGCCAGGGCCCCTTCCCTGCAGGTGGGCCAGCACCAGTGGGTTTCAGCTCCCGCTTTCCACGGTGGCGCCGGGCCCGAGCGCGATGGCCAAGCTGGCTCTTGGCTTCAGGAAGGAAGGAATCTGTCAAGAGCAATCCGTAGAGGATCCCGGCAGGAGGAGGGTCCAACACCGCAAAGAGAGCACAGGCCGAGCAGCCCAAGGCTACGTTGCCTGGAGGGGGGTGTCAGCCCTCCCGCTCCCCACTGCTCCATCTGTGAGGGCGGACAGTCCCTCCCAGAGTTCCCAGGAGGGTCAGTGAGGTGAAGTCTATACCCAGCACGTGATGGAAATTCCAAGAGTCAAAGAAGCTATTTTCATGCCTAAGAGGCAAAGTTTTTCGGAGGAATTCAAACAAAAAGACCAGACAGCAGTCAGAAATCTCTATCACCGAAGCCGGGGTGTCTGATTTCTCTAACTCAATTCCCAGCGGTGCCGACAGACACGTGGGGAGCCGTGCGGGCATTAGGAAGCCCAGAAACGCTGAACGATGAAGAAAGAACGCGTGCTCAGAGGCCCTACCCTCCTCTTGGGGCGGTTGGCCTGGGGGTCCTGGTAGCTTCAGATAAACGGAGGTTCGGGCACGTGCACACCTGGGGAGGTGGGTGCGGGGAGACGGGGTTCTGTCCTGTTGTCCCAGGACGGGCCTGGGTGTCGTCGATCTGTCCACAGCTCCCGGTTGAATGAGCTTTCTGGTTTCCTATTCCCGTAACAAAATGTGCTTTCTTGGTAAAGACAAAAGAAAACTTCTGTTCTAAAACACACACGACTCGAAAAGGAGGGAAAAAAGTGCCCGTCATCTTCTAAGGGCTCCTTTCAGCTGGGCCCGGGAAACCCTGCCTTCTGGGAGTCATGTGCTGTGGGCGGGGGGGACCAGTGTGGCCAGGGCAGGGACACTTTCCGTCAGGCAGCCTGCCGCGCGGCCAACTCCCCTGCAAGGAACTCCGGCCTCATTTTCATTTCTTTCTCGCCGAAGGCTTTCACTACAGCTACCTCCTAATTCTCTGCCCCCGCCGTATGCTGCTTCCGGGCCATGGACGTGGCCACAAAACTCCACGTGGCAGGCGGGGAAGCGGTAGTCAGGACACCGGGGGACGGACTGCACTCTGCCCCTTGGGGTTTCTGGCGACTGTGGGCAAGTCATGGTGGTAGGACTCAGTTTCCCAGGGGGCAGCTTGGGGGGGCCGCCGTAGACCATTTGCAGGGTGGGCCTGTGCAAAAGGGTGTGTGGACGCTTCTGAGGCCACTCAAAGCTTGATAAAGATACACGAAGAGCTGAAGATACAAAGGGAACTAAGGAAAGAGAAGAAGGTAGAATTAGATGAGATGAGATGCAGACTGAGAGGGGACGGGGGGTGGGGAAGGGGGTGGCTTGGGGATGGGGGTGGGGTTATGGGACTGAAGACAGGACCAAGGAACAAGGTGAAGGCAGAGACAAGGGCAGGTGCAACCAGGAGAGTCTAATTCAGGGCCATCCCTACTGGTTGGGATACTGTCAGGCTTTCGTCCTAGGTGGGAGCGCACGTAAATTGAAAGGGAGCCGACTTTGTCCTCGGAGCCTTTCTGGCTGAAGCTACGAAGGCCCAAGGGTGAGGGGTCTGAGGCCGCTCCCGTCTCGTCCCCGTCCCAGTCTCCTCTCTGTCCCCATCTCCATGCTCTTGAGGGCCCCCTGCTCAGACGTGCCCCTCGGGGTGGATGGTCCCTGTAGAGACCACGCCTGTCTCCAGAGACGCTTGCAGACGCTCATGATGCCTTGCTGGGGGTGGTAGTTCCAGAGGGGTCTGTGAGCCTCGGAGGCTGGTGGTGAATGAGCCGAGAGCCCAGCCGTGCAGACTCAGGTGCAGGCAATCGGGTCCGTGCCTGGACTGTTCTCTTTCTCCATCAGTGGGAGACAATTTTGTTTTGAAAATTGGAAACACGAGTCGAGGGGCTAGTTCCCATATCGAGGCCGGTTTTCCAGGTTCTGCCTCTTTGTGTGTGGATCCCGACAGTCAGCCTGGCGGTGGGGAGGGGCCCGAGACCCATGGCACAGGCGCGAGTTTCAAAGGCACAGAAGTATTTCTCCAAGGAGGTATTAGTTCCATGAAAGCCAAATTCCAAGCCCTGGCCCTGCTCTGGGCCCCTACCCTCCCCGGGATCCCGCCAGGCACGGCCCCCACCGGCATCGGTGGCTTCCTCTGAGCACTGGCACAGCAGGGGCAGGGGCATCCTTTCAGAAGGAATTCTCCAGCCCGCAGATCAGGGCTGGGAGAGGCCACGCAAGCTTCCAGGCGGGTGTGCGAGCAGCCGGGCGGCCACCTGAGCCGAAAGTCCCCTGTGGGCTCGCAGCTGTGGGCTGGGTCCCGGGCACACCTGGCCTACCCTCGGGGGCACTTCCATAGGAAGGTGAAATATGTAGCGTTTCTGTCTTGTGTCCACACGGCAGCTCCACTGAGTAGTCTGCAGATAAGAGATGTTCCAAAGGACGGTCCAGGCAGGAGCCGCACGGAAGCGTGGACGTCTTCGTGCAGAGAACTGGGAGGACCTCGCCGACTGACTCCGGCGAGGTCCCGTGTGCTATCTCTCCCATCTAATGTGGCACTAAAATTAGCCCGAGTCACTGTGACCCTGAAAAAGTCCCAACTATTTTTAAATTAGCTGTCCCAAGGGCAAGTGGCAGATGATTCATGGTGACAGATCTTCTCTTTGTGTCCCTTCTGACCCCAGCATCCGGGATCGTGCAGCCTCGTGGGGAGGCCTGATGGGACTTGAGCTCAACACCACCAGCTAGGTCTCACCTGGGGGGACACTCGCCTCGACTTGCACAAAAGACCGACCGGAGGAGGACGCCCGGCCGAGCCTGGCCCCCTCGGCCTCCCGCGGGCAAGGCGTGGCTGGGGAGCGGCTTCCGGAGAACCTGAGCGAAGAGTCCGTTTACGTAGAGCAGCGGCTGCAGTGACACGAGGAAGCTGTCAGCCACCAGAGTTCCTGCATCAGAATCGAGGCGGGGCCCAGCCGCCAGGCCCCAGCGGGCGCTGATGTCTTCCAGAATGTGGGCTCCGTGTTCCTTCTGATCTCAAGGAAAATACCGTCAATCTCATTATTGCAAAGTTCTGTATTTGCGAATCGGCTAGGGCTTCCTCGTAACCACGGAAGCGGCGCTGTGGTTCTTTCGCGGCCGTTCCTGGACACGTGTGGAGTGGCGGAAACACGAGTCCCCACAGGCGGCTCCCGACGGAGGCCAAACCGGCCACGCCCAGCCTTCTTCTTCCAGAATGTGTCCTGCTCACTGTGTGCTTCCTGCCGGGTTCTTTGCATTTTTGCCCCCGGCTCCCTTGTTTACCGTGGCCCCAGGCGCCGGGTGGGGGTGAGGGCAAGGTCTGGAGCGCACGAAGGCTGTGAGGTGCCTCAGGAGCGAGCGTGTCAGAGAAGCTTCCTCCAGGCGGGGGTCCCGGGCTGGTGGCTGAGCTCGGTGGGAACCAGCTGACAGTACCTACTCAGTAAGGGGTCTTCCGACAACGGCACTTCGGATGGGTCGTCCACCGGTCAGTCGACGCAGATGTGACCAGAGGCTCATAGGAACCTGACCCTGTGTCTCTGCCAGGAGTGACGGTCCGGTGTTCGCTGATTCCGTGTTGGAACTTGGGCCCGCCAGTAACTGAGTCAACTGTGCTGTGAAATTCTGTAAATCTCACAGATCTCAGTCTTCAGTCAGATTCAACCATTCCATGTTCTATTGCACTTTGACCACCCAGGTGTCTTGAAGCCGGAGGCCTGACGGGGTCCGCCCTCTGGTGCTCCGGGGTGCCCGCCCCCTACGGAGGGTGGCCGCGGCTGCGTCTGGGCCAGCGGAGAACGGGGTCATGCGACACATGGGAGCTTCTGGTGTGGGCGAGTGTTTGAGCACGTGCTATGTTCTCGCTGAGACGCAGACACCTTGGGGCGGGCGGGCTGTGGCCCCAGGCACCTCCAAGCCCACATGGGCTCCCTGTCGGTGCCGGAAAGTTCTAGAGCAATGACTGAGGTGCTCACCAAGTCAAATTGAGCACAAATGAGAAATTTACCCCTCCTTCTGGGTCCAAAGAGAGAGTTCACATGTCAGATTATGCATGGTCCTCGGGAATGCAGACGTTTTCTGAAAACGGCCAGGCGTCTGGGCGGATGTGAACCACCTACAGACAGTGACAGGGGCCAGCCACGGGTGGTGCCAAGAGCTGGCAACCACTGCTGCCCGTGCTGACCTCCCGCGTCTGCCGGACACTGTCCCTGGGCCCCAGGGAAGGGGGACGTCCGGGCCGTGTGCAGCCTTCCGGCCTCCTGACCACGGGCCGGCCTCGTCCCCATCGGAGTACATCCACCCTCCGAGAACGGCTTGGCTAATTGTCCTTAAAAGGAGCCTCCCTGTCGACCCAGTCTTGGGAATCCCAAGCTGGAGGTGGAGGCAGGAATCCAGGCCCTAGGAGAATCCAGGCCCTGGCCCCAAGGGTCTTCTCTCCTCGAGGTCATGGCTTCTTCTGGCTGTGAGGAATTCTGGGTCCTTCCTAGGGCAGTCCAGCTAAGTCGGGCGGGATCGTCCCGGGACAGGAGGAGACCAGGGTCCACATCCGAATGCCCTGTCCTGCCCTGCAGCTGTGGGGAGCGGAAGGGGCGCCGGAGCCCAGGAACTGCTCAGGGAGCGTGCAAGAGTGTAAGCTGCCCCTGCCTTCCTTTCCTTCCGGCTGCAGCGTGCAGAGCTGGGTTCCCCCACGGCCCTTGGACCAGGACGCTCCCTCCCACCACCACACTTGGCCGCTGCTGGCCGCGCTTGTTACCTTGTTGTTTTAAGCCACGTCACGCGTGTCCCCGGCACCGGTGGGGACCGCGCTAGCCTTCCTCTGACCCCTTGGTCCCGCCTCCGTCCCTGCCGCCCACCAGCGTGGGTGCCGCCCATGGGGTCCATTCCTTTGCCTTCCTTCCTGCTTGCTGTATTGCATATTGCATTTTTTTAAAAAAAGGTGTTTTCTGTTTTAGCTGTTTTAACCGTATAGGAAGGGCCTCACGCCGTAGGTGACCTCTGAGTCTATTTTCTTAACACGCGGTCTAGCTGCTGTGCACCACGGGGTGCGCGTCGCCGTGTCCTGATGGCCGCGCGCCGTCCGTCGTGTCCTGATCTCAAAGGCTCTCCCGCGGGCTGTTCTCGGGCTGTGGCTGCTGTGAGCACACCCACCCACGTCCCTGTTACAGAACGAGGGTGTAGTTAGCAGTGGGGTGCGGGGCCCGGGCTCAAATTCAGGAACAGCGTCGCACCGCTTCCCCCAGCGGCGGTGCTGCTCCAGCTCCCCGAGGGAGACTGGAGACGGCGTGGCCTCATCAGGTCTTTAAGTTGTCTCCAAAGAAACGGGCCTGAAACGGCCCCGCTCTCCCCGACCACGCACAGTACCGAGGGCCTCACGGGCTTTGCACACGATGTCTCCGTGCTGGTTTTCCCAACTGCTGGTTGGCACACACGCTCCAGGCACCCTGGCACAGCCCTCTTTCAGGTGTGGTGTCGTGAGCATCTTCTCCCGGTTACCACCCGTCTCGCAACTGTCTTCAGGGCGTCCTTAGACTCTCGAGGCCTCCCCTGTGACACGGCCAAGTGTGCTGACCTTTCCTTTCCAGGTGAGTGGCTCCCACCCCCCTGCCACAGGCTCCCTTTCTCCTTCTGCATCCGGTCCGCGCTGGAGGCCCAGGGATGGCCTGCACGCTGCCTCTTGCCCTTTGGTTTCTGATGGGTCCAGCCCCAGGGAGGCACAGCAAGAGTGGAGACCGGGAGCCGTGAGTTTGCGTGTGGCTTCCCAGGTCCTCCTGCTCGTCCCTGAAGTCCGCGAGACCCTCCGCCAAAGGCCACAGCTCCATAGGGGCCGACTCCTCAGACCTCCTTCTGGATCCCAGCAAACGGGCCTCCCTGCCCCTCGGGTGCGGGCACCCTGTACTGGGTCCCTTAAACCCTGCCCACACCTCAGCGAAAAATCTCTTTTTTAAAATTCTCCACGAGCGGCGCCTGGGTGGCTCAGTCGGTTAAGCGTCCGACTTCGGCTCAGGTCACGATCTCGCGGTCCGCGAGTTTGAGCCCCGCGTCGGGCTCTGGGCTGAGTGCTCAGAGCCTGGAGCCTGTTTCAGATTCTGTGCCTCCCTCTCTCTCTGACCCTCCCCCGTTCATGCTCTGTCTCTCTCTGTCTCAAAAATAAATAAACGTTAAAAAAAATCTTTTTTTAAATAAAAATAAAATTCTCCACGAAATTTCCATTCTGAGCATGGCCTCCGTTTCTCACCAGGACCCTGACTGGTACAACATCCAAACTTTGTGTGCCATGTGTATGTAATCTTTTCCAACCCGATGTCTAAGAGAGTCATGTATTTTCCTACCTAGAATTTACTGTTTGGTTTTTGACATTTGCGTCCTCAATGCATAGGAACTTCTTCCTATCTTTTCCATATGAATAGCCATCTTTTCCAGCTCCATTGGCTGAGGGGTATCCTCTCTCCCATAGACAAACCATGTCCTCACACTTATGTCTCTTTCTATGTTCTCTTTCCAGTCCTGGCACCCAGTTGTCTATTTTTGCAATAACCTCATATCACCTCAATTACCACAATTTCATGGTGATCCCAACATGTGACAGGGAAACTCCCCTCCCTCTTCAGAAATGTCCTGTTTATACCTGTTTTTTTATTCTTCTGAACAATTCTAACATGTTCTGTGAAATACCTTGTTAGGATTTTGATTAAAAAGTGCATTAAATTGGGGTGCCTGGGTGACTCAGTTTGTTAAGCATCAAACTCTTGATCTCGGCTTAGGTCTTGATCTCAAGGTTATGAGTTCATGCCTCATAGTTTGGCTCTGTGCTGAGCGTGAAGCCTACCAAAAAAAATGCATTAAATCTAGTCATCGATTTGGGGAGAATTGTCATTTTATAGCATATGTCCTATCCATGAATATGGTATACCATTCTATTTATGTTTTTGAAAAATTTATCTTTTTGGTTTCAAAAAAAAATTTTTAAAAAAAAAAATTTTTTTTTTCAACGTTTTATTTTATTTTTGGGACAGAGAGAGACAGAGCATGAACGGGGGAGGGGCAGAGAGAGAGGGAGACACAGAATCAGAAACAGGCTCCAGGCTCTGAGCCATCAGCCCAGAGCCCGACGCGGGGCTCGAACTCACGGACCGCGAGATCGCGACCTTGCTGAAGTCGGACGCTCAACCGACTGCGCCACCCAGGCGCCCCTCAAAAAAATTTTTAATGTTTACTTATTTTTGAGAGACAGAGAGTGGGGAAGGAGCAGAGAAAGAGGGAGACACAGAATCTGAAGCAGACTCCAGGCTCTGAGCTGTCAGCACAGAGCCCGACATGAGGCTTGAACTCACGAATCCCCAGATCATGACCTGAGCTGAAGTCAGCGCTTAACCGACAGAGCCACCCAGGCGCCCCCCAAAATTTATCTTAATGACATTTTTATCATTTCCACTGTAGACGTCTTCACATCTTTTGTTAGATTTATTCTTAAATACTTGATATTCTGTGATTCTAGTAAATGTGTTTTCTCTTTATTTCTTTTTTGAGGATTGTTTGTAACTGGTATGAAGAAATCCAGCTGACTATTGTATATTAACATTATATCTAGTTACTGCACTAAGCCCTTTTTAAAATTTATGTCTATAGATTCTTTTGGGTTTTAATCATAGCACCTGAAAATAATGGCAGCTTTGTTTCCTCTTTTTCAATTCTTGATGGTGTCACACTGAATGGGGCAATTATAGGGTAGGGGCTTCAAATTCATACTGAAGGACCTTTCTGGCAATAAAAGCAGCACAAAACAGAGGGGACTGCCTCCATCAGTTGTGTTTTCTTCATGAAAAAAGCGTGAGTCAAGTTGGGGGTACCAATTTCTTGGGAAGCCAGAAATAGGCCGGGACACGAGGAAAGGCAGGTCTAAATGACACCAAATGCAGTTTACAGATTACAAGTAAAGTAAATAAAACATATCAAACCTACGTGTGGTGCCCCAGCCATGCTCAAATAAGAATGAAAATAAAAGTGGAAGCATTCAACACTAGACGTTCCTAACAGAAGAACAGAATAAAACTAAGGAAGGTAAGAGGAAGTGTGGTTGATAAGGAAGAGGTTCAGGCCCTGTACGTCTCATCCAGAAGGACAAGCTGCTCATCTCCTTATAAGTCCTCCTCACTGTCACTAGTGACCTTTCTACATGCGGAGGTTTAGACCTCTTCAGTTGGTCCCTGTCAGAATAAAACCTCAACTTCTTAGCAGAAGCCACGAAATTCTGTGAAACCCAGGCTCTGTGCTGGTCTGCAGCCCGGGCTTAGAATGGACCGCTTCATACCAGGCCTGGCCCTTGGCAGGCATCCGGGACACATGTGGTTTTTAATGGTTCCTGGGGTGTGTTTTAATCAGGAATGGTAAGAAAGGCCACCATGGAAATGACTGTCATGAGGAGGAAGTTTATACCCACAGGTCCCGAGAAACAGGAGGCAGGCTACTCAGGACCCACGAGGAGCCCCAGGGTCAGTGAGCAGGCAGAGGAGGTGAGGGGAAAATGGGCAGGAGTTTTATTATGGTTTCCGTGGGAGGGCCAGGTGAGGCGGGGTCAGCCTTCAGAAGTTTGGCTAGCTTGAGTAATTTCAGCAGGCCCTAGGGCGTAGGGGCTGTCCCTGGTTGTGTGGTCCCTGGTCCTGGGGTGACGGGGGCAGGCAGACAGCGGCCCAGAGTACGAGAGCCCCACTGAGGAGGCGGTGGGGGGTGTGGGCTCTGAATCGGCTGGTTTGCTCCCAGGGTCAGCACTTGCTAACTCTAGGAGGATAGTCCCTCTGGGGTCAGCAAGGCCCAGATGTCAATGCATCGGACATAGAAACGGTACACACACGCACGGGCCCGTCCTCCCTCACCCACGGCAGCTCCTGTCTGGGTGACCTCGGGTGGGAAGTGGTCTACCACCAGCTCTCGCCTGAACCGCATGAGGCTGAGGGGCCCCCGTGCCTCGTGCCTCTGCCCCTTCCAGATGCCCTTCCTTCTCTCTTCCTTCCTCTCTCCCCCAGGCTGCCCCGCCCGGGTCAGTGTGCTCTCCGAGACCCAGGTCAAGCATGACCCCTTGGATGGAGCCTTCCCCGCCACGACCTGCTGCCCTTCTGTGTGGTCTCTGTGTTACAATGTCTGGTGGCCCTGGTCTCCTGTCCAGAAGTATAGCTTCTGTCACAGGTGTCTGGGCCTAGACAGCGAGTTACCCAACCCCCTACCTGTCTACGACCTTACTGCAACACCCGCCACTCGGTCATGGAGTTCTGTGTGAGTCTCTCCTAACAGACCGTGAGGGCCTGGAGACGGGGGTCCATTCTGTTTCACTCCCCATCTCGGTGGCGTAGAGTCGGGAGACTCAGTAAATATTTGCCGAACGACAGCTGAAATGCCGAATATAATCCTTTGAGGTGCTCCCCTCCCCTCCTCATTGTGAGGGAAGGGGTGTGGGGTGCCAGGGCAGCGCCCAGGTAGAGGGGGTGGAGGCAGAGAGGCCCCGCCGGTGCCACACGCGGAGGTCCTGTGCCCTGTGGAGTTTGTGTGCGTCCACACTTCCCTGCGGCATCGTTCACTTCCGTGTTGTTCCGTTTAATTTAATACGGAAGACGTTTCCCACACACGCCGCAGGCCTTGTGCTGGGGGGGTCTCAACGCTGACTGGCGCCCCCATTCCCAGACGTGCCCTCGCTTCCCATGTGACGGTTGGCAATTTGAGTTTCTCATGTTGTGTGTGTGAACAGTGTCATTCTGAACCTATTTTGTGTGCGTCTCAGGGGGCATCTGAATCGCTTCCTTCTGACTCAGCCCAGGCATGAGGTTACGGGGTCAGAGGATCTCCACATTCCTACGGCTCCTAATATAAGTTGCCAAGTCGTTCTTGAAAGAAGGAAGAAAGAAGGAGAGTAGGAAGGAGGGAAGGAAGGAGAAAGAAACCAGCCCACACGGCCCTCGGGGAAGGTCATTCGGATTCTGGGTGTGGGCAGAGAGAGACTGCGTGCCCTAAAAGGAGGGTTTGAATTTGGAGCAAATATGAAAACAACAGAAAACAGTCACCCGTGCACACTTACGCACGTGTGTTCACACAGGGTCCCCACGCAAGCATGCCCCTCACGTGCACACGCGTGGCCCTCTGATCACACGGTTTCACGTATCCCTGCATGGAACTCAGGCAAGCACCTCGGCCGTGTGCCATGTCCCCGTGGGGACCCTGGGAGCAGTGGCCGGGGCACCAGCAGGCCACGGATGCCACGGAGTGCAGGTGGATTGCTCGTTTGTAGGTGAATTCACAGTTCCTGCCCCTGGAGGTGGGGGGGGGGGGCGGTGACTGTAGGATCGGTAGTGGGGAGGGTGAGGCCCAGCGGTCCCCAAGGGGAAAGAGGTCACCGTTTACTTGGGGGTTCTGAAGCCCGGTGTCCTCCCCTGCCAGGGCCACCTCGGTGGTCAGAGGGCGTCGTCCCTCACCCTGTCATTTGTAAGGGGCCAGCCTGACGGACGTCCTCTCACAGCTGCTGTATCGGTCTGTTCCTGCAGCCATGCGTGTGGGACCCTCAAGCAGGTTAACTGTCGGTGCCCGTGGTTCCTGGTCCAGGTCCCGCCAGCAGCTGGGTGCGTCTGTCACCAGCACATGGGGTGGAGCCCAAACACCCGGAACGGTGAGGAGAGTGGATCCAGAGAAGTTCGTACCTTCCAAACACAGCGTGGCCCGTTGGCCATGGGTCCCCCGCGGGCTCCCTGTCACCGCGTTGCTACAGCTCCCAGACTGTGACCTGGGGCTGGCAGCTCCCTTGGCCGGCTCCCTGTTCCTTCTGCCAAGATGAAATTGGGGCGACCTCGGGGCATCTCTAAGGGGATCTTTGCACTGACTTGTCAGAGGCAGACGGGGCCCTGCTGCGAGCATCTAGCCTCACACACGGCGTCAGGGCAGTGCGGTGACATCAGCAAAGGTGCAGACTCTTCTAGAACCAGGAGGCAGACAGAGCCCCAGTGAGTCCGAAGCAAAGCTGGCTGGGAGGAAGCCCCAAGCCCTGGAGACCTCCAGGCCCAGGTCTCTCCTCCGCCCACCGGGCCTGCCCTTTTCCTTCCTTCATCCAAAGAAACTCCCAGAGCAGGGCTGAGGCAGAGAGAAGAAAAGCCTGACAGAAAACAGGAAAAGGGGAAGCAGATGGAGGAGCCAGCCAGGGCTCAGAGGAAGGGGGCACCATGGGTAGGGGATGGGAGGGGGGGCTCAGAGGAAGGGGGCACCATGGGCAGGGGAGGGGAGAGAGCGGGGGAGGAAGGGGCACAGTGGGCAGGGGAGGGGAGGGGGGAGGCTCAGAGGAAGGGGGCACCATGGGCAGGGGAGGGGGGCTCAGAGAAAGGGGGTACCATGGGCAGGGGAGGGGGGCTCAGAGAAAGGGGGTACCATGGGCAGGGGAGGGGAGGGAGCAGGGGAGGAAGGGGCACAGTGGGCAGGGGAGGGGGGCTCAGAGGAAGGGGCGCCATGGGCAGGGGAGGGGAGGGAGGGGCTGGGGGGGATGGCGAGGACACAGGGCCGACCGCCCTGCTGAGCTCCGTCCCCACCCGTCCCTCTCCCCGGTGACTGGGGGCCAGGAGCGTTCGGGGCCATGGCTCCTGAGGGCACAGGAGGCGACCTGGTCTGGATGCCGCTCTTCAACCGAGAACTTTCCCGGAGGGGCCGCACTCTAGCTCACAAGTCGGTTCGCATGTGCAATTCCGGTCTCACGGTTTTTAGTTACTCCCACGGTGAGAGGCGGCCAAGGTCAGAAGCGTGTAAGGCGCAGATGCAGAGTTCGAAGGACAGCGACATCCAAATCGCCCGAACATGCCCCTGGGTCCTCAGGCCGCTCCGGGAGAGAGGGAGGCAAGGATCCCAGGCAAGGAGGCGATGGCTGGAGTGACGGCACTGAAACGGCCGGCCGTGGCGGGCAGACCAGCTGCCCCGGGGGCCCTGCGGACATCTGGTGGACCACGGGGCTCAGCGACAGCCCGCACGGGACGCGGAGGAGCCGGGAAGCCCTCGGGCGGAGGGCAGACGCTGGGGGTGCGCTCACCCCCCCGGGTGGGCCCCAAAGTGGCCAGGCCCTGGGCGTCGGCCGCACCCCCCCCCCCCCCCCCGCCTTGAGAATTAGAAGCTTCCCGTTCCCGTGAGTTTCTCAGTTATGCCTCATCACGGCTTTGCCCCATGTGCGTGGACACTCGCGTGTCATCTTTGCTCTTTGAGCTTTATAAGGGTTTCCCCCTCCCCCTTCGGCCGAGGCCCATCGTGTTGGTGCACGTTCCCCGTGTCACCGAGGACGCGTTAAGGAAAGGGTGGGGGGTGGGTCCGAGCGCGGCCAGACACACGTGCGTGGTTCCCGTTCCCACCTGCACCGTATTCCAGGCCTGGCCATCCGGCTGGCCGCTTAGTTTTCCCCGTCAGCCTTCTCGTGCGTGCCGCCGCGTCCGCCCGCGTCCAGGCATTTCTCCGGATGGTGTTTCCAAACCTCCCGGCCGGGGTTATTTCCATGCTGCCCCAGGGCACAAACGTACAGCTCACGCCAACTATTTTGAAGCAGCCCTGCCCTCACAGTGTGCCGTGCGTGCCGACATCGCGATTCTATTCCCCGTGACTTGCTGTCGAGTCGCCACCACCATCGTAGACGCTTGCGCCCCACTCCGTTGGTTCAGTCACTCCCTAACGGCTATGCGGTTGGAAAACACGGCTCCGGGCTGCAGAGTAGGAGCGGCCTTGCAGCGTGACTGGGTGTGCAGAGCTTTAATTAAAACGGGCCCGCAGAGGTGCCTGTGTTTTTCCACATCGGTGACGGGGCATCTGGGGCTTTCTACTCTGTTTAGTTCATGTCTCTGACCCTCTGCCAAAACCACGCTGTCTTACTTCTTCTTGCTTTTACTACCTGTTGAACTAGCAGGGCCAACCCCCCACCTGATGCTTCTAGAATGTCCAGCAATTCTTGGACGTGTGTTCCCTCATACAAATCCTAGATTTAATTTCTGTGGTTCCATGTTTGGTATTTTATTCGAATGACGCTGAGGCCGAACATCAATCACGTCAGAGACGGTAGCGCTTCACTTACTGTTACCGGTTTGTAACAACGGACGTTGTGATGGATACGGATGAGCAGCCAGGTGAAGAGGTGCACAGGGTGAGGTCTGGGAGGGTCGCTGGAGCTGGGGTGTGCGCCCTCCAGCACCGGGATGCAAGCGTCAGGGCGGCAACTTTCCGAACACTTTTGTCTCGGGTTTTGCGGGATTGCTTGAATCACTGGCCATTGACAGCTGGCTCAGCCTCCACGTCCCCTCAGCTCGGCTCTGGGCTCCTCCGGGGACATCCCCCTGAGCCCTCCAAGAGCCACCTTATTAGCATAAACTCAGGCGGGGCTCAAGGGGCTTGTGATGAGTAACGGAAGGTAACCCCCAGCCCAGGGAGTTGCGGGGTTTTAGAAGCTCTGCCAGGAGCCGGGGGCAGAGAACAAGGCAGGTGAAGCTCCTTGTGACAACCCCCCCTCCCCACCAAGCCCCTCTGTCTTCCCTGCCGGCTGGGTTCTCCTTCCCGCCCCACTGCCACTGCCCCCAAATCTAGGACCCCCCCCCCTTGCCTGTGGCTCGACGGGGGACATTTGAACTTCTGAGGGTGGGTCCTGCTCTGGGTCCTGATACGTGATCCTCATAAAGCACAAAGCTGAAGTCGCCTTTTGCTTGCTACTTTACTTTTTGAAGTTTAAATAAAATCCGCTGATTTTGGCCCCCACCACTGCCACCACTGTGCAAGGTGCCGCCTGATTAATCCCCAGCTACTACTGTTGATGGTGCCATGTGTGGTCGAGCAGGGCAACTAGCCGCTCGAGGGTGCAGATTAAAATAACCAATCCCTGAACTGTTCCAAATATAAATATATATTTTTTAATTTTTTAATGTTTATTATTTTTGAGAGATAGCCAGAGAGAGACAGCGTGAGCGGGAGAAGGGCAGAGAGAGGGAAACAGAATCGGAAGCAGGCTCCAGGCTCCGAGCTGTCAGCCCAGACCCCGACACGGGAATTGAACCCACAAGCAGCGAGATCACGACCTGAGCCGAAGCGGGACGCTTAACTGACTGAGCCACCCAGGAGCCCCCCGGATATATTTTGAAACAGCTTTATGGATACATAATTGACATTCGATAAACTGCTTTTCAAGTGTACAATTTGATATGGTTTGACACCCGTATACACCTGGGAATCCATCGCCAGCATCCACACAGTAGACAGACCCCCGTGTGGTTTGCGAGTTTCTCGTGCGGCCCCCGTGGGTCATCTGCCCTTCCTGGCCATCCGCACCCCGACCCCAGGCCACCACTCACCTGCTCCGTAACACCGGTCAGCTTGCATTTCCTAGGATTTTATGCAGATGCGATCGAACAAACAGTACGTGCTTCTCAGTCTGGCTCCTCACCTGGCACAGTACCTTGACGTCTCCTATGTTGCAGTGCGGATCGATAATCAGCGCATCAATCATTTTCTCGCCGAGTGGCATTCCATTGCGGAGAAATCCCACAGTTTGCGTCTCCATCCACCTCCCGATGGACACTCGCTCCGCTTCCCGGGCGGGGCTCTGCGAATAAAGCCGCCGTGCGCGTTTGAGCGCAAGTCTGTGCTTGGACACCTGCTTTCATTTCTCCTGGGTCAACACCTGGGGGGGGGAGGTCTGGACCACATGGCAGGGGCACGTTTAACGTTTTAAGAAGCTGCCGATCTGTCTTCGAGAGCGGTTGTTCCGTTTTTACAGACGGTCCCCGACTTCTGCTCGGTCGACTCACACCTTCTGACCTTGCGAAGGTGTGAAAGCAAGGTGCCTTCAGTGGAGACCGTCCTCCCGATTTTGAATGTGGATGTCTTCCCGGGTTGGCGATGCAGGGCAGCGGCCAGCCCGGCTCCCAGGCAGCCGGTGGTCCCCGGGGTCCACGACCCACAGACACACTGTGCCCAGGCGGCCCGTCTGTTTGTCACTTTCGGTGCAGCGTTGGGTCAACCACACGAGACACTCGCCCTCTCTTGTAGAATCGGCTTTGTGTGAGGTCATTCTGCCCCAGCACAGGCTAGCGGGAGTGTTCCCAGAATGTGCCAAGCGGGCCAGGCTAAGCTGCGATGTGCCGAAGGCCAGCTGTTAATTGCATTTTTGCCTTACGGTGTTTTCCGCTTACGGTTCAGGGGATGTCACCCGCCGTAGTGGGGGAAGGTCTGTGCTCCGTGACTCGCGGCGGGTTTTGGTTCCTTCGCACCCTCGCTAACACCTGGAACGGTCGGGCTTCTAGCTCCCGGCCGTTAACAAGCATGCAGGGCGTCTCCCCCGGGTGCTGGTTCCGGCCGCCCCGCGGACTGGGGTGCAGCGTTGAGCCCCTCTCTCTGCTGACGGCTCAGCCGCCATCCCTGTCCCCCACGGCATCGCCCGGTCTTCTCCAGAGCCCCACCTGAGTTCCTCTGTTCTCTTGTCACCGATGAGGAAACTCAGGCACGGAGAGGTTAAGAAACGTCCCCCTGTCACAGACCGGGTGAGTCCCAGAGTCAGGGCAGGGTCCTCCAGGAAGAGAGCCCGAGCCCGGGAGCGGCAGGCCCCACGCCCCCAGCCACGGAGCATCCCTGTCCTCGGCAGTCACTGCCCGAACACCTGCAGGGATCCCCAGAAGCCGCTGGCTACCCGTCCCCCTGCACAGACGCGACATCTGAGCTGTCCTTGCAGAGCCAGCGATTTGTGCAACGGGGAAGGTTGGGGCCACCCGGGCTGGGGGTTACTGAGGTGGAGAAGGAAGGGAGACGTGGCCTCCCGTGGCTCCCCGTCGGCCCTGCTGAGGGGGGAGAGGAGTGGTGCCCGCTTTCGGTTAAGAAGCGCGTGGAGCCCAGTGGACGTGGACTCAGGCGCGAGACGAAGTCAGAAGAACGGAGACCCGCGGGCCCCGTCCCTTGCTTGTGTCGACTCCTTGCTTGCACACACCCCCGGTGCCTGCGTGTTGCACAAAGCTGTCAGCCGGACGGCCAGGCCCTCAGGTGCAAGGTGAGTCAGCGCCCCGTTCCTCGTGACCCTGGGCGGTGTCTTCCTCCCCACCCACACCCGCCTCTGGGCCCAGACTCTGAATCACTGAGCTGGCGTGCCACCGGGGGACGGCCCTCTGCACGAGGATGGAGGGGTCCCGGGGAGGCCCGGCCGAACCGCGCTGTCGCCGGAGAAGAGATGCGGGCGGACACGCAGGAATGTGGCGACACCCGTCTCCGCAACAAAACTCAGCCAGAGGCTGTGCTTCTGGAACTCTCCGGGAGCCTCTGGAGACTGGCACCCTGAAATACACTAGCAAGGAAGGCACAGCACTAAAGCTGGATTATAAACACGCGCTGCGTGCAAAGCACACCCGGACCCGAGCCAGGCCGCCGCTCACGCGTTGAGGCAACCAGCGCCCCTCGCCAGACACGGAATAACGTAAACGACCGTCTGTGAGCTTTTCTAGAATCTACAACCCAGAGCAAAATCCACACGCGTGAAGGCGCTATAGAGAGAGGACGAGGGCCTCCCCGGCACGGAGCGGCCCAGACAGGCCGGCGCGTGCCAGGCGCGGGGGCCGTGGGGGGTCCGCATCCGAGTCGGGGGGGAACACGGTGCCACGAGTGAGCGAGAGGGGCTCGTGGGCCTGAGGACCCCGCACGGTAACCTCATGGTGAGGAGAAGGCAGGCGTCCCAACCAGGGAACAGCGCGAGCAAAGGAGAGGAAGGAGGACACAGACGAGGGGAGGCTCAAGGTGCAACTTCGAGGAGGCGGGGCGTGGTCTCGGGCCAGCGCGCCAGGCTGTAGAGTGACACGGCCGCCACTGGCTCTCCCACAGCCCTTCTCTTCAGGGTGGAGGACAAACTGGAACAGGGGAGAGGGCAGAGAGCGGCTCTGTGACCCTCGCTTAGACTAGAGTGGTAGCGGCGGAGACTGTGATACGGTCGCGGTCGGGACACGGGATCGATAGAGCTGGGTGGGATGCAGGGGACAGAGAAGGGTGACGCAGAAGGCCCCGCACAACTGGCCTGGTTGGGGCACCGCTCCCCAAGACAAGGAAAGCCAAGAAGATGGCACTCTGGAAAAAGAACTGAGTTCATGTTGGGACAGGGGTTGGGGGGATGAGTGTTGGATTCTGAGACCCTTTACTCGAGTCCCCTCCCCGCCCCGCCAGCCAGGGGACCTTGAGGGAAACGCCTCCCCTCCGCGAGCCCCGTCTCTGACGTAGAACAAAATACCCCCTACACTCCCTCTCCTGCCTCAGCCTCCACATCCCGTGATGTTGAACTTGGAGACTGGGTCCTCACCTGGCACAGGAGGCAAATGGCGTTGTCGCCACCGTTTCACAGAGGAGGTTTGCCAAGGTCCGCCCCGGAAAGTGGGTGTGGGCCGGCTGGCTAAATGCGTGTGCTCTCGCTTGTCAGCTCTCCTGGCCTTGGTGTGAACCCTTCGCCGTGAATTTGTCGGCTGTCCTAGCCGGTTCCCCTGAACTGGGGCCGGAAATGCAGAGACAAACTGCAAACACTTTATGGGGACTGTGATCCAGGATCAGGAGGGGAGGCGATCACAGGACCCGCTCCTGAGCTGACCGACCCGGGCACCCACGTGGTGCTTAGTCCTGTCTCTGACATCGGAAGGTCTTCTCTTAACCACTAGGCTCCACTCTTCTTAGAACAGGGAGGGGCCTCACACGGAGGTCTCCTTTCCAGTCCCCTGCCAGTCGCTGGTCATTTCGTCAAGTTGTATGCATGTCTTACTGGGGTCACCGCTAGGCATTTCGTGTGTTGTCCCTGTTGTGAGACACTTTCCCATCATATTCAAATTTATTATTGTTGACTTACAAGAAAACTATTTTTTCCACTTGCCTCTGACCACCGTCCTCAACTGTTATTCATTCTGATGTCTCTGCAGTGTTCTGACTGATCCTCTTGGAATTCCTAAATGGACAATGCTGTCGTCTGAAAAGATTCAATTCCAATAGCTCTTCTTCATTTCTTTCCTTGCCCTGTCATGTTGTCTAGGATCTCGAGAATAATTAAATGTTTATTCTTAGCAAATTTTTATCATTTTCTTTTTGCTGATTTTTAAAAAGAATCCCTAATATTTCACAATTAGTTTTAGATAGACGAGAGTAACTTTTTTTTTTAATTTTTTTAAACATTTATTCATTTTTGAGAGACAGAGAGAGACAGAGCATGAGCAGGGGAGGGGCAGAGAGAGAAGGAGACACAGAATCCAAAGCAGGCTCCGGGCTCTGAGCTGTCGGCACAGAGCCTGACGCGGGGCTCGAACTCAGGAGCTGCGAGATCATGACTTGAGCCGAAGTCGGATGCTCAACCCACTGAGCCACCCAGATGCCCCAGTAGTGTCTGTCTCGTTCTATCAGCCAAGTCTGGCGATGAGTAAAGGATCAGCACAATCCCTTATCGCCTGTATGGACGGGGTCGATACTGGTTTGTTTTCTCAGTGGGCTCCTCCAGAAGTCCGATAAAGCTGGACTACGGCCCGGGAAGGAGGCTGATGAGAGAAACGACCCTGGCTGGCACAGCGCACCTGGACTTGTTGGTCTCTGTGGGCTCTTCAGCAGATACGGAGCCATTGGGATTTCAAAATTTTCTTTTTGTATCAGTGAGGACAATCTGTGTCTTTCAAGGAGTTCGTGTATTTTGTTTAAGCCGGAGGACATAGAAGCATCGAGTAACATTGTTTGCAATATTCCTTTCTTATCTTTTGAAAAGCTGCAGGATCTGTGATGAAGTGTGTGCTTTTGTCCTTGGTGCTAGCAAGCGATCTCAGCGCTGTTTTCTTCACGCTCAGTCCGGCCAGAGTTTGTAAACACGGAAGAAATGGGGCGCCTGGGGGGCTCGGCCGGTTGAGTGTCCAGCTCTGGATTTCAGCTCAGGTCGTGACCTCACGGTTTGGGTTTGTGAGTTGGGGCCGCGCCTTAGGTTCTGTGCTGACAGAGCAGAGACTGCTTGGGGTCCTCTCTCTCCTCTCTCTGCCCCTCCCTCTCCTTCTCTCAAAATAAATAAACATTTAAAAAACAAATCAAGCATCAGATTCTTTATTCGAAAAAAACAGAATAAGCAAAAAAACAAAACCAAATAGCTTTGGTTATTTCAATATTTAATTATTTCCATACTTCTCATTTCATTGGTTTCTGTCCTGATCTATTTGATTCCCTTTCTTCCACTTCCTTTGTGCTTAATTGAATCTTTTTTTTTCCCCTTCCGGTTTTGTAACACGGAAGGTGAGGTCATTTCTTTGAAAGTTTTCTTCTTTTCACATACGGGTATTTAGTGTTACAAATTTCCCACTAAAGCACTGTCTCAGCTTGTTCCCACAAATTTTGATCCGTTGTATTTTCATTTTCAATTAATTTGAAATGTTCTTGTATTTCCCTGAGATGTCTTTTTGACATATGGCTTATTTGGAATTTTGTTGTTTTATTATTTTTTTTTAATCTTTTTAATCTGCATTTATTTTTGAGAGACAGAGTGTGAGCAGGGGAGAAGCAGAGAGCAAGGGAGACACAGAATGCAAAGCAGGCTCCAGGCTCCAAGCTGTCAGCACAGAGCCGGACGCGGGACTCGAACTCACGAACTGTGAGATCGCGACCTGAGCCGAAGTCAGACGCTCGACCGACTGAGCCACCCGGGCGCCCCTGGAATTTTGTTGTTTTAAATTTCCAAATACTTTAGGACTTTACAGATATCTTTTTGATCACTCGTCTGTCGTGACCTGAAAGCACATTTTGTATAATTTATATTCTTCTAAGTTTGCTGAGGCATATTTTGTGGCCCGGAAGAAAGGATATCTTGGTGATGTCAACGTATACCCGAGAAGAGTATATTTTTATTCTCGAGAAGGGTTGGTGGGTGGAGTGTTCTATACACGTCAGTGAGGTCCAGGTAGCTGACGGTGTTCATTCTTTCACTCCCTTATTTATTTTGTGGTCTACTTGTTTTAACAATGACTAAGAGTAGGGCACTGACATGTTCACCTATGACTTGGGATTTGTTTCTCCTTTCTATCTAGTCAGTTTCTGCTGCATATGTTTTGAAGCTGTTTAGGTGCATCCTCCTTGACGAATGCTGTGTCCTCTTGGAGAATTAATGCCATCATCATGTGATGTCCTTCTTTATGTGTGATAATATTTCTTCCTCAAAAGTCTGTCTGCTGTTCAGATAGCTACTCTGGTTTTCTTTTGGCTGGCGCGCAAGTGGTCTCTCTTCATCTTTACATTTTAAATCTATACATGTTTTACGTTTAATGTGGATTTCTTATGAGACATAATATATTGGGGTGTTGCTTTTTTTTTTAAATCCAATCTGACCATCTCTATCTTTTAACTGGTATGTTTAGACCATTCACATTTAATGTGATTAGTGACAAGGTTGGCCTAAAATTGGAATTTTGTTAGGTGCCTTCTATTTGTTTCATCTGTTTTTGTTTCTTTTTTACTCTTTTTCTGTCTTCTCTTGGTTAATTGAGCATTTTTGTAATCATTTCTTATGTCTTCTTGAATTATTACTTAATGCTTCTTTTAAAAAGTTTTAGCATCTGCCCCAAAGTTGATAATATAAATCTTAAATTACTCAGAGTTTACCTTCATATAGTCTTAGACCATATGTAGTTAAGAAACTTACAACAATATTCTCCCCTTCCTCTCATCCTTCCTGACGTTTTCACACATTTCACTTTTATGTATACCACCAACATGACACTATTTCCTGTAGATAGCAGCTCTCATTTGTGGCAATTAAAAATAAGGGGAGAAAAGAGTTGATCTCGTCTTCCTTCCTTCCACTGGCACTCGTCTTTCCATCGTGACGACCCAGTTAGGGGTCTGATACCATTCTTTCCAATAGATGGACGTCAGTTATTTCTTGCAGATTACATGCCCGCAATAAATTCCCATAGTTTTGCTTCGTCTTATTCTTAATTTTTAACATATATTTCCTCTGGTATACAATATTGAACTAACACTTCTTTTTTCTTTGAAGGCTACACGGATATCATTTCACTTTCATCCAGCCTACATGGTTCCTAAAGAGGTTTGTGTCATAATTCTTATCTTTTTTTTCTCTGCACCTAATGTGTCTATGTTGGTAGTCTGGTTGCCTTAGAGATTTTTTTCTGTGTCTTTTCCCCAGTAGCTTGAATATGTCATGCATATGGAGTTTTTGTTTGTTTTTTTGTTTTACTTTTTTTTTTTTTTTTTTTTTTTTTTTAGCATTTATCTCGATGCACATTCTCTGAGCTCTGATCTATGGTTTGGTGTCTATCATTAATTTTGGAAAAGTCTCAGCCTTTTTTCTTCAGTTTTCTGCTCCCCCAGCTCCCGGATGTACAGTTCTGTCCTCCGTACCATTCTGTCTTCTCTTTGTGTCTCAATGCGGAGGTTTCCGTAAAGCTGTTTTCAGATTCCTGACTCTCCTTGGCTAAGTTGAGCTCACCGGTGAGCCTATCAAAACCATTCTTCACTTTTTCTGTGGTTTCCACGTTCGTCTCTTCCGTTTTGTTCTTTTTCACGGTTTCCGTATCTTTTCAAGGCAGTATAGTATTTAAAGCACGGAATTCAAAACCACCTAAGTCTCGCTAGTGGTGGGATTGCTGAGTATGCTATTTCCATGCCACGAAACATGTGTGTAACCTTTTAAATATATGTGTATCCACCGACGCGAAAACGCTACAACATATGTTGTGCTAATAAAGCAAGTTTTAGGGGCGCCTGGGTGGCTCAGTCTGTTAAACGTCCGATTTCAGCTTGAGTCATGATCTCAAGGTTCGTGAGTTCGAGCCCCGCGTCAGGCTCTGTGCTGATGGCTCAGAGCCTGGACCCTGTTTCAGATTCTGTGTCTCCCTCTCTCTCTCTGCCTCTCCCCCGCTTGTGCGCTCTCTCTCTCTCTCTCTCTCTCTCTCTCTCTCAAAAATGAATAAGCATTAAAAAATGTTTTAAACAAGCAAATTTTAGAACCATGAGTATTATCTCATGTATGTTCTAAAATTTCCACAAAACAACTTTCTACATTTCTAGAGTAACACGTATCTATAAAATTCATTTTAAAATAACCAGCAGAAGGGTCATGTCGGGGGCTATCTTGTCAGGAGATGGAAATGTAAAGGCAGGTCAGGCGGGACCTGAGCTTTACTAGTAGCATTTGGGGACTTTTATAACGAGTTAGAAGCGTATGTTAGTTTTATGTCTTCAAGTGGCTCACATGTTGGGGGAGACGGTGAGCGGAAGGCTGCACAGAGGCCTTGAATATAAGGTGATGGGTACCAGAAGTCCGAGGTTGTGGTAGGTGTGGACAGTTTCCACTGGGCGCCGTGCTCCTCGTGGGGAGCACCTTGGAGCGCCCGCGGGACTCAGCTTTCACATCTTTGCCTCCACTCCCTCCCCCCTTCCTTCTGGTCAGGAAGCAGAGGAGCTGCCCTGTGGGGGCCTGAATTCTACCCGTGGGGCCTGGGAAGGTCATGAGAAAGAACTGAAAGAGTGAGGGAATGAAGGGACGAGATTGCTGGGGAGCGATGCGGGCTCTGCAGAAAGATGGACTGGGGGTGCTGGTGGGGACGGACCTGAGCTCAAAGCACTGCAGATGGGGAGGGAGGGAGGTCGAGGCCACAGCCCGGCGTCGGTGGGGCTGGAGTAGGGGTTGGATGTGTGTTAGCAGGGATCCGGAGGGGTCTGGAGGTGTGGGGGCCCGCGGGGGGGAGGGGGGTGGCGTATGCATAGCTGGGATGGTTTTGCTCTGAGCAGTCCTCCCGGCTTATCTCGGGGGATAAGCAGGAGTCCTCTGAAGTTGCCTGGCCGGAGCCGGGAAGGAAAGGGGCTGGGGCCGAGCTGTTCGTGGTGGAAGGCTGCCAGGCTGGCAGGAAACGGGGATCACCTGGACCCCTTCCTTCCGGCCGCGTGTGTCGGCAGCACCTGCAACATACGAGGGCGGTGTGTGTTTCCTTTCTGGCTGGCGCAGCCCAGCGCAGCCTCTGCGGGGAGAGGGCGGTGCGGAACGAGAGCGCGCCAGGTCGTTAGATGGATGATGCACTTGAGAGTTCGGGGACCCCTCCCCTTCCCTCCGCTGACTCAACATGGGCTGAGACATTTCCTTGCGGCACCGAAACGAGGAAACGGCCCACACGAAAATTCACATAGATGTTTACCGTCTGAAGCTTTGGCGAAGTGGAAGAGAGCGGAGAAGGGCCCGGAGCTCTGCCGCGATTCCGGCTCTCGCAGGTCACGACCGGAAGCGGGGCTCCTCACCTTCCTCCCACGCCCGCTTGGCGCCACAGCAGCTGGCCGCCTCGGTGTGAGTCGCTTTTGCTTCTTGTTTCGTTAGATTTCCGCAGGGAGCGCAACATTCCCCCTGGCGGATGTCTCCCCATTCCCTGGCGTTCCCAAATTCTGCCAGGAGGAGTCTCCCCATGGACCACGGGCCGCATCGCCCAGCTGCCCGGGGTCAGCGGGCCAGGGGCTCGAGTCCCTTGGAGCTGTCCTCCCTGGGCGAGGCCGAGCAGGCGGCCGGGGACCCGCAGGCGCCAAAGGCAGTTGGCCGCCCTGGTCTGCCACTTGGCAGGTGATTCCTGAGCACCCACCGGAGGTCCCCGGGAGCGGTGGGGACGACAGGACCTGGGAGCCGCCACCGCGCACCGCTGGGCACCAGGTCGAGAGCGGCTGAGTGGGCAGCGAGCCTGGGGACCAGGAAACACAAGCCGTCACTTCTATGGTGGTGAGGGCAGTGGGGCCAAGTGACAGGTGGGGCACTTGGAGTCCACGGAGGCCGGAGCGTGGGGCCCCTGCTGGTCCTCGGCCCAGCCAGAACGCCTGTGGTTCGGCTGCACTGCCGACAGGGCCGCGGGGGGCGGGGCGGAACCCTGCGACCAGGGCCAGGGGACTGAAGTGTGGGGCGGGGCCCTGCACCAGACACGCTCTGTGCTTCCCACGGCCTGTTCTGCCAACACACAGCTTCTTCCTTTCCTGCTGAGAAGTTACTTTCCCAGCACACGAGAAGGGACGGCCTGGTAGGGGTCACATGTCCTGTTTATTCCATGTCCCTGGCCTCGCTCGCCTCACCTGGCCCGTGGCCCCTCTCTGTCTGTCCGGGTCTCTCTCCCTGCGCACACCCGGGTCCCCACCCCGACGGCCTGCCCAGCAGGAAGACACCCCACGGTGCAGGCCCTGGACTTGAGAGAATCCCCTTCGGTTTCCCAACACTATGTGTGAGTTCAAAACAAAACCAGCCTACAAACAAAAACAACCCAGCCTGTTTTCAGCCGTGGATGGGACCGTCAACGGAGCATGGGGGCCAGCACTCTGCTGGAAACTGCTGGACCCTCACTCTGCCTTTCGTGGGCCGGGCTGGGGACGAGCACGGCACTTCTCTGTCATTTGTCACCTGTCCCTGTGGAATAAAACCGTGAAGGCCGCCACAGTGGGACGAGACACAAAATAACACAAAGAGACAAAGCGGCCAAACCTGGGCTTCAGCCCGCTCCCCGTGTTCTGTCTCTAAAGTCCACAGCCACCACCCACGCCGCCCACAAACCTGCCACGTGTGTCCAAGGACCGTGCAACACACGGGCCCTCTCTCCAGGGCCTCCACTCTGGAGGCCCCATGTCTTGGGCCCCTCCGCCTCTCCTCAGCCCGCCCGCCCGGAGCCCCCGCCGCCCTCAGGCCTCCCCAGCTGCCCGGAAGACCCGCACCCCAGCACCTGGCAATCCTTTGGGGTGAGCTGACTTCTGTTGGCCCACCTGGGGGCTGGGCACTGGTCCTACCCGATGGGGGTCTTTGTGGACGAGGAGGAAAGACCCTCAGCACAGTGTTAGCTGAACCGGGTCTGGGGTCTTACTCTCCCCTGTGCATGTGTCTATTTTCCGTCTTTTCTACATCGATCACGTGGGAATATCCGTTGCACGTAAAGGGAAAAGTCTCTAATAGGAAAAAGATGTGAATGCCATGGGACCGGCAGAGCAATGACCCTGTGGTAACGTAGTAACTGGGGGAAAAGGATGCAGAGTGTGTTTTTACAGCTATGAGTTGAGCCATCATGAGTGCTTCAGAGGACAAAGCCTATTTTTGTACTTTTTTGCTGTTAATAGCACTTTCATTGCACGGAATGCCCTTTGAGGCTGGCCTTCCCCCCAAAGCCTGCAAAGGTGGGCTCATCTCTGCCTCTCTGCCTCGGGGGTTCCAACTGGAGGAGGTGAATCCTGGAGGAGGAGAGGAGAGGAAAGGAGAGGACAGGGGAAGGAAGGGGAGAGGAGGGGGAGGGAAGAGGAGAGGGGAGGAGAGGGAAGGAGGGGAGAGGAGGGGAGGAGAGGAGAGGGGAGGGGAGGAGAGGAGAGGAGAAGGAGGGGAAAGGAAAGGGGGGAGGGAAGAGGAAAGGGAGGGGAGGGGCAAGCAAGGGGTGGAGGGAAGAGGAGAGGGGAGGAGAGGAAGGGAGGGGAGGAAGGAGAGGGGAGGGGAGGAGGGGAGAGGAGGAAGGCAAGGAGAAGGGAGGAGGGGAGGGGAGCCCTGGAAGAGAGACGAGGAGAAGGGAAGTGAACCCCGAGCCACTGATGCAGGGCAGGGACCCAGCACAGGCCCCGCTGTTCCAGCCACCACCTCCTGGAGCCACAGACAGGTCCCAGGGCCAGCATCGGTCACACAAGCAGAGGCTGGCCGTCTGACCGGAAGATACAAGGATAGACCAGGTTGGGTGGAAGCAGGGCGGGCCTGCAAGGCAGGTGGCAAGGAAGAGATGAGAGACCCTGCACTTCAGACCCCACCCGGAGCAAGGCTCTGGGCCGGCAGACAGAAGGATGGATGGATGGACGGACACACAGGACTGATGGGCCATGAGCCACAGGAGGGATGCATCGGGACCCGGGATGCTCATGCCTACCGCACACGCGAACACACCACACACACGAGTGCACATGCACACACAGACTCGCCCACCCCGCCGCACCAACAGCCATCAGATGCAGACACACCCTCTGCAGGCACGTGGAACAAACTTTCACAAAACAGGACGCACTAATCATTTCTTCTCCACTCTGTTCTTCATTTTGAGAAGAGTGGGTCCCAAGCCTCCCACTGATTTCTCCCCTTGCCATGGACCACCCGCACCCTTTCCACCCAACCCGGAGAGGGGCCCAGTAGGGATGGAGGAGGGTGGACCCAGAACTTTTAGCTAGAAGTTACTAAGCCAGGGGCAATGGCTCTGGGCTCTGTTCTCTGCAAACTGGGAGAGCCCCAGGTCCAGGAAAAGACCGTTTACTTTGGAAGTCGATATAAAGGGCTCTCGGGTTGCACCGAGGGGTCTCTAGGGTGCTTCCAAGGGCAGGACCCCATAAGCACAGCTGCTGGAGGAAGGAACTGCAGGCCTGCTGGGGGGGGGGGGGGGCGGGTTCTGAAGGTCTGGCCAGAGGAAGGGGCAAGGGGAGGGGACATAATTCGGAGAGGGAGCCGGGGAAGGCTCTGGAGAGGGGCAGCTGGACCCCAGCCAGGAAAGGGGTGCTCTAGGCCTGTTCCCGGGGGCAGAAACCCACAGGAGTGGGGGGACACAGAGGGCTCTGTGGGTGAGAGAGACACCGCAGGAGGCGGGCAGTGGAGCCTGGAGGAGAGTGCTACTGTCCTGGGCCCGCGCCCCTGGAGGCAGCCAGGCGGGGGGGGGGGGGGGGGGGGGGGGGGGGCCCACGAGGCCCGCACAGGAGTTCAGCTTCCTCCGCCTCCATTCGCCGTCCTTGGCAATAAACGTCTTTGTTCAAATCGCCCGCCTCCCCGCATAAACGCCTGTTGACACGCTGCGTGTCCCGTGACCTTGCCTCGTTTGGAGCCGGGACCCCACGTGCAGCCGCGGGCAGCGGCGGGAGGCGGCTTCCTTCGCAACGGGGGCGCGGGCGGGCCTCGAGCACTGGGGACCGGGGGCGGGAGCGGGGAGAAGCAGCCAGGACTCGGGGCAGCGGCGGGTCACTCGGTTCCGGGCCCGCATCCCACTCCGCGCCGTGTTTGTCCCCGCCTAACCGCCGCCAGCCCAGCGCCCCGGTCCGACCCGGCGCCCCGCGACCCCGCACCCCGCCGGGTCCCGGCTCCTCCTCTGCGGGTCCCCGCGCCCCCGGCCCCGCCCCGCCGGGTCCCCGCTCCTCCCCTGCCCGTCACACCGCCCCCAGCCGCCCATGGCTCCGCCCCACTAGGTCCCCGCCTCGTCCCAGCCGGTCCCCCGCGCCCCGCCCCCGCGCCCCGCCCCGCCGCTGCCCGTCCCGGCGCCCCCGGCCCACCGCCCCGCCCCGCCCCGCCCCGCCCCTGTCCGTCCCCTGCGGCCGGAGCGCGGCTGGCCGAGGGCGCACCGCTGCGGAGCCCGCAGCATCCGCGGCGCTGACGGTCCGGCCGGCCGAGCATGGCGCCGAGGTGCGGGGCGGGCAGGGGCAGCGGGGCGCACGGGCGGGCGGTGGAGGCGCGCGGCGCCCTAACCTGTGACCTGTGGCCTGTCGCCCGCAGGTGGCCCTGGCTGCGGCCGCGGCCGCGGAGCCTCCTGGACGTGCTCGCCCCCCTGGTCCTGCTGCTCGGGGTCCGCGCGGCCTCCGCGGACCCAGGTAAGACCCGGGGGCAGCGGGGGGAGGGGGGACGCGAAGGTTGGTTCCCCGGACCGGTCCCCCGCCATCCGCGCTTCGTGCGAGTCTCCGGCCGGTCCAGGCGGCGGCGGCCTCACCCTCAGCGCATCTCGGCTTGGTTCCCGGGAGGCCGCCCGGCTCCTCCCACGCGCGCAGGTGGCGGGCGGGGGGCGAGCGGAGGGGGACGGGGTCAGGCCGAGGCCGTGTGTCCCGAGTGTCCTGCGTCGGCCATTCATTCTTGGGCGGCGCGCCGCGGGGCCGAGACCGGGCTGGGCCGAGGGCAGTGCGGACCGTCCGGTCCCCGAGCCCCTGGCGTCCTGACCAAACTTGGCGACTCCGCCGGGAGGTTGGCGCGCTTGGCGGACCGCGCTGCCGGCCGAGGGCCAACGAGGGGCCCGGGCCGTGGTCGCGGTGGCGGCCGGTCCACGCGCACGGGCTCCGGAGACGCAGGTCAGCAGCCGCCGGCCCGCCGGGCCTGTGTCACCGTCACCAGGCTCGTCCCTCCCGGCGCCAGCACGGCCGCAGTGGGTCGCGCCCCCGGGCCTGGGAGTGACCGCGCGGGCTCCGGCAGGTCTCTGGGGCAGGCGCTGCAGAGCCGAGCGCCGCCGTCGTCGGTTTCCAACCTGTTGAGGCGAAACTGCCCGGATTTCCCAGGGCCAGCCTTTGTGCGCCGCCGGGGCCGCCAGGCCTCTGTCCCCGCGCCCGCCAGGGTGTCGGGTTGCGCGCGGTCCCCTTTGATGCGGCCGAGCGCCAGCGCCGGCCGCGGCCGGGAACAATGCTCAGAAGCCCAGGGCTTGGCCGGCACCCGCGGCTTTTCCCGCGTGGGCCGCAGCCCGTGCGCAGGGACGCTGTTCCAGCCGCCCTCAGACCGCCTGTGCCGCCAGCTCCGGGACCCCGGCCCCTGCCACGCGGTCGGCCAGGTCGTCTTCCCAACTGGCCCAACAAAGGCCGGGAGGAGGTGGCGCGGGAGGAAGGGGGGAGCCCCCCCACCCCGAGAGAGCCCGGCGTTTTGTCACAGGTGGAAGTGGAATGCCGTGCGTGCTGCCCTCTTCTCCAGGTCGGAGGGAAAGTGGGAGAATGTTGACTGCGATCACGGGGCAGCAACACACCTGCTGGCCGCAGCTGGCCAGGAAGGAGGGTCGGGCCTGGAGAGAGAGGAAGATAATAGTTTGTTTCATTGTTTCCAGTTGGTGGAGTCGCCAGGTTACACAGCAGCAGAGACCTTTTTAAAAAGTAACCGCTCATGACTAGCTCTGCAGGGAGCACCTGTTTGTTCCCCAGCTGGGTTAACTCTGGGTTAACTCCCTCTCCTTTTAGGGGACAAGTTTGTCTCCACACCCCTTCCTGTCCCCGGTTCTTACCAACCACCCTCCTGGCTTCAGGGGCCGTCCCCTGGGCTGCACCGTGTGCGCACAGGGACCAGACCAGGGCCGCAAGTGCTGGAATTTGTAAGCCTGGCGCCTCTTCTATAATCTGACCCTGGAGTTCCCAGCCCCCAGTTTATGAAACTTTGTAATCAAGTCTGTAATCCAGGTTGCTGGCTGTTGGCCGTAGAGTGAAAACAATATAACGTTATGTCAGTAAGCTTTGGGGAGCTGCGATCTTGAGCTCTAAGGGTGGGGTGTAAGGTGGACTTGGGGGTTCTGAGGGTAGTGACGGTGGGGAACCTGCTTGGTCTTCTGCCCGCTCCTGTGGCTGCAGTGAGGTCGCCGCAGTCTCAGATGCTCTGGGGAGGAAGGAAGACCGCCGATGGAGCTCAGCCTTTTCTCACTCTGGAGGTTAAAGCAGGAAGCCGGCTCAGCGGGAACGCGGGTTCCTCCCGGCTGGGACTAAGTCCCCTTGAAATGGGATAATAATCGCCCCCTCTGGGTGTTACTGGAGAAGAGCTAATGTGTGTGAAATCCTAATTTAGCAGAGGCTCAATTTCTTCTAGAAACCCTTTAAAATCATCCTTGGGAATTAAAGATTGAGGCCCGGTTTGCTGATTCTCACATTTTTTTCTGATCAAAAATGATGCGTTTTTCCACGTCTCTGCTGCACCTGACCCTTCCCTCCCAGAGGAGAGCCTCCCGCTGTTTTGTCTAAGGGTTGGTCGTGATTCTGATGCTGTTAAATGGTTTGTGCATTCCCCCGTAACTAGAAACCTGGTGGCACTGTGGGCCGAGCCATCTGTGACCCCGGAGCTCAGTGCTGCCGGCAGGCCTGCTCTCCTAGGGGGAGAGGGGGCGGGGTGTGGACTCACGTGGGCCGGATGGCTGTGGACGTTCGGAAGTGTTTGTGAGTCACGAGTCAGGGCTGTGGACAAGGACCGAGTGTGGCAGGCGTTCGCAGGGTCTCCAGGACCCTGGTCTCCATCCACACCTCTTGTCTCTGGCCTTGGCATCTGGCTCTGTCAGACGTCGCCCTGCGCTCAGCCCATGGGTCCCACCCCTTGTCACCACTTGGGCTCGCACACGAAGCTCACGGTCCCTCGGTGGCCCTACAAGGGGCCTGGGTTTGAAGAAGACACAGCCGACACCCTGTGGGCCCCAGGGTCTTTGAGCGTCCGTCATCCTGAGGACACAGTACCTCACACGGCAACCGTTGGGCCCAAGCAGGTGGGAAATGCTCGGCCCAGAGCAGCCTGTATTTAGGGCCTGGTCCTCTCATCTGCCGGGGAGTCTTCAGGGTTCAGGTGCGGGACTTCATAAGATAGTTTTGAATTTCCGCAGAACTCGTTTTTCAGGGTACTCCTGTTTTCCTTTAAAAGGAGGAGGAGAGGGGAAAGTCCTGTGCAAGAAAACCTAGAAGGAGTGACACTGACCCCACCCGGAGTGAGGGCGCCCGAGAGCCCTGCCCCCTTCGCTTCACCTTAGAGAAGGTGCTTACATGTCAGGGTGCATGCACGCACAAATGCGTGTGCACACGTGTGCATACACACATGGACGTGTGTGCGTGTATCACAAACACGCGCACACATACACTCACGCGCACATGCATGTACGCAGGCACACACACCCCACACTCGCATGCAGGCACACACAGCCCACACTCTCACGCGTGCGTGTGCACACGCGTGCGTGCACACACTAGTGCTCTAGTTCCTCCCAAAGTGTTGAAAAGGCTTGGTTCTCTGGGCTACTGGGGGAGCTGGAGGGGCCCTGGGTGGGGTATCCCGCCCCCTCCGTGTCTGGGGTGAGCGCTGACGCTGCCCCCAGGACAGCCCCAGGGCCAAAGGGGCAGCCAGGCTGGGAGGGGCAGCTGCAGTCATGTGTCGCCCAAGGGAGGAGTCTCGGTGACGCCCCTGTGCTCAGCGTCCACACGGGGGCCACGCTGCTGGCCTAGCTGCTGCTCTTCAGGAAGGTGCTGTCCACCCACCCCCCGAAGGCGATCCATTAGGTTCTCCACGCGGGGAGGTCAGGGCACGCTGGGACCCTGCGGGGCCTGGTGATGAACACGCACTGGGGACCCTAGGCCGCCCCGGTGCCTTCCAGCTGGTGAGGGGCGAAATGGGGCAAAACCCATCTCGTGGCGCGATGTCCAGTGAGCCTCCCCCTCTCTTGTGGCCTGAGGCCCGCTGGGAAGGGCTGGTCCACCGAGGGGTGGGGTCCAGGATGGGGGGGTGGCCGCCAGCTCTCAGGGATCGGGTGAGGGTGTGGGTCGGCCTAGCTGCCCGCTGTGGTTGACGAGCGGCCCCAGCCCCGCTCTGCCTGCCGTGGGCCGGCCACTGCCCGCGGCACAGGCCCATCGGTAGCTTCGGTCACCCATGTTAGCTCTGCTGTCAGCTCCCTGTGGCTCTGGGTCACCGTTCTGTGAGGGAGAGCCAGACCGGGTGCCCTGACATGGGGACCCCTCTCCAGGGAACCAGGCTCCAGGCTCAGCCGATACAAGTGGATGTCACAGGACCCGACACGGAAAACTCACAGAAACTCGATGCTGTCCTTTGGGGGGGGGGGGGGCCGCGGGTAAAGCAGTAGGAAATTCAAAAGCCTGTTTGGTGTGCTTCTGAGATTATTCACTTTGGCAGCGATGGCTCCGAATGACTCCAGTGTGCCCTGAGCCTCCGTGGCCTCCCCTCCCGGTGGTTCAGGGCCTGGGACTAGCCCCGCGCCAGGCCCTCGGCCCCCCGTGCCCCACCCCCTCCACGCCTGGGGTCCCTCCCCTCACCTGTGCAGGAAGAGCTGCTCTTTCCAAGCGCCGTGAGCGCACGTGGTCGTGTTATAAACCGTCTTTAGGCCACACACCACGTCCTCGCGCGGCACCGGGCCCTCTGCGTCCTGCCCCCCCCACACTGCCCGGTGTGTGTGGGGGGTGCGCAGAGGCTCAGCTGTGGCTGGACGAGGGGTGATGATCCGGACCGGGGGGTCTGGACCCGGGCAGAGGGGCTGTCGGAAGGAGCTTTTGATCACAGAAGTGCTGAGTCAGATGACACGAGGGGTTGCAGGCCGGTCCTGCGCTCCGCCTGCCTCCCCAGCACGGCCTCCCTGGCTGCTTCGCGAGAGCCCCGGGAAGGAGAACCTGTTCGCAGGCGCGTACGTCGTTTTGGGATTTTGTGCCAGCACGCGGGGTCACTCTGGGCTGATTGATCCCCTGTGACCAGGGCAAGGCAGGGGCTCCCCTCACCGAGCTAGGTGGTGATGAGGCTTTAGGCCACCCCTGGTTTCTGGAGGACCAGGGGGCTTTGGGGTGGGGGACGGCACTGCCTGTGGGGTCAGGTTGACCTTCTCAGGGCGTTTCCTCGGATTGGACGTCTGGCCAGAGCCAGAGGCTGGGGGGGGGGGGACGTCAGGCCAGGAGATGGGATGAGCTGTGGCATGGGACCTTGGTTGCTCCTCTGGTGGCAGGACCTGGGTTTGAGCCACAGGACCCGTGTGTGGCAAGAGGTGTCCTTCTCTTTCTGGGTGACTTGGGCTGGCGTGAAGGCGGTGCAGGGAGGGCGCGGCTCAACAGTGGCTTCACCCCTTGGCACCTACCTGTGCAAAGCAAGTGTTGCCGTCCTGGGAACGTGAGCCGCGGGTTCCTCTGCTCGGGAGCAGGAGGCTGGCCGCACCTCTGCAGGGACCTGACCCAGGCGCCCCAGACCTCCAGGACAAAGGGAGACCTTTCTCCACATTTCCATTTATCCAACCAGGGACCTCACCTTGGAAGGAATCATGGATTCAGTGCCTGGTGGAGAGTGTGGTCCCCACCCTGTGCTGTTGGGAAGGGCAGGCAGGGGGCATGTAGGGAGAGGAGTAACGTTCCCAGATCCCTTGGCGGGCCCTCTGGGTGGCAGAGACCCAACCCGTCCAGTGGGCCGCTTCCCTGCTGGGGGTCTGGGGGCTGAGGGTGGGGGGTTGGCATCAGTGCGGGACCTCGGAAAGCTTACTTGCCTCTGGGTGGTCCAGGGCTGGGAGTCACTGGGTGCCAGGGCCCTGCTGGTCACTCTACTGGGTCCGTCCGGGTGAGCCCAGCCACCTAGCCTCTTGTCCATTCATCGAGTGACTTCCTCCCTCCCATGTGCATTTTTGAGCACCTTCTGTATGCAAGGCACCCTGCCTGCCGAGAAAGACATGGAGGTTAGCCCCCAAGTGCCTCCCCAGCTGGGACCTCCATCCCGAGGCAGGAAAGAGCTTCATTTAGCGCTCTGTGTTGTCACCTCTAGAGCTGGCCCGCGCTGGGGCTGAGTGCAGGGCTGAGTGCGGGTCTGTGGTTGGGGCTGAGTGCAGGGCAGTGGTTGGGGTTGAGTGTGGGGCTGAGTGCAGGGCTGAGTGTGGGGCTGAGTGCAGGGCTGAGTGCAGGGCTGTGGTTGGGGCTGAGTGCAGGGCAGTGGTTGGGGCTGAGTTGGGGGGCTGTGGTTGGGGCTGAGTGCAAGGCTGTGGTTGAGGCTGAGTGCAGGGCTGTGGTTGGGGCTGAGTGCGGGGCTGTGGTTGGGGCTGAGTGCAGGGCTGTGGTTGGGGCTGAGTGCAGGGCAGTGGTTGGGGCTGAGTTGGGGGGCTGTGGTTGGGGCTGAGTGCAGGGCTGTGGTTGGGGCTGAGTGCAGGGCTGTGGTTGGGGCTGAGTGCAGGGCTGTGGTTGGGGCTGAGTTGGGGGGCTGTGGTTGGGGCTGAGTGCAAGGCTGTGGTTGAAGCTGAGTGCAGGGCTGTGGTTGGGGCTGAGTGCGGGGCTGAGTGCAGGGCCGAGTGCGGGTATGTGGCTGGGGCTGATTGCGGGGCTGAGTGGAGGGTTCTGGTTGGAGCTGAGTGGGGGGCTGTGGTTGGGGCTGAGTGGGGGCTGAGTGTGGGGCTGAGTGGAGGGTTCTGGTTGGAGCTGAGTGGGGGGCTGTGGTGGGGCTGAGTGGGGGCCTGAGTGGAGGGTTCTGGTTGGGGCTGAGTGCAGGACTGAGTGGGGGCTGAGTACGGGGCTGAGTGCGGGGCTGAGTGCGGGGCTGAGTGCGGGGCTGTGTTGGGGCCGAGCACGGGCCCCTCGGGGGGGGGGGGGGGCGTCCCTCCAGACGAGCGGCTGTCTGGCTCTGTGCACTGTCACTTTGAGAGTCTCGCTAATTTGATAAACGGGAAGAAGTCATGTCACTGTCCCAGTCTGCGAGTTTTCAGTTGCTAGCGAGGTGGGTGGGCTGGCTGCCGCCGGGTTGCCCCTGGTGTCCAGTGCTCTGTGGTGCCCGGTCCCCTCGTCGCTTCCGTCTGCTCGCTCCGTCTGCTGCAGATGGGAGCACGTGGCGCGTTTCCTGCTTTGAGGTCGGCCCTAACTGGTGTTTCTTGAGGCACGGGGTTATTTTTTCCCTAATTTTTATGGCCTGTTCTTCTAGTTGGACGGCACCGCTCGGGGACCACACCGGGCTCGTCCGTACAGCAGGGATAGGAAAAGCAGTGAGGATTCTGTGGGTAAAGGTGTCCAAGGCCGTAACCAGTGCACGTGGGAGGGCCACGTGCTTCATGTGAGCTGGTGCTGTCTTTACTCTGCCTTCGTGGGCATGGACTTGGGGCTAGCTAGTCCTTGGAGAAAGCTATTACAGAGTCACTCAATCCTGGACTGTTGCAGCTGGTGGGTGGGTGGCCTGGCTGTCCACTTTGCCTTTGTGGGTGGGACCCCGTTTACGGCGATGGTTGAGAGCCCAGGCCCCAGGTGTTCATTGCAGCACTGACCCTGAGCGCTGTGTGACCTTGGACAGGTTACTCACCCTCTCTGTGCCTCTGGGTCTGACCTGGGACAGTGGGGAGGACAGTGGGGCTCTGTGGGGTTTAGTGGGACATTCCTTCATTGAGTGCACATCGCATGTCAGCTTTCCGGGATGTGTCTGATAATGCCTCGCGGGGCCCAGGGGACCGCGGTGGGGATGGCTTCCACCCGGAGGTCTGGAGGGGCCTGGAAGGAGGGACTGGTGTGCGTCGAGAGCAGGATGTGGTTTTGCGTTTCTTACTAGAAGGTGGGCTGTGTCTGCTGAAGTGATCGAGTCTATTAGAGTCTCCCACTCCCCCCCAGCCCTCCCAATGTGCCCGCCCTGGCCGCCACGCCCACCTGCATGTCCCCTCCTCGGGCTCAGGGCCGCTGACCTGCCTCTGCTTGTCGGGTCTTGTTACCGTGCTGCTGTATTTTGAAAAAATCCTCCTGCTGAGACAGTCTCTTGTTCCTTGTGAGCCAGGGAGCTTCCTGGACCAGGGCCCGTCTGTGCTTGTAAATCTGGACCAAGCCTGATGGAGTGCCGTCTGGGGAGCGGGCAGGGGAACGTTCAGCCCCTTCCTGTCTTGTCATCTTGGCCTGCGCTCACCGCGCTCACCTTTGGGCCTCTCCCCTGCCCTGGCTCCCCAGGAAGGTGAAGTTCCCTGGGAATTCACACACCGCTGCCTTCGCCCCAGGGCTGCCCTGTAGGCCCCCCGGTTTGGACACCTGCAGGCCCGCTGGGAAATCCTCTAGGGGGGATTGGAGGCGGGCAGGTGCCCCCTGGAGCCAGCTGGGAGCTGGGAGGGGCTTTTTCTAACATAAATAATTGTTTCGACGGAAGAACTTCTCGCCACCCTAAGCAAGTCTGTGCCTGGTGCCGAACCGTTTCCGCCCCCCGAGCCTCTTGGCCTCTAGGAGGAGGAGGGACCCCTCTGAGTCCAGGTGCCCCCCAGGGCCCCAGGCCCTCCTGCCCTGCTGCAAGGTCCTGGCCGTGGCTTGGGTCCCTTCTCTGGGTCTGAGGCTAATCGTCGTCATGCTGTGGGGTCACAACACGCCCACTGTAGCAGACAATGGTGGCGGTGACCTCTGGTCGTCTTGGGCCCTGGCATTTCAGTCTTGTCTCCCCACGGTACTCAGGGGGACCCAGCTTGATGCAGCCTGGATCTTCCTGTTTTCTGGCTAAAAGGAGCCTCCACCCCCAGGGCCAGGGCTGACTCAGAGTCCACGATGTTCCACATTCATAGCCTTGCGTTGTGAAAATAATTAAGAATGCCGCTGGAGGTTTGGAACCGGATGGAAGAAAGCACCATCCTTACACAGACTTATGTGTCATCATGGGGCAATGTGACGTTTTAAACAGACTTGGGCCCCCCTCCCCGCGGCCCCGACCCCGGGCCAGGGAACAGCCCCGCCCGCCCGTGAGAGGACAGATGGCATTCTGGACACCTAACGTCCCCACATTTAAGACTCATTTATCTTCTGCTTCCCATGGCATACGTTGCCCAGCGAGTGACAGTCTCCAGAGACACCCGTGTCCCGTCCGCAGAACGTGTGAACGCTGCCGTGCGTAGTGGAAAGGAGCGTGTGGGTGTGTTAAGGCCCTCGACGGGGGGACAGGGCTCTGGGGGGGAGCGGGGGCTATGTGTAACCCTAGTGTCCTGATGAGGACAGGGGAGGCAGGGTGGTGGGGGGCAGAGTCGGGACACAGGGCCGTGGAGGCAGAGCGGCGGTCGGAGGGAGGGGGCGGGGAAGGGACTGGGCACCACTGGCCATGCGGGCAGCCGAGGGGCCACGAGCCGAGGGGCGTGGGTGCCTCCGGAGGCTGGACAAGGCAGGAAGCGGACTCTGCTGGAGCTTCCGGAAGGGAGCCCGGTCGTGCTGACTTCTGACTGTTAAGAAAATACGCATGTGCTGTTCTGTCACCACAGCTTTGTCGCAACAGCTACAGGACACGGCACATCCGTCATTGGGTCACTGAAAGGGGTGGGATTGTGGTCATTGCAAAGGCCTCTCATCTGTAAAAAAGACCCTGATACGTTCAAGGCCTTGGTCCCCCACCTGTGCGGGGGGAGGGGGGGCTGGAATGTGCTTCCTGCCCCTCGGGCCCCCTGGGCGCGGGCTCCCTACAGAGACGCCCAAGGTGGCGGTCCTTCCTGCCTCAGGCCCCAGCACAACTCCCAGGTGCCCTGGGCAGAGCCAGAGCTGGACTCGAGGGCAGAGGGCAGGGGGCCGGGTCTCGTGGGGCCTGAGGGCCCTCCCGCCCCAGCCCTGCTGTTGAAAGAAGGCTGTCCAGGTGTGTGCCAAGCAGGCTGGTAGCCCCTGCCTGCCGCTCCAGAGCCCCAGACCATCCAGACACTGCTGCCTCCGTTACCCAGAGGGCCCGGAGGCCTGGTGGGGGGCGGGTGCGGGCTGGCCGGGCTGGTTCGCTGGGGGAAAGGGCCACGCCAGCCACACCCTCGTGTCACCCCGTCATTTGCTTGCGAGTACTGGGCGACGTTCCCCTGTTCTTTGGCCCGGTGGCCTTCTCTGGGAGCTCACACGGTGAGCAAATGTGGGGGGTGTCCAGGCAGGGAGAGCACCCCCCCCCCAGGCCTGGCTCTGCATCCTGTGGGGAGGGGCTGGGGACTGCCGTACCTGCTGGCTCTCAGAAGTGGGGGGCCTCAGGTCGGGGGCAACCCGTGCTGGCCAGAGGATGGGGCTTCCTGGCCCAACCTGCGGGGAGGGTGTGAAGTTCCTCCCCAGGGTGGCCTTTCTTCATAAAATGGGAAGCCTGAGGCCCCAAGTCCGAGGTCCCTGGGGACTGGCGGCCGCATTCCTCCCCTGCCGTCTGGTCCCAGCTTCCGACCTGTGCTCAGCGGCCTAAGGACTAGTTAAATTGGTTTTTGGTCCTAACTGGTTAGCAGACCCTCCCTTGTTGAACTCTGCAGCCCACACCCACCCAGTGGACTGGAGATGCACAGCAGCTGCCCCAGAAAAACCGTGTCTCGCCTCAGTTTCCCCGTGTTGCCCAGGCCCCTCGGCTGACGGGCGGCAGTCCTGTGCTCGTAAGTTGCACTGATTCGCGCCGCAGGGCTTACGGGTCCTCTCGGGCGCTCTCACTTCGGGGGTGTGGAGGCTCGTGTGACGTCTCCTTCACTCCAGCAGGAGCACCCTGCCTCCTTGCCGTGCTTCCGGAAAGGGCTCTGGAATGAAAGGAAGCTTCTGTTCTCCTGGTTGGTGGCGCTCAGGACTGTGTGTGCGGGGGTCACTCACAAGTAGCCCCGAAACTCGGCGGGGCCGCCCGCACCCAGCGGATTGTGATTTCTTCGCTCCCCGAGTCCGATCTTCCGGGACACAGAGACGGGGGGAGGGGGGGGGGGGCAGGGTCCTCGGGAGACCCTCCTACTGCGCTCAGCTCCTTTCCTATTCACCCGGGACCCCACATCTGTCTTCCTCCTGCCGGGGCTGTGCCCGTCCTGTGGCGGTGAGCCCCCACTGCGTGCCCTGTGGGTCATGGGGCCGCCCTCCCTGCTTGGGCCTGTGGGTACAGGCGCCCTGCTGCGTGTGTCTGCCGGTCCGTGCGGAGTCGGGGTCCCACCAGGCCTGCCGCCCCCGTCCGTGCAGTCCCGCGTGCTCCATGCCCTCTCTCAGGGGTCGCGTCTGCCGCCTTGCCCCCAAAGGCTTCACTCCTGGCTCACCCAGGAGCCGCCCGTGTCCCGTCTGTCATGCTGGGCCGCGGGGGCCGCAGGTGGGCTCTGTAGAAGTGCCGACTGGCACCGGGAGAAGTCTCTGCAGGAGAGCAGATGGCGGATGTGTGGCGGCCTCTGTCCCAGCCCTGCCCGCGTCCCCACCGCGAGACAGCCCCGGCCCCGGCCCCGGCCGTGCTGCTCTGCTCTGGGAGCCCCCTCCATCACCCGGGAGGTTTCCCGGGAGTCGGGCAGGGCGTGCACGAGTGTGGCGTTCGTGTTGGTGACCCCATCACGTAGTGGAAATCCACGGTGTGCTACGTAGATGAAGGAGGGGCCCAGGGGTGTGGGCCGTCTGCCATTGTCTGTCCGTCCGCTTTCCTCGATGAAAAGGTTGGTGTGATGTGCATACAAGATCTGGCTGACGTGAGGCTTCACGGGACAAGGCCCCGGGGGGCCGGGTGTCCGGCCCTTTACGAGACTGTGGACCCCCCGGGCCGCGCCCAGGTCGGGCCTGCTCGGCACCATCAACTCCATGAGCAGCTGGACAGATGACCGTTGGGATCCCAAATGCTGGTTTGGGGGGAGGATTTCCCACCGTCCCTCTGGTGGGTTGGGTGTCTGCCGTCTGCCACGGAGATGCGTTCTCTCTTGTCTTCCGTGAAGGATGGACGAGTCCACCAGGGTCCCCAAGCGTCCCCTCTCCTCTCGGAAGACGGGCGGGCCCTGTCCTGGGCTGTCCAAACTGCGTTTAGGGCACACGCGATCCGTCACCGAGTCTGGAACATGACAGAGGACAGAGCTCTGGTGCCTCGGGCTGGGGTCGGGGGGCCCGTGACGCATTGGGGGATGGGACCAGCCCTTAGAGGCCTGTACCATGTCAGGAACCAGTGGCCGCCCCTGAAGTTTGGGGGGCTCCGGCTTTCCCAGGGCCACTGGGTGGAGCCTGTGAGGCTGGGGCCAACTGCCCACACGGCTGTTGGTGGCCCGGGCACAGGAGTTTCTGTCCCAGCCGACAAATGTCAGATCTGAGCCACTGGTAGTGTGGGTCGTGGGGGGGGGGTACCTCCCAGAGCCCTCACCGGCCCGTGTTTGGGGGGCCCTGGTGGTTCTGACCACAGCATCTGTTGAGATGCTCCTGTGGGTGCAAAGAACCAAGAACCAGCTTCTGGAGAAAGATGGAGGTGGATGTACACGGCACGGTCCTGGGGCAGCCGCGTGCCGCCCCAGGCTCTCAGTGCACAGGGTCCCCGAGACCCCCGGGGGCAGGAGACCGTGGCAGGGGCGGGGTGGACGCCGAGCACTGCCGGGTGCTTTCACGGGGCAGAGCGGGTCCCCGTGCCCGGCCCACAGGGACCACTTCCTGCGAGTGGGAGAGGCGGCCAGGTGCTCAACCTCTGGGTTCTTCCATTGCTAATGACGCGAGGGCCTCAGCTCCCCCACGCCCAGGGGCAGGTGGTGGATGGCCCTTGTGCCAAAGGAGTGTCCCCACAGGGTGCCGCGACAACTCCCTCCTTTCTTTCCTGTCTCAGCTCATGACGCCCGGCGATTTGGGTCCCAATTATATCTAGGAAGGAGGGGAAAGGTCGTGCTGTCTAGACACTAATCCTGCATGGTTTCGTTTCTACCCCTGCGAGTATCCCAGCAACAGGATTAGGGCTGGAGGGGATGGCATTCCCCGGGGTCCACTCCTGCTGCTCTCCGGAACCTTCTGGGGCCAGCGGTGGGGTATGGCATGGAGGGCCGTGTGGAGAAGACAAGCTCCCCTCAGGCTGGCCACCAGGGGATGGCGGTACAGGACTCGGGGAGAAGGGGCCACGGCTCCTGGGACCCCGGGGCTGGGGGAGCCTCAGCTGGAAGCTGGGCGTGGCCGCGTGCGGGCCCTGCTCGTGTGGCCTGGTTTCAGCCTGGCCACGTGCACGGTCCTGCCTTTCTCCTGGAAGAGCTGGAGACGCTTCAATGACGGTCCGTCCCGGCTTCTCACCAGGTCTGCCCCTCACTGCGAGACTGACCTGTGCAGCTCCCCACCAGCCCCCAGCGGTGTCCACACTGGTTCCTACTCTGCACTGGGTCAGTCGGTACCTGTGCGTGTGAGGCTCAGCCCCCTCCAAGCAGCTCGGGGACAGACGGACAGACAGGCTCTGGGCAGGACTGGACTTTGTCTGGGGAAGCGTTCGCAGTCCTTGTGATCCGTCCTCACTGAAAGCTTACGTCACGTGCCTTGTGCTTAGTGCTCCTTGCAAAGGGACCCTGCTGTCCGAGTTCAAGCACGTGGACCAGGACCCTGGTGGAGTCACCATCTGTGCACCTGACCCCAGGACTTGATGGCGGCTGGGCCAGGAAGCAGGGCTGCTGAGTCGGTGCTGGTTGAGCCGCAGGACTGTCACGTCGCAGGGCCGTGTGGTCCGTGGAAGGGGCGCAGGAGGGAGGGAGGCCCCATGAACAAGGGATCCCCTGTCAGCCATCTGTCTGGGGTCTCGGTGGGGTGAAGCACCTGCCACACTCCCGTGTGTGCAGCCAGTGGTGGGGGGGGTCTCGGCGGGGACGGGGGCAAGGTGGGAGTCTGCTGTGCACGCACCCTCTCCACCCACCTTCCAGCCCTGAAGCAGTTGGGGGGGGCTCCAGCACGCTGGGGGTTTGGAGCCATGGTCTGTGTCCGCCAGAGCCCTTTGTTCCTTAGAGGTGGCAGTAATTTGTGGGCTGTAAATTTGGAAAGTGCCCAAGATGAGAAGCCAGAGTGTCCCGTGCTTGGCTGATCCTGCTGCCCAATGGGGAAAGGTTCCCTGCTTCCCGTGGGCCTGGCAGGGTGCAACAGGGCTCACAGCCCGCAGGCTGCGTCTAGGCTCCAAGTGGCCTGGGGTGGGGGGCAGGGGGGCGTGTACCCGTGAGGCCTTCCTTACGCGGAGACCCATGCTCCCGCCAGCTCCAGGAAGCAGGCTACAGGTCTGCTCGGCACGCCAGGCCCAGGGACCTGCTTTCGCAGGACATAACAGACGCGCCGCGCAGATAAACGTCTCCACAGGCCTCGGGGAGCGCCGGCCCGCTCGGGATGACCGCGCCTCTGGAATTTCTAAGCCTGTCACTGCCACATGCGTGGGGGTGTCTGTACCGAGCCCGCTGGTCACTCCACTCGTGCGGTCGCTTCCTCGGTTCCCGAGGCTCCTCCCGTTTAGGGGGAGGTGCCCCGTCCCTCCCACCCCAGCACGCTCGCACACCTGCCCCCCACGCAACCACACATGTGCTCACACACGCTCACACAGGGTTCTGCCTCAGGGCACAGTGACCGCTCACGGGCTCCCCGCCCAGCCAGGTGCAGGTGCAGATGGCTGTCCTGTGGGGAGCCTCCCGGAGCCCGCTGGGCGCTTTCTAGAAGGTTCGAGAGGTCTTAGGTGTCTTACTGATGGCCCGCTGTCAGTGCGACTGTTTTCTCTCCCCCAGAGAAAACCCGGTTTGGAAACCAGTCCCTGAACGTGGTGGGGTGAGGACGGCCGCTTTCGTCCCGGGGTCACCAGGCCCCTGAGCGCCCCTTGCTGGGTGACGGTGCCTGTGGGAGCTCCTGTCGCCCCTGCTCCTCTGGGAACGTGCTCAGGGGGCTTGAAGATCAGGGCACGGGAGCCTCCAGCCTTGGGACCCCAGGGCCAGTCCCGCAGACGCCTGGACCACCTGCCTCGGCTGGGCTGGGAGGTGTGGACTTTCCACTTCCTTCAGGACAGTCGACCGCTCAGTCCCTGTCTCCGCAGGGTGGGCCCAGGTCAGCGCTGGCTGCCTCGTGGCACAGATGTCCCCTCCCCCGCCCCTCCGTGGCCCCTGAGTCACCCAGGTTAGGGCTGAGTTAATTATCCTGGGCTTGGTCAAACATTAACATGTCAGGCTGGACAGAGCACCCCCGCTTTCTGGAAGAATAACTTCGTCTTGGCCCAGGCCGCAGGAGGGTGCCTTCCTGCTGGCTCCACTGCCCGAGGTGGAGCCATCAGCCTGGGGCCATCTCGGGACCAGGCTCTGCGGGCGGCGTTGTCCCCACGGGCAGTGGCTCGACACGCCCAGCTCCCCCAGGCGGTCCCGGTCAGCATTTTGATTTGGAACCTAAGGCAGAACAGTGTGAGCAAGGCTGGGGTGGACGAGGAGTGGGCTCCCTCCAGGTCTGCAGGTGGGGGGCCCGGCGGCCGGCGGCGAAGGGACCGAGGCCAGGGACAGTGAGCAGCCACCGCCGGGCCCTGGAGGGACAGCCCCCTAGGGGCCGGGCGCCTGGTCTGACCTGTGCAGTGGCACAACTAGCCCCTTATGGTTCACAGGGCATCTGAAGAGCACCGTGCCCTGCTGTGTGGGGGGCCCTGGCGCCGTGGCCGGCCCTGCGGCAGGAGTGCGTGCTGGCCCCCGAGGATGGTGCTCAGGCTGCGGGGCGGGCACAGGGTCCTTCTCCCTGAGAGGCAGTAAGGCGGCTGGGGAGGGGGCGGGCTGCAGGTGAGCACAGCGTGGCCCGGCTCTGGCCTGTGTTAGCTGGGGGACCCCGGGGGAACGTCCTGGGGATGCCCCGGGAGGTGGCGGCCCGGGGCCGGCCTGGAGCCAGCCTGGGGTCCCCTGCAGAGACTGTCCCCTCCCGTGAGGAGCGTGGCCTCTGCATCTTGAGCTGTGAGGACACGGGAGGTGACGGTGGTGAGCCCCGTCTCCAAGGCTGGACACCGACACGCGTGCCCCTGAATTCAGAGCACGGGGGCCGTGGCCAGATTCGTGTCATTTTTGCCTGCAGTTTGGAAGGACAGGTGCCACCCTCGCCCAGCTCCCTTGGCCACTCCCTCTGGAAGGTTCTGCTGGGGCTGATGCCCACGGACACCGCTTGTCTCCCGTGGGTCTGTAGACCAGGTCTGACCCTGCCAAGGCTGTCCGTCCCCCTTCCTGCCTCATGACCGTCCATTCCGGTCGCCTCAGGCAGCACCAGGCTCCTCCGGGGGGTCTCGGAGAAGCCCAGGGTCGCTGGGGGCCTCCAGGCAGAGATCAGGTGCTGATCAGTTCGGGCGTCTCGGGGGGGGGTGGGTCACAGGGCAGGGGCTCCGGTAGCAGCTGCGTGCTCTCAAAAGCAGGGCAGGGGCTCCCTGTCGGCTGAAGCAATGACAGGGACACAAACCCGGAACTTTCCGCAGATGCCGGAGGCTGTGGTTGGAGGCTCTTGGCCTCACCGTCACTTGGGAAGAGTTCACGATGTCACTTCTGGCCCACACACCTTCATGTTGGGGCCTGCTGCCGGCTGTGTGGCCCTGTGTGGCCCTGTGACTTCGTGGGTCCTCAGCTGCACTTGCCCTGTAAGGCTGCTACAGCTCACCAGCGCCTCCTGAGCTTTGGTGCCTCCCGGAGAGAGGGGTGCCCTGGGAGGGACGGAGCCTGGCATGCGGCGTGGCACGCATGGGGCCGCTCACAGGGCTTCTGTTCCTGAAGCCTGAGGTCCCCGGGGCGTGTCCTCCTTCCGGCCTTTCCCGGGAAGGCACGAGCCGGGGACCCAGGCTTGGTGCCAGGACGGGAAGGGTGGATCCCGGAGGGCTCAGCGGGGGCGACCGTGGGGGCCGGTGGACCCCCATGCTCCCCAGGCGACCGGACGTAGGGGGCTAAGGGCTCTTCCTGCGCCCTGAAGGACGGAGCTGGGCCTCGATGTGAACTTGGTTCTGTTTGATTTTCACGCTAATGGCGTTGAGGACAGGAGCAGGTAGGGAGAGGGAGGAAAGCCGGCTGGCCGAGCATTCGAGGGTCTGGATATAATGCTCAACTTAAGTCTGTGTTTGCACACGCCCCCTGCGAGCAGGGCCGTCCTTCTGTCCCTCACACGGTGCTCGCCGTCCCCACTGTCTTCGCTGCCTGGGAGAGCGTCTCTGTGCAGGTGCGCCCAGGCGTGACCCGCGAACAGTTGTTTTCAGCCGCTTATCTTCAGCGGTGCTGGCCCGGCACCCGTGCTGCTTTCCAGGGTCAGGCCGCAGCTGAGCCCCTTGTGCAGGGACAGGGTGGGCACCCCGGCTGGCTGAACACAGCCGCGAGCCACGGGGTCCACCCCCACGTAAGTGCTGGAGGCTGCCGTGGCTTTGGAGCAGGACCCAGGCTGTGTTTTCAGGTGAAGGGTGTCCGTGACCCTCGGGGGCTGGGGCACGGCATCGCCTCCTCTGCCCCGAGGCCGGCTGGCCGATCTGTGGACAACAGGTGAGGACCAGGTGGGCCGAGGCAGGGTCTGGGGGTGCCTGTTCCTCTGAAGAAAACCGTGTAGAACCAGGCTCTTAGGGCCTACACAGGCGCCCTGGGAACGGCGGGGGTGTCCACGGTGCCCTGCGGGAGGCCTCTGAGCACACCAGGGCTTTGCGACTTTGAGGACCGTGTCGGGAGCCAGGGCCCCCAGCCCCTGGTTTGTGCGGCCCCGTGCTTTGTCTGCTGGGCTTTGCTGGCCGGCCACCAGCTAGGTGCCTGTTGGTCAGGATCTGACATCCCGGATGCAAGGCCCAGCCTGGGACTCCCTGCTTCTGTCGCCCTCCTCCCCGGCGCAGAGCCCTCCCCCACCACCCCGCGGACACCGGACGCTCACTCACAGGGCCTGCTGGTCCCGGGCTCCCTCAGGGGCTCGGGGCTCAGCTGGGGAGCCCTGCGGGGACCCGGGAATGTGCTGGGGAGGGAGCTGTCCTGACAGAGGTGAGGGGGTGTACCCAGCGGGTCTGAGAGACTAGGACACCCCCACTTTCACAGGCACCTCTTTACAAGGACCGTGCGTGTGCCAGTGGCATGTGCTGCGTGTTTTAAACCAGGGTTCCTCTGAGCGTTTGCAAGCCTACCAGGCACCCGGACCCCGTGGGGTTTCTGTGCCCTCCCTCATCTCTGCCTCCTTCTCACCGGGGCGTCCACATCAAAATGTCACATCCCCTGCCTGCTGCCTGCCCCCACACGTGCCCAACCTGCCCAGAGGGTCCCTGGGCCCCTCCCTGCCTGTGACCCCCACTCACTTCTGGGCGTGGACCCCAGGAGGCGGGTCGGGACCCCCCTCGCCCACCGGCAGCCCAGGAGGCTTTTCATCCCCCGGCCTGACTGCTCCTGTGGCCCCACCCGGGCTTGGCGAGATGGCGGAGCCCGTGGGCTGTGCACCGCCTCCTCCGGGCAGGCCCCCTCTTGCCCCTGGCCCATCCCGGCCCTGACCTCACCCGTCTGCCTGCGTGTCGGGACAGCCCGTCCGAGCCGGCGGGAGGCTCCCGTGGGCCTGCCGAGGCTTCTGTGCTGCTGTGGGGCTGACTTACTCCCCAGCTGACAGCATTCCATTTGGCCCTCGTGATGCGGGCTTGCTTCCCTGGGACCTGAGTGTCCCGTGCGGGCAGTCGCCCGCAGTCCCACCGGGTACTGGGGTCGGATTTCTGTCGCCCAGCAGACAGTTCACTCTGATTGGGGGAGCACTGGGCCTGTGGCCGGGTACAGAGGGGGCGAGGCCGCAGGAATCCGAGGCCTCGGGATGTAGGCTCACACCTGGGCCATGAGCTCAGGTCTGACTAATGAGGCTCAGTGACTCACGGCCCCGGGGCCTCCCAGGCGAGGGCTGCTTCCCAGCACCGTGTTGGGAGCCCAGGACACCAGGTCTCATGGTCGTGTTCACACCGCCTCCCCCGTGTCCCCCACCCCGTCCCTCCTCGAGTGCCTCTGAGGGTACATTTCACCCCCGTTGCACAAGGTCCGGGCAGTGGCCGTTGGGGCTTGGGGAGCAGGTAGGGGTGAGGTCATGTGCCTTGCATGGGCCACGTGATGGGGCAGCCTCCGCAAAAAGGGCAGGACAGCCTGTGAGGAAGGCAGGCTGACCTTGGTGCCCCGGGCACTGGTCGTGGCCAGCGAGCATGGCCCGGGACAGGGATGGAGGTCAGGAGACTCTACAACACAAGGTGGGCCTTGTGGGTCACGTGCTGTAAATTCTGTAGGCCGGGGAGCAAAAGAATCCCTTAACGTTTTTTATTGGGGTAAAATGCACATAGCCCAAAACTGACCATTTTATTTGTATCTTTTAAAGTTTATTTATTGAGAGAGAGAGAGAGAATGAGCAAGGGAGGGGCAGAGAGAGAAGGAGAGAGAGAGAGAGAGAGAGAGAGAGAGAGAGAGAGAGAGAGTTCCAAGCAGGCTCCACGCTCCGAGCTGAGCCTGACTTGGGGCTCCATTTCACAACTGTGTGGTCATGACCTGAGCCAAAATCAAGAAGACACCTAACCGACAGAGCCACCCAGGTGCCCCAAGACTAACCATTTTAAAGCGAACGATTCGGGAACATTTGCTCCATTCACAATGTCATGCAACCGTCACGTGTCTGGTTCTGGAACACTCATCGGGGAGGCCCTCGTCCATCGGCAGGGCACCCCCGTGCCCTTGCCCCAGGCCCGGCCACCACGGCCCCTTTCTGTCTGTGGGTTTGCCCGCTGCGGGCATGTTGTGTGCCTGAACTCCTGCGGTCCTCATCCTGTGGCTCCCGACTTCGCTTACCCAGCGTGGCGTTTTCCAGGTCCTTCCAGGTCCTTCCACGTTGCAGTGTGGGCCAGTTCTGCATCCCTTGTGATGGCTACATAGTATCGCCCTGTGGATTCTTTAACCTCTACGTTTTTCGTGGAACTGAAACGTCTCTGGACCGAGGACGCTGGCTTTCCTTAAAAACAGCGAGGGCAGTATCTGCAAACCCTCCTTCGCGTGTCCTGTGGGAAAGTGTGTGGGCAGCCTCCCCGCCAGCAGCCTCTGCCAGCACCGAAGGTGCGGCCGGGAGGTGAGGACGGCGAGACCTGGTTCTCCCTGGTTCTCCCTGGCTGGCCCTCGCAGAGCTCAGTGGGGGGGGGGGGGGGGGGGGGAGGGGACGCACTGCTGGCTGGGAGGGGAGACGTGTGCGCCAGAGGCGGGACACAGCCGCTGCCCGAAGACCCCGCATGCTGGGCAGGGCGTTCACGTAGGGCTGTTCCTTCATCCGTGTGCAGAGGGCTCCGCCGGTCAGGGCTGCGTCCCAGGAAGGCCGGTTCCGGGGTCCCCTCTCTCCCGGTCTCCCCTCTCCGTGGTCCCGCAGCGGGGCTGGAGTCAGCATACGGTTTCAAATTCTGAGCGGTGCCCAGGCCGGGAGCAGAGGACCCACAGACGTGGAAAAGCCCCTGTGCCTGAGAGCAGGTGGGGGCAGGAGGGGGCAGCGGGGGTGTGCAGCCGGGGCCGCGGGCCCTGGCTCACAGTTGCCGTCGATGGCTGTCTGTGGCTGGCGGTTCCTGCGAGTGGCCAGAGGCTGCGGGGTGCCTTTCTTTCTACCACTCCGTCCCCCACCGTCGGGGTCTCTCTGCCTGGTCTCCGCATCCTCTGTGTGAGCCTCAGCCGCGTCCCTCCCCACCTCCCCGGGCCCGTCCACTCCTGGGCCTGGCTCTCTGGTCCTGCTAAGGGCTCCCGCCTGCCCTGCTCGAGCTCCCACGCTGCGGCAGGGGGCCCAGAAGCAGCATCGTGTCCGTGTCCCTGCGTGCACCAGGACCCTGTGTGGCGAGTCTGGGCTGGAGTTCTGAGCAGGTAGAAGGTCCTCCCAGCTCCAGTCAGCTCGCCCTCCTCCTGCGACATCCTGAATGGATTAACAGGGAGGGGAGGGCATGGGGGGCAGGGGGCTCAGCCACCTGCCCGGCTGCCCCCCAGGGGGTTGCAGGTGGGCGCCCCGGGCTTCTGCCCCACCCGGCTCGTGTGAGTACAGAGGAGGGGGCTGGGTCTGCTCGGGGCGGCTCGGGGTCACTCCTGCTGCCCCTGGGTCTGGTTACAAAGGCACATGGAGAACGTGGGTGGCTGCCTAAGCCTCTGGAAGCCCAAGAATGTGCAGAGGGCTCATCTTGGCCTCAGGTCTCCTGGTTGGTTGGGCGAATTTGCTTTTATTTCTAGGCAGAGACCACACGGAGAGACCTTTTATGGCCTGGCAGACGCGTCTGGCAGATGCCCCCGCCCGAGCATTTCCATCAGGCAGGCAGGCTGTGAGTGGACCGGCCGGCCGGCCGGCCGGCATCACCGGGCTCTGCCAGTGTGGACACCCACACGGGTCTGCCGGGCAGTGGGGGACCGAGGGGCCGTGTCTGAAGGACAAACAGGAACGTGAGGGGGCAGCCACGCCTGCCATAGTGCACCGTCGGCAACCTGCGTGGGACTGTGCTGTCCGGCAGGCCCTGGGTACTTTCCTCCCAGGTGATTTATTTGCTAGGCGGGGGCGGGGTGGGGGGAGGACTGAGTCCCAGGCAGAGGTCACATTCCATTCATAGCGGCTTATCTGGGCTGTCAGGCAGGCCTGGGAGGGGGTCTGAGACAGAACAGAGCTCCCGTCTCTCAAGTTCCAGCTTGCTGGGGGCCAAGGTGGGTGTTTGCGAAGAGCTCCCTGAGCGCCCGCTGTGTGCAGGGACCAGGCCGGAGCCCCCTGCAGACTCCCCTCCCATTGCTTGCAGCCCCGAGGAGGCGGGCAGGACCCACCCCCCAGACAGCGGTCGGCCGTGCCTGGGGGTGGAGGCCAGGCTTCTAGGGCCTGGGGAAGGGGGACTCATTCTGATGGGGGCTCCTGAGGCCCCCAGAGGACGGTGTCCCTCGTCAAGGCCCAAGAGTTGTGCTGGGTGCATTTCGGAACCTAAAGAATTCTCCCCGAGACCCCCAAGGCACGCCCCCCAGCCAGCTCTGTGAGGCTTTCCATGTGTGACGCATCAGTGTGTGTGTGGGGGGGCGGTGGGGTGCTGCTGGTAAGGCTGGGGGAGCCGGTGGGGCTGGGCTCTATGGGTCCAGGACAGGAAACCTTCACTGAAGGCCTTGGGGACCCCACCCTTCACGTCGTCAGGTGACTTCCTCCGGTCAGGTTTCCATCAGTGTAAATGGGGGCCAAGGCACCTTCTCTGCTCCTGGACCTGGGGCCCTGCCCTGAGGGTCACGTGTCCAGGTGGGAGGGCATCCTGCAGAGTGGGGAGCCCCCGGTGACGGTGACGGGAGAGGGGCCAGCCTGAGGCTTGGCTGCCTGGGGAGAAGCACCAGGGATGGGGGAGGGACCCCCAAAGGCAGCTCCTGCGAGCTCGTTCTAGGACCGGGCTGAGCTTCACGGGCTGAGCAGTGGGCTCCCCCCGAAGCGGGTCCCCCCAGGTGGGCGCCCTGACGGCCTCCTGAGACTATCGTCCACACTCCCATACCTAACTCACCACGCACGGTCACCGGGATGATGTCCAGTCTCTGTGCCCGTGTGAAGACGTGACTTGAGGCCTCTGAAGGGGTCCCTGGGAAGGGAACGGTCTGGTCCCCTCTGCCCAAAGTCAGGGATGGCACAGTTACGCCGAATGGGCCGTGATGCCTCCCGGAGACACGCCCCCGCAGGGCCCCCGTCCCTTCACTGTAATGACCGCGTGGGAAAGCTCCAGAAAGGGTCTGGAGAAAGACAGCAGCTTGCACAGATGTTAATCCTCTTTGAAAGTGGACTTAATAGTTTAGCCAAAGAAAATAACAACAAGTTTCATTTTGAAGGGGGTCAGACTCTCTTTAATGTTTAATCTCTCTCCACCCTCAAGTATTCTGGAAGAACAAGGACAGAGAGCACATCTAGTTTGCTCAGATGTCGGGCGGAAGTTTGGATGATGGGACATTTCATACGATTCTTTTAATTAAAAAAATCCTTTGTTTTTATAAGTATTTTCTTAGCCGACTTGAAAACACGAGGCCGTTGCCGCCTGCCGAGCACAGCTGGGACGGTCCCAGGTCCCGTGGGCGCCAGAGGCCATTGGAGCTGAGCCGGGGCTCCCCAGGGCCTCCCAGCCAGGCCCCCTCTGGGATGCAGGAGAGCCACAGAGGCCAAGAGGTCTCACACGGACCCTGTCCCGTCCTGGTGTCTCCTCACGAGAGGTGCCCGTCTGCAAGAATAGGCCGGGGTGGCCCTTTGAGGAGCCAAGGAGGCTGGTGGCGGGGTCCGGGCCACTGCAGGACGCTCAACATCAGCACACCCCGCCCCCTCCCCCACCGCCCTGTGACCTCAGGACTTGGGTGTCTCCTCTGTGCCCCCTGCTGCCGCTTTTCCCTGCTGCAGGTGGGCTTGCAGTGGTGGTGGCCGCAGGAGGGCTGTGGGGGTGTCGAGATGGCACTGGGAAGCATTTAGCTGGGGGACAGGTGCCTCTCCGGGGCCCCCCAGGCCCCCCGGGTGAGTGCCCTGGAAACTTCTGGGGGTGGGGGTACAGGAGCGCTTTTCCCTTTGACACCAGGCCTTGGAGAGCAGGACGGGACGGCAGGGCGACCCTGCACGGGGACGGGTGTGCAGCCTCCTGAAAGCTCTGCCCTTAACTCAGAGACCAGTGCTCCCCCCGTCTCACAGGGAGCCTCAGAAATGCTCCCCTGCCCAGCCTGCCCCGCGGCCACACCGGGCTCTCCTGGGGTAATTCACAGCAGCTCTGGACCCCCTGCCTCACAGTCAAGGTGGACTTTACGTGAAAGATGTTGATGGGAAGGGCTGTTAGGACTACGTTTAAAATCAACACGGAGACGCAGAGGGAGCAAGAGACAATCTGCAACTCAGACCTTCTGCCTTCATACCTGTTCTTACCGAGTGATTATTTACACGCAGGTGGTGGTGGATATATCCAAGGGGCAGGCTGGTCACTGGGGGAGAGATGGGGCCTCCGCCACGTTCCGGCCAGGGGTCCTGGGGGGTCGGGCCCAGAGCTGTCTCCTGCAGACTCTTATCTCCACACATCCCTGTTGGGAGGTGCTGGAGTCGCTCTGGGTGTGGGTCGACCCCAGGGCCTTTGAACAGCCCATTCTGGAGTCAAAATCTTTGCTGTTGTCACTGTTCATGTCACACAGACAGGCTGCAGTTTGAGAAGAGCTCAAGGCATGAAGACCCTTATCAAGGGTGGGGAATAAATTGAGAAGGGGGTGTCTGGCCCATGTGGTGTTCTGGAGGGAGGTGGGCAGTGGGGTTTGTCTCCGGAGCACCCCCTACCCTGCTCTCTGTCACCACAGGTCCTTTCCTGTTGGGCACAAGGTTGGGGAGGAGCTCACGCACACCCTGGGTTGAGGGCAGCAGCAGACGGACTAGCAGGTGTGGGTGGGTGAGCCCACTGCCCGGGTGCCGGTGCAGGTGTGGGTCCCAGGAAGTGGGGTGGAGCAGGAGGGTGGGAGGGAGAGCAAGGCGGTGGATGCATCTCCTCGGTGTCACTGCGTGCAGGGCTTGGGGGCCACATCCCTGCCAGGGAGGCCCTTCCCCGCAGGTTTGGCAGCTCCCCCCCCAGAGGGAGTGGTCAGGCTGGTACGGAGCCCCCCCCCGCCCAGAGCGGTTGGGCTGGTGCAGAGCCCCCACCCTGCCCCCAGAGCGAGCGGTCGGGCTGGTACAAAGGGCCAGCCGTTTAACCAGCATCTAGTGTTTAGCTGTGGCCATGAGGCCACAGGGAAAGGGCGGCCCCATCCTTGGTGAGTGCCGGGGGCTGGCAGAGGGATCATCAGCACGGACCCCACTGTCAGGTGGGGGGTGTGGGGGGTGAGGGAGGCCTGTTGGGTCTTTAGGGAGTGCTGCTGAGCCTGGTGGGGTGGGCAGGGTATAGACGTGGGGAACGGGGATCAGAAATGTGAACTTGTGTGTGGAGGCAGGCAGGGAGGGGCCGGCACCACCCAGGAGGTTCCCATGAGGTGAAGGGGTCAGTTCTAACCCGGGGCTGAGGCGCTGTGGGGACCCAGTGGGTTCCCTCGATGCCCCCCTTGATGTCCTCTCGGGCCCACCCTCGGATGGGCATGCAGGTGTTAATCAGGAAGTGAACGCTGGTCCCTTCCACGACCCGGGAGCCCCTCCCGGCCCCCGGCCCTTGAGAAGCTCTCAGGTGGGGGCAGTGGGGTGGGGGTCCAGCCGGAGGCGCGTGGGGGCCTCCGGCTCTTCCCCGGTGAGGAGGGGGGCGCGCTGTGTGACTGCAGGATGAGTGTGGCCCTTGTACACACCGTCCTGGCCGAGAAAGACTGTTTTCAAAGGGAACTCATCTAAAGCCTTGCTTCCTGAAGCCGGGTGCGGGGTGTCTGAGAGCCGGCCGGCCTCGGGGGAGACGACGCTGGTGCGTGTGCCGTCCTCCGCCCGCTGGACGCCCTCGTGGGCCCCGTCCAGCCGTGGCGGGGGGGGGGGGGGGTGGGCATGAAGAGGGTGTGTGCCCGGCGCCCCGTAAAACCAGCCCGTCTTCAGGTGAATCCGTGTTCAACTTTCTAACTTCCTGCAGACCGCGTGTCTTGTGACCTTAACGGGATAGCCATTTCCAGCTTCATCCGGGGGGAGAAGGACAGGGTGGCTGGGCCGAAACCGTGGACGGAGGCCACTGTCCGGGCTGTGCTGGGAAGTGGCCTGCACGGAGAGTGGGGCACGCCCCGTGTCCGGCCCCAGCTCCTCTGGTCAGCAGGGGGCGCCGTCCCCCCAGACGTTTGGGCCCGGTCAGCTGCCGAGGCCTGGAGGTGGTGGGTGTGTCACACGCGGCACACCCACTCCCTCTCACGCGGGGCCCCTCGCGGCCGGGTGCTCACTGTCCGATCAGCACGGCGGGAGGCCTGGCCCACGAGAGCCACGCGGTCACACGCGTTACGTGGGGTAAAGCGGCCTCGTTATTCTCGTGGCGAGAGGGGTTCGCTTATTACGTGGCGCGGGCAGGTTGTCGGCGCAGCTGTGAGAGGACAGACACCCTGCACGTGGCGAGACAGAGGGTGCTTTCCAGGCGGCCGACCCTGCGCTCCTGGCCCCCGCTCGGCCTGTCGACGTCTGCGTGGAGCTGAGTTCAGAAAGCGATGGTGCCGGGCGCCGAGGACACTCGTCCCCGAGTCTGCCGGTCTGTGCGTCCCGCCTGCGTCTGCCGGTTCACGCGACCGGCCCCCGCCTGCGCAGCTTTCCGTCACAGCCTCCCTCCGGCAAGGCGCACGTCGGAAGCCTCCCCGAGCTTCGGGCCGCCGCCGTGGAGGAAGCATGGTGCCTCCGAGGAGGTGAGGCTCTCCCGCTGCAGAGGTGCGGAGGGAAAGACCTGGTCCTCTTCTGCCTGCCGGACTGGCCCGTCGTCCGCCCCACGGAGAGCCCCCCTCTCAGCGAGCGTGCCGGGACTCCGCAAGCCGGGCCGTGAGGTGCTGGGCCTCTGTGGAGTCCGGTCACACACCCAGCTTGGATCAACACGCCCAGGAAGGAAGGAGGCTCACCCTGCCCGCCACCCCACCCCCCCATCCCCCTGCCGGCAGGTGTAACCGGAAGCTTGTCCCAAGGTGATGGCACGCCAACAGAAGATGCCGGCATTGCCTGCAGGAGCCCCTTAATCATCCGTGGCGAGGGTGCCCTTCGCCAGAGCCCCGCCTGTGGCGCGTTCCGTGGACGGAGCTCTGTGGCTGGTGCACACCTTCCAGTACGCGGGCGAGCGTGCGGGAGTCTGTCCCGCCAGCTGGAAGCCCGTCACGGACGACGGCAAGGGACGCTTCTCCAGACACAGCGAGGCCGGCAGGCGGGTGGAAAGCTTGGGCTCCTGGCCCCCACCTGCGCCCCTGCCTGGATGCCCGGGCTGACCCAGGAGAGGCCAGACCTGCCCCTCCGAACTCCGTGGTCTGTGACCCTGGAGGGCTAGGCCCAGGCCTGCTCACCCCCCCCCCCCCCCCGCCCCAGCTGGGGCCTGGTGAACGGTGGCCCCCTCCCCGGAGCCCGCCTAGACGGGTGCAGGCCTAGAGATGGCCACTAAGGTATCAGACGGAAAACAGGAAAAGAAAGTGACAGCAACTGTTTAGGAGCGTTTACAGCAACTCGGCCTCACCGTGCCACTGTTACTGTACCTCATGAAAGCATCTGCCAGGACGGACTGGGGGCAAAGCCAGTCCTCGTCCACAGCTTGAAAAGCAAGTGTCTCGTGGTGGGGACGCAGATGTGAGGGGACCCTCAGGAGACCAGAGGGACGAGTGGAGGCCCAAGCACGTAGAAGAGAAAAAGGCTGCAGGAGGAGAGTGGACCAGAAGAAAGGGTTTGCAGACGTGTGACTAGAGGTTGTGTGTGCCTCTGGTGACAGAGGAGCCCCCAAAGGAGGGGGCCCGGAGGAGGGGGACCCCTGAGAACAGGCAGGACGTGCCCGGGGCCACACCGGGCAGAGGAAGCAGGAGCCCCCGCCCGCTTCTGTCCATCGGGGTGACCGCTTCCAGAAGCCCCGCCCTCTCTGCTGCTTCTAGGATCTGCACCTCCTTGACCCGGTGCTCCCAGTTCTGGAATCTGTGCTCCACAGACAAGAGCACCCACCGGGCAGGACATCAGGTCCCGCGTCACTCAGAGCAGCCAGAGCAGACGGAGACCCACTGGACAGCAGGGCTGTGCACCGTGTGGACTGGCCGGCGTGTGTTAGTGCCTCCCTGACCACCAACATGCACACCGTCAGCTCCGCTCGGGGGGAGCCCCGAGTGCTGGGGGGGTGGGGGGAAGGTCCGAGCGCTAGGAGGGGAGCGGGAGTGTGGGGAGAGCCCCAAGTATGTGGGGGGGGGTCTGGGTATGGGGAAGGGGGAGTCCCGAGTGCAGGGGGTGCAGTGTGGGGACCCCTGAGTGTAGGGGGGGAGCCCCGAGTGCAGTGGGGAGGAGCCCCAACTGCAGCGGGGGGGGCGGGTGGTGTGGGGAGCCCTGAGTGCAGGGGGGAGCCCCAAGTGCAGCGGGGAGGAGCCCCAACGACAGCGGGGGCGGGGGGGCGGGTGGTGTGGGGAGCCCTGAGTGCAGGGTGGGAGCCCCGAGTGCGGGGTGGCGGGGTGGGTTAGCCCCCAGCCCGGGTGGACCCAGGGTGGCGGGGAGCACTGTGGGATCTCTGTGCCAAGGCCACTCCTGAGCGCGTGTGGGCAGAGGAGGGCCCGGCCTTTATCTCACAGTTTGCCCCTTTACACTCGAAGAAAATCGGGCCCCTGAGGAGGGACATTTCATGCTGGGGTCAGGCCCCCTGTGCCTGAGAAGCCTGAGGTCTGCGCGGTCTGCGTCTCCCCCTGCTGGTCAGTCGGGCTGGACAGCCTGCTGCAGGCGGGGCCCCGGGATCCCAGTGTAGACGGAGAGCGGCGGGTCCAGCCGGTCCACGTCCGGGGCAGAATTTCCTCTGGCCGCTGCCTCTTTGGACGGTGTTGGGCTCGTGAAGCTCGTGTGGCTCGGCGTACGGTGGGTCAGCACCGCCGGGGGGTCACCGCTGGAGGGTGCCCTGTGCGGTCACCTCGGCACCGGCTCTGTACGCGCCCGCGGGTGGGGGAGGGCGGCCCCCGCTGTGTGCGGCCGGGGCCAAAGCGTGTCCGGCTGCTCCCTGGGCAAAAGCAAACAGACATCGCAGGCTAGTTGGTGGCCTCTGACCCTGCTCCTTCCACGTGGCGCTCCGTGGCGCTGGCGGGTGGCGGCGAAGGGACAGAAGGCCCGGACCCCGGAGGGTGTTGCTGGCGGACGCCCCGTGAGGTGGAGACACAGACCAGGGCTCCCTCCCGGCGCAGCTGTCTGCTCCGTGGCTGTCGTGACCCCCGTCCGTCCTACTTACCTTCCCGGGGTTCCGAGTGGGATTTGTGGCCTTTCCCGGCGTGTGATGTTACAGAGGGGCCGGGGGGGCCGTCAGTGAACCTGCCAGAGACAAGCCACCGGAAGTCCTGAGGGGTGGCTCGGTGGCCTGTGGAGGGGCCCGGGTGGGGGCCCCGGGCAGGCCCTCCGCTCTGTGTGCAGGGCAGGTGGACTCACCGGGCTGGGGGCCGTGGCCAACCTCCTCCTCCCAGGTCATTCTGCAGCAGGCCGTCGAGTGCCCCTCCCCCTCTACGTCCTGGGACACCTTTCCCTTCCTGGCACCCCACCTGGCTTTGTCACCTGGAACAAAAACGGTCTTGTTTTGCTCGGGTGGGAGGTGCCCTCAGAAGTCAGTGTGTATCCGCATCCCCCGCAGGTGCAGGGCAGAGCCTGGTGCCCCGAGCGCATGCGCATGGGTGGGAGGGCAGAGCCCCCAGGTGCCCCACGCAGGCGGCAGGTGGGAGAAGTGCACCAGTCCTCTCCCCCGGGGAGGGGTTCAGGCAGCCCCCACGCCCGCCGCTGAGACACAAACCCGGTGGCACTGGAGGGCAACAGGCCGCAATCTGGGGCCACCGTGTCATCTGTGAACGGGTGTCTTCTGTGTGACCGACGTGGGATCGTGTCTCCTGCCTTCCCAGGTTAGGAAACGGCGCGTGTTTGAGTAAAGGTGGGAAATAGAGACCGAGAGCGGTCGCAGGCCCGGGCGTAGACTTGGGGCAGGCGTGCCAGGAGGCGCTGCCAGCTGGGAGCCCGGGGGAGGCGGCCTGGAGACAGCTGCCGGGTGCCGAGAGGGTGGGGGTGGGTGGGTGTGTGGCAGCCTGGAGGTCTGCACGTTCCCACGTCTGCCCCGAGTGGCGGGCACGTCTGCCCCTCTGCTTCCCCGTTCCTGCCTCCAGAATCCAAGCTGAGCCGGGAGAAGCCGGCGGTGAGGTCCCAGCCGGTTCTCGGGGCCATCTGTCACCCTCGCATCTGCCAGGCGTCTCCGGCCGAGTTTCCAGGAGCACGTGAGACTCGCCGCAGCCTGTGTCTGCGGGGGCCCCGGGCCCACGCCTCCCCTGCTTTCCCGATGCCCTGGAGCAGGACCGGGACCGGGCGGCCGAGGCCAGGGCAGGGCGAAGGGCGCACTGCGCTGACCCCCAGTGGGCGGCCGTGGCCAGGCTGAGACCACAGACCGCTCCTGGGCAAGGTCTGCGTGGGACAAGGTCACGGTCCTGTGGCAATGGTGATGGAGCCACCTCCCCACTTCGTTTGTGAGTTTTGTTTTTATAATTAGCAAAACAAAACAGAAAAACCACCCCAAACCCCAAATTCACAAAACCGCAGTGTGACAAGGACAGGGGCAAAACTCCCGTTCTGCTCTCCGCGAACCTCGTCACACTCCCCCGCGGGGATGTCCCTGCCCCCTAGTGCGTCCTCGCCCGCGTCCTTCCACTGGCTGCCTCTGCCACCTGCAGCCTCCGCGCCAAGACGGGACCGTTGTCGTGCATCGCGGTGTCGACCCGCCTGCCGACCAGCACGCGCAAGCCGGTGGGGGTGGGGGGTAGACGCCAGGTGAGCTGCGGCTGGGCCAGGCCCCGACCCCCAGGCCCTTCTCTCCCTGAGGGTGCCCCCCGGGAGGCGAGCGAGGTCCCGCCATGGACCAAGCGCTCTGCGCAGCATCTGGCCACTTGGGGACGTGAAGGGAAGAAGGGGGGCTGTAGCCAGTGGGCGTCCCGCCTTGGGTGCCATGGCGTGAGCCCTGAGTGCAGTGCCTACAGGCTCTGCCCGGCCGGGTGCACGCTGGGTGTCTGGGGTGGCTTGCTGACGCAGCTGGCCGTGTGTCCCCCGCCCTCTGTGTCCATGGTGGAGACACCCGTCACACGTGGGGCGAACGCTGCCGTGCCCCGTGGGTTCCTCTCTGTTAGACGGCTGTTTCTGGATCCTTGCTGTGCCTCTGGAGATCAGGACAGGGAGCAGAGCCGGGTGCTGTCCTCGTGGTGGTCCGGGGTCAGGAGGGGGTCCAGCCTGCACCGCCCTGGCCAGGCACAGGGGCCGTGATCGCCGTGTGGGACCTCGTGGGCATTGGTAGACCTGGGGTGTCGGCACACAGGCCGTGCTTGACCCATCACCCCGGCCAGACTGGAGCGTGGTCACCACGGATCAGGGGGCTGAACAAGTTAAGCACTACCCAGCACTACCCCATGCCCTCCCCATGGGAACCTGGCCTCGCGAGCCTGCCCGCCAGCCTTCCATTAAAAATCCAGTTAATGAGCAACCCGTCAAGCCCTTAGAAATGAATCGGCCTGCTCACAGCTTAAATGGGTCTGAGGGTTCTCCACATCCCTCCCCTTCTTGTCCCCCCATGGCCCCTATCCTGGAGGTGCCAGGACCCCACCGGCCCCTCCCCGGCTGGGCACCAAGTCCTCCCCACGCTGTTCTCCTGGGTCCTGAGAGGTCGCGAGGCTGGGGGGTGCACTGTGGCCATATTTGGGGTCGTGGGATGAATCATGGTCCATGCCGCTGAGGAGTGAAGCAGGGATGTGACGCTCTGCATGCCAGGTCCCCGGGAGGCTCTGCCAAAAACACCGAGTCAAATATTAATTTCCTGGGTCAAGAGCCTGTGTGTGAAAGGCCCGTCGTGTGGCCCCATTCCCGGAAAAACACACACAAACAGCACATGTTGGAGGACTCTGCTCCTGGTAGATAACCTGCCAAACAGGCCTCATGGAAACACCGCTGCTGGTTGACCCTCCGGACCCCTAGCAAGGGCGCCGTCCTCCCTGCTGGCTGGCAGAGGCCGCCCCTTCCCCCCGAGGGTGGCCGAGCTACTGCCAGGTCCGCACAGAAGAATCTGGTGTTCCTCTGTGGGGAGGGGCTCGCATCGCCTTCCCCGATGCACCCTCCCTCTGTCCCGTGTCCTGGTCTGGGGCGGTCACCTGTGTGCCCTCCCGTGCCCGCTTTGCGGTGGACCTTCGTGCACGAGAGCTGATGCACCGTCAGCGTGCGGGGCGGGGCCTGGACACCCAGTGGGAGCTCCGTATGTCCCCACGAGGTGAAGGGTTAATGCACAGGGACACAGGAGAGGGTTCCGTGGGGGGCCCCTGCCCGCCCACCCACCGCGGACTGGCCTGCCTCCTCCCCTGGGCTCCGGTTTTCCCGGTTCTCCAGCGCACGTGGTGGCAGCGGGTGGTGAGGTTTGCGCTCCACGCTCACGAGGATGTGGAACGTGATTCCAACACGCCCCGTCAGAGTAAGCGCCCCTTACGTGGCGCCGCGAGCCCCCGCGTGGCTCTGCCAGCGTGCTGGCGTAGAGAACGAGCTTGGGCACCAGCGCACACAGGCCACGGTGGGGAGGAGACCTCGTTCCCCGGGCGTGAGACGCAGTGTGTCTCGCGAGAGGCCAGGGGTCACCTTGGGAACCATCTTAGCAGCGAGGATGACCCTGTGTCCATATCCCTCGTTTAATAAAAAAGTGGCAAGTACGTCCCTAGAACACCGAGTGAAGACACACAGGAATTTATAAAGGACAGAAATGCTGTCATCACACGTACGAAAAAAACCAATCTCGCCAACAGCCAAATTCATGCAAATTAGGTGGCATCTAATTTAAGATCGTGCGGTTTCAAGGCACGACATGACCTCCCTTGGTGCGTTTTTGAAACGTCTTCACGTTGGTGTAACGGACCCGGCGTACGATGCACTAACGAATTTTGTACAAGGCGGAGGTTTCCCAGACACACGGCCGTCGCAGGCCTTCGGGGCAATTTCACGGCCCCAGAAAGAAGCCCTGTGCAACCACCGCAGCCCCGAACCACCACTGAGCTGCGTCCATGGATCTCTCTGTTCTGGGTATTTCACATGAAGGGAGCCGATCGTGTGGCCTTCCGTGGCCGGCTGCCCTCTCTCAGCAGGCTGTTTTCAGGGCTCCCTTGCGTGCGGCTGGCGTCAGAGCTCTGGTCCCTTTCGTGGCCGAGGGCTACTCAGTGCGTAGATGGACCACACTGCGTCTGTCCTTTGGCGTTGGTTGTTTCCCCTTTGACCGTGATGAATTCTGCTGTTCTAAACGTCGCGTGCAGGTTTTTGTGGGGTGCGTGTCTTCATTTCTCTTGGGTCTGTTTCTTGAGTGGAATTTCCGGACACAGGGTCCAGCGCGATGGTTCATTATTCGAGGACCCGCCAGACTGTTTTCCTGGGGGCTGTGCTAGTTTCCCCTCCCACCAGCAGTGTGAGAGGGTCTGACTTCTCCACGCCCTGCCGCCACCGTGACCCTCTGACTTTTCATTCTAGCCATCCTGGCGGGCATGAAGTGCATCATCTCACTGTGGGTTTGCTCTGTGCGTCCCTGATGACTGACGATAGCGAACGTCTCTTCACGTGCCTGTCGGCTGCTTATATGTTTTCCTTGGAGAAGTGTCTATTCAGATTCTTTGCCAACTTTTTTTTTAAGTTTATTTATTTTGAGAGAGAGAGAGCAGGGGAGGGGCAGAGGGAGAAGGAGAGAGAGAATCCCAAGCAAGCTTCATACCCAATGGAGAGCCCGACGCGGGGCTTGATCCCATGAGCTGTGAGATCATCAGCTGAGCCAAGACCAGGAGTCAGACGTTCAGCCGACTGAGCCCCCCCCAGGTGCCCCTCTTTGCCACCTGTTTAGTTGGGTGGCTTGTGTTTTCATTGTCACGTCATAGCAGGTCTTTACGGATTCTAGGTACAAGTCCCTTATCAGACACATGATTTGCAAATATTTTCTGCCATTTTATGGGTTGTCTTTTCACTTTCTTGATGGTGTCCTTTGAAGCACAGAAGTTATCCATTTTTATTTAGTCCGATTTTGTTCTTTCCCTTGTTGTTTAGGCTTTTGGCATCATATTCTCAGAGTCCTTTCTAAGTCCAAGGTCATGAACATACTCTTATGTTTTCCTCTGAGAGTTTTACAGTTGTAGCTCTTACGTTTAGGTCTTCGATCCACTTGAAGTTAATTTTTGTCAACAGTGTGAAGGGTCCACTTCGTTCTTTTGCCTGTGGCACCCAGTTGCGCCAGCACCGTTGGTTGAAGTGCTATTCTCTCCCTGGATAATCTTGGCCTTCTTGTTGAGAAGTCGTTGACCAGAGATGTATGAGTCCACCCTCAGGCCGGCACCACACTGCCTCGGTCACTGTAGCCTTGTAGTAAGTGTTGAAATGGGGAAGCAGGAGTCCCCCAGTTTTGTTTGAACCCTATAAATGTTCTAGCCCAATGTGATGAATGGTTATGTCAACACATTGGACAACTGAGGTGGAATTGACGAGTTCCTAGAAAGATAGGCGCTCTGGAGACTTAATGAGAAATACACAATTTGAATAGATCTGTAGCCATTAAAAGAGATTGATTTAATGATCCAAAAACTACCCATAAAGAAAAGCCCAGCTTTGCTGTTGAATTCTACCGAACGGTTAAAGAATCAAAACCAGTTCTTCAGAAACTCTTTTAAAGGGGCGCCTGGGTGGCGCAGTCGGTTAAGCGTCCGACTTCAGCTCAGGTCACGATCTCTCGGTCCGTGAGTTTGAGCCCCGCGTCAGGCTCTGGGCTGATGGCTCAGAGCCTGGAGCCTGTTTCCGATTCTGTGTCTCCCTCTCTCTCTGCCCCTCCCCTGTTCATGCTCTGTCTCTCTCTGTCCCAAAAATAAATAAACGTTGAAAAAAAATTGTTAAAAAAAAAATAAATAAATAAATAAATAAAAAATAAAAAATAAAAAAAAAAGGGAACAGTTTCCAACTGATTTTATGAGGCCAGTGTGACCTGCACAGCAAAACCAAAGATGTCACAAGAAAGAAAACTACAGACCAGTATCAGTTATAAACGCAGATACAAAAAGCCTCAAGTACTAGCAAATCAGATCCAGCAACATAGAAAACTTATTGTATACCATGACCAACTGGGCTTCATCCTAGAAACACAAGGCTGGTTTAACATCTGTAAATCAGTGTAATGCGTGACATCCATGGAATGAATAAAAGTTGTGCGATTGTCTCAAAAGACACAGAAAAGGCATTTGATAATTCAACACCCTCTCAAAAACTAGGAATAGAAGGTACTTCCTCAACCCTATAAAAGGCACCTCCTAAAACCCACAGCTGATGTCCAACCTACTGGTGGAAAGCCGGACGTGCCCCCCGCCAGGTCAGGAACGAGACAAGGGTGCCCCCACTCACCACTTCCATTCAACATTGTACTCTGTTCACAGATCACGTGATCTTCAAGATACAGAGTCCTAAGGAATCCGTGAAAAATAGTTATAGCTAATAAGTTCAGCTGCAGGGCACGAGTTCGTTGTAAAAAATCAATTGCATTTCTATACACTTGCAACAAATGATCCAAAATGAAATTAAGGGAAAAAATCCATTTACAAAAGCACAAAAAGAATAAAACACTTCGGAATAAATCCAACAAAAGGAGTGCGAAACGTAAACTCTGGAAATTGAAAACAACGTTGAGAGAACTTAAGGAAGATCTAAATAAATTGGAAAACACTCGGTGTTCGCGGATCGGGAGACTTCCCACCGTTAAGGTGGCACGCATCCCAAACCGTGCGCAGAGCCGTGCGACCTTACGGACCCCCGCGGATGCCCTGTCGGGACCTTCAAACTGATTCTACCACGTGTATGGAACTTCAAGGCACCGGCAGGGCCAATGCACTCTTGCATTGAGAGACTCTTGGGTCTCAGAAGAGTTTTTGGAGTCTATGAAAGTAGGTGTTTTGTTTCAGGGTGGCACTGGGAGGAGTCCTGGGGAGGGGAGGGAGCGCGTTAACATCTTTGGCTCCGCGTAAGTGAACTTCAAATTATAGCATCGACTAAGAGAAGTTCGGTGCCCCGGCCCCTCGGCGGCCTGCCTGGGGGTCTGAAGGCTCGGGGGGCTCACACCCACATGGAGCCCGGGGGACGGGGGTGGTGCCTGGAAAGCACCTGCCACCACCCTGTGCCGGGTCCCCCGGTTTCCAGAGGTGAGGCCGGCAGAGGACTCCCAAGAAGATGGCAGGAAGAAATCTGTCTTCCCTGCAGGCTCTTCATTTCAAACCCACAGAAGGGGTGGAAGGCCGGCGCTCTGCTGACTCACGTGCACCTGCACCGCGCTTCGGGCCGTTAACGTTCGCCGCGTTTTCCGGGCAGTCCTGTCCCCTGTCCACGTCTGCGTGCGCGGACACGTGTCCACACGCGGGAGCGTCTGCGACGTGCACGTCCACGCTCCTCACACATCTGTGCGTGCGCACATGCGTGGCACACGTACCCACATGCGCGCACGTACACGCTTTCCCGTGGCAAAGTGAGGTGCGGCATCCTGACCGTTGCCCTGGCAATTCCGTGCATCTCCCGAGGCGAGGAATTCACGGTCTGTCCATACTCATTTGAGTCTGTCCATGCTCAAATGTGCCCCGGTGCCCGGTGACGTCCATTACAGAGCCAGCTCATATCTTCGCTCCGCGGCCCCAGACCCGTGGAGGCACACACGTTGCACTTGGTGGGGTGGCTCCTCTCCTCCTTGCTCTGGAGCCCCCCTCCCGCCGTGGCTTTCCTGACGTGGACAGCTCTGGGGAGTCTAGCCGGCTGTCCAGTGGAACGGCCCAGGCCGACTTGACCAGCTGCTTCCCCGTGTTTGGACTCAGGCAAGTGCCCCGGGCAGATGGCCACGGGTCCTCCTGGTGGCCTTCATCGGGAGGTGGGAGGTGGTAGACGTGGCGGTGGTCGCGGCCAGGCCGAGCCCAGCGGGTGCTTGGTCCCCGCGGCATTTGACACCTGGGGAATCTCTGCCCTCCGACCACATCTCACTTCCATGACCGTGCTTCCCAGTGGGTGGCCGTGCTCTGTGGGGGTGGGGCTGCACAGACCTCCCCCCACCCCCAGGGAGGCCCAGGGTCCCCTCAGGCTCGTGGCGGGGACTAGCAGCCCACCCAGCGGAGCGCCGGGCGATGCTTGGCGTTAGCTGGGAGCCGAGAGAGTTCCCTTGGGTGTCACTGTCCCCGTAGGGCATTTGAGTTTGGAGGCTGGAGGGTCATTCTTCCCACCAGACCGCCCCTCCCTCCCTGGAGGCAGGGACACCAGAGCCTTGGAAATGCTGGGGTACGTCAGCCACAGCGGTGTTGGGGGAAGAGCTGAGAACGCATCGTCATGAACGTGGGGGGCCTCTGCCCTCCCCACAGGGGGGAGGGTGAGTTTGAACCACGCGCCGAGGACTGAGTTGAAGAGGGAGGACCGGACGCCCTGGTGGTCAGACATCAGGCGGGGCTTGCCGTGTTCCTGCCGCCGCCTGTCCCTTCAGGGTTGTGTGCTCAGCTCCCACGGGGCAGTGGGGCCAGGCGGGCTCCTCGGGTGACTGAGCGCCCACCAGGGAGGGCAGGTGCCTGTGGGCCCCGGCCTGGGCCCTGGCTGCCCGCCACCTCACGCCCCTTCACCTGGACAGCGGCCCCGAGGCCGGGCAGTGGCTGGTGGGGAGGCCCGGCGGGGGGCAGCGGCCCGCCAGCGAGCAGAGCCTTCAGTGGGCATCTCATGATGAGCCGGTCTTTTATCCTTGTGTTCGAAAAAGTCATCCACGAAATGCAGAGTTTGGGCAGAGCATTTGGGCGCGTTAGGCAGTTATAAACCAGTTACGCCACAGGAAGATGAAAAGTCGTGTTTTCATTTCGAAAGAGCTGGAAATGTATGCACAGTGTAGGGACCTTTACTGGCCCTGCTGCCTCCTAGGAGCGTGGGTGCCCAGGTCTGCTCCTCGGGGGTCGGGGACACATGCCAGGGCTGGCCTGGGACCGTCCCTGGCCCCCGAGGGAGGAGCAGGAAAGAGGGCCCCAGGGTTACCTGAGGAGGGGTCTCTGCGTGGGGGGGCAGCGGGGATGGGCCCAGGGGAGGAAGGGGTGAGGACCCTGGGCTCTGGGCAGCCAAGGGGCCTCAGCATGAGGGGCAACGTGTGAGGTCACGATGGAAGGCTCTCTGAGAGGCGAGTGCACTCAAAGCCGTTCTCGGAAGCTCACACAAGGCTCGTCTGAGACCAGAGCGTTGTCTTGTTTCTTGGAGGCTGATTTTCTCTGTTCACATGTGGGTGTTTTGTGCTTTTTCAAAAATGAAAATAAAAGACCACATTATTCAGGAATCCAGACCGGACGGACAAAAGATGGGACAGACCCTGGTGTGGGGGGAGGGGGGAGCAGCTGCCTCGTCGGAGCCCCTGCAGTCCTGCGAGGTCCCTGTGTGTTCTCCGTGTGTCTGTCCATAAGGGGCGCGAGGTTGCCCCCAATGCTGGGAGCTGCAAGGCCGCCCAGGCTGCCCGCGCTCTGGCCGGGCCAGACCAGGCCGCGCTCTGGGCTTCTGTGGGCGGCACCGGGTGCCCAGAGACCTTCCCAAGCGCGTGAAGCGCCTCTGTGGGCGCATGGGGGTCAGTGCGCCTCCTTCCGCAGTGGCTGTCTCTGGAGTGCCGCCTGAGCCGTGTCCCCAGCCTGGGTGCCCTCACCTCGGGGCTTTCCGGACCCCTCCCTGCTACTTTCTGGACCTGTACAAACACGCGAGCGACTGAGTCCCCCCGGGGCGTGACGAGGGGTCCCGCTGCCCGGGGCGGCTTCCCTCGGCCACCAGGACCCGAGCGCTGACCATCCGCGGGGGGGTTCCTCTTCTTTGACTCTTGGGGACACTGAGGCACTCGGACAGAGAGGGGTCGCTTTTCCCTGTTGACTAGCAGGTTTCAGGCCCGGGAAACAGACGTTGAGACACTTTACAGGGAGCGGCTCCAGTCGTGGCTCCGGCACCCCCCAAGGTGTGGCCTCCACCTCAGGGTGGCCTAGTCGAGGAGCAGTGGTGCTGGGGGCGGGGGCAGCCCAGAAGGAGCCTCGGTGCCCACAGACACCCCGTGTCGCCCAGCTGGGCGGCTGACCCCTGTTCCCCAAGGGTCGGGCCGTGGCTGCCCAAGCAAACTCCTGGGACTCCCCGGCCCGACCCAGCACAGACGGGTGTTCGGGTCTGGGGCTGCCATGGCCGCAGCGTCGACTAGATGGGGTGCTTTGCATGGACCGTAAGGAGTGGCTTCCTGTGGGCCTCGGCCAGCCAAGTGCTTTCAGAAGTGTCGTACCCGACCCAAAGACACTTGTGTCTCACCCACTGGAAGTGGGTTGTCCCCTTCTTCTCTGTCCCCATGGGCAACTGGGTGATTATCCAACCTCAGCGACAGGCACAGGCTCCGGCCCACGAGCCGGACAGGACCCTTTACACGGAGCCGGTCGGAGCCCCCGGGCCCAGACCCCACAGCGAGCGTCCCAGGAGCTGGGCCTGCTGCAGCCGTGGTGGAAGAGGGGTCGAGGGGAGCCTGGTCTACACCACAGAGCTGTCTGTGCATGAGCCTGTGCTGTCTGTGCACGTGAGCCTGCATGCACGTGCGAGTGTACACACACGTGAGTGAGCGAGCGTGCTCGAGTGCGAGCGTGCATGTGAACGGGACACGTGTGTGCGTGCGTGAGCGTGCACCCGCGAGCGTGAGGCCGTGATGTGTGTGGCGGTGACCGGTAGGCAGCGCACGCAGGCTGCTCCCCGGGGCCGCGCTGCTGTGTCCGGGGAAGGTTAACCGTGTGACGTTCTAGCAGTGCTCCCAGGTGACCGTGGCCTCTGGAAGGTGGCAGGAGGGGCGGGGTCTGGAGTGTGAGGGCACCGGTGGGGCGTGGGGGGTGCAGGGCCGCCCTGCTCAGTCGGGGTGTGGGGGGGGAGGGGGAGCCGGCCGCCTCCCACTCCCGGTTCTGCCTGGAAAGGCGAGTGGGGCCAGTGGGTGCGGGGCTGGCCTTGCCGGAGGGGGCCCAGGGTTGCACGGGGCCACCTGGGGGGATCAGGGAGCTGCCCCCCAGCAGAGCAGCCCGGGGTCCCCTCCCCACATGAGTGGGAGAAGAGAGGGCCTTGGAATTCCTGTCCTGAGATTTCCCAGAGACATTTTAGGCATAAAATCACATTAGTGAATCTTCAAGCAAAGAGACGATTCTCTGGGCATTTCTGAGAATTCGGAGCATCGTGGGGATTAACACTGGGAACGTGGCCTCACAGAGACACAGATGTTTGCATATGGATGTCCCCGTCCGCGGGGGGACACGGCGTTCTGCTGTCCTGAAACTCGAGTTCCCAACTGCGACAGCCGGGCTCTGCCCTCTGGACGGCAGTTAACTGATGGTGTCCTCAGTGCTCTGAGCTGGGGACAGTCGGGGACACGTCTTCAGGGCTCTCACCACAGCTGCTAGACTGCTGAACCCAACTCTGGGGGAGGAGGGGTCCAGCCACAGCCTGGAGCAGACCGGGTTGGAGGGGACGTGGGATCTGGTGTAGAGTGTGGTGATAAAACCAGCGTGTGGGTGTGTGTGTGTGTCTGTGTGTGTGTGGTTGTGTTGTGTGTGTGTGTGGTTTGTAGTGTGTGTGGTGTGTGTGTGGTGTGTGTGAGTGCACGTGAGCGTGCATGAGCAAGCGTATTTGCACGAGTGAGCAAGGACGTTTGTGTAAGCATGGCCGGGGAGCCTCCCCTCCCCCCAGAAGAGGCTAGAGCACCAGCCCCGCCCCCCCCCTCCCGCGGGAGCCCAATGTGGCCCGGAGCGGGCAGCGGCACCTCCAGCCTCGCCCACCAGCCCGCAGAGGGGGGGGGGGGTGCAGCAGCTCTCGGGGTAACAGTAGCCCCCACCCCCGGGGCCCCGTGCAGAGTCGGGGTAACCTGAACCACCCCCTCCCCCACCCGTGCAGAGACGCGGTGGTTGTGTCGGGCCCAGCACGTGGGCTCTGGGGAGAAGGACGGAGGGGCGTCCCGGGGCACCGGAGGTCGGGGGGCTGAGGAGCGCGTGGCTCGGAGCAGGAGGGCGCCTGGCCCCTGGGTCCCCGACCACCCGCCCTCGGGGTCCTCCGTGGAGAACGTAGCCGAGGCGGCACTTGCTGCAGGGGAATTGGAACGCGGAGCACTTCTGAAATTCCAGCGTCGCCACAGATTGGTGGCCCCGGGCCGGGCTCCTCCGGGGTGCTCTCCACCGCGGGGACGGCAGGCGCGCCCGGAGCTGCCCAGGGTGCCCTGCGTCCCCAGCCCTGCTCCCAGCAGACGGCCCCTGCCGGGCCGGGCCCCTTCTCGCGGAGGACACCCCCAGGCCTGCGCCGCCGGCACGCGGATCGGCGGAGGGCGCTGGGTGCACCGCGAAGCGGTCTGCGGCTGCTTCCAAGACGGGTGACAAGTTCGCTGGGGTGCCTGTCCCCTCGATTTAGAGGTCTGAGCCTTCTCCCTCCGCCCGGGCTGAGAAGGTGGAAGGAGCCCCCTGGAAAAGCCAACCGAGCGGCAGGCGGCGGGCGGGCCGGGCGGGGAGGGCGGGGCCAGGCCAGGCCAGCCCCGCCCCCGGGACGCAGACACCGCCCGCGGCCCCGGCCGAGCGCACTGCACCGATGGCTCGCGACCCCGGCGGCCGCCTGGGCCTTCTGCTGCTGCTGCTGCTGCTCACCTATGGCCTCGCGGCCGCCCAGGTTGACCTACTGAACTGGCTGTGGGCCCCTAGGACCGCTGGGCCCACGGTGGAACCGGCCTCCGCGCCCCCGCGCAGCCCACACGTGCAGCCCACGGAGGAGACCGCGGCTCACGTGGCCCCCCGGGATGACCCCACGGAGCAAGGGAGAGCCCCTGCCAGCCCTGAGCCGCCCCCGGGGAGGCTGGAGACCGGCCGGGACCCGGCTTCCGCCGCACCCACTGCCTCCACGGCGGGCCCAGACACGAAGGAGGAGAACATCGCCGGCGTCGGAGCCAAGATCCTGAACGTGGCCCAGGGCATCCGCAGCTTCGTCCAGCTGTGGGACGGCACCACTCCCAGCCAGAGCTCCACCGGGGCGGAGACGCCAGCCCCTGGGACCCCCACGGCCCCCCTCACCCTCCCGGGGCCCTCTGGCGTCCCCCCGGAGGACGGGACCACTCTCTGGCTGGGCAGTAGGGCCCTGACCTCTCCGGATACCCAGAGGACCGAGGCTGGCACCCTGCCAGTGCCCACCCAGCTGCCTCCCTCCCCTGGTGGGCCCCGGGCACCACTCAGGGAGCCCTCGGTGCCGCCATCTTCTCCAGGTAGAGCTTCTCTCTCCTCTGCGCCGGGCAGGGCCCCTCCCCGGGGGATACAGCCGTCCTCGGGGCGGCCCCACGATCTGGACCGCGGAGGACCCTCCCCCGTAGCAGCCCGTGCCCGCAGGCAGCGCCGACTCGCTGACAGCCGCAGGCCCGCGCCACATCTGCTTCCGCTGGTGACGGGTCTCTTGGGCGCCCACGCTGCCCCCTTGGCTCTGTCCTCTGACCTCCCCGCCCTGGTGTCTCCGATCCCACTCCTCGCTGTCACCGGGGACAAGGGTGCTTGGGCTCCTCACGTGGCTAACTCTGTGGGGCCTGGTCTCGCTAATAACTCCGCGCTGCCCGGGGCTGACCTGCCGACCCCCACCGGGCAGCCTGCCCGCCCCGCCACCGGCCGCTGCCTGCCCCTGCCGCCCTCCCTGCCGGTCTGCGGTCACCTGGGCATCGGGCGCTCCTGGCTGCCCAACCACCTCCGGCACGCCAGCAGCGAGGAGGTGCGGGCCGCCGCGCGGGCGTGGGGGGCCCTCCTCCGGACGCACTGCCACCGCTTCCTCGCCTGGTTCTTCTGCCTGCTGCTGGCCCCGCCCTGCGGTGCTGGCCCGCTGCCCGCCCCTCCGCCCTGCCGCCAGTTCTGCGAGGCCCTGGAGGATGCGTGCTGGAGCCACCTGGACGGGGGCGGGCTGCCGGTCACCTGTGCCTCGCTCCCGGCCCAGGAGGACGGGGTCTGCGTGTTCATTGGGCCGGGTGCAGGTAACTGGCAGGCCCATCCTCCCCACCCTGTCCTTCCTGTCCCCCGCAGGGGAACTTGGCCGTGCTGGTGTGAGCCTGGAGCAGAGGCCCCCACCCCGCCCACGATGCCCAGCGAGAGGCAGAGGGGGCGTGATGCCGCTTTGCAGGCGAGAGGCTGAGCCCTGGAGTGGGAGAGAGGGCGTGTGACCCTGGCACGGTGCAGGACAAGGGCCGAGGCTCGGGAGCAATCCCTGTCTGAAGGTCGTGGCTCCTTCCGTCCTCCCCATGGCTCCAAGATAGCCGTTGACACCCGCAGTTACGGGGGTGGCGGGGGGGTGGTGGAGACAGAGGCATGAGGCCGTGACCTGACCCGCCAGCCAAATTCTGGCTCCTCTGGCCCATTGTGGGCCAGTCTGCATGGCTGGGGGGGGTTCATGGAGGCTGAGGGGGCCTCCAGGGTTCGATGCTGGAGGGAGGGTTCTTGCTGCTTAGAAGGTCAAGGGGTCACAGCCGTGTGAGCAGCGGGTTGTGGAGGTCAGGGGCTGCCCCATCCGGATCTGTGAGCTCTGGGGGCCGCTCCTGGGCCTCACTCCCCACGTGGGCCGTGCCCCCTCGCCCCGTGGTGGACAGGGGACAGGGCAGGGCTGTAACCTTAGAAAGGCCCCCCAGCTGCCTCTGCCTCCACGGGTGGGCCCCTGAACAGTGTGCCTGCTCCCGTTGACCCTCGAGGCCCCGTCCCGTCCCCGTCGGGCTGTGTGTCCTGCTTCCCCCGCCCCCCACCCCACGCCCTTGGGAGCGGCCTTGACCTGCTTCAGTCCCTGGGGTCATTGGGCTTCAGAGCGGGCTGCACTGGACCCCAAGGTGGGGGGTGTCACGCTGCTGGTCCCCTCAGGGATGTGTCCCTGTGCCCACCTCCAAGGAGGAAGCATGTGGGATGGGATGGAGGGGGACCGTGGCTGCCGCGGGTGGACGAGCAGGCAGGCTGAGCCCTGCGTGTGAGTGAGCAGGAGTGGCCAGGAGGTCATCCGGCCGAGGAGCATCCTGCGTGGGGCCCTGCAGTCCCAGTGTGTGCAGAGCCAAGGGCCCTGTGGCTGCCAGGGAACAAGGGTGGGAGCTGGGGCTGGGGGGTTCCCATGCAGCAGGCAGGGCTGCGTGGGGTGTGGAATTTCTGACCGCAGCTGCCTCAGTCAGCCAAGTGGCCTGAAAGGGACTTCTCACTGGACATCTGCACACGTTGGCAGGGCCCCCGCCGGTCAGGGAGGCCGTGTTCCCAGCGGAATCCTGGGGAATTCCTCTGTCAGTGCTAACTGCCTGTGCCCCCCTCAGGTCAGAGGTGGGGGTCAGGCCTCCATCACAGCAGGGACCCCTCCTGGGTGTGGTCTGGCAGGGCGAGGGTCCCCGGGGGAGCCAGAGCTGGGGGCCAGGGACCACCCACTGCTAGGCCACTTGATGGGGGTGGGCAGGGCGGGAGGAAGGCCCTGATCTGGAGGGAAGGGACTAAGGGGGGCCCTAGTCCCCTCCTTCGTGTTGGTAACTGGTCCCCCAACAGTGAGTGTGAGGATCCTGGCTGAGGGAGGTCCTTGGACTACCTGGATATTGGGAGGCTGTGGGGGAGGGGGATTATGGGGGGGGCTGTGGGGGGGCGGTTTTCTATAGCAGAGGGAGACCCGAAGGGTACGTGCTACTTCTTTCCTGGGACCCCCACCAGAACTGCCCACGGAGGCTCCCCACCAAGGCACCGCCATTTCTGTCCTTTCTCTCGAGTGTGTCCTACATGGGGGCCACAGGCTCCAGGGCAGAGATGGCCCCCACTCCCCTCACGCTGGGGCAGTGGGGTGTGGACGGATCACTTGGTCCCAGCACACCAGCCCGAGGTGCAGCTCTGTCCAGCCCCTTGGAAGTGCCTCTCCTTATCTGCTTTCTTCTTATTCCCGCAGGGAGAGTTGGGGGGGAGCGGCAGGCACCAGCCCTGGACTGGGGGTGGGGGGGGACAGTGCAGCCACTGGTTGGGGCCCAGGGAGGTGGTCGAGAGGAGAGGGCTGCTATGGGAGCTCCCATGCCGGGGCTGGAGCTGGCCGTGGGTCAGCACGCCGTTGGGGACCTGTGTCAAGTCTGTCTCTGTGGGCTTGTCTCTCAGGACCCAGAGAAAAATACGTAGGGCCCCCACACAGGAGAGGCTCAGCCAGCAGGGGGACTGTCCCCTGGGAAAGGGGGAACCAAGTGGGGGCATCGCCACAGCACAGTAACGGGCAGCCTGACAGTGAAGACAAGGTCACGTTCTGAGCCTGGAGCAGGTGTTGTTACGCTTGTGTACAGGGGAGAAACTGAGTCTAGTGGGGATAAAGATGTGTGTGCGCTGCCCGGCTAGCAAGAGGGAGCTGGGAGCTGGACCCAGGCAGCCTAGCTCCCGGACTGGACCCAAGTGCCACATGGACGCCGGACAAGCAGAACCCCAGGCTGCGAGGACCCCAGGTGGCCGGTGGGGTCCAGTCACTGTGACGGTTCTGAGGCTGGCGCTGTCTTCTGGGGACGTCTGCCCTGGACCCGCCGTGTGCTCAGGCTTCCCCACTGCTGGGCTTTGCGTCTACTGTTTAACGAAACGTGAACTCAGAAACAGTGTGGTTTTAAGTGCTTCAATGACTTGAGGCCTCACTTCACTTTAAGACCAGACCAGACCACCTTCATGGAAAAATACTTAGGCTTACCTTTCACCTCTTGGCAACCTACAAATACCGTTTGAGGACGCCGACTGAACTTTGCACAGATGTACCTGCCGTGGCTTTGGTGTCTCATTCTTTTTTGCTGGGGTGTCAGGTGCCCAAATCGGTGGATGACGTTGTCTGCAGGTAAGGAGGTACACAGCGCTTGGAATGGGGTTTCCTTGACCATCCACCCTAGGAGCATCAAGCTTACCGTTGTCTCCAGTGGCTATTCCTTCCTGCACTGAAGAACTGAGGTAGGACATCGTGCAGACAGGAGCTCACCTTTGGCCTCACTGAGGAGGAGCAAGATGGCGGCTGCGATTGTGCCCATGTACTGGCAGGTTGGACCCTTCACATGGGGACTCATAGGACCATCTCCCTGACACTGTCCTTCCCCTTAGTGAAGGAGTTGTCCATCCTGCCACAGGGAAGTCATTTGTGACCGCTTTCCTTTTCAGTTGAGAAATCAAATCTTGAACTATTGTTACTATTATATTTCATGTGAGCAGCTGGTCCACCCACCCACTTTCATCCACCCATCCATCCATCCACTCACCCACCTATCCGCCCATCCATCCATCCACTCACCCACCCACCTATTCACCTGTCTATCCATCCACCCACACATCTATCCATCCACCCACCCACCCATCCATCCATCCATCCATCCATTCATCCATCTATCCATCTACTCACCCATCTACCCACTCATCCATCCATCCATCCATCCATCCATCTATCTATCCACCCATCCCTTCACCCATATGTCCATCCATCACCCATCCATCCATCCACCCACCCATCCACCTAACCATCCATCCATCTATCCATCCACCCATCCCTTCACCCATATGTCCATCCATCACCCATCCATCCATCCACCCACCCACCCATCCACCTAACCATCCATCCATCCATCCATCCACCCATCCCTTCACCCATCTATCTACCCACTCATCCATCCATCCATCCACTCACCTATCCACCCACTCATCCATCCATCCATCCACCCACCCATCCCTTCACCCATATGTCCATCCATCACCCATCCATCCATCCACCCACCCACATATCCGTCCACCCACCCACCCATCCACCCATCCATCCGTCCACCCACCCACCCATCCACCCATCCATCCACCCATCCACTCACCCATCTATCTACCCACTCATCCATCCATCCATCCACTCACCTATCCGTCCACCCACACATCCATCCATCCATCCATCCATCCATTCATCCAACCATCCATCCATGCACACATCCATCCATCCATCCATCCATCCATCCATCCATCCACTCACCCACCAACCTATTCACCTATCCATCCATCCACCCACACATCCATTCATCCACACATCCATCCATCCATCCATCCATCCATCCATCCATCCATCCATCCATCCATCTGGATATCGGATCAGGTTTACCATGTGAGAATGTGATTGTCACATGTAATATGCAATTTGTTTTTGTCTTGAAACCTGTCTGGAGAGAACCCACAAAGCAGGCAGTGGGGGCAGATGCTCAGCTTCACACGGTTGAGTTTTGTGTGTCAGTGATTCCAATGTAGGATCTTGTTTGGGATCATTTCTCTTCCTGGTATATGGGCCCAGCCTCTCCCCCACTGCCATGCTGGTTTCCCTCTGTGTTCTCTTTCTGATCTCCTGATTCTTGGAGTACGCAGGAGGCTCAGCAGCCCCTTCCTATACTGGGGCCATGCGCCCAGAGAGGCTGACTTTGTGACCGGCAAGAGTGGCTGTGGGTGCTGCCTTGTCCACTCCAAGCAGCACATCCAGTGTTCCGGGAGCCTCGGCATGTGTTTGAAGTACGTAGAACTATTCAGGGACGCCTGCCTCCTGACAGGGCTCCTTACACAGAGGTCTGTGGGCAGCCCCACTTGGAAGGAGCAGGCTCTGCAGACATGGGCCTCAGTTCCGAGGAGAAGAGAGGGTGCAGAGCAGCTGGGGCTTAGACTGAGCCTTCCTTCTCCTAAGCCCACAAGTTCTGGCCCTGGGGGGCCGTCTCTGCCTGCCATTCTCATCCCTTAGGACCACTCTGCCCCATCATCTTGTCCTCTGCTGCTTCTCTCCATTTTTATCCCAGAACTAGCTCATGAGCTACACTGGCATTGAGATGGGAGTCACACGAGAGAGAGCTGAAGCCAGCTCCCGAGCCCCTCACTGCTGGTTTTCCGTTCCCTCTGTGGATTTGCGTACGTGCGGATATCCTGTGGCTGCTGTAACAAATAATCGCACTTAGCAGCTTAAAACAATACAGGTGTGCAACCTGACGGTTCTGTAGGGCAGAATTCCGAAATCCGTCTCACTGGGCTAAAATCAAGGTGTCTGTCCTGTGTTCCTTTTGGGGACTGCAGGGAAGAGTCCGTCCCCTGCCTTTTCCAGCTTCTGGGGGCTGCCCAAGTGCCCCTGGCTGGGAGACACACATGCTTTTAAGGATGTGTGTCATTAGATCTGGTTAATCTCCCCATCTGGGGCCGAAACATTAATCACACCTGCAAAGGACCATGTGCAGGTTCCAGACATTGTGGAATGGACATCTTGGGGCCACAGTGTGTGCACAACGTGCAGACAAGTGTGGTTGTTAAAGGTGGAGCCCACGGGGTGAGAGCACGTCTCCACTTCCGAGGGTGTTCATTAGTCTCTCAGTCCACCTTTACGGCCTTTGATGTTTCCTGAAATGTTTGTTCTCAGTGTATTTTCCTCTTTGACATTGACCTTACGTTCCGCACTCACCCCAGACATTTTTTCCTTTGTGGTTGCGACTGTATGTAACAACATGACAGGTCCGGAGCTTTCTTTAAACACTTCATTAGGTTCAGGGAGCCTCTGCACATGGGTCTCACTCAGGTCCTTATGTTCTAGTCTAACAAGAAAATAGGATGAGACAGTGTCTCAGGGACCTTCTCCACCGTTGTTGGGTGTATGTGGCTGATAACTGGCTCGTCTCATCTCAGTGGATTGTCAAAAAGTGTCCCACTTGCCCCCACCCCCACACACGCACAGCCTCCCCCGCTGTCAACATCCTCCACCTGACTTGTGCGTTTATTGCCATCTATGAACCTGCACTGACACCTCATCACCCAGAGTTCATAGTTTCCACTGGACTCGCTCTTAGTGGTGCGTGTTGTGTGGGTTTGGACAGATGTATAATGACAGCTGTCCACCGTCACGGCGTTGTAATGAGGAGGGAGTGTTTTCACTGCCCTAAAAGCCTCCGCATTCTATCCATTTATCCACACCACCCCCACTACCTCTGGCAACCCCTGAACTTGCTGTTGCCTCCATGGTCCTGCCTTTTCCAGAACGTCGCACAGATAGAATCGTACAGGATTCAGCCTTTTCAGATTGGCTGCTGTCACTTAGTGAGATGCACCCGCGGACCCTCCGTGTCTTCGTGGCGTGACGGCCCGTTCCTTCTTAGCGCCGAATACCATCCCGTCGTCTGGACGCACCCGTGTGTTTGCCCATCACCTCCCGAAGGGCACCTTGGTGGCTTCCAAGGTCTGGCAGTTATGAATAAAGCTGCCGGAAACATCCGCCTGCGGGTTGTCGTGTGGACGTGAACGTTCACCTCCTCTGGGTAGACCTCAAGGAGCACGACCGCTGGGTCGTATGGTCAGAGCGTGTTCGGTTTTGTAAGAAACCGGCAAACCTTCCTCCGCGGCGGCTGCCCCTCTCTGCTTTCCCACCAGCGGTGAGGGAGCGTTCCTCTTGCTCCGCGTCCCCGCCAGCGATCCGTGCTGTCGGTGTTCCGGGTTGTGGCCGTTCTCACGGGTGCACGGTGACGTCGTTGTCGTTTTCATTTTCTTTCTTTCTTTTTTAATATGAAATTTATTGTCCAGTTGGTTTCCACACAACACCCAGTGCTCATCCCAACAGGTGCCCTCCTCATTTTCATTTTCCTGATGACGTGTGACGTCTGTATGTCTTCTCTGGTGAGGTGTCTCTTCGCGTCTTTGGCCTACTTTTTAATCGGGTTGTCCGTTTTCTTATTGCTGAGTTTTAAGTGTTGGTGTATTTTGGATATATCTTCTCTTATCAGATATACGTGTTGCAAATATTTCTCCCAGCCTCTGGCTTGTCTGCTCATCTCTTACCAGTGTCTTTCGCAGAACAGAGATTTTACGTTTTGACTCAGTCCAGCTTATCAGTTAGGTTGTACCTTTGGTGTTGTATCTAAAAAGTCGTCCCCCTGCCCAAGGTCCCCGAGGATGTCTCCTGTGTCATCTTCCAGGCGTTCGATAGTTTTGCATTCTACGTTTGGGTCTGCGATCCGTTGTGAGCGAACTGTTGTGAGGAGTGTAAGGTCTGCGTCCAGATTCCCCTTCGAGCGCCCCTCGTGGAAGAGACTCTTTGCCCCCTTGATTGCCTTTGCTCCTTTGTCAGGGATCCGTCGGCTGTCTCCGTGTGGCTCTCCTTCTGGGTTCTCCGTTCCGTCCCATGGATCGATTTGTGTGTCCTTTCTCCACCACCACACTGTCTTGATCCCTGTAGCTTTACAGCGAGTCCTGAAGCCAGTAGTGTCGGTCCTCCAACTTTGTTCTTTTTCAACATTGTGTTGGCTATTCTGGGTGTTTTGTCTCTCTATAAACTTTAGAATCAGTTTATCAATAGCCACAAAATGACTTGCTGGGGTTTTGATGGGGATCACATTCAATCTACAGACAGACCAAGTTGGGAAGAACTGACATCTTCACAGTATTGAGTCTTCCTATCCATGAACATGGAATATCTCTGCGTTTATTTAGGCCTTTGATTTAGTTCAGCAGAGTCTTATAGTTTCCCTCATGTAGATGTTGTACATATATTTGTTATATTTACACCTAAGTATCTAATTTGTGGGAATGCTAATGTGAATGGTATTATGTTTTACAAATTCTGCTTGCTCATTACTGGTATAGAGGAAAATGAATTTTGTATATTAATCTTGTATCTCATAACCTTGCTATAGTCACAGATTAGTTCCACTCATTAGTTCCAGTGATTTTAGGGCCGTGGCCTTCAGAGGCTTACTCCCGATGGGAACCATGAGGCATTTCACGGAGAGAAAGAAGGAGCTGTCTGTGAGTCGCTGGTGTCCACGGGGCTGCCCCTGTAGCATGCTGCTGTCTTTCAGCCCAGGACAACAGCGGCTGGTGCATCTTGCCTTCTGAATTAATTTGGAGAACTTCTAGCCGCCCGGGAGGAAGGGCAGTGGTGGGCATATCCACGTGTAACTCTGAGGACAGCTGAGTCAGGGCAGCAGGGCCATTAGCACACAGGCCGCTGAGAGTCCTGTTTTCTTCATCTCAGAACATCTCCCTGAGTGCACCCTCAGGCCCCGGGGACTTCTGACGTGAAGGGACGATCACAGCAGCCACCATCTTGGTGGCCAGCAGTGTCTGTCTTTGAGCGTCAAGGGACCGCCGTCCTCCCAGAGCCCGGCGTCTTCCCGGAGGGTCCCCCCGGTCCCCACTTCCCATCGGCATGAGGGTCTTGCCTGTGAGCCGCGGGGGAGCCCCGGCTGGCTGGTGGTGCTGCCTACTGGGCGCGACGTCAGGCCCGTGCAGAGTGGAGAGGCCCACCCCTGCCCGGGAGCGCCAGGCCTGGCAGGAATCCAAAGTGCGTGTCCTCATGTGGGTGGTGTCTGCCTCTCTTCTGTTTTCGTTCTTTGTTCTCAAAGAGCTCTTTGAAAGACAGAACTTGCCTTAGGAAGTTGGGGTTCAGTATTTCTTCCCCCTGCTCTGACTGGGAAGTCCCAGGTCAGCCTGGCCCTGCGGCTCAGGGACAGACCCCAGGTCCGTCACACACACACAGACGCACACATATTCGTGCGCACGGTCACACGCTCGCTCGCCACGGTCCTCGGGACATCTGCGCGTCGGCAGCCCCTTCCCAGAAGAGCGTCTCCCCCGTGTGAGTCACACCTTGGAGGTCGACCACACCCGGACAGTAGGTGGGGGTCTTGAGAGAAGAGGCTTTGGGTCGGGGCCCGTGGCTGGACCGTGGCTCCAACCACGGGGGACTGGGCTCCGCCTGGTAAAGTGGGTGTGCATGCAGGAAGCCACCGACGTATAGGTGTCTCCTTGAATGGGTGTGTGCCCCCTCCTGTGTCCGGCGGTGACCGGGCTCCCTGGACAGAGAGGTGGCACTCCTGGTCCGAGGTCGTCAGGCTTGCGTGCCTTGGAGGCGTTCTCCTCAGTTGTACACCTGCAGGCTCAGGCAGGTACAGGTGCATGGCCAAGTCAGGCCCTGCTGGGTCCCAGGACCAGGTCGTGGAGAGCAGGGCCTGTGTCCCTCCCCCGCCCTGACAGCAGCCTCTGGTCCCACCTGGAAGGATGAGAAATGAGGGAGAACACCGGGCACCACGGCCGTGTCCCCAGCCTAGACCAGAGCTCACGTGCTCTAGGACACCGAGGAAGAGGGTGCTTGAGCAGAAGGGAGGGCCGTCCAGTGTGAGCATCCGTTGGTGAAGGCGATCACGGTTCTCCCCAGTGGCTCATCCACCACGTGGCCCCTCTCCAGGTCAGGGTGGCTGTGGCACCGCAGCGTGGACACCGTGGGAGGGGAGGGAAGCCCCCGACAAACCTGGGGCACTTGAGTGGGATTCGCCTACGAGCAGGCGCAGGACACAGGACTGGTTCAAGCCAGGACAGATCCTCCAAGAGACAGCCCAGCCTCCGTTCTGATTTTCTACCCCCAGGGCTTTGATTAGTTTCCAGGCCGGTTCGTAACGTAGTAAAACCACAGGGAGCTGCTTGGCGTTCAGCTTTCTCTCCTCTGTAATGCAGTCAGCACCCCGGGCAGGTGCCTCGACTGGTGCCGGAGTATCGTTCCCGCTGTCTGAGGGTGGGCATGGGGGTCGTGGAGGTGGAGTGGGGTCCGAGCATGGGGCGCGGATGGGGCGCAGCCCCCGGCACCCTCAGCGGGCTGCCCCATCGCATCCTTGCCCCCCTGGTTGGGGCGGTTCCTGTGGCGTCCCCCTTGGGCCTGTGAGCCACAAGCCCCGGCCCCGGGAGGGTGCCCGGAGAAGCAGGGCAGGTGCCAGGCGGGTGGGGAGCCCCTCGTGACTCAGTGTCCCCCTGGCACCCTGCCTGCTTGGTCTCTCCCACGCGCAGCCTCACCAGGGTCTCCCTCCTCTTTGCAGAGAGCCTGGGCACGGAGGTGGGGCTCCTGCAGCTGCTCGGAGAGCCGCCGCCCCAGCAGGTCGCCCAGGTGGACGACCCTGACGTCGGGCCGGCCTTCGTCTTCGGCCCGGATGCCAACAGCGGCCAGGTGGCCCGGTACCACTTCCCCAGCCCGTTCTTCCGCGACTTCTCACTGCTCTTCCACGTCCGGCCCGCCACCGAGGGCGCGGGGGTGCTGTTCGCCATCACGGACGCGGCCCAGGCGGTGGTCTCCGTGGGCGTGAAGCTGTCGGCCGTGCGTGACGGGCAGCAGCACATCCAGCTCCTGTACACCGAGCCCGGCGCCACCCGCACCCGCACGGCCGCCAGCTTCCGCCTGCCCGCCTTCACCGGCCAGTGGACGCGCTTCGCGCTCAGCGTGGACGGCGCGACCGTGGCGCTGTTCGTGGACTGCGAGCTGTTCCAGAGGGTGCCCTTGGTGCGCTCCCCACGGGCCCTGGAGCTGGAGCCCGGCGCCGGCCTCTTCGTGGCCCAGGCTGGAGGAGCAGACCCCAGCAAGTTCCAGGTAAGCTGACAGCCACCGCTGGTGTGGGGACCGGCCCTGGTGTGGGGGTCTGGCCCCCGGGGACAAGGGACGGTCTGCCTCCTGCCTTGTGCAGCAGCGCCAGGGAGAGGACCGCCCGCGGGGCGGGGCCGCCGGCCGCTTGAGTGCAGGCCCCGGTTGGGGATGTGGTGGAAGTCTCGGAGGCCCCCCGGCACCGTCCCCTTCCCAACTGGACCCCATCTGCAGCACATGAGAGCCCCTCCATTGTGCGTGGTGCCCGCGGTGACCCCGGGGTCCGGGCCCCCCTGCCCCACGGGGCGGATGGGAGTCAGCGTCCCGGCCCAGCTACGTGAGCTGTGTACACGGCGTGGCCCTGAGCGTGGGCTGTTGTGGGGGCGGGCTGCACCCTGGAGGGCGCACTCACCCGCCCCATCAACGTGCCGATGACCTTATTTTCACCAAACTGCTCAGCAGGCCTTCAGCGCAGCTTCCGAGCAGCGAGGGCAGAATTTCGCCAGGGCAACTGGCTCGTGGCGGTCCCACCATGTCCTCGGGGAAGCCCCCACCCCTAGGCCTGTCCTCGGCCTTTCATTCTGGGGGCAGGCGGATCCCAGAGCCTGGAGGGGGTCTTTCTCCCGGGCCCTCAGCACCCACGTTTGTTGGAAACTTGAGCCGGACTCCCTGCCTCCGGTGAACATCGCGTGGACACCCTCCATGGGCACTGACCCACAGACCCCCAAACCCTGACACTGGAGCCAGCCGGCGGCTAGAGCGTCCCTGCTCAGCGGTCCAGACAGGGGCCCCTGTGTGTGCTGGAAGGGGCCGTGTCCCCGGGGGACAGAAAGTTAATTATTGCCTAGAGAAAGGCTGCTTCATGAAAGTTGTTCTAAGTCCTGGTGACTTGGGTGCTGAAAGCTGACCTTTCGCCTCTGGCAGGAACTTTAACCCTTGGGGTCTGGGAGCCAGCAGGACTTTGATACGAAACTGGGCCTCTTTGTGTTTTCGCTTTGATCCTCAAACGTGATTAACTGCAAAGAAGTCAGAGAGAGCCGTCTGTCGAGGCGGGGGCTGTGTCCACTGGCTGTTTGTTGTGTGACTTCCCGGGAAGCTGAGGACAAAAAAGCGTCCCGTGTGTCCCCACGTCTCTAACACTCCAGCAGAAAGGCTGCCTGTGTGCGGGTGGGGACAGGGTTGCCCGGGTCACCACTGTTGTGGGTGAGGACGCCCGGCGCCTCCTCCCTGTGCCTCGTCAGGGCTGCGTGTCACGTGTGCAAAACACATTCGCCACTGGAAATAGGCTGAGATGGTGTCTGGGTGTTTTAACTTGCATTTCTCGGTTGCTAGTGTAGACAGACTTAGATTTTTTTTTTTTACATGGTTTTTGGTTATTTGCATTTCTTCTTTTGTGACTGGCCCATTTATGTTCTTTGCACTTTTGTCTTGGGGTTTCAATAATTTCTTATTGACTTTTAGAAACTCTTTATATGTGAAAGAAAATGGTCCTTGGTTTTGTGCACTTAAAATTTTAGCTGTCAGTTTGTCATTTGCGTTTTCACCATGTCACTTTTTTGTTCAAACCGTTGAGATATTTAAAGTGTTTACGTGGAAGATACCCATGGCGGGAGAAGATGCCCATGGCGTGTAATATCGTGGCCAAGTCTCTGAAGGTTAGGAAGACAGGACTCCTGGAGCGGGGTGTAGGCTCCTCCGTCAGCGCTGGGCTGTGGCCTGCTTGCCCCGGGTGGCTGCTTGACTTCCAGCTGACTTCGCTTGTGTCACATGCACCTGAGCCAAGTCTCCTTATGTCCCCACGGACTAGAGGCTTCAGGAATTTTCCGTGTGGGTGTTTGAACGGATTCCAGCTGGCCGAGAGAAGCTTGTAGAACAGGAGACAAATCGGTTTAGCAGCGGGTTTTGCAGACTTTCTGAATTGAAGTTCCTGGAGAAGAATCACTCACGTCACGTGATTTATAAGATTTGGCAGAAGCGAGCTCGGGGCTTAGGGCGCCGGGAGGAAGCTGGGCGGCGTCTCCTCCGGCCCCTCCCGGGCGGTCCAGGCGGGTCCGGACAGAACCTTGATTGTTTGCCTCTGGTCAGAAAAACTGGTCTCTTCGGGCTTCTTCTTCTTCTTGAGTCACTTTTGGTAGCGAGCGTCTCCTGGGAAGTCCTGCCTTCCGTGCGGTTCGGACAGCGCTTGCCTTATCGCCAACCCTTTCGGCGGTTGTGTGCCTTTTCATTTTTTTAACCGTTTCTAAAGCTCTGCGGCCGCGTCTCCCTCGACTCGCTCCCCCTTCCCCCGCTCTGTGCAGCTCCTCCCTGGCCGCCGGGGGGCTTCTGCGGGTGCCCCCGCCGCACCCCTGGAGCAGACGCGGCCCTGCCTTCCCGGAGGCTGTGCTCCAGCCGCCGCACCTCATGCTGAGCGCTCACCTGCCTTGTTCGACGGGGACTTCCCCCCGCACGCGGCCTTGTGGGCCACGTTATACAGAAATAAGCGCCCCGTCCACTGATGCCAGGAGGGTGCCCCGCAGCCACGGCAGGCTCGACGCCCGGGATGGCCGGGAAAGGGTGGTCAGGGGCCTGTCGCCCCCAAGCCCAGCACCCAGGCCCGCGCCTCCTGAGCGAGGGAGAGCCGGGCGCCCCGGTCACTGCCATCCCCCGCCCCACACCCCTCCTATGACACGCACCGTGCTCACCTGACGTGACGTGCGGTAGGACGGCCTCGACGAGATGCCGCCGCATCCCTGCCATTTCCTGCCACGACTGGGGGAGAGAGAGGAGGGGCCCGGACGCGCCCCCACGAGAAGGAACCAAGAGGAAGCAGATGGTGTCGTGCCGGCGGCCAGGGTGACGCAGGCAGGCGGTCAGGAGCCACCGGGGCCGGGGCCCGAGGAAGCGGGGCAGCCACAGCGCAGCCGGCGTGGGTGACAGGGCGAGGGAGTCCGGCCCGGAGCGCCACCAGCCACCTCCCCCCCCACGGGCTCACTCAGCCCCCCCCGCCCGCGACCAGGATGCAGCGCTTCCCAGCAGGGCCCCGAGGCCGGGTCAAGGCCACCTCCGAGAACCCGGGGGGCCCAGGGAGGCAGCCCGCGGCCAGTGACCTCAGTGACAAGCGTGCGCAGCACGGGGTTCTCATTGTGCGACTCGGCCACGCAGCCGGCAGCGTGGCAGCGACGGGACACGTTCCAGACGGTTAACAAAGTGCGACGTCTCCAGATTCCACGTCTGCTTCCAAGCCCGTCCGATATTTGCAGTGTGTCTGTGGCTTTTGCACCACTGACGTCTTCCCCACTAAACGTGTCCCCGGGGAAGCGCATGCGGCTCCCGGAGCAGCGGGCAGCCCGGCGAACAGCCTCAGCTGCTGGCAGCTCGGAGCCTCGAGGGACGGGTCTGTGGGGACGGTCACGGCGGAGGTCTGGCCCCCTGACCCCACCTGCCGGGAGCGCCCGTCCCTCCCCTCATGGCCGCCACCTCCCAGGGCACCCTGCTGCCCCGTGGAGAGCTCGACCTTCTAGAATTTAACACCCTCCCTGTGCTGTCCTTGCGTCTTCAAACTCGGTCACCTGGGCGACCCTGTCCCTCCTTCAACAGGACTGAGGTCGAGAACTTGCATCCCCAGCACGATGCCGGTGCTGACCCCTGACCTGACCCCTGCATTTTTACAGGACGGCCCAGATTTCCCGTGGGCGATGGTGCCCCCAGGAACCTGGCTGGTGGAGGGCACCTGTGTGTGCAGATGGACAGGGGCCTCGCTGCAACGCTCCCTGCTCCTGGTCTGCACACTTGTGCTCACGTGCACACCCCTCTCTCACCACACCCGCACACGTGTTTATGTGCACACGTGTGCTCTCGTACGATGCTCTCACTGCACGCACACATATGTGCACACGTTCATGCACATAGGCACACGCCTGCTCTCACACCCTTGCGCACACGCCTCACATTGGCACACGCTCTCTCACGTGCTGTCACTGCATGCACACATCTGCTCACACGCACACGTGTACGTTCACACGCACGCACGTGCTCACGCATAACCCATCCACACAAAGCTCTCACACACGCTCACACACCTCTCCCGCGTGGCTTGGCCACCCTCCGTGGTGGTTGGACCGTCCAAGAATTTGAAGGGAGGGACACTTGTCCCTCACATATACCAAGCACTGATCATAGCTGACTCCCTGCACCCGGGCGCGGACTTCCTCTCGCCCCGGGCGCAGCCCCGGGGACCTGCCTGCGGCCAGTCCCTGTGCCGCCCGTCCTCTCCCCGCCACGGTCCACAGGGAGGAGCTCTCAATAGTCGTGCCACGCGGTCGGGCAGGCCGTCCCTGAGTCCCGCTGATGGCTCTGCAGTGAGTTCCCCGGTGACCACTGTGAGGAAGGCTGGGCCCCACTCTGACCTTGCACTTTGCCGGGACGCTGCAGGGCGGCATTGCGCCTGGGGGACGGCGGCAGGAGGAGGCAGGGACCGCGAGGGTGACTCCGGGTCTGAAGGGGCAGCAGTGGCTGCGGTGGGGGTGGCCTGCTGGGCTCGGGGTTAGACACAGGCCACTGTTGGTGTGGTTGAAACATCTCTGGCCCCTGAGACCGTGCTCTCTGTGCCGGGTCACCTTCTTCCTTAAAGAGATGGAGTTCTCAGCTCCATGCTTCCGGAAGGATGCCACCACCACCCTCCCCCAGTGAGGCCACCTAGCAGCCTGGGTACAGGCCTGTGGACAGCAACCCTGCCCCCAGCTCCCTCAGCCCCAGGGTCCGGCCACCGTCTGTCAGCTTGCCTCGGAGCGCCACGAGGCCTGGACATCACTTGGCACGTGCTGGTCCTCACCCAGGTGCCCGGAAGAACCTTCTAGAACTGATGACCATCCTGAGTCCAACTGAGAACCAGGGCGGCTTCCTTCTGGGCTTTGACTGTGGAGCCACGGGCAGCTCCTGCCTCTGGTCTTCCAGAACACGCTGTGGCTGGTGGGAGAACGGTGAGGATGAGGTACGTGGTCCTGCCCACGGCCACGTTTTCACCGCCTTCCGAAGTCAGCCCAGCTGCAGGAAGTGACCCTCTGCCACTTGGCGCACCCCACGTCAGCTTGTGAGCCGGTGGCCGCTCTGGTGGCCCTGAGTCATACCAGCTGCCCGTGATGGCGGCTCTTTTGTGCATACTTGCAAAGGAGGACACCGCGTGTGTGCACAGAGCACAGATCACCCACCTGCGTCCCGACTGCTCCCCGCCCGCCTCCTCAGCCGCCTCCTTCCCCTGCACGTTGGGAAAACGAGGACCTCGCGGTAACTGGAGCCGAGGGTCTCCCTCCACCCAAGTCCCACCTGGACCCGACCGCCCTCACTGGCCTCCCAGGAGCAGGTGTGTGTGCCTGAATGAGCACGTGTGAGCAAGGGCACGTGTATGTAAGCACAGGGGCAGGTGCACATACATGCGTGTAAGCATGTACCCACACGGCACATACATGCGCACACACGGGCACGCACACATAGCCACACACGGAGATGGGACACGGCCCCACAGGCCTCACTGTCAGCAGCTGGGGAGTGGAGCCGGGAGTACGGAGTCTGGCAGGACTGGCCCCTGAGGTGCTCACAGCCCTGGGTAGAGATCCAGGAGTGCTTCCTGGAGGAGGCGGCCTTGGAAAGCAAGTGGAGCCCTCAAGCAGGGCTCCTCTGGGGACCCACTGGGGTGTTGTTGGTTTGCTGTCACGTGCTCCTTGCTGGTGTGGAGCACGAAGGTCAGGGGATGGAGGGGTCACGTGATGGAGGGAGTCTGAAGGTCATTTGGAGGAATAAACAGAACAACCGAGGTGAGTCAGCACGTGGCCTGTGGACCCGTCTGGCATCGCCTGTTCTGTGCAGGTGGGAAAGGGTTTGTTTGACACGTTGAAACGGGCGAATCGGAAGGAGACTCTTACAACGTGGAAATGACACGATGACATTTCGGTGTCGGTAACGCTCGGAACAGCCGTGCTCGGCCCTTCACGCACTGGCTGTGGCCGATGCCGAGCGGGTGTGCACCAGGCAGCACAGAGACCGAGGACTCCCCAGCTGGCCCTTTACGGAGAAGCTCTGGCGACCCCTGACCCAGGCCCTTCCATGACGTCTCAGGATTGACCAAGTGTGGTTTCTACTTGGGAAAAAGGTGCCGGAGAAAATCCCAGTGGGTTAAATGTTGAGTAAAAAACAAAGAAAATACTAGAAACCACACGTGTGGACACTCACCATTTCCAGGCAGGGAAACCTTTTAGAAAGCGGCCCCGGTGGCCTCTCGTGCTTGAGGGCGAGGTCTCAGCCGAGGCGATTCAGGGCCCGAAAGTCAGCGAGCGCCACACGGACTCCGCTGGGCCGCGCTGCGTATGCCCTGGGGCTTCTTCAGTCTTGCCTGCTGCTTTTCAGTCACAGGCTCTGCCGGTCCCCGAAATAGCCGGGGCCACGCGCGGCTCTCCCGTCCCCGTCACCGCCTCCCTCAGGCCCCGTCCCTCCACGTCTGCGCTGGCGACCCTGCCTCCCGTGGCACTGACTGGGAGAGCGGCCTCTGTTCCCCGTCCCCTCACGTAAGTGCCTTTGGAGCCCCAGTGGGAGCGACCCGAGGGGCCTCCTGTCTCCAAGACGGCCTCGTCCTGGACCTCGGTCGGCTCCGTGACCCTGCTGAGATCCTCAGCAGCGCCAGGCTCCGAGCCGGGTGCCGGCATGGCCGTGCCGACTGCCTCAGGGCCTACGGTGACCGCTCTCCCCCTCTGCCTTTAGGGAAGGATCGCGGAGCTGAGGGTGCGCGGAGACCCCCGGGTGAGCCCCCTGCACTGTCTGGAGGAGGACGACGAGGACAGCGGTGGGGTGAGTCGCTGCCGTGGCCAGGCTCCACGGAGCTCCCTCCCCCTGCCCCACCCTGCTTCGCCCCCCACCACGGGCAGAGGGCCCAGGGTTGGTGGGGACTGGGGACCCCAAAGTGGTAGGACATCCTCCTTTGAAGGATGTCATTTGGGTATCAAGAACCTGGGACATTTTCATTTACCCGTAACATCAGAAAGAGCATTCATTCCCTGCCTAGAACTTTCCACTTAAAAACACATACCAAACATGGAGTGTTAAAAGCTTCCCTAGAGTAGCCGGTTAGGTGATATGGTTGATGACGGTCACCTTGGCCAAAATGTGCACATGTGTCTGCATGAGACAGCATGTGTGTGAGTGTGCATGTGTGAGAGCATGTGTGTGTACGTGCATGTGTGAAAGCGTGTGCATGTGTGCCTGTGAGAGACTGTGTGTGCATGTGCAAGAGCGTGTGTGTGTGCACGTGCCTGTGAGAAAGCGTGTGTGCATGTATGAGAGAGCATGTGTGTGTGCAGGCGTGAATGAGAGACTGTGCATGCACACGCCTGTTTGTGATTGTGTGTGTGTGTGCATTTGTGAGAGACCGCGTGTGTGTGCACGTGCCTGTATGAGAGTGTGTGTGCATGTGTGCATGTTTGAGAGCATGTGTGTGCCTGTGAGAGAGCATATGTGTGTGCATGTGTGTGTATGGGTGTGCATACGTGAGTGACTGTGCGTGCACACACCTGTATGAGGAAACATGTGCATGCGTGTGCCTTTGTGAGAGAGCATGTGTGTGTGCACACGCCTGTATTAGAGAGCATTGTGTGCACGTGTGAGAGAGCGTGTGCACGTGCCTACGTGAGAGACTGCGTGCACATACCTGTATGAGAAGTGTGTGTGCGTGCCTGTGTGAGAGAGCGTGTGTGCATGGGACCTAAGAAGATCCACTTCCCAGGGCGTGTGAGTGACAGAAGGGGAGGAAAGCCCGTGTTCCCAGGGAGAATCCGGATCTCAAAAATGCCCCCAGTGACCGCACGGTTGTGAACAGAACGAGGTCGTCAGCCACGTGCAGTGACCAGGGCAGGGACGATACGATGGCTCACGTTTCCTGTGGCCGCAGGCCACCTCATTCAGCTCCGTGAGGCCGTCCCCCGGTGTGGCCTTTGAGTTGACAAATCTGTGCCCGGAGCCCCCTCCGCAGGGCCTCTCTCCTCTGGCTGTTTCCTGGGACAGTGTCCCAGGAGCGGGATGACCAGGCAGAAGGAAGGAGCGTGTTTCTTCACGGTTCTATGTGTGTGGCCGGCGGCCGCACCGTTTCCCAGAGGGGCGTCCTAGTTGGTCTGATCGGCGTGCCTGCTGACGCCACCCAGGGACGGGGTTCGGTCACCGGCTCCTTCTTTCCTGCGACCGTCAGGTGTCTGGAGACTTCGGGAGCGGGCTGGAGGAGAACCGGGAGCTTCTCAGGGAGCAGTCGGTGAGTTCCGTGAGTCCTGGCGGGACCCTGTCCCGACAGGCTGTGTGAGCACACGGGTGCACACGCGTGGGGGACTCCAGGCGCTCCCTGCGACCTGAGGACACGTTCCCAGCGGGACACGGGAACGCACCCTCTCACTCCTGTCACCAGGGATTTAAAATTCGGTTTCTGAGTCTAACCCCTCGTTGGGTCTCTGGGGTGACGTTGATGTTCTGTTTACGCCTCCCCGTTAGCTTGGAGGGGCCGCGGAGTACTAGCGGGTTTGTAGCTCAGACACAAAGGGAGGGTGGGCGGGCCTTACAGCGAGGAGGTTTCTGGAGGCCAAGTCTGAGCTCGCCCAGGTCCCGAAACCCAAAACAGCGAGCGGGAGGGGGAAAGGCCGCTTGTCTGCATTTGCACCACAGTGTTGCGCCCTCCGCTCCTGCCGGCCCGGGGCTTGGGCATCGAGGGGCCAGGACAGGCAGGGTGCTGAGCTCCACCCACACAGGGGGTGCTGGGGACCCCCTGGCCCCGCGCCGGCCGGAGCAGTCCTGGGAGGCGCGCCCAGCAGGGCCCCGCTCACAGCAGGCGTCGGTGCGCGGTGCCCGACGGCAGTGCCCGGGTCAGACGGGCCGTGCGTCCCCACAGACGCGGGTTGGATTTGGGCGCTCGCCCCTTCACCCACCGAGCTCCCGTCCCTACCAGGGTGCCTGGGGGCAAATCGTTGCTTTGGGAGCGCAGAGACCCCCGTGGAAACGTATCCGAGCAGTGCCGGGGCCGCGGTGGGAAGTGCCGAAGCTCTGCATCCCGTCTCAGTGGGCTAGACGAGCGGCCGGCCCAGGGCGGGTCCGCCCCGTGGTCGTCAGTACTTGAACTGGGAACCCACACCCGGCCAGGTTCCGCTGGGGAAATCCGGCCGGCCGGCTGCTTAGGGTGACGACAGAGGAACTGGGCCACAGCCTGTGCGGGGTGGGCGGGCCGGGCCAGAGCACGAGCGGCCTGCGGGGGCTCCCCTGCCGGCTCTCCGTGTTCTCCACCCTCTCGTGCTCAGTGGCGCAGGGATGTCGGGGGGCCAGCCAGGGCTCATGGGTCCCGGGGGGCCTTCCCGCATGTGTGGCTGGGGCCTCGGGGGAGGCCTGATGTCCGGCTCCGGGCCCCCCAGCCCTCCGGCCTCGTGGGCACGCCGGTCCCCGAGTGCCTTGACCCGCACGGCGTCACCAGGGAGCTCCTGCCAGACGTGGGGCGGACAGTTGCGGGAAGCATCTTGACTGTGTGTTTGAACGTCAGCTTGTGCCCACGTCCTTGAGGCTCCCGGGTGCCTCTGGGGACCAGGAAGAGGCGTTTTCAGAGCAGAGCCGGTCTTGCCTCCTCAAGGGTGGGTGCAAGTCACCCGTCCCTGGCCGTGGAGTCCCCCGGTCGTGACCCCTGCCGAGGACAGGTCGCGCCACATGCCGTCTGTGCCGTGAAATGCTGGAGGCTCCCTTCCTCTGAAGGCCTCCGGCTGCCCTCGCCGGGTGGGTCCTACCTCGGGGAGTGTCCCCTCGGGGCTGTCCCGGGGCCCTGGGCAAGCATAGTGGGTGCTGGTGCGTCCCTACCGCACGGGGGGACCTGCAGGCTGGGGCGTCCGGGGGCTCGCAGGGCCGGGACCCCATCCCCACGGCTGTTTCGGAAGAAGAAGCTGTGGGGAGTCCCGGAACTTCTTCAAGAATCCACGCAGACCACACGTGTCATAACCCAGCACCTGCCACGGCACATCCGCGTCTGCCACATAATGGACTTGTCTCCCCCTCTCACCTTGCCAGGGTCTGTCCCCAAAGCCCAGCCTCCCCGAGGCTCCACCGGTCACTTCTCCGCCCTTGGCTGGAGGCAGGAATGTGGAAGATTCCAGAACTGAAGAAATTGAGGAAGAAACCACGATGTCTCCGTTGGGAGGTAGAACTGTTTACTGATGGGGTGTGCGTGTCAGTTTGAGCGTGTCAGTGGCGTGTGGTTGTGTGGTGTGTGTGTCAGTGGCACACGTGTGTCAGTCGTGTGCACGCCGGCGAGGGGCTCCCTGCCGTCACAAATGCGCCCAGACTGGGGAGCGGTCAGTGCCCGCCTGCCCCCTCGTGGCCGCAGGAGAGTCAGGGCAGGGCCGCTGCGTGGCCTTTCCTTCCGTGTCTCGTTCCCGGCATTCTTGTGCCGGTGGGTCCGTGGGGCGTCCTGTGCTGCAGGCTCGCCAGGAGGACCTGAGATTTGGTTTTGAAGGATGACAAATCATCGTACAAGTTGTCCGATGAATCGTGGAATGCTGTGGGTCGGCATTTGGGGGCAAGGATGCTTCCCGGTGGCCTTGGGGGTCTGCTGCCCCGGGGGGTGCGGTGTGGACCTACCCGCGGCCGGGCCACTGAAAATGGAGTGTCAACGCGTCTGCCGTCTGTCGCTGCCAGCAGACGGCCACACATCTGGCCGCTGGGAGGGCGCTCGTGTCTCGCCTCGCGTCCCGAGGGCCGTGTCCTCTCCTGCAGGCCCCGCGGGGGGTGGGCTCCCCGCCCGCTCAGGTTGGTGGCAGAATCCAGTTCCCCGCAGCCGTGGGACGGAGGCTCCCGGTCCTCACTGCTGTCGGCCAGCGACGGGTCTCACGTTCTCGGGCCACCCACGCCCCTCCGTTCCTGGCCACTCCAGAGCCAGCCACGGCAGATGGAGTCTTCTCGTGCTCTGCACGTCTCAGACGCCCCCTCCTGCCTCTCCTCTCCCGCCTCTTCTGTTCTGGGGCCTCGTGTGGTTAGCGGGTTGTACCCCAGTAGCCCAGGATGATCTCCCTACCTGCACGACGGCTGTTTAGTCACCTGCGACGCCTGCGGGGGGGCCTTCACAGCAGCGCCCAGACTAGCGTCCGACAGGATCACCAGGGGCCGGCGAGCTCAGGAGACCTCCTCAGGGCTCTGCCTTCCATACTTCCGTCAAGGCTGTAGAAAAGTATGCAGACGTTTGTTTTTATTTTAGAGAAAAACATTTATTGCTTTTGAAAAATTACTGAAATAATACATGCTCATTGCTGCCTCCGAAACTTAGAAACAGAAAAAATAGGGAGAGACTTGGCATCGGTCCCCCAGGGCCCCACGGTCCCTGTTCTGGGTGCCCTTTCTCCAAGGACCTAGTTACGGCATTTGTCACAGACGTGCTTCCCAAGGGCCCGGCCATGCTGGATGACGGTGAAGAGTCTGGCCCCTCAGGGTCCTGAGTGAGGGATTCGGGCCCCATCAGGGTCCCAGGGTCAGCCCACTGTGCTCCGTGGCCTGGGACCCCAGCCCAGGGCTGACCCAGGACCCCTTGGGGGGAGGCTTGATGGGCCTGGGGTCACTTTTTGTTTTTGTTTTTAGTGTAATCAGCATACAGTAAACTGCACTTATTTGAAATTTGAAACACGCAATCTGATAAGTTTTGACCTGTGTGTCCACCCGTGAAAGTGTCACGATCAGGGCATGACCGCATCCACCAGCCCCAGATACTCGTTATGCAGTTTGCGGTCCCTCCCTCCTACTCCCCACACCCCTCCCAGGTGCCCCCTGATCTGCCTTCTGTTGCTGGTAGATGCTGGTGTTTTCTGGAAGGTTCCGTACGTGGAACCATACGCTCTGCCTTCCTGTCTGGATTCATCCACTCAGCACCGTTGTGCTGACGCTCAGCAAGGTGTGATTTTGCACTGTTGGTTCGGGCGCGGTTTCACCGTGTGGAAGGACCCGAAGTTGGCTGTCCACTCACCTGCCAGTGGACCTTTGTGTCATTTCCAGCTGGGGGCTGTCACAGCTAAAGGTGCTGTGGGGCTCCAGGGGAAGCCTCTGTAGGGACACCTGCTGCTGTGTCTCCGCTCGACACCTTGGGTAGAATGGCTGGGCCACAGGACAGGTGTGTGTTTGACTATCGAAGATGCTGCCGCAGACGACCTTTCCCCGCGGTTCCCGGTGGCGCTGGGCGTGGCCACGTGCCATTGCCAGCATCCCGGCAGGTGCACAGGGCGGCTCAAGGCCGTGTGATTAGCCGCCCCCTGATGACTGATGACGTGGGGCATCTTTCCACGTGCTGATCTTGCCTGCCCTTTGTGCGTTGTTTTCCGTAAAGCATCTGTTCAAATCTTAGCGGCTGTTTCCCAGTTCCTGACTTTTGAGAGTTCTTTATGTTCTGGATGGGACTCCTTTGTCGGGTGTGTGTTTTGCAAATATTTTTTCAGTCTGTGGCTTATCTTTCCGTTTTGTTAATAGCGTCTGTACAAGAGCAGAACAGATTGGTTTTTAATTTGGATGAAACTCAATTTATCAGTTCGTTCACGTGTGGATCTCGCTTCTGGTGTCAGAGCTAGAAAGTCTCCCTGCCCACGGTCCCAGGGGCTTTCTGATGTGTCTGGTCGTGTTACGGTTTTGGGTTTTGCATTTGGTCCTGTGACCCGCTTTGAGTTAGGTTTCTGTGTGGAATGAAGCACGGCTGTCTGTTCGGCGCCACTTACCGGAAAGACGGTCTTTCCTCCCGCCGAGCCGCACGTGTGCCTTGGTCGGAAATCAGCCATCCGTGTACGTGTGAGACTATTTCTGGACTCTGCTCCGTGGGTCTGTCCTCACAGCAGTCCCGTTGCTGTGGCTTTCTAACAAGTCTGGGATAACACCGTGCCAGCCCTCCACACCTGCTGTCCCTTTGTGATGCTGCTGTGATTTTCCGCGTCCTCCTCGCGTCCTCGCGCACCGCGGACCCGGTTTGCCGGTTTCTGCGCGAAGAGCCAGCCCGAGCGCCGACCGGAGCGTCTCTTGCTCTGTAAACCAGTCCTCGGAAGGCACAGACGCTGAACGGAGTCTTCCGAAAAGGCTTCTTCCTTTGCTTTCTCTTAGCAAGGTTTTTGCCGTTTAAATGTTCACTGAGGCAGAGGTTTTAAGTTTGCCTTAAATCATGCTGCATTTGGAATACGGGCCCGAGAGGTGTGCACCCCATGCTGGCCGCCACGGGGCCGGGGCCGGGCTGCCCTCCGGCACCAACCTGGGACTCTCCCTAGGTCCTCAGTGGGCGTGGTCTGGCTGCTGGGCGCAGGGGCATCCAGGAGGCTCTGGCAGGGTCGTGGTCAAGGGCGTGGACGTGGCTCCGATTTCTTCTGTGCCGGCGGGGAGGCTGGCAAGGCCCCGGAACAGTCTGCACGTCAGTCCCTGTTCAGCTAAGGGGCCTCAGATCCTGTGCAGTCCCCGCCCCCAGCCCGCTGCGCCGTCAGAGGGCCCAGCACACCCACCAAGGGGGCGGTGGTTCCCCCCAAGTCCCCTCAGGAAACGGGCCTCAGGAGCGGCGTGAGTCCCTGCGGTCTAACTGGGTGGGCCGACCCCCTTGGAGGAAGGTTTGGGGGAGCAGCCTTAGTTCACCCCACAAGGGGAAGGTGCCCATCCTGACTGTCCTGGGCTGGCCAGGGCCAGCCAACGGCCCATGCCTCAGGCATCTGTGCCCTGTGGCTCCTTGTCTGTGCGGTGGCTGCCCTGGAGCTCTGGGCCCTGTCTGCAGCTCTGGGGCCCTGCAGGGCAGGCCAAGGGCTGATTAGGCCAGACTCGGCCCGTTCTTCCTGGGGTCTGGAGCCTCCAACGTCAACCATCCCCAGAAGGAAGCTTCCAAGGACATCGCGGGGCCAGTGTAGACACTTGAATCTGGGCCGCGTGTTCAGTCACCGCAGGCAACAGCCTGAAACATCCTAAGTATAACTGCCTGGTTGTCAGAAAACATCCTCACTCTCAGCTCTTAGGAGGCATGTGGCGTGGGGGGTGAGGGTTGTGACAGATGCAACAAACTTCCGTGGTTCAGCAAGAGAAGAAATGATGTGTGTCTGCATGTGCATGCATTGCGTGTGTGCACGTGCATATGAGTGCATGTATGTGAATGTGTGTGTGCATGCGCATGAGAGTGTGTGCGCGTGTGTGTGCGTGGTGGGGGGACTGCATCCTGGAGCCGCACGCAGCCTGGGTCCGGGGCGGGGAGCCCAGAGTGGAGCCTGGGCCGTGCTCCCGGGTACGACGGGTATGACGGCTGCCTCTGCCTCCCCCAGCTTGGACCCTCCCCGGCTCAGACACCGTCACCGCATGGAGCGTTCGGAGCCCTGGGGGCGGCCCGGAAGAGGTGAGGCCCCTCCCTTGACCCCAGGGCACCCGGATGCAGCTCCAGCTGCCACACCCCTTCCTCTGTGCTCCTCCTGCGCCCGCAGCCCCGGGAGCACGTGGCAGGGATGACCGGGCAGGGCCCACTGTGTGTCCCATGCCTGTCATGTCCACTCTGCACGTCCCCTGTGATACACAGCCCAGCCTGAGACTCAGGAGGGTGCAGCCGCGGCCCCCCAGCCTGTGCCCTCTCCTCTTCGTCCCCAGGGTCCTGCAGGCTCTGCAGTACAGAGCCCCGATGCACAGCCTGTACCCGGGCCACAGGGCCCCCCGGGCCCCCCAGGGCCACCGGGGAAGGACGGTGCTCCCGGAAAGGACGGTGAGCCGGTGAGTCTGTCTTCCCTGGGTTGGGCCGGGGGGAGGGGCTTGGACAGGAGGGGGAGGTGGGCCTAAGGCGGCCGAGCAGCCGTCCCCGATGGAGACCTTGGGGTGGCCCTGACCTGAGGCTGCTTCCTCTCTCCTCGGGAGACAGAGGGCGGTCAGCAAGGCAGGGGGGGAGATCAGGGAGGTGAGGGGTGGTCAGCAAGGGGGGGTGGTCAGGGAGGAGGGGTGGTCAGCAAGGCAGGGGGCAATTAGGGAGTCGGGGCGGTCAGGGAGGGGGGCAGTTAGCGAGGCCGGGGGCGGTCAGGTCGGAAGGCTGGTTAGCAAGGTGGGGGCAGTCAGGGAAGAGGGTGCCCGGGGGTGGCCAGCGAGGCCCCGCAGGGCCAGCCCACGGTGCACTGGGAGGGAGGCTCTCCACACTCACACGCCACCGTTCGGGGGGCCTGGAGTGCAGCTCCGTTTCCATGTTCAGATCAGGGTGGGGACGGGGTATAATTCTCTGTCACTAACGGTTCTCCTGCACGTTCCAGGGCGATCCTGGTGAAGACGGGAAACCTGTAAGTTCACTTTTCTTTCACAGCCAGGTCCCATCTGTGACATTTGTGTGAGACCCTCGGGCTTCTTTACCCCGTGGCACTCTGTAAACTCAGTGCCAATGCACTTAGCTTTGAATGCAACTTCACTTTGGTTGAGAAAATAGAAGTCTAACTGTTGATAGAAAAATACTAAGTTATGCGTACGTATTGAGAAGTTTAGGCTAACTACCAGGAAAAAAAAAGGAAAGGGAAGAAATAAAAGGTGTAGCTTCCAGATTCTTAGAGGGAAAAACACATAACAAAGAAATAGGAAGCGTGTTTGTGGGTTGGGGAGGGGTGCAGCCTGTAGCTGGGCGGGGGGTGGGGGAGCAGGGTCCATGCAGACCAACCAGCAGTCACAACAGATGGGAGCTTCTATCTTGAAAACTATGGATTTTTAAAAATCAACAAATGCTATTTCCCAGAAGCATGGTAACACAGCGCGAGAAAGTTGCCAACTGAGATACGGGACATGACGCCCCGACAAGTGGTCATGGGGGCAGGCCGCTGACTAACCGCACACCCCTCTTGAAAACATTCGAGGGGGCAGAAAGGGATATTTCCTACTGACCCCAGACAGTCCCTACTTAACCTGGTGGTGGAGTCACTTGCGGGAATACCGGTGGCTCCTGAGGAAATCAGCCGGTGCTCGGCCGGGCAGGGCCTGGGGCGTCTGGGACCCAAAGGACTCCAGGGACAGCTTGCTCTGGGCAAACGCATGGGAATCTGTAATCTGACGGGCCCCACCGTGAACGTGGATGTTCCAGCACACAGAAGCCTCCTGCGCCCACCAGGGGCAAATGTGCAGGCACTCTGTCCACAGCACCCAATGCAGGCACACGAGTGTATGGGACAGGTACACACATACGTACGGGGCAGGTACACACACGTACAGGACAGGCACACACACACACATGTACGGGGCAGGCACAGGCATATATGGGGCAGAGCGCCAGTGTCTGGTGAGGATATCCATGGGAAGTCGCAGGTCACATTTGTGTAGAAAGGTCCACGTGGCCCCTCAGGTCAGATCCCCAGTGGGCAGCGTCTGCCTTGAGTCCTGCACGGATGCCCTCTGTCAACCCCTCGATGACTTGGCTGTCTGCCCCGGCCATGTGTCTTGGGCGGGACAGGTGGCGACAGCACAGAGGGGCCTTCTCCCTGACCGAAATGATGGTCTTTGTCTTCCAGGGTGACCCTGGGCCACAGGGCTTCCCCGGGACCCCAGGAGACATGGGCCCCAAGGGCGAGAAGGTGAGAGTCTCAGCTGTCTGGGTCTCCGTTCGTGTGCGTTACGCTCTCAAGCCCTGACCGCAGTGAGGGCCGTACGCCCTGATGCAACTGGTGTCTTACATCCCCAGGGGGACCCTGGAGTCGGGCCAAGAGGACCCCCAGGACCCCAAGGGCCTCCAGGGCCACCAGGACCCTCCTTCAGACACGACAGGCTGGTAAGTCCCGGCCACAGCCTCTTCCAGCAGGGGGGCCGCCTGCTGCCCCGGGAGGGACCCTCCACACCTCGCTTGGCTTCCTGACGCCTCCTTCTTTGGACCCAGACCGGCCTTCCGGGAGGGTGTCCAGGCCCGGGAGTCAGCCCTGTCTGCTGGGCCACAGGGTGTTGGGGCCGCAGGGCTGTCCTCCTGCCCGGCTCTGCCTCCTTTTGTTCAGCGGGCGCGTCCACTACCTGCTCATGGCTTCTCGCCATAAACCTCCCAGCTGTGGGCTGTGGGCAGTGCTCGAGATGAGCATCCTGCCAGGTCGAGCCCCCACCCCGCTGGCCTCGGGCGAGGGGAGGGCCGGGTGGAAGGACCTGGGCCCCCAGTGACATGTCCGTGGGCTCCTTCCCTCAGACCTTCATTGACATGGAGGGGTCCGGGTTCGGCGGTGACCTGGAGAGTCTCCGAGTGAGTGTCCTGGGCATGTGGACCCTGTGGTGGTGGTGGTGGTGGTGGTGCCCAAGTGGGGGTGGGGGTCAGGGCCATCCCTCGGCGGGTGCCGCGTGCCACAACCATCCTGCGTTTCTCTGTATCCAGGGCCCGAGAGGCTTCCCCGGCCCCCCGGGGCCCCCCGGCGTCCCAGGCCTGCCCGGAGAGCCAGGCCGCTTTGGGATGAACAGCTCCGACGTCCCAGGCCCCGCAGGCCTTCCTGGAGTGCCTGGGCGGGACGGGGCCCCCGGGCTTCCTGGTGCCCCGGTAAGGCCTGCCTCCTGCCCCTCCCTGCCCTTGACCCCCTCCGGGCTTGGCCTGGGGTGGGGGGTGAACTCCAGTCCCCACCCATACCCCCCCTGCCCAGATCATCGCAGGGAGGCGGCTCCTGGCTCTGGGCCCCTGGCGGGGAGGAGCCTGAGTGGCCGACCCACCGGGTGATTCCTGCAGCGTCATTCAGCTCCGGGCCTCCGGCGGGTCAGTGGACCTCCCAGAGTCTGTCTCCAGGAGCGGGCCCTGCCTGCAGGCCCGGGGGCCGTGAGGAGCCCGCGTCTGGGACTCACCACTCGTGGGGTGCTCAGAGCCCTGCCACCCCCACTCCCGATGCCGGGGTGGGGGGGCCTGCGGCCTGGAGGTTCCCACACGTGTCGCTATCAGAGTTGCGCCACGTGAACCGGGTGCACGGAACGTGTTCGCCGGACGACGCGCTCCGGAGGTCCAATCTGCACGCTCATGGCGTCGTCCTGTGGATGGCGCCCGGCTCTGTTCGAGTGACCAGCCCCTCACTCACGGTCTGGGGGCCCTTCTCGTCCTCCCTTATTCGATCAACTCAACGAAAAGGGAACAAATGTAGAAACCGAGCAGAGCCGCTGCACCCCATAGCCCGTGTGCAGGCTCTCCTGTGAGCCGTCAGGGGAGACACTCGGCGTCCTCGACCCTGGGGAAGCGTGCACACCCGGATAATCATCCGCTGCCCCGTGAATCTTTTTCAGCGGCTGAATTCCATCTGGCCCCACACTCTGCTTTTTTCTCCCCCAGGGACCTCCAGGTCCTCCAGGAAGAGACGGGGGACCAGGAAAGACTGGCCAGAAAGGCAGCCCCGTAAGTCACTTCCCCGGAAGTCTGTGCGGGCCTGACCCGGTGCCACGTGCCGGCCGGAGGGCGATGGGTGTGGGGGTGCGGCCGGGCGGCCTTCCGCACGAGAAGTGCCACAAAGGTGGCCACGGGGAGGCAGGTGGCCCTGTCATCCCGTGCACGGCCACCATCCACCGTCCGCCTAAGTCATCAGGGTCTGAGAGCCTGGGGCCTGGGGCGTCCGGAGTTCGCTGAGAAGTGTGTAAAAATTCGGGACTCTGTGATCAGTGTTTCTGATGACAGCTGGACTAGGTGTTTGGGGTCGTGGGGACACTTCGCTTGATTTGGAAACTGCATCCCAAACTTTCATTCTGGTTACAACCGGGGCCCGTGGCTCCACGTCGTTTATGGTGAATGAACCAGGAGGGGTTTCGAGGCCGTCCTCCGTGGGATACTTTCCGTGAGAGCCAGGCTGCTCGGGGCTGCGGAGGAGGCGCGTTTTCCGTGAACCCCGGGTGCTCAGGGCCTCTCGCTGGGGGAGCAGCCGAGCCAGAGGGGCTCTCGTGGGGGTGCCGGCCACTCCCAGCCCCCCGGGAGCCTCTGTCCAGGTCTGACACAGGGCGGTGGCGGGAGCAGCCCACGCCGTGCCAGGGCCAGGAGACACTCAGGGTTTCAGACACGTGTCTTCCGGGAGTGGCACACGGGATCCCGGCGGCCCAGACACGCGCGAGGAAAGCCAGGCTTTGATCGGCGTGACTGGCAAAGCAGCGGCCTCTCGGGTCAGGACAAATGAGCACAGGTGTGTGCTCTCCTCTCGCTGGCTGCACGCGGTCTGGTTCAGCGACTGTTCTCTCTCCCCTGCAGGGCCAAGCGGGCGCCCCGGGACCTAAGGTACAGACGAGATGCCCAGACGCCCTGGAGGCACCTGGGGCGGGGTGGGCTGGGCCACGGTCAAGGGAGCCGGTGTCCACTGTGGGAGCCGCCCTGGGGAGGCGTCCCCTTGGTCCGGCCAGGGTTCCCACCCAGTTCTGGCCGCTGCGGAATGACACCTGGTGTTTGGAAACAAGCTCCCGGTGAAAACTTGTCGGATAAAGCGTGGAGTGGGGGGGGCTTCATGGGGAGGGACCGGGCTGCTGGGGGCTGCGGTGCTGCTGGGGCCCCGTGGGATCCCATGAGGAAGTGGGTCCGGGGAGGCCCCTTCTCAGCTGCACCGGGTGGGCGGGCGCTCACCGGAAACTTCCCGGGAAGTCAAGGGGCTGGTCCCCAGGGGAAGTGCCCGCTGGTGGGCCGGGGCTGCGCTGGGCAAACCCCACGGGGCGGAAGGGAGGACCAGGATGAGGACGGGATCAGGACACAGGTCATGCGGATTCTGAGGGATGGGGTGGGGTTCAGAGAGGAGCGTGTGCATAGGAGCACACATGCACATATGCACACGCACACATGCATATGCACACGTGCATGCACACATACCCACACATATGCATATGCACACACGCACGTGCATGCACGCATACACGCACGTGCATACGTGAGTGGACACACGCACACATCATGCACACCTGCATGTGCACACACGTATGCACATGTGCATATGCACACACATGCACATGCATACACGAGCATGCACGTGCACACACACGCGCATGCACACATCATGCACACATGCACGCGCACACACACGCATGAGCGTGGGGGCACTGAGGGCCTCTGGGAGGCCTGAAATGAGGGGCTACAACTGCAGGAAAATTCAGCATTGAAGCTGAGGTCAGACCTGCTGTGGGAATGAGACCCCGAGTGGGAAACTGGCTATTGAGACTCAACTTTAAAACCGTCAGGAGCTGGCCTGAGGGGTCCAGATGCTACAGCCTGGTTGTAAACTGAGTAGGAAACTGGGAAAAAATAAATACAAAAGATCAGCCCCGATGGAGTTTTCTAGGCACAAATATTTACGTAGAAGCCTTTCAAAGATTGACCATTAGATGAGTTGTTTAAATATAATAAAAAGGCACTAGTATTAAAACCCAGAAAGTAAAATATAAGATTCTATTAAAATGAGCACGTGGATAAAGTGGGTGACAAGTCAAAACTGCTGACTATCTGTTAAATAGACCGTAAAGGGGTTAACACCAGCCTCAGGGGCAGCTCACGGAGGGCCGGGGCCCAACCCCCGTAGGACAGCATCCGATGCCTATGGGAAGCGGTGAGGGGACCCCAGCCCACTCGAGGGGCCGGAGGAGGCAGTGGAACTGGCCGGGGAGGCCCCCTGGGGAGAGGCCGTGGTCGGCGCTGCCCGGGGCCTTCCGGTGGGCTTGCGTGCGTGGGTAACACGCCCTGCTGTGGGCCAGGGGGCGCCTGTGCCCCTCACAGGCAGGAGACTGTGGTCCCTCCATTTGCAGGTGAGGTTAGGTGGTCTTGGGTGGGGCCGGGCCAGGTGGTGATCCCGGCCTCGGGCTGAGCCTGCACAGAGCCCAGCCCTCTGCCCGGGGGCCTCCCTGTGTCAAGTCCCCACCTCCCTGCCCTGCTCACAAGCTGGCATCCAGGACCCTCGGGCCTCCTCAGTCTGTGGGTCTCCCTCGGTAGTGCCGTTTTTAAAGTGGATAAAACCGTTTCCTAGAGTCAGAGGAAAAACAGGGGCTATTGGATTTGCTTTGTGCAATGCCGTTTGTCTCCGGTTTCCAGATTTGTAAAAAGCACATAGGGAAAGCAGGTGGGCACGGCAGGCAGTGGCTGTCTCGGGGTTTAGTGGACACCCTGGTGGCCGAAAGCAGTGACTTCTGTCTCTCCACCTGTGCAGGGAAGCAAGGGGGACCCTGGCCCCACTGGCGCTCCTGGGGAGACTGGCTTGGCAGGAGCCCCCGGTCCAGCTGGACCACCAGGGCCCCCCGGGCCCCCCGGGCCTCCAGGACCAGGACTTGCCGCGGGGTTTGTGAGTACTGGTTGCTCCCGTCCCCCAGAAAGCCGAGTCTGCAGCCCCGTGCCCCCCTGGGCGCCCCCCACGGGCAGGCACTCTCCCCGGCCCGGTGTCTGAGCCCCACCTGGACGGTGCCACAAGGTGGAACCGGGGGCAGTGGGGGAGCAGCCACCCAGTTGCACAGGTGGTCATGCCAGGGCCCCTGTCCTGTGCGTGCTGGGGAAAGACTGCTCCAAGCAACACCGTGAGACAGCCAGGCCCCCGGCTGGTGCTCGGGCCAAAAATAAAATCCCCTAAACTCAGAGGAGGGCTGAACCGGGCGCCCCCACCCCCCCCCCACCCCCCAGCAGGGTCCCTGCAACCCGGCAGACGCTTCTTATGCCAGGACCAAGAATGGCCGCTTCCAGGCGACCTCAGCCCTTGGAACCCGCCCTGCTTAGCTGTGGCTGAGTCTCCCCCTCAGGCCAGCGGCTGGCCTCCGGGAGGGATCTCTTCCCGTAAGACACGCAGACCCAACTGTCCCCCTCGTGTGCTGCCCGCAGGAGGACATGGACGGCTCTGGGGGACCCTTCTGGTCAACTGCTCACGGAGCCAGCGGGCCACAGGTACTGCCCTTGCCGGCTTGATCCGCTCTCGGGGGGAGGTGCACGCGGGGCAGGGGATGCCCCTGGGACCAGCCCGCCGGTGGGGACCAGCAAGGCCGCTGATGCCTGGGCACTGTCCACCCTGGAGGCCTTCTGGAAGGGAGTGGACCGCCCATGTGGGGAAGCGCTGTTGGTGGTCCGGTAGATGGACGTGGGGCAGAATGAGCCCCAAAAGATGGATCTTTCTGGAAAACAGCAGTGCTTGAGTTCTCGTTACGGCTCTAACTGGGGCAAGCGATAAACTTTGGCCCTAAGTGCGATTGTAACTAAACAAAGATGGGTGCCTTCCTGTGAAATCCCCCCTCGTTCTGCTGTTAACGTCGGCACCAGTTGGGCCTGGGTTTGGCTGAAGCAGCCGACACCCCCGCGAGCCCTGGACTTGGGCCAGACGCGGGGGACACGTCCCGGGGTGGGGCGCTGCCTCTGCCATGGCCGGCGGATGCCCAGGGGACCCTCCTGCCAGCGCCCGCCGCGGCCCCAGACCCTCAGCCTGGTGAGAGTGAGCAGCGGGGACAGGTTTCTATTCTGGGCAGCGTTAGTGAGAATTTTCTCTTGGGCAGAAACTATTTCCCTGAGCAGCTAGAGTGGCTTTGCTGGTTTAATTTCGTGCTTTTCCTTTTACGTGTTAAAAAATCCTAGCCTTTGGCCGCATCGGGTAGCTGCCTGGGCACCAGAGAGGACCCGGTGGGAGGTGGCAGCGAGGTCCCGGGCCCGGGGTCCTGTCCCCGCTTGTAGGGCCCTGGACCCGGGTACACAGATCCAGTGCCCCTCGACCCCTGGAGGAATCAGCGGGGCTGTTCCGTGACTTCGGAGGTGACGGAGACCCCCGGGGGTCGCAGCAAAGCCGAGCCAGCCGGTGCCCTGTACGGGCCAGAGGGCAGCATTCTGTCTGCTCGGACGCAGGCTTCAGTTACACAAGATGCAGATTCGGGTTGTGGAGGCACCGGCACGCCTGCCCTCGCGTCTGGTCTGTGTGCTGCTTGAGGGGTAAAGGTGGTGCCGAGGACAGACCCCTGCTCCTGGGCTGCCCAGGGGGGTCCTGGCTCCTGTAGGAGGAAGACCTTCCCTTCGGGGGCTCAGGCTCTGTTCCTTCTCTGCCCCACAGGGACCACCAGGCCTGCCGGGGGTCAAGGTCAGTGAGCGCACCCCCCCCCCCCCACTAGGAGTTACCGTTTCAGCGGGGCCTGGGGGTAGCAGGAGTTCACGGCGGGAGATTGGAGAAACACGGGGAAACAGTCAGGCACCACCCACCCCGAGCTTCCGTGTTGGGGGGCACTCCTCCCATCCTTCTAAAGCCGCAGGGTCCCCGGCTTCATGCGTCTGAAGGGGGCTTGCCAACCCGGGGGTACGGAGGAACCTGCCCCCGCCACGCCTCCCAGGCTCTGGGGCGGCGGGGGGTGGGGCGCCCCGGAACTCCCCCCACCTCCCTGCTTGGCTCTGCTGCCCCACCCTGTCCCTGGAGGACACCAGCCCCCACCCCTCCCCATGGGTGGCCAGGCTGGGAGGGCACGCCGCGCTCCCCACAGACACACGGGTTCAAGGGCGCACAGGGCCCACCAGGCGATGTGTTATGGTCCTGTGATGAACGTTCCTTTTAGAGTGTTCTGCTTTGATTTAGAACTTTGGGTTGTGGTAGGAGATGGTATTTTAGAAAGACACACTCACTTCCTTAAAACGAAGTCGTCTGGTGGGGTGCTCCTTGGAGCAAACTGATGGGGCAGCTTCCAGAACAGTCTAGGCTGCACGTGTTAGCTGCCTGCACAGCTGGCCCGGTGTCCCTGGGACCCTCCGCTCTGGGCTGGCCCTGGAGGAGGAGAAGGCAGCATGGACGCCACCACTGTGGGGGCAGACTGCCACACTCGCGCTCACAGAGCCCCTTCACCCGCTCTAGGGGGACCCTGGAATAGCTGGACCACCAGGCGCCAAGGTAAGAAAGAGCCTTTTCTCGGGGTCAGAGAATCTGGGACCTTGACCCGTCCCAGTCGGGAGCAGGCAGGGGCCCCCTCAGCCGCACGGCCCCGGTCCCCTGGAACCATGGTAACTCGGGGGGAGGTCCGCGTGCAGTGACTTCCAAGGCCAGGCCCAGGCTCACTGTCCCTCTGGTTCTTCCTGGTGCCGTCTGGGCTCGGCCTCCACTCCTCAGACTGCAAGACGTACCTGTCCTGAGGACACCCACCCCCAGGACACCTGCCCGCCGCCCCAGGTCACAGGACAGGCTTCCTCCTGGCTCCAGGGTGGAAACCTTGGGAACCACAGGAGTCTGTCCAACCATAGTCCCCTCCCCCTCTGCCCCTTGAGGCTCCTAAGGAGGCTGGAGGCCGACTGGGCCAAGTTGCTGCCAGGGGCGTGAGCTGGTGACCCACAGAAGCCCCGGCCTGCTCACCTCCCCGGACGCCAGGCTTTGCTGGGCGGTGGGATGACGCTCGTCTCCTCCTGTGTCGGGTGCAGGGAGAAGTCGGAGCCGATGGACCTCCCGGGTTCCCCGGCCTCCCTGGCAGAGAGGGCACAGCCGGAGCCCAGGTGCACGACCACTAGGAACGCTTGGGGTGGGGGAGCGGACCACCCGAGCGGCTGATGACGCTGACACCTCGGTGTGGTCTCGGGGTCCTGACCAGTGCTCTGTACCCCACAGGGCTCAGAGACCCCGGCTCCGTGGGCCGTGGGCCGGGGGTCCAGGCTGCCCGCCGGGCTTCCTGCCTGGCTCAGCCCCCTTTCCCAGGAAGAACTCTCTACGTCTCCATTCAGAGCCGCTGCTGGTGGTGTGGGGTCTCCAGGAAGGGGGCTCAGGCTCTGTTTGAGATGAACTGTTTCCATCTTTGCAGGGACCCAAAGGAGAAAAAGGGACCCAGGGAGAGAAAGTGAGTGGGGCTCGGAGTCTGTGGGCCGGGCACGTGTGTGGCCAAGCCTTGAGGGGTGCTGGCTCGGAGCCTGCCCTGCCGGGAGGTGGGGCCCTCAGCACTGCCGTCCCCAGCCCAGGCGCCTCCTCACACCCTCTGGGCGCCAGGAACCCCTTCCGAGCCCTGGGTGGGCTTGGGGTCCCTTCCAGGGCCGCCCGGACAATCTGGAGGCCCCCGCAAGCCATCTGAGAGTCAGACACCGGCTTTCTCTTCCAGGGTGACCCAGGGAGGGATGGAGTGGGGCAGCCTGGCCTCCCCGGACCCCCCGGGCCCCCAGGACCTGTCGTCTACGTGTCGGAGCAGGACGTAAGAACACTGCGTGGGTGGGCAGGCGCTGTGCCCGGCCCTCCCCCTGGCACTGGCCACGGCGGGTGCCAGCCCGGTCCCTGACCCCACGTCGGCTCCCCCCCACCTCGGGTGCCCCCTAAACACTCCAGGGTTTCCACTTGGTTCTATTCTGGACCAGCGATGGTGTCTCATTATGGTGAGACTTTTAAATTATTTGAATGAGAAAAAAGTTATGGGAGTGGGTGACCGGAGAGAAATGGAAATTCTGTAGCAGAAAATCTAAATGGAGCAAGGCCTCTCCCACTGAGACCCTCGTGTCCTCAGCCTCTGAGCTGCCCCATCAGAACCCCCTGGGTTCCCAGATGCCGGCAGTCCGCTCTGGCCCCGGGGTCTCTGGAAGCTTCTCCAGTGCCTGATCTGAGGGACCTGAGGCCAAAGCCAGGACGGCGAGTGAAAGCAGTTTTTCTTGGGCATTAATTGCTGTGCTGTTTCCTTGGGCCCGTGAGGCGAGCTGGGCTTTAACTCTAACGTGTTTTCCCTTTTCCTCCTCCGGCCTGTGTTTCCGCCGGCCCGTGGACAGAGAGCGGTGGCAGGCGTGCCGGGACCCGAGGTATGTGCACGCCGTCCCAGCGGGGAGCCACAGCCGGCTCCGCGCCCGCCCCGAGCTGACCTGGCCCCTCTCTTCCGCAGGGCCGGCCGGGGTACGCGGGCTTTCCTGTAAGTCGCCCCTCGGCCCTCCTCGCACCGACCCCGAGCCCCTGGTGAGCCCAGTGCCGGAGGGTGCCCGCAGAGCCGAGGAACCTTCAGGCTCCTGCGCAGAAGCCCCCGGGGACCAGGGCGGGGTCTCGGGGTGTGGGTCAGGACGAGGAGGCAGGTGTGCCCAGGCGGCCGCGGTGGGACAGGGTCCCTCGCGTGGCCCTCATTCCTGTCTCCTCACAGGGACCGGCCGGGCCAAAGGGAGATCTGGGCTCCAAAGGCCAGCGGGGCCCCCCGGGACCCAAGGTGAGAGGCTCAGGCACCATCGGCTCTGTGACCCTGGGGGGGGCGATGGGGACACGAGAGCCCTGACCGAGTCTGATGCCGGTTCTCTTCACGGTCACCTCACTGTGACCCATGGAGGCCCTGCGGAGACCACCCCACGGCAGAGCCCAGGGAGGGGAGGACCCCGCTCACCATGCACCTGCTCCGGGGTTGGTGTTCATGCCCCGAGTTGGGGCTTTACTGTGGGAGTCGAGGGCCCTCCCTTCCCCAGAGCCGGCCTCATGCCGTCACCCCCGCTGTTCCAGGGCGAGAAGGGCGAGCCGGGCCCAGTCTTCAGCCCCGATGGCGGCACGCTGGGCCCTGCCCAGAAAGGAGCCAAGGTGAGCCCGGTGCCTGGGATTGCTCACCTTTGTCCAGGCCGGGGGCTGGGCGGGGGGTCCCGAGAGGGCTCTGGAAACTTCTGTAGCCTGGGCCCCTCGCCCTTCCCTGTCTGTCCCTCTCTCAGTGCCGCACCGGGAGGGTCAGAGCCCGTACGCCTGGCTTGGCCACCACCCAGCCGGCCCCTGGTTATCCCCTGCCCGTCAGCTGAGCCCGCCCTGCCGAGGGGCTGGGGGCTCTGGAGGAGGGGGACTCGGCAGGGGCCTCACCTGCAGACACCCCTCCCTGAGGCTGCAGCTGCTCCTCTGCCTCCGGGTGCTGCCACCGTGGAGGGGTCCCGGCCCTCCTCCCCCAGCCCCCACCCCCAGACAGGCCCTGAGAGGGTGCCGGGAGGACTTGGACCCAGATTCAGTGGCCGTGGGGGACAGGCCCGGAGGGGCCCTGAAAAGTCTCCCAGGGTTGTCTGGGATGGGCAGTGGGACCTTGGATCTCAGGGCCCAGAGAACTCAGGCCGGCCCCGAGGTCGGGGGGGCCCCCACGGCAGGCCTCGTCCGTGCTCCCTGGGGACAAAAACCCCCATCTAGAGCATGCTCCCTCTGCCGTTTCCTTCCATCCCTGGCGCGGTCGGAGCCCCTCGGGCACTGCCCCGCCGGCCATCTGACGGCGCCTTCTGGTTTCCTGTTCAGGGAGAGCCCGGCTTCCGAGGACCGCCGGTGAGTAGGCGCACGCCTCCCACCGCGAACACGCGTGCGCGGTGTGACAGAACACGAGGTGCCGTGACGGCCTGGCGCTGAGCGGGCGTGGTGGCCCGAGCGTACATCCCGGTGCGCTTGGCGAACACGGAGGCAGGTGTCGGGCGGGAGGCCACCGCAGGCGCCGGCCTCTGCTCTCCTGAAAGGCGCTCCTCCTTCCTGCAGGGTCCATATGGACGGCCGGGGCACAAAGGGGAGATTGGCTTCCCTGGGCGGCCGGTAAGGACCCAGGATCTCGTTCGGGCCTGGCCCCTGGGGGCCTATAGGGGCCCACAGACCACAGTTCCTCCCCCTACCCTGCCCCCAGGGACCACCCCGCCTGGGGATGGCTTCTCCAGGACGAAGCCTAGGGCTGCCCAGCCCGTTTGTGGGCGGCTCGGGCCAGAGGGGCTGGCGCCCTAGGAGGCCCTGGGCGGGGACCGAGAGCTGGCCAGCTCCGGCAGTGACCGCCCCTGTGCCGTGCCCCAGGGTCGCCCCGGGATGAACGGACTGAAAGGCGAGAAAGGGGAGCCAGGACATGCCAGCGTCGGCTTTGGTGTGAGGGTGAGTGTCCCCCAAGGGGCGGACGGCGCGGCTGGGACGCCCAGGGGCGTGGAGGGCCCTGCGCCGTGACCACACTGGGCCGGTCCTCTGGCACGAGGACCCCACACATGTGCGCGCACACTCCAGCTGAACTGCGGGGACAGGGGCCCCGAGTGGCTCTTCTGGAAGGGCACGGCCGCGTGGGTCCCGGGCGTGACCCCTGCCCCCGGTGGGGCCCCTCACTCAGCACCACAGCCTGACTCTCAGCGCCTCACCGGCTTCTGAGCAGGGTTTATGTTGGTAGCCTGGGTGTTTTTATCCGTTTCTCCCTAAGAGGGGGCCTCCAGACACGGGACCTGCTCCCGATCCCGCGGCCGGGCACCCAGCCAGCTGCCAGGTGTACTCGGTGACTTTGCTCCCACGGCCCGGGCCGGGGTGTGGGGTCCCGAGGCCAGCGTGTCAGACGGTCCCCACTTTTCTGCTTTTGCCATCACTGCTGGTTCTTCATCGTGGCTCCTTCCTCCCGTGGCCTAAATGTGGCTGCTGCCTCGTGAAAAATCAAGAGGCAGGAGGTGACATCTCGCGGCGATCTGAAGTAGTGACACAAAGTCGGGTCGCGGGCCTCGACAAGCAAGCCAGGCACCGGGATCCTTTCCGCACTTCTGACCTAAGGGCGGATGGCGAGTCAGTTCTGACCTAAGGGCGCATGTGTGCCCCGCGGAGTCTGCTGGGACAGGGCTCCGCCTCCAGCGGCTCCTCTGGGGGCCCGACACCCCACCTCTGTGCTGCCTCCAGTCCCTCTGTCCTTGGCCTCAGTGGGGCACTGCAAGGAGGTGACCGCAGGGCAGGCGGGGCCGGGTCCTGAGGTTCGCACGACCTCACTGGGCCTGGTCTCACTCCTGACACAGCGTGAGTTACACAGGCTGGTGCTTTGTCCAGTAGGCAGGTCACTGCCAGAATGAGTGCTTTGCACCCTGCCTGGGTGGCTGTCTCTTCTCTTTCTGTGAATAAGTAAATGAAAGTTCACACATGGGCTCAGCCTGCTGGCCTCTGGGCCTCCTGGGGCTCTGCATTGAATGTGGAAATACACAGATGAGCTCCCAGACTCTGCGTTAGTCTCCGTGCTCCCCGCCAGTCCTGTCGCCCTCTCCACGTCCCCCAGGCACGTTCTGAAAGGGGCAGCTGTGCTTGGGGGCCCCACAGCCACAACCAAACTGGATGCTTCCTGATTATATGCTGTCATACACGTTCAGTTTTCTGATTTTAGTGAGATATTTAGTGAAATATTCCCCCTCACATCTGCTGCCCTGGTCACATCCACGGCCTGGCTGTGAACGTGACTGACCTCGTGTTCTGTCCTCCCCATGCAGGGCCCACCCGGTCCCCCGGGGCCTCCAGGACCCCCAGGCCCTCCCGGGACTCCCGTCTATGACAGCAACGTAAGTACCCCCACTCCCCTCCTCACAGGCCCTATCCACCAGCCACCCCCTGGAGGGGTCAGCCTCTCCCAGGGAGGGGACACCCCAATTTCTGGCAGGGGCTGGCCAGTACTCCATTAGAAAACAAACCCCACCTGGGGAAGTGAGGGCTCTCTGCATCTGGGAGCCGGAACCTCGAGCCGTGTGGTCCTGGGGGGCAGACACCCCTGTTTTACAAGGTTCAGCCACATGAAGTGACTCCGAAGGGGCAGGTCATATCACGATCAGGGCTCTTGATTCCAAACCCCCGTCTCCTCCCCCTCCCCCTCCCCATGCTCCTACGGGGGACCGGTGTCTGTGTGGCCTCACAGAGGGCTGGGGCTCCGGGCTCAGAGACCGCTGGGGGGGTGCTGCCCTCAATCCGCAGAGCCCCTCGCCTCACTGGCCAGCTTCTTTGCAGGCCTTCATGGAGTCTGGCCGCCCTGGACCTCCAGGATTGCCAGGTGAGGGCCCCTGGGGCCTCGCGGTGGCTGGGGCAGTGGCTTCTCTTGGGGATGCTGGATGCCGCAGGACTTCGTCCTGTGAGCCTGGGCTCCAGGGGAAGCAGGAATGCCTCATCGGCCCATGTCCCCTGCTCCAGAGTGATCACAGGCCCCTCGCGGGGCCTCCCGGGTGGTCCCAGCTCAGCTGTCCTGGCAGCCTCGCGGGGGGCAGCCCCGGATACTGAGTAGACACCCACTTGCGTGCGGAATTTAGATCTGCCCCCCTGCCCTGGGCCTGCTCTGTCAGCCCACGCCCACCCCGCGGGAGTGGCGTGGCCTCCAGGGGCAGCCCCTTGGGTGGGACCCCCGAGTGCTTCTGCTCAACAAAAGCTCTTGCTCTGAAGGCTCCCAAACTCGTGTGGTGCTCCTCCCCCGTCCAGGCTAGTGCACGCAGCACTCACAAGGGCTGGGGGTGAGCGGGGCACAGGGGCATGGCCCAAGGGCCCTGTCACAGCTCAATGATGGGCACTCCTGGGTCTCTGTCCCTCCAGGGTACCAGGGGCCTCCTGGACCGAAGGGTGACAAAGGAGAAGTGGGCCCACCAGGACCACCAGGTGAGTGTGCTCCAGGCGGCCCTGGGCTGGGGTGGGTCCCCGGCACTGTCCTCTGTGGTTACCCGTGCCCTCCTGGAGGAAGGACACCCCTTCCAGGCGTATGGGGACCGATGGCACCTGTGGCGGTTTGATCCCTAGTTGGCCCAAAGCCTCAGGGCCCAGGGCTTCAAGGACAGCGGGGCTGAAGGGCGGAGCTGGGCCCCCGGCACCCTCCCCTCCCACTGGCTGCGTGGAGTCCTCCCTTGGCCCGACTGCCCCGGGGCTGAAGTCTTAGCACCTCACAGGTTCCTTCCGGTGGGACGGCTCTGCCAAATTCTTCCACTGCTGAATGAAATAGAAGAAAACGACAGGGTGGCTGTTGGGGGCTAGCAGGACAGAAGCCCAGAGGGCCGTGGCGCCCAGCCCCAGGCAGTGACAACTAAAGGGTGGCCGACCGGGGCCCCCCCAGTGAGGGGCTGCAGCCCAGAGCAAGGGCGGGGTCAGAGACAGGCCGCCGGGCGGGGCTGAGACCCAGGGTTTTCCCTGAGGACCGCTAGAGGCACCGAGGGCGTGTGGTCCTGGGGGGCAGACACCCCTGTTTTACAAGGGGTAAAACAGCTCACCGAGGGCCTACGATTTAGGCTGAGCAGGTGAACAAAATGGCCAGAATGGACCGGAATGCAGGCAGGAGAGCAGAGGTGAGACAGGCCCCCAGGAGAGCCAGCCAGGGTGGGAGCTTGAATCACGACAGTGCTCCAGCAAAGGGGGAGCGAGAGAGGTCTGCGTGGAGGCCGCGGGCCGGGGCAGGGGCAGGGGCGCCGGCGGGAGAGCACCTGGAGGCGTCACGGCGAAGGGTTTTCTGAGGCCGAAGGAGCCCTTCGCTCCACCGACCAACAGGACCTCACTCCTCCGCACGGAAGACAGACGCCAGAGAAGAGGCCTCAGGCGACGTAAAGATGGCCTGTGTGCGTCAGCGGAAACCCCCTTCCAAGCGAGGCCATCGGAGGACCCGCCCTGATGGGACGGGACAGATGGCAAGGGCCCTTCGAGAAGGAGGCGATGCTGGAGGGGAGACCCCCAGGAGCGAACCGCTGCCCTCGTTCAGCGTGGTCGAAGCGGGACATACCTCGCCGCTTCCGGGGGTGGAGCCAACGACGGGCCAGGACCACGCAACTAAGCATGCCCGGCGAGGATGGCACCAAAATTACCGGACCCTGAAGACGACACGAAAGGAGAGAAAAGGGAGCACAGAGCAGATGGAACCAGGCACATTTAACGTAGTTGGTTCAAACTGACATCTGTCCGTAAGCGCACTGAACGGGAACCCACTGAATACTCCGTTAAAGGTAAACGTCGGCAGTTGGATAAAAACAAAACCATATGCTGCTTACGAGGGACACTGCAAATGTGAGGACAGACACATACACAAGCTGAATGCGGGACAGGGGCAGGCAAACCAAGCCCGTGTGTGTACACCTGTGTCTGAATGTGCCCCTGCGTGTGCTCCCGTGTGCATGTGTCCGCATCTATGAACGGACCTGTGTGTGCACCTGTGTGTGTGAATGTGCACCTGTGTGTGTGCGTGCCCCTGTGTGCGCGTGTGTGCATCTGTGAGTGCACCTGTGTGCTTGTGTGCTCATGTGCACCTGTATGTGTGAGCGTGCCCGTGTTCTTGTGTGTGCACGTGTGAGTGCACCTGTGCACATACATGTACCTATGTATATGTGTGCCTTTGTGTGCCTGTGTATCTGTGAATGCACCTGTGTGTGTGTGCACCTGCGTGCATCTGTGAATGTACCTGTGTGTGTGCACATGTGCACCTGTGTGTGAATGTGCACCTTTGCATGGGTGTGTGTCTGCATGCGTCTGTGAATGTACCTGTGTGTGTGTGTGTGTGTGTGTGTGTGTGTGTGTGTACAAATATCTGTTTGTGTGTGAGAAATCAGACGAGTGTACCTTGAGGCAGGAAACATTGCCAGAAACTCGAAAAAAAAGAGTCCATTATGAAAAAGGAGTAAACCCACCAGAAAAATACAGCAATTCCAAATCCTGTGCCTCTAACAACATAGCTTCAAGACGTAAAGAGCAGCAACCGACAGAAGGACGACACAGATCCGTCCTCGTGGGGGTACGGCCGGCTCTCAGGAAGTGACGGCACCAGCACACAAAGAACAGCTCAGGCAGGAGACGGAGTTCCCGACCTGGCCCTGGGGCCCTGGGGCCCTGGCAGCAACACGGGGACCCTGTCTTCACCACACGGGCCCTCGCCTGGCAGAAAGCGAGCAGGAAGCCAGCGTCACAGACACGCCTGGAAGATGACCCCAGAGCAGCGCACTTCCCTTCCAGATAAGGAGGAACCGCTCACAGCCGGCAGGTGGAAGGTGGTGAGGCCCCGGCCGAGTCCGTGGCCGCAGCGGCCCCGCGGCAGCAGGACCCCCCCAGATGGGGGCCACGCACCCATCGGCCGGCCCAGCTGGGCCCCAGGCCACGGGTCCTGTTAACTGTTCAGGAACTCACAACCTCAAGCGGGACACGTTTCTCAGCACTCAGCTCAGGAAGTCAGAAAACAAATAGCAAATTTACCTTTAACAAAAGAGATGGGCACTGAGGAGGGCACTGTTTGGGATGAGCACTGGGTTGTACAGAAGCGATGAGTCACGGAAATCTACCCCCAAAACCAGGAGCGCACTGTGCACACTGTATGTTAGTCAACTTGACAAGAAATTATGTTAAAAAATAAAGTAAAATTAACATAGAAAAGCAAAGAAAAGGGAAGAAATGGTACAGCTCAGAGCTGAGTGAACAACCATTTGCAAGTCAAGGTAGTTTTTGGAAAGACCGCTAATCCCGGCACGCCCCCTGCAGGACCGAGAAAGGAGGGAGCCCTGCGAGCGAGTGAGCGAGCGAGGGGCAAAGGGCTGCTCCGCCTCCACCCTCGCTAGGGCTGCAGGGTGGCTGGTGCTCAGGGTGGTGGCCACTGCCCCGGGAGGGTGGGGAGGGTTGCGAAGGAAGAAGTATCTGCCATTTGTACAGACGGGTTTGGGAACATCAACCACCCAAAAGAACATACCGTTGCAATTAATAGGTAGACTTACCAAGGTCACAGGGGCGATTCACAAAAATCAACTGGTAATAAGCAAAAAGAAATTCTAAAAAGGTGCCATTACAAAAGGAGGTCAGACCTGTGGCCGCCAGAGGCAGGCGGGCGTCACGGGGAACCGTCCGAGCCGCCAGACGCGTCCTGGAACTCCCATCGCGAGGTGACGCACGTCTTCCTGTGTCCTCACCAGTGAGGCCACGGGTGTGAACCAGCCTTACTGTCCGGTCCTGCTGCTGCACCCCTAAAACATTCCGGGGCCGCCATTAACAAAAGTGTAACAAAACTGCAGGGGGCCCCCCAGAAACAGACGTTCTAGAAGGCAACGAAGGCAGCTGTAGGTGGGGGGCATGGCGCTGCCGAGACACTCACCTTGGCGCCCCATCTCTCCTACAGGGCAGTTCCCGCTCGACCTCCTCCAGCTGGAGGCTGAAATGAAGGTGGGTGTCACCCGCGTCCCCGTCGCCTGTCCCACCCTGGCTGGGTTCCTTGGGGGCTCAGAAGGTGGCGAGACAAGTCCTGTCCCGCAGGGCGTGCCGGACCTCCTGGGCTCCAGAAGCTTCCGGCTGCCTCACCCTGCCCACTCGGGGCTTCCGGGGGTCGGCCTGCCCCTCCCAGGTCAGCAGCGGGAGCCGGGCTGTCTCAGACCGGCGTTTCCATCCACAGGGGGAGAAGGGTGATAGAGGAGACCCGGGGCAGAAGGGCGAACGGGGTGAGCCCGGGGGTGGCGGATTCTTCGGCTCCAGTGTGCCCGGCCCCCCCGGCCCGCCAGGCTACCCTGGGATTCCGGTAAGTCTGGACTCCTGGCTGCCTGCAGGCCCGAGCCAGAGCCCGTGTCCCCAACGTCCTGGGCCAGGTCCAGCCCAGCTGTGGATGCCTGCAAGGCCCAAAAGGTTGCCCCCACTCCTGGCAGGGCGGGGCACGGGGCAGGCCTGGTGGGTCACGGCCTGGGCCCGCACCCAGCCAGCCGGGAGAATGGGGGGCATAGGGGCCCTCACCCAGCCCTCCCTCAGGGAGACCATCTGCCCTAAAAGATTCCAGGGGGCACAGGCCCCAGCTTCTGCCTGAGGGATGGAGGGGGAACGAGGGCCTTCGGGGGACCGAACCTCTGTCCAGGGTGTGCTCTGGTCCGTGTTCTGGGATCCCTTCCCAGCACAGAGCACACCGTGTGGGAGGCCAGGTTTCCCCGGCCATCATGGGGGCAGGCAGCGGGCTCCCCGCAGGGCCTCTGCCACATGTTCTGTTGTCTCCCCTAGGGTCCCAAGGGAGAGAGCATTCGGGGCCAGCCAGGCCCACCTGGACCTCAGGGGCCCCCTGGCATCGGCCATGAGGGGCGTCAGGGGCCTCCTGGCCCCCCCGGCCCCCCCGGGCCCCCAGGGCCCCCTTCCTTCCCCGGCCCTTACAGGCAGAGTAAGTCAAGCAGGGGCGGGTACCTGGTCTCCGGCCTCGTCCAGCCAGGGCCATGCGTTCCCATCTCTGGCTCTTCTCTTGCAGCGATCAGTGTTCCCGGCCCCCCAGGCCCACCTGGGCCCCCCGGACCCCCTGGAACCATGGGCACCTCCTCAGGGGTAAGGGTCCCCGTGTTCTTACCGGTCAGATGCTTGCTGCCCAGTCGCCTGCCCGGCCGCCCTCTCCTCTGCAGACCTGTGGGTGGCCTGCTCCGGAGGGTCCCAGCACCGGGCCTGGCCCTGCCCCGTGCACAGATGCACGGCAGCTGAGATGTGGTTTGCAAAGCAGAAAACGGGGAGCCTGGGGGTGGCCGTGGGACTCGGGCGGGCAGGGGAGGACAAGGGAGGACAGCCATTAAGAAGGGTCCCCAGCAGGGCTCACCGGGCACGTGGGCACTTGGCATCCAGCCTCCCATAGGGTGGCCTCACCGTCCTGGTGCCACAGAGCATTCTCAGGGAACAGCCTGATCGAGAAAGGAACACACTTAAGCCTTCAGGACTGTCCCTCATCCGGAAGTGTCCTCCCCCCACCCCCCATGAGCCCAGACGCTGCCTGTGTGCGAGGGCACCCACTGGGTCGGGCTTCCAGCAGGTAAGGATCTGGGCCACGTACCAGACCATGCTGGACAAGGTGCCGGAGGTTCCGGAGGGCTGGCTCATCTTTGTGGCTGAGACAGAGGAGCTGTACGTCCGGGTCCGGAATGGGTTCCGGAAGGTCCTGGTGAGTTACCTGCACGGGGAAGGGGCGGGAGACCTTCTCGAGCTTGCTTGGGGTTCAGGAGAGCACGTGGGGGGGAAGGGGGCCCCCCACAGCGAGCCTGAGCCTTGGTCTCGGTTGTCCTGTGGGGTGAGCGCCTCATGCAGTGACCGTGCTCCCTCCTCACGTTTCTTTATTTTTTAACTCGGGGCCTTCCGAGCAGTTTGGGGTTTACGGAGAAGTGACTCCCACTTCTTACAGCCGATGCACGTGAGGTGCTGTGCGCCCGCTGATGGCACAGGCACCAGGGTGTAGCCGTGCCAGCTTCCGCTGGGGCGGGGCGGGGGTGCCAGGCGTCAGGGTTGCTGGGGTGACCCCTGCGTTTTCTTTCAGCTGGAGGCGCGGACACCCCTCCCACGTGGGACGGTAAGGACGCAGCCGAGTTCAGGGCTTGGAGCCCGGGGGACGTCTGGCCGGGGCTCCACGGTGGCAGGCCGAGCACGGCCTCGCGTCCCCGGCACGCCTGGGGCTCTGGGGGCTGGGCGTGGGAGGTGGTGTGCAGACCACGAGGCCGCCTCCCTTCGGGCCACGCTGCCCACCCCTCTCCGAGCGCGGGGCCCGGGGGATGGAGGAGCCCACATACTTAGGTTTCCCACTGCTGCGGCTCTTCTAAGCCAGGACTTCTTAAAGGGCCCGGGACCGAGGCTGCGTTAGGTAGTGTGTGTCCTGGGCTCCTGGCGAGTCCGCCCGCTCACAGAGCCCAGGGAGTCCTCCCTCGCTCGTTCCTTCCTTCCTTCCTTCGGCATAGTGTCGGGCCAGGCGCTGTTTTAGACAGGGAGGGACACACGAGGCCCCTGCCTCGCGGAGCTCGCGGGCTGGGGGAAAGGTGGCAAAGATGACAGACGATAGACAACCTGTTTTATCGTCTTAGCAGGAAAAGGTGCCTAGTCACAGAGCACGTGGGGTGTCAGAGGCACTGGGTGCTGGGGGAGGACAGTTGGGAAGGTGGGTCGGTGCAGATCACCTGAGGCGGGCGCACGGGGCATAAGGAGCGGAGAACTTGGGTGTCTGGGTGGCAGTGAGGGGGGCTGGAAGGTCAGGGAATGTGGTCCTGAGCGGGGCGGGGTGCCCGAGCGCAGGGCCAGCCACCCACTTTGCACGTCAGGCCGGCAGGGCGCCCCCTCCAGCTTACGAGAGCACAAGCCGCAGGTGCAGGAGGAGAGGGCCGCCCGGACAGGAGGGCAGAGCCCCCGCCCACGGCGCCTCTGCCTCTGCGTCTGCAGGACAACGAGGTGGCCGCCCTACAGCCCCCGCTGGTGCAGCTGCACGAAGGCAACCCGTACCCCCGGCGGGAGCTCACCCACTCCACGGCGCGGCCCTGGCGGGCGGATGACATCCTGGCCGGCCCCCCGCGCCTGCCGGACCCCCGGCCCTACCCTGGCGCCCCCCACCACGGCCCCTACCTGCACGTCCAGCCGGCTCGCCCCACCGGCGGGCCCGCCCGCACCCACACCCACCAGGACTTCCAGCCCGTGGTGAGTGGCCCACCAGCCCCTCGGCTCCCGCGGACTCCCAGGGCTGCTGGGATGGGAGGGCTCTCTGGGCCTTCGAGAAGCGGGAGAGCCCGAGGAGCCGGGCAGGGGTGGGGGCCTGACGGCGGCCACTCTGGACCCCCTGGCCCCCAGCCCACCGCGGTCCCTGCTGCCCTAGGCCGAGGGGCTGGGCTGGTCCTCTTGGGGCCCCCGGGGCCGGTCACGCGGGCTCTCTGTGCACGCTCAGCCCCTCTGCCGGCCCGGGGCTGGTGGCTGACCCCCGCGGCCCCTCCACAGCTCCACCTGGTCGCACTCAACAGCCCCCAGCCGGGCGGCATGCGCGGCATCCGGGGCGCGGACTTCCAGTGCTTTCAGCAGGCACGCGCCGTGGGGCTGGCGGGCACTTTCCGCGCCTTCCTGTCCTCGCGGCTGCAGGACCTCTACAGCATCGTGCGCCGCGCTGACCGCACGGGCGTGCCCATCGTCAACCTCCGGGTGCGTGAGGGCTCCCGCGTGGGGCAAGGGGCGGGGGTCCGGCGGGGTCCCCAACCCCCCACAGCCACCCCATCTCACGGGGCGCCCTCAGGGGCAGGAGGCAGGGCCGGGCCCTCGCACGCAGCCACCTCCGAGCCGGGGCTGGGAACCGTCTCTGGGGCGGTCCCCATGCCTCTCTCCCACCGCCGAGTGCTTCCTGGGAGCTGGGGAGCACCAGCGCGCCTCGGGGCCAGAGGCAGTGGCCTCACCGCAGACCTGGGGGTGGAGGCCCCGCGGCAGGGCGTCCCTGGGGCGGGAGTAAGTCCTGCGACACCGCCCTCCCCAGGACGAGGTGCTGTTTCCCAGCTGGGAGGCCTTGTTCTCCGGCTCCGAGGGCCAGCTGAAGCCCGGGGCCCGCGTCTTCTCTTTCGACGGCAGAGACGTCCTGCAGCATCCTGCCTGGTAGGCTCCCCAGCAGAGGCCACAGGGGGTGTGTTCTGGGAGGTGGAGCCCCCAGGGACGGCCCCACAGGCAGCCGCACCTTGGGCCTTGGGGCCTTTGGGAAACGCCCTCCCCCGCCCAGAGTGGTCCAGATCCCGGGGGTCAGGGCTCGGGCCTGCGGCTGATGGCTGCTGCCTCCCACAGGCCTCAGAAGAGCGTGTGGCACGGCTCGGACCCCAGCGGGCGCCGTCTGACCGACAGCTACTGCGAGACGTGGCGGACAGAGGACGCGGCGGCGGCTGGCCAGGCCTCCTCGCTGCTGGCGGGCAGGCTGCTGGCGCAGAAAGCCGCGAGCTGCCGCAACGCCTTCATCGTGCTCTGCATCGAGAACAGCTTCATGACCTCCTCCTCCAAGTAGGGGCTCTGCCAGCTCAGACGGGCAGATGGACAGACGGCCAGGCCGGGAGGCCAGCAGCAGGGGAGCGGGGAAGCCGCCCTTAAGGAGGGTCTGCCCCTGCCCGCCCCCAGGGTGGGACCTGGCTGGCACTCTCCTGTATGGTTCTGTGGTTCACGTTTCATGTAACCCCCAAGAAATAAAAGGAAACCAAAGAGTGTATTTTTTAAAAAGTTTAAAACAAAACCTGGTGCCCAGACTTTCTCTTGCCCCTCCCCACCTCGCACAAGGCCCTGCCCCCTTCCTCTTTGACCCCAATCAGAACAGGAGGGAGACCCCCCCCCCCCCGAGGCAAAGGAACATACTGACTTGGGGAGGTGTGCGTGCCGGAGGGCCTGGCAGGGGCCAGGTGGGGTTAGGGTTAGGGTTAGCTCAGGCCAAGGGCACAGCGTGGGGCCATTTCTCCTTGGCCTCCCGCAGCCACCCCCGGGCTAGAGCCAGCCCCAAACTCAGGGGCCACTGCTGCCCCCAGGCTATGGCCTTTACCCCAACACCACCTTGTGCTGGTGGCTGGGAGCCAGCCTGCACACGGGGCAGGTGCGTCTTCAGTTCTGTCCCACACCGGCTTCCCTCGTGGAGCTCAATCCAGCCAAGGCCCTGCAGGGAGATTTTTAATCTCTACCCCCAGCGTGGGGCTCAAACTCACAACCCTGACATCAAGAGCTCTACTGACTGAGCCAGCCAGACGCCCCCAGGCTAGGAGTTGAGGGGCCCCCAACCCAGGGATGGCAGTGTCCTGTCCCCGGGCCCCACGCAGGTCCAAAACTCCTTTGCTGAGGCAAGGATTCCCAGAGGCTTCCCTAGCCTTGCCCAGGAGCACATCCCGGAACCCAACTGGGCCCAAACCTACTCCCACTCCCAGGGGCCCGGCTAGAACTCCTGCCTGCTGAGTCCAGGGCCCCAGGTTTATCTTCATGGGACACAGAGTTCAAAAAACCACAGAGGAAAGGGGTGCCTGGGTGGCTCAGTTGGTTAAGTGTCCGACTCAATCAGCTCAGATCATGATCTCATGGTTTGTGGGTTCAAGCCCCATGTCGGGCTCCACGCTGGGCACGAAGCTTACTTAAAACAAGGCACAGGGGCAAGCAGGATCGCGATACCTGTCCTCAGCCAGGACACGGCTCACCTGAGACCGGCCTTGCCGAGCCCTGGGACCCGAGGCCGTGTAGACAAAGCACTCTGAAGGGGGCATTCTGGGGGCACCCCCAGGGTCCCTCCCCCCTGGTGGCTGGGCTGGGTCGTGGGCACGGAGCCAAGCGCCTCAGGTCTGCTGTCTCAACACTGCCCTGTAAACCACAGCAGCCGGTCCTGCTAGCTGTGTAATGTGGTTTCCAAACAGGCTCCCAATAAAAACAGCGTTTTGCACGGACACTCGGTTTGGAAGCAGCCTTCGTTATCGTGAGACAGACCATGGGGGTCTTTGTCCTGCTGGTGGGTCCCGCTGAAGGGGCACAGGTGGGCGTGGCTAGATGTACACGGATGTCAGATGCACACACGTGCACGGGGATGCTGGTGCCCTAAACCTTATCTCTGGAGCGTCCCTGGGGACGGCCGGCAGTCCGCACAGGCAAGCCGGGGTGTAGACCCAGCACCCATGTTCTCCCCAGAGCTGCTGCGGCACGCGGAACCCACCGTGGGGCCAGGTGGCTGGGCCACCCACCGATGGGAGCATTCGCAGGTCAGGGTGGGGGCAAGAGCAAAGGCCTGCATCATGAGGTCAGTGACCAGAGGTGAGAGGCACCGCCCTCCACCCGCCAAGTCCCGCAGGATCCCTGAGCATGGAAGGGGAAGAGCACTGTGCCTCCCCACGGGGTCCCTGGGGCATGGGGTGGGTGGGGTGGGGAGTCAGCGGGGAGGCCCCCTGTGGATGCCCCGCCCCCCAGCATCCTCCTGCAGCCTCAGGGCAGCCTCCTGAGACACCCTGCCCCCGACAAGCGGACCTCAGGGATCCCTGGGTGCAGGCAGCTCCTCTCCAGGAGGGCTGCTCCAACCTCTCTGCACCAAGCTGGCTCTGAGCAGCTGGCCTTCCCTTCCCGCGGGGCGTGGGCGGTTCTCAAGACAGGGCTGTAGGAGGGGGCTGTGCTCAGCTCGAGGCCGTGGGGGGCCTGGTTTGGGTTCCTGCCTGGGGCCGGGGCCCTCTTCTTGGCCTCCTGACCAGCCGCCCCCACCCACGCCAGGTTAGTACAAGACCAGGAGCCCCTCCACGTGTGGGGCTTGTGGTTTGATTTTGGGGAGAGCCGACGGTCTTGCATCTGAGGCGGTGTGCTCAGGGTGGGTCCCGTGTGGGCCGGCACGTGGGCGAGGGACCCCAAGCGGTCTGCAGTCACCAGTGAGGTAGGTCAGGGTTAGCCCGCTGGGAGAGAAGCGGGGCTCCAGGGCCCCCGCATCCCTGCTTCCACCTGACGGGCAAATGTCTGCCAGCGGCCAATGCCTGGCATCTCGCCCGGAAAGAGAAGCCCACTGAGGCTTCTCATTTGGGTCAACTTTCTTTAGGAAAGGGACATAGTCTAAAGCAAGTACCTGGACAACTGGCCTTACCAAGTTTAGCCACAGGCTACGGGAATCAGGGATCCCGGCCTGGCCCTGCAGGGCACAGGATACCCTGTGGGGGACTGAGTCCCTGAGGCTGGCGTCTTGGCCCCCTCACTGGTCCCCAGGAACAAGCAGGACCTGCCTCTTGTGGGGGGCGGGGTGAAGGCAGAGTGGCCTGGTGGGCACATGAGGACCCCCCCTCCCCGCCACGGGGACAGCAAGCCAGCCCGCGGTGCCCCAGCAGGCAGCGGGATGGGGACGAGAACCAGTACTCAGGGCCACCGCCAGACAAGCCCTCGGGGTGTGGGTCACATGGATACCCCACCTAGGGTCCCCGTCAGTCCCTGGCTCCACAATGCGAACACTGGAACGTGGACCGTGCCGGAACCCGGGTCCTGGGCCAGCTGCAAAGAGACATCCCTTCCGAGACATCGAGGCCCCAGGACGTGGAGCACGGTGCACGGGCTGCCCCCGGTGCCAGAGGAGCCTGGCCTCCCGCTAGGCCGGGCTGGGTCAGGCTTTGGCCTCGGGCTGCTGGTTCTGTTCCCGAGAGGCCAACCCTGCCGTCCACACGCTGTCCTCCAGGGCCGGCGGGGGGGCTTCCGGCTTCGGGCCACTGAGGCCTCTGTCCTGCAGGCTCAGCACCTGCTCGGCCTTCTCCTCCTGGGGCGGGGGCAGGGCTGGGGGCGGGTGGCGGCCTTCCCGGAGGTGCCGCAGGATCACCAGCATGGCCGCCGAGAGGTAGACAACGAACAGCACTAGGAAGTACACGAAGTAGACGAGGAACTAGAACAGAGAGGGGTAGGGGTGAGGTCAGCCCAGGCAGGTGAGGGGCAGGGGCGGGAAGGGGCCTGTGAATTCCTCCCCGGCTCTCCCTCCTCCCGCTGAGGCCACAGGAACACTGTAGGAGTGGGGCTGGGTGCCCAAGGGTCGGGGGACAGGCCAGGAGCAGGTCTCCACAGTGGGCAGGGCCCGCCCTCTGCCCTGCTCCAGGACGAGCCCTGGGGGGGCCCCCACCGCTTTCCCACAAGCCCTGGCAGTTTCCCTGCATCGCGTGGCCCTTGTGATCTGCCCCAAGATGCTCCGCTCGATTTAAGATAACAAACATGAGCTTCATTCTGTGGGCCAAGTTCCCACGGCTGCCGAGGGCACAAGGACAAGCGTGTGCGGGAACTTCCCACACGGCGGAGCCCAGACGCAAGCCCCAAGCCAGTCTCCGTCCCGGGGATCGGTGCAGCGGCGCGGAGCGCCCAGAACGTGGGAACGTCCCTCCTGAGTCTCGTGACCGCCGGGTCAGGCAGTCCAGGCGGTTCCGGGCGTCTGCGGGCCATACCGGGCGTGGGTCCTGCCCAAGACCTTGGCGCTCCGCTCCCCGCAGGCCCTTCTCCGTGCCTTTCTGGGAAAAGCTCATCTTCACAAGCAAAACCGGGAAATGAACCATGACGGACGCTGCTTCCAGGCAGATGGAGCGGATGTGTTTTCCCCACTCCTCCCCCAGGTACGGCTGACACTCTGGACGTTACACACAGAGCACACAGACGAAGGCAGGTCACCAGCTAGGAGCCCTGGAGGCTGAGGACAAACACCAATGTGTCCCCCGGGCTTTTCTAATTTTGTGCTGTAATTTTAGAAACGAAACCGGGGGTGCCTGGGTGGCTCAGTCGGTTGAGCGTCCGACTTCAGCTCAGGTCATGATCTCACAGCTCGTGAGTTCGAGCCCCGCATCAGCCTCTGTGCTGACAGCTCGGGGCCTGGAGCCTGCTTCGGATTCTATGCCTCCCTCTCTCTCTGCCCCAACCCACTCACATTCTGTCTCTGTCTCTCTCAGAAATAAATAAACATTAAAAAAAAAAAAAAAAAAAAGAAACCAGCAACCCAGAAATGCCAGCTAATGAAGGGGGAAAAAAAACAAAAAAAACAATAAAAGCTGTTCTTTCCAGCAAAGGGACTGGGACTGGAGAGGGACAGCCCATCAGGACAGGAAACAGACAGAGGGAACAGCCCTACAATGGCTGAACCCCACCCTCATTACCCAGACTACAATGGGGCCCCCGTCAGATGGTGGTGAAGGCCCAGTGGGGAGCTGGAAAGTTCACCCCGGCAGAAACCACACAGAAAGCCTGGACTTTCACTCTCCCCAGGCGGTAACAACCCCCAAACCCCAGCCCTGTGGGTTGAGGACTTGTACCATTGCCCAGCAGCAGGGAGAACACCCCATCCCCGGTGGTGTCACTGGAGGCCACGTGGGAGCGGTCACAAGGCACCCCCCCCCCCGCCTTGTAACCACTGGAGGCTGGAAGCCAGGTGGGGAGAACTGGAACCCCTGTCCTTGCCAGGCAGGCAGGAGGAGGGAGGAGCGCCCCCAGCTCCCTCTTGGTCAGGAGGTCTGAGCACAGAGCCTGAACTTCCACCCGCCTGGCTGTAACAAGGCACATGTCCCCAACTTCCTCTGCTAGAGCAGTGTCAGGAAAAAGCAGCTAAAGTGGAGGGTTTCAGTAAGATGCAGATCTCTTAACATAATCTCCGAAATGTCCAGGCTTTAATAAAAAAATCACTTAGAACCACAAAGACCTCTAACTGAATGAATACAATCTACAGATGCCGTCACAGGGACGACAGAGATGTTAAAATTATCTGAGAGAGACTTTAACACAGCATGGTGAAACTGTTTCACCGTGCATGAACACTCTTGGAATAGGTCAAAAACTCTAAGAAAAGAAATGGAAGAGACAAAGAACGGCTAGAATTGAAAACACAATAACCAAACTAAAAACTCAATGGTTTCAACAACAGAACAGAACAGACAGGACAGAGAAAACAATCAACGAACTGGAAGATGGGGCGATGGAAATCACCAAATCTAAACAGAGAGAAAACAAGACTAAAAAAAAAAAAAAAGAAAGAAATCCTAAGCAGAGCTTCATTCCCTTATGTGACAAAAGATGTGATGTTGTGTCATGCGAATCCCGCGAAAAGAAAGGGGATAGGGCTGGAAAACTTGAGGAAATAGTGGCTAAAAATTCTCCAAATTTGGTGAGAAATAAACCTACAGATTCCAGATGCTCAGGGAACCACACACACAGGACAAACCCAAAGAAAATCAGACCAACACACACCATATTTAAACTTCTGAAAAAGCTAAAGGCAAAGGAAAAAGAAAAGCCTTGCGAGTAGCCAGAAAAAAGCGACACCTTAAGGGAAAAGTGGACTTTTTCAGCAGAAGCCAGTTAAAACCACAAGGATGTGACATATTTTTCTTCAAAGTTAAAAGAAAAAACTATCAGCCTAGAAGCCTATATCCAGTATCATCTCCTTTGGGAATGAAAAAGAAATCAAGAGAGTCTCAGAAAAAGGAAAAACTAACAGAAGAAGTTGTCACCAGCCGACCTACCCTAAAAGAAGGGCTTAAAGGAGAATTCTCTGAACAGAAAGGAAATCATTAAGAAGAAACCCTGGATCAACGGGGAAGACAGAACACAGTGAGCCAAATCATGGGTAAACAGAAGCCTTTCTTTCTCTTCTAGAAATTTCTAAATGTTTGAGAGTTAAAGCAAAATTTGGAACCCTAACGTATATGGCTGTAATGATACGTAGAGAAAATACTTGAGACAACCATACTATTAACAGTGGAAGATAGGGGCGATGGGTGGCTCAGTCGGTTGAGTGTCCGACTTCGGCTCAGGTCATGATCTCCCAGTTCATGAGTTCGAGCCCCATGTCGGGTTCTGTGCTGACAGCTCGGAGCCTGGAGCTTGCTTTGGATTCTTTGTCTCCCTCTCTCTCTGCCCCTCCCTGGCTCATGCTCGCTCTCTCCCTCTCTCTCTCTCGCTCTGTCAAAAATAAACATTCAAAAAAAATTTTTTTTAATGAATAAATAAATAAAAACAGTGGAAGGTAGAAAGACATGGTAGGAGATGAGATTTCTATACTTCGCTCAAATAGGTTATTTAACACACAGTCACCATCAAAAAAGCTATAGCAAGAGATACACTCAAAAACACAACAGATAACTAAAATGAAACTCTAAAGAATGTGCAAACAATCCATAGGAAGGCACAGAAAATACAAAGGAGAAGAAAAGGAAAACAGAAAATGATATGGCAGATGTAAACTCTAACACGTCAATAATTTCACTAAACGTAAATGGTCTACCTTCACCACTTAAGACAGACGTTTGCAGAATAGATTATCAAGCGTGACTCAATCATATGTAGTCTACAAGGAACTCATTTCAAATATAACAATACAGTCAGGTAAAAAGTAAAAGGATGTAAAAATGTGTATCACACAAATGTTAATTAAAGGAAAACAGAGGGGCACCTGGTGGCTCAATTAAGCGTAGGAGTTCAGCTCAGCTCATGATCTCATGGTTCGTGAGTTCGAGCCCCGCGTTGGGCTCTCTGCTGACAGCCGGGAGACCGGAACCTGCTTCGGATTCTGTGTCTCCATCTCTCTCTGCCCCTCCCTGCTCGCTTGTGCACTCTCTCTCTCTCGAAAATAAACATTTAAAAAAATGGTTTTTTTAAGAAAACAGGAGTGCCTATGTTGATACTAGGTGAAGTAGATGTCAGAGAAAAGAAAATGACCAGAGGCAGAGAAGGACATTTCATAATGATCAAAAGCTCAATCCATCAAAACACACTGCAATCCCCACAATCCCCAAGGTGTGTGCAACAAACAAAAGACCTAAAAACACGTGAAGAAAAACACGATGGAACTGAAAGCAGAAACGATCAAAGCCACAATTAAGGATGGAAATGCCAACACTCCTCTCTCAACAATGGGATGGGACAAAATCCACAGGGAGACAGATTAAATCAATACCACCACCAATCAGATCTAACTGGAATTTATAAAACACTCCACCCAACAAAAGGAGAATTCACATTCTTTTCAAGGGTCCCACATAACATATAATAAGATAAACCACATCCTGGGCCAGAAAACAAACCTCAACAAATTTAAAAGGACTGCAATCAGATAGACTGTATTCACTGATCACAAAATAGAATCAAAATGGAAATCAACAACAAAGGTAACAGGAAACTCTCAAAACACTTGGAAACCAAACAAGACCATCTGCAATAATTATAGGTCAAAGAGAAATAAAAAGACACACTGAGATGAACAAAAATGAAAATGCAGCTTCCCGATCTGTGGGACGCGGCTGAAGTGGCAGGAGAGGGGACTGCACGCACAGCACTAAATGCGAATGTTAGAGAAGAAGCCTCAAGGGGCACCCGGGTGGCCCAGTCGGTTGAGCGTCTGACTCTTAATTTAGGCTCAGGTCATGATCCCAGGGTCCTGGGACCGAGCCCCGTGTTGGGCACGCTTCGCGCGGAGCCCATTTAAGATCCCCTCTCTCCCTCTGCCCCTCGCCCCTGCTCGCCTGCTCTCTAAAATAAAAATAAAATAAAAAAGAAGCCTCGGGTCGTTGATCTAAATTCCCATTTCAAGAACCTAGAAAAAGATGAATATGAATCTAAAGCAAGTAAGAAGAAGGAACCAATAAGGAGGAAGTCTGAGCCAGCCGCAGTAAGGCAAGAAAAGGAAAGAAAAAGCACATGAAAAACAAACCACCTCCTGGAACTAACGAATGGCCACAGCAAGGCTATAGAACACCAAGAGCCGAGTATCGGGTGTATCCCTACGTGTTCTCGACGAGCACACGGTGCTGCTGGACCGAAGCCACGTGTGCAGGCCCCCACCTCCAATGGGACTGTGTTTGGAGACAGGGCCTTCAAAGAGGCAATTAAGGTCAGAGGGGTCATAACAGTGGGCCCTGATCCAACGTGACCCCTGTTCCTGGAAGCAGAGAGGGACACCAGACGTGCACACACACGGAGAAAAGTTCACATGAGGACACAGAAGACGACGTCTACGTGCCAGCAAGCCCTCGGGAGCACCCAGCTCTGCGCACACCCTGACCTTAGACTCTGAGCTTCCGGGATTGTGAGTTGCCCAGCGTCTGGTGCTTCCATATGGCAGCCCCGGCAGCCGAGTGTGGACACGAATGTTAAAATACACTACCACTCACAATTGCTCAAAACACAATGACATACTTAGGCATAAACCTAAGAAAGCACGTACAATACTCGTTTGCCGGAAACTGCAAGATGCGGGAGGAAATCAAGGACTCTCCACACAAATGCAGACACACACCACGTTCACAGACTGGAAACAGAGCGAAGATGCCAATTCTCCCCGAACAGACACGGGCTTACTGTGAGTCGCAGCAAAATTCCAGCAAGAATTTTTGTAGGTAGACAAGTTGACTCTAAAATTTACACAGAAAGGCTGGGGAGCCTGGGTGGCTCGGTCGGTTAAGCGTCCGACTCTCGGTTTCGGCTCGGATCATCTCACAGTTTGTGGCTTCGAGCCCCATGTCGGGCTCCGTGATGACAGTGTGGAGCCTGCTTGGGATTCTCTCTCCCTCTCTCTGCCCCTCCAATGCTTGCTCTCTCTCTCTCAAAATAAACTGTAAAAAAGTTTTAAAAAATAAATAAAACTTACAGAGAAAGGCAAGGAAACTAGAAGGTGGAAACAATCCTGAAAACACGCTTCAAAGCTGGGGCAATTAGTCTGCCCAATTTCAGAGCTCACCGTGGAGCTGGCGAGCAGGACGCGGTGGCGGACGGGCAGGTGTCCAGCTCCGTGGGTGGCCCGAGAGCCCAGAAACAGACCCGCACAAACACGCGCAACGCGATTCTGACAACAGTGAGGCAGCAGTTGGACAGAGAAGAGACGGTCTCTTCGACAAGCGGGGCCGGGCAACGGGCCGTCCGGACAGAGGCGGCCTTTGACCTCACACAAAACTTAAGTCCGCGTGGGTCAGACTTAAAGGTAAACCCATGAAACTTTAAGAAAGAGATTGGGGAAGACTCTCGAGAGCCCGGGCCACACAAAAGTTCTTCCACGTGACGCCAAGCCCAGACCCATAAAGGGAGAAACAGGTAAACCAGAGCTGATCAAATCTGGAAGTTTTGCTCTGCAAAAACCCCGTCAGGATGGACAGATGGGCCAGAGAGGCACAGAACGCGCGGACCTCATACCGCCGACCCCACAAGGCATACGGGTGCGGGGCCGCACAGAACTCCGGACGCCCCCCAACTTACTAACAACCTCCCGTGGCCCGGCAACTCCACCAGTAACACGACTAACGCACACTTTGGATGCCGGCCGCTCTCAGCACAGTCCACCACACAGAGCACACCCACAGGGGGGCGCTCGGCAGACAGGAGCAAGCGCTTCACATGTTCTCCTAACCAGCGTTTTCAAACCCCGCAGGCCGGTTTCCAAACAAGAGGGTCTGTCCCCGCCCGGCGCCTCTTTCCAGTCAACTCTGGGGTCACCAAAGTAGTGCCAACTCAGCTCAGAGGCTGGGACTTCTCCATGGAGCCCAAGCCCACTGAGGTCCAGGCTCCAGGCAGACGGGAGGCTGCATGCCCCCAGGCTCAGGGTACGTGTCCGGCCACTGGTCGGGGGGGGGGGGGGTCCCCAGGAGCCTGGCTGCCTCCCTCCTGCGGGCCTGCCCTCTGGCTAATTCCAGCTTGCCCGAGGGGTCGCACTGTGGCCGAGACCAGCTAGAGTCACACGTGGGAGTGTCCCCCAACCTCACAGGGGACAGAACTCTCAAGCCCTTCGCAGAGGCACCGAGGACCCGCCCAGAGTTGGATGGAGGGAGGGACCAGACAGGGGCCCGCGCGCACCCAGGTCAACCCCAGGTCCACTCTCCTGTCTTGCGGACAAAAAACAGCTCAAGTGAGGGTCAGGGCCCAGGCCGGATAGGTTTTGACATCAAAGGCAGAGACCTCAAACGGGCAGTGAGCTGTAACCACACAGGGAGGGGCTCTCGGCCATACCTCTGTCCTTCCTGGGACATCAGCCGGTGTGGGGCACGCCAGGGGCTGCTCAGGGGGGCCTGCATCTGGGCGGCCTCGGGGGCCCCAGCAGCCTAAGCAGGGCTGGCTGTGCGCTGCCCAGACCAGGGGGCCTGCCCGGCCCCAGCCTGGGCCCCCGGGACGGGGCAGCCCAACCACAGCTGACCCTTCCCTCCCTGCTCCTGCTCTGCCCCAGCCCACCCTGCCCACACCGCCCCTGCAGCGGACCCGCGGACCCAGACCCTTTGGAGGGGGAGATGCCGCTGGCCGAACACCCCTCCAGAGGCTTCCGTCCCCAGGACGCGAGGCTGAAAGGGACTCACCTGCGAGCGCACCGGGAGGCCCAGACACCGCTTGTCGGCAACGATGAGGATGACGATGGTCTTGAGGACGGTGGCGAAGAATGTGTTGACTCCGAACACCAGGGCACAGAGCTCTTTAGAAAGAGAGGACGCGATCTGAAAGCTGAATGGGAAAGCAGCCGAGCTCAGACGCAGCTGCGGCATGGGGCGCGCCCACCGCACAAAGGGAACCGGCGCGACCGGCCCGGGACCCAGGCGGCGCTCCGAGCCCTGCGCAAGCTGTGTGCGTGCGACACCGAGGACAACACACACCCCGGGCAGACGTCCAGAACATCTCCTGGTAATTCTGGGACAGAGTAAACAGAGCCCCGAGAGCCTCGTGAGAACAGGCAGAAATCACGAGGGTTCTGGAATCACTGTTCTTTCACGACTCGAGAAATTAGGGACAGAACAGTGAAACAAACAAGAAAAAGCAAGAGGGACGAACATGCACACGGCTCCCGGTCCTCTGCAGAAAAGTGAACACTTGAAGGTGCTTCTGCGAACATCCCCGAGGTGCCTCTAAAAACAACTGGATAAAAAAACATTCCGAAGTTCTGAAGAATGAAGGAAAATACGCAAGAAGCCTTTCAAGAGGGTGACAGAAGCAGAGGGGCCGCTGTCCTGGGTGGGGAACAAGGAAGGGCCCCCGCCCACATGAGCAGCAGCGCGACTGACGCAGAGTGAGGAAACCCAAGCTGGGCCGGGTCCCTGGCCACCTGCCCCGCGTGTCTCCTGTGTTCCACAGCCCCGGGTGGGAGCAATTGAGACGTGACAAGGGGCACACGGCGAGAAGCTCCCACCACATCCGGTTGCCCGAGGGACAGTACAGAACCCTGCAGGAGAGGCCAGATGCAAACTGTCCCTACGAAAGGCAAGGGGCCCGCAGGGCCACCGTGTGCTCGCCCAGGATCTACTGTCTTCCGGGGCACATGCCCCGGCCTGGCCAGTCCCTCCTGGGACCCATCTGCGGCCATCAGAATCTGGAGGAATAAACGCAGATGAGGGGCTATCGACCTCAGGGCTCTCTCAGTTGCAGGGAAACATCGCACGTGGCATCCCAGTCACCTGGGGACCAGCCGTACAGCATCACTGAGAGGACCGAGAGGACCGACTGCGTCTGCACCTGTGACACCGAAGCACACAGCTAAGTGTGCGGGGCAGGGCTGCAGCGGGACGAGAGTGGTCCCGGGTCAGCCCAGACACCCCGACGGCCGAAGCAGGCCTGGCGGTGGAGCCAGAAAGGCCGTTCTCCACGCCAGCCCACGTCGTATCCCACCCTTTCTGCGTTCCTACAATCAGCACAAACGTCCGAGGAGGAGATGTATCGAGTGCACAGCAGTCACAGCAGATGACCCGGAGCCCTTTCCGGTGCTGACCGTGGTGCTCCTGGCCAACGAGACGCCCTGGGGACATTTGCAGGCTGAGAGAGGGCGAGGAGGGACAGGAGGCAGGGAGGACCAGCGGGCCACACAGGGGGGCGTCAGGGGAAGTGGCCCCGGCCACGGGGAGCAGGCTGGGCGTCTTCCGAGGAAACCGTCCCTGGGGCGTCTGGCAGAGCTCGGCCCTCCCCAACAGAAGAGGAGGGACACCTGGGCGGGTGTGGACCGAGTGCGGAGAGCAAAGCTGGGGACTGGCACTTCCGTGAGGCGACACCAAGGAGCTAGGAGCCTGAGGATGCCACGTGAGCTCAAGATCGAGTGCGGACAGATGATCTGATCAGGGGTGACCAGGGGTGAGGCCCAGAGGGGAACCAGGGCCGGGCAGGGGAGCTGGTAACAGACCCAAGCCGACCTTGGGTGCAGGAAGCTCAAGGAGGAAGGGAGGGAGGGAGGGAAGGAGGCTCCTACACGTGTGGGGCGTGGGCACAATTGGTGTGAACATGTGTGGCAACAGCATACAGCTTCATGAAAGGGTCAGTTCAAAGGAATACACAGAGGATCTTAGGAGCAAGCAAGACGTGGGCTGGAGAAAGTTCTGGAAGGCACAAGTGGGCTGAGGGCAGCACCTGGCTACTCCTTGGCTGTGTGTCACCGTGCCCTGCCGCGGAAAGGGACAAGAAGGGCCTCGCGCCACAGTCAGGGCCACAGCAACGCCCGGGGCCTCAAAAACAGGCCAGGGAGCAGGGAGGAAGGACATTACAAGGGCTGGTAACTGTGGACACCAAGTAGCCGCCACGGGAGAAGCAGAAGGGATGCCGATGCCACACGTGGTAGGCTCCGTGCCGAGCTCGGGGTCATGAAAGCCGGGACAAGCTGTGCCACGGACAAGGGGCAGCTGGGCCCCTAGCGGGGGAGCACGCTAGGTTCACTGTTCCTCCCAGTAAGAGAGCACACCGCGCCGCTAGCTCCACGCTGCCTGCACGTGCCCCCTCTGCTCCCCACAGAACATTCTGGAAGGGAGGCCTCTTAACACATGCAGGCAGCCTGTCCATTCCCAGCGAGCAGGAGGAAGGCGTGTGGCCCTCCGGCCACCCGCCACCGGCCAGGCTGTAGCTCTGGCTCTTAGGCGGCCACCCAGACCACGGCCTCACACGGCCCGCCCCGCTCCGGTCGACTCACGTGGCGATGGGCACCAGGAACTGGTAGGCGCCACGGAAGAGCACAAAGGCCACGTAGCACAGCCAGATGCTGCTCGTGCTGTACATGAGGAAGACCAACGCAGCCTGCACTGCCGTCACGCCCGCGATGACCAGCTTCGCCCACAGCGCCCAGCGGATCTTCACGAAGCCCGCGGAGAAGGAGGTGATGGCACCTGGGGAGACAGGGCGCGTCACGGCCGCCCGGGGGAGGCGGGCGGGGCGGGCGAGGCCGGCGGGGCCGTGGGCATACCGAGCAGAGTGGACGCGGCGTCCGCCCCCCCGTTGTAGACAGAGGAGGTGTCCGTGGTGGGGTGGACCACGTTCCACAGGATGTGCACGTAGTAGACGATCAGGTAGTAGGCGGCCGAGTTGAAGACCCACCAGAGGGACCAGAGGCGCAGCTGCGGCAGCCGCAGGTGGTCCCCCAGCTCCCGGAACATGCGCACCAGGGTCCAGTCCCGCCAGGCCCCCGGCGGCGCCCGGCCCGGCTTGGCGTCCGCGGGCTGGGAGGGGGCCGGGTTCATGCGGTCCAGCTCGGAGGGCGAGGCCCCGCGGCGCGCGGGGGCGGCGCGGTTGAAGAAGAGGCTGCGCTTGGGGCGCTTGAGGAAGAGGGCGAGGACCAGGCTGAAGGTGAGGAAGCCCAGGGAGATGTAGTTGACCGTGGAGAAGGGGACCCGGCCCACGGTGACCAGCAGCTGGCCCAGCACGGAGCTGGTGAAGACGCCCAGCAGCACGGCCGTGCGCGAGTAGCCGGCCATGCGCTGGTAGCGGGCCGGGCACACGAGCGAGAAGACGTAGGAGGAGTAGGCGATGCGGGCGGCCATGGTGAGGCTGTAGAAGAGCTCCATGAACTGCATGTGCAGCACGGAGTCGCCCAGCAGCAGCAGCAGCCACACGGACACGTAGCTCAGGCCCTGCAGCACCAGCACCGGCTTGTAGCGCAGGTAGTCGGTGAGCAGGAAGACGGGCACCAGCACCGCCAGGTAGGAGTAGGACAGCACCGGCGTGATCTCGTTGGTGACCTGCGGACGGCAGGCTCGTGACACCGCGGCCCCTCGGCGCCCCGGCCGCCCCCCGCCCCCGGGGCCGGGCCGTCGGCGCTTTCCCGCCTTACTACATCCGATAAAAACACACGGCCGTCGGGACTGCGCGCGGCGGCCCGGCGCCAACCACGTCCACACCACGGCACGCCGGCCCCGCGGGCACGCCGCTCCCGGCACAGGACGCGGGGGGCTGCCTGGCACGGGACGGCGGGCCCGGGACGCCGGGGACCGCCTCGCTAACGGGCAGTCATGACGCGGTCACGTGCTAACCCGGCTTTGTTTGTTCCTCGTGATACAGAAACACGATGTGGCTTCTCCTTGGTCACAGTTGTGACCAACTTACACTCCGGTCTCAGGAGGAAAGGCCGCAGACGACGAGTGTGCACAACAGGTTTCACAGACCAGAAGGAAGGGAAGAAACCACAAGGAAAAGGGAACCGGGCCAGAGGCAAGAGCAGGGCCCGGCCAGGCCCCCCTCACGCCTGTCTGCCGGGGGAGGGCACCGGCCACCACCCTCACCCGGTCCCGGGGCACAGGGACACTGGGTGGGAAGCCCCTGCACCCAATGCCACTGGACCCCACCACGGGGCTCTGGCCGTGGCTCGGATCCACCGGGGCAGGCACAGGTGGGCCCCCAGAGGCTGCGGCCTCCCTGGGGACCCACCGGACTCAGGGCACCAAACCTGACTCGGACCACAGAGCAATCCCGGAGACAGCCCAGGGGGCCCTCGACCCCGAAAACCAGCAGGCTCCGAGGCCCCGGAGTCGACCCTGGGTCAGCACGGGGGGCCGTGCCCACCACCTACCAGGCTCTGGGACGCCACGTGGACCCAGCGCTTCAGAGGGTTCGGCCGGGGAGTTCTGCGGCCCCGGCGCCTGCCCGCCCAGGGGATGCTGCGTGATGGGCCCGGCTGGCCACAGACGGTCCCGGGCCGAGTGTGGAGACCTGTTTCTGCCCTCGTGCACAGGACAAGCCTCAGGGCCCAAGGAAGGCCGTCGGGAGACCCAGCTCTGAGACACAGGGGCCCGTGACAGAACTTCCCTGGCTGGTGGCCTCTTAAACCCACATGGCCATGGGAAGCTGAGGATGACCCCAGGCCGTGGCCCCCGAGACACCGTGCACAAAAGCCCCAGGACATTCTGGGACACTCGGTGCAGGTGGGCCCCAGGGGAAAGAAGAACTTGCACTTGGTCACCAAGAACCACAGGGTCCCAGCTGCAGGGGGGTCTGGACCGTGTTTACAGTCTCCAAGAACATCAAACAGCCCTCACTTATGATGTCTCCTAATGACCCCCAGCCCCGCCCCACAGCCCCACTCTGCTTCCCTTCAGGCCTGGCAAACGGCTGACCCATGTCACACGGGGAAGTTCCTGGAGGAGAGGGCACCCACGAGGTCCCCAGGGCAGACGGCAGCTGTCACGTGGCCCGGCCCTGGCACGAGGTCAGCCTCGTCCCGGCCCGAGCCTAGCGTCGCCTGGACGCATTCCCATCCCGCTAGTGTCTGGTCCAGGCTGACGGGGAAAGCGTGGAAACCGTGCCCAGACCTAGATCCAGGTGGCTTCCGGGCTGCTGCCTCTCGGATCGGGCAGGCCTGGCCGGGCCCCACAGCAGCCGTGGGAAGGCAGGGAGGATGGGGCACCAGGATGGAGACCAGCGGGTTCTGAGGAGTGGGACGAAGGGGGCAGGGCAGAGCCACGGCCTACCCAAACTCCAGGAGGAAACACCAGAGCTGATGCCAGGCAGAGCCTGTACGCGCACGGAGAACCGCCTGAGGCGAGGGCAGGAATGACACGGGGACCTTCACTGAGGAGGGCACCAGGTGGTGTCAGCCCTGTGAGGATGGCGGTCAGTGGTCCCGGGCGGGGGCTTTCCGTGGGGGCTGCGGCAGCAGGACTCAGCCAGGCAGCCTGGGTGCAAAGGAATGACAGGCCTGCGGGTGCAGAGCAGGACCCGTCCCCTCCCCAAGGCACTTCCTAAGTCTGCGGCGGAGGGGGGGCCATGTTAGGCAACCTCACAGCATGAACCGTGGACTATCTGGCCAGACTAAAGCTTACAAAGCGGGGGAGACCAGCCCAGACTAGGAGAAACACGTGACCCCAAAGGGCAACCAGAAGGCAGACAGCCCCGGAGGACACGGAGGCTGGCCTGCGAGCACAGAGACAGCCAGGTGACAGCCAGGCCCCGCGGACTGCACGGAGAGCATAGAAACACAATCCAGCAGCACACCGGCTGTTCACTGCGATCAGATGGGCAGAAACTCAACAGCACCAATCAGATGCTGGCGAGGGAAACGGAAGCCACGTGTGCGTGGCCAGGCCCAGTACACCTGCCGGGGGCTGGGGTAGGGACAGCCTGGAGGCCACCTAAGCACCGGGTGAACGCTCTGCGGTTCCACCCCCAGGGTGCATGAATGTCACATCAGCCCGAGCCTGTGGGGACCAGCGTCCCCAGTCGGCCCAGCAGCGAGAAGCCGCAGCGGCTGTGCGGACACAAGCCAGCCAGCTCACAGCTGCGCCACCCGTGGGCCCCGCCGAGCAGCTGTGAGCACAGCCCGCCCGCCTCTGCTGCCCGTCTGATGGCGTCCACGGGGCTGGGGGTCTGGCTGAATGTCTGGAACCCCCCACAGTGGACACTTGAACCACAGTCTGAACTGTGTGGGTCCTCTTGTCTCCAGCTTGTTTTCAGTAAATATAGTCCAAGTGCCACATTGTTTTTTTCTCTTCCTTACGATGTTCTTAAAAACACTTTTTTCTCTAGCTTCCATTGCTGTAAGGATAAAATATGGAACACACATGACACACGGAATACGTGTTAACTGTTCACGCTGTCGGCAAGGCTCCTGGTCAACGGTGGGCTATCAGTAGCTAAGTTTTGGGGAAGTCAGGTTATAGGCAGATTTTCAACTGCACAGGGGTTGGGCACCCCTAAGCGCCAAGTTCAAGGATCGTCTGTATTCGATCAGTTCACGTGCAACTGGAGAGCAGGCAGATGAGCTTTGTAACTTTGCTGCAGACATTTTTCTTGTTTCTCTTGTTATTTGAATGGAGCTTCGCATACGCGCTTATTCTGACGAGGGCCGGCCGCCCCTCCAGACAGCAGTGCTCCTGAGAGCGACAGCCACCTGGCCCACCAGTGAGCGCGGGAGGAGGGCCAGAGAGCCTGAGTGGGGGTTGGGGGGGCACAGGCCCCCCCCCTCGGAAGTGATTGGCTCTGGGATCAGGTGCAGTCACATGCAGGGTTAGACCTCCCGCGAGCCGGTCAGGCGGGTATTTCCATCTTTCCCAAGGCGGCTACTTTGAGGGTCAGGCCTCATTTGGGCGGCAACGCCACTTGACTTAAACAAGTCTCAGGTGTGCAAGGGGACGGTGACAAGCTCTCAGGGAGCAAGGAAGGCAGCAGCTCAGCATGACCCACAGTTCAGACACAGTGACAGGGGACACAGGGGCTGGCGCACACGCTGGAGGGGATGGGTGGCCAGAGGCCGAAGGGCAGGGATGAGTGAGCAGGGAGCCTGGCCCGGGAACAGGTCGGGCAGGAGAGCCAGGCGGTGAGCAGAGCTGGCACAGAAGCCCTGACCGAGGGATTCATTGACCAACAGCCCTTGGGTTCTTTAGTTTTGTGGAGAAGGAAAGGCTGGAGGTGTGTAATCTGTTGCCGCCCCAGGGTGTAAGCTTATTAGTCAAGTTTCAAGGAGACCCTCTGTCCTGGCTGCCTCATCAAAGGGAAATTCCTCAGTCCTCAAAGGCTGCAAGCAAGCCGTCTCAGCAGGTGAGCCCGCGGGGGCGGGGTCCTCCCCCTCCGGCTGGGGCAGCCAGCCATCCCTCTCGGCTGCCATCCCTCTCCAACTGGCCTGGTCAGTGACAGCCTGACCCTCAGTGTGGAGGCGGCCCTCGGGGGGGCCGGGATCGGGACCCCTGACCCCCATAGCCACCTGCCCTCGCAGGCTCAGCCACCTCGGGCCCGGGGCGCCCCCACATGCCGCGCCCACGCACCTGCTCCTGCGTGAAGTTCTTATCGGTGCCCAGGAGGTAGGGGGTGATGAAGCTCTCCCCGGGCCGCATCTGTGCCATGAAGCCATAGAAACACAGGTAGAACACCAGGCACCTCCAGGATTTGAGCTCAGGGTGCCGCCCAAGCTCCGGGGGCTCCTGCTTCTCCACCACCTGGCCGGAGGGCACCATGCTTGCTGTCCAGGCCGCCCACAGCCCTGCAGGAGAGGAGGCTGTTCCTGAAACAGACGAGGCAAGAATCGGGGCAGCTCAACCGGCAGCCCGTGGACACCACCCTGCCCGCCCCCCAGAAACACCACCGAAGAGCGTCCCCTTCTTTCACGGAGTTAGGACCCAACGTCCACACGGGGAGAAGAGCCCAGAGGCCCCAACCCTGAGAATCCCCTGGAGCCCGTAGCTACCCAGATGCCGGGCGCACCCACTGGGCTGTCACCACCTCCGGGGGCTACCGGGACGACCTCACCCCTTACCTCACCCACCACGGGACTGGCTCTTTAAACATCAACTAAAGCCAAATACAACTTAAAATCCAGTCCTCAAGCACACCAGACTCATTTCAAGCGCTCACAGCGGCCGCAATGGCTATGGACTATGGGGTGGGCACGAATCCCTCCCCAGGAGAGGTCTCGGGGACAGCCTGCTCCGGCGGCTGGTGTCACGGCACCCGGACACATCCCTGTGCGGAGACCCAGCTGCCCCAAGATGGCAGGAAGAGACCTTGCCGGGCCGCCTGGCACACACCTGGCCACAGTCAGCGAGCTGCAGCCTGGGGGCGCCGTCCCGTCGCTGGTGGGGGGGACCGTGTGCACAACACCGGAGGACGTGGCAGACGAGCCTGGGGGTGACACTGACTGTGGGCAAGGAGGGCAAAGGGAGAAGCAGGAGCCTCTGGAGGAGAGGGTGACAAGGTGACAGGAAGGGACCACATGGGACAGAGGCCTTCAGCCTAATGACCCTGGAGCCTTGAGAGGCGGCAGGAGGAACGTGGGCTGCCAGGTGTCCCCCAAGGGCAGCCGCACCCAGGGGCACTTTGGGTTTGTTTGGCCCAGGTGTGAACAGCAGCTTCCCAAACCGGCTAAGCCTACTCCAGCAGAGAGCAGCAGGGGGTCAGACCCACTCCAGTTTCCGGTTTCGGTCTGCGGCTGTTTCCCTTTGTTACTATGTTTCTATAAGTCAAGTGACACTGGCTCTCCATTTAAGGCACTGATATACCCTTCTTTTTAAGTAAGCAGGAAGCCCGGGAGGCAGGCATCGTGGGAGGGTGGGGAGGACACGCGTGCTAAGGAGCCACGCTAAGGAGCCCCGTGGCTCAGGCCGGGTAGGGATGCCCTGGGTGCAGAGGGTGGCGGGGCTGACAGACGGCGGGAGAACTCTGCTCCTGCGCGGCCTGGCCTTTCAAGGAGAGTGCGTAGAGGGTGTGGATCCGGGCAGGGACCCCCTCCAGTTCCCAGCGGGCGCAACAAGTTCCCAAGATGTGAAACCAGCCTTGTGGGGGGTGGTCCAGGGACCCTGAGGAAAAGCCACCAGACTCCCAGCACATGCAGCCCAGGGACCATCCAAGCAGGAAGTGCTCCCACACTCCTCCCAGGATGAGCCGCAGAAGAGCCAGGTCACTGCAGAGACCCCACCCACAGGAAGCACAGAGCCTCAGCAAAGTGAACTGTGGCCTCGTGAGCAGGCCTGTCCCCGCCTTCCACGCACCCGTGCTTATTTCTGTGACGCAGGGAAAACCAGGGGGACAGCAGTGAACCCCTCCGAAGCCAGGCTGGAGGGTCTGTGGGGGCTACGTGCGATGGCAGGGGCGAGGGGCAGCTGCAAGAATTTGAGAGTTTCAAAGGCGGGGAGGGTGGTGGTCCCAGGAGTTACAAGGTCCTGGGCCCGCCCCTCAACGTTCCCAAGGGGCCAAATGAAACGGTCGGCCGGGAGGCAGAGCTGCAACTCCCCCCCCCCCCCCCCCCCGGAAAACCGCCGCAGGGCGCACAGGCCAAATGGCTTCAGCAGACAGACTGGTATTCCTTCCTCCAAACCCACCAGGAGCTCATACACATGGGGGGCCCAGGGCCACAGGGAGAACCACCCAACCTCGGGTGCACCCCCAGGGACCCCATCCCTGCCCCAGGACCCCCTCAAGTTCACTCCCCCACTCCCAGGTACACTCCCTGGATGCCAGGGCAACCCACACTCACCTAGCCAGGCTCCCCAGCTCAGGGTGAACAGCCAAGAATCCACCTGAACCCAGGGTCCCCAGGGGCAGGTCCCCACCCTCCCAGGGGCTCAGAGGCCTTGAGGACTTGGCCATCCTGTTCAAACAGGTGTCATCTCCAGAAGCAATGAGAACTTACCATTACGTGGTACCCCCTGAGTCCTGGGGCAATGGTGCAAGTTTCAGACATGAGCACCCAACACGCTAATGCTTTTTGTTCTATATCCTGGACTCCAAAGGCTTCGGAAACCCAGGAGTGGTTCTTCCCTCTCTACAGTGAGAACTGCCAGGAGCTCCCCGTGCAGCTGTCTGAAGGTCTGGGTCACAGCCCAGGACTCTGCACCTTACACGTCCCGCGGGCAGGCCAGAGCAGGTGAAAGAACACAGCGCCCCAGGACACTCTGCCTCCGGTCCCTGGCTAGACGTGCAGGGCTACATCTCAACGTCAGGACTCCCAGGGAGTGTGGCCACCCCACCCCAACCATCGCTCAGGTGGGCCCCTGGGAGCCCTCCAGGGTCACAACACAAAGGTGGGCCAGCCTCAATGCCCAGAAGGATGGGTATGAAAGGAGCCAGCCCAGGTGATGGCCAGGGAGCCCCTACCACCAAGGAGCTCACGGGGAACGGGGGGAGTGTCTACAGAGACAGTGCATCAGAGAGCCCCTTCCCTGCCTGCCCATTCTCCAGTTCCATCCCTGAGATCTAGGGACACTGCCCTGTGCAGGGCTCAACCTGCTGGGTGGCCAAGGGCCCCAGCCCTTCTCCCAAGTTCCATAATAGCTGGGGTGAAGGAGAGGCCTCCCCCAGCCGGAAGAAGCCCTGGCCTCTGGGGTCGCCTCTGTTCTCTGACCACATGATGCTAAGTTCCCCCCCACCCCACGCCCCCACAGCTCACTCCAAGTCCTCGGCTCAGTGTCCTGCACACAAGTCTCACCTCTGGGGACCACGCCGTGTTCACTCTACACTTGCGGCCCACGAGCTGGCCTGAGTCACCCCTGCAAGGCAAGTCCACCTGAAGTGTCCGTGAATGTTTGCTCGAGACCAGTTCCCAGCAGGGGTCTCCGCAGAAGTGCAGCGGGGCCTCCCACCCACCGCGGGCACACCGGAAAGGGGAACTCGGCTCCTCAGCCCGGGCACCAGGGGCAGTGGAGACGCCCCCCTGCGACGGAGAGTACGTTTACTGTCCCGCTGCTGGCCCAGCCTCACCCTGCCCCATGCCAGGAGGCAACACAGCAGTGAAGGCACGGAGGAGCATGGAAGGCTCCAGACTCTCAAGAGCGTTCCTTCAAAACTGGGCACCTGCTTTTCTGCTCCAGATATTTCTCCCGACTGTTGTTTAAGAGCCCCACGCCTCCTCCAGCTCGGGGCGGGGGCGGGGGGGCCCGGTCCTGGACCTCCCCGTCCCTAGCCGCTCCCGGACCCCTGACGTGAGAGGTCCCACCGCAGGGGCACCCAGGGCTGAACTCAAGGAGGCAAGAGAGCCTACAAGCCGAGGCACGTGTGGCAAAGCTGACCCTCTGGTCACCCCTCACAGCTGAAGGGCCACCACCTGACCTCCCAGAACAAAGGACAGCAGGCCGCGGCACGACCCACCATGTGAAGCGGTCGCTGGCAATGCTTATCTGCACGGAGATACCCTGGGGTCATCAGGCTTGTGTCCACTTTGGAATGCGCCTCTCCCACACTTTGAACAACTTCTCAACAGGCTGGGCATGTACAGGCTGGACAATTCAGAATCCAGGGAACTCTGAATTGAGCCAGGCAGGACAGGCTCAAGGGGAGGAGCTTGGTCCCCTCCCTGGAGCATGGCCTGCCACACAGAAACAGGAGCCAAACCTCCGGAGTCTAATTTGAAATCCATTTTTAACACTGGCCACTGGGGAAAAGGTGTTGACCACTACAGGACCAGTGCGTGTTGACAAGCCCTGTCACGCGGCCTCTCGAGGAGGAAAGGCAGCCCGTGCCCGGGACTGAGCATCAGAGAAAAAGCCCAACTCAGAAGGCAGGGGTCTCAGCCAGCGAGGCTGGGGCCCTGCCCACGTTCAGGTGGACTTCGTCTGCTTCGGGTGAGTTCACTCGACTCACCTGGGCTGGGTGTAGACACCAGCCCTGACGAGTGGCCAGCTGCCACGGCCAGGACTCAAAGTCCTCTCTCGAAAACACGCAGGCCCTTCCCAGGCTCACACTCCAGGAAGGTGAGGAGGGGTGCCACCACACGGACACAGGTGCAGCACAGCCCAGAAGGCAGATGAGGCACTGAGCTCAGGGCAAGTGGCCAGCAGGACGGGCCTGGACCGCAAGTGCCCTGACCCCAGCCCAATGCCATGCAACTTCAGGCCCCTTCAGGGCAACCGAAGGAAACACCGACCAACCAGGAGAGTCGTGGGAGGGGACCGAGGACCCCAGCAAGTGCCCCCAAGAGAAGGTTCTAACAGCCCCCACAGGGACATCCCCCCCCCCCGACGACCCGTCCTGGGGGGGGGGGGGGGGGGGAGATTCTGTACCTCCAGGACCCAGTCAGTCTAGAGACACAAAACCAAAAAAAAGCAAAATCCACCTGCCTTGTTTTGTGCTTTAAACCAGCTACTGTTCCCCCAGGTTAACGAGGGAGGTTCATTACATTCTTAGTGAAAAAGAAAGACCCCCACAAATCGCTTGACACAGTTCCCTGTGCCAAAGAGCAAAATTACAGTTTCTGGCCGTCACTACTGTAGACACCGAACCCACAAGTTGAAAACTGGCTGATCATCACTGCCCAGCACAAGTGACTAAAATATCCAGAGTTGCTGACATCCACTAAAGCCCCCTCGGTAAGAAAGGAATGAGTAGCACCAACTCGAAAGGATTCACAGACAGAGCAATGCAGTATGGTGGGAGACAGCAGGGGGAGACACCTTCTGGGGTCCTTCAGGCCTGGGCACTGGGCTCCCACACCTGCAGAGTAAGGCAGTTCCCCCAGGCCAGAAAGTCCTGGCTCTGCTCATTCAGTCTGGACTGCAGGAGGGCCCTCCGGTCTCCCTTACGGAGAGGGTCTCAGCAGGGGACCCTGTTCCAAAATCTGGACCCTACCCGCACTCTGCGAAGCATGGGAACCAGCTGCTTCTAGATGCTCTGGACTTCTGAGCTGTCTCAGATCCTCACCTGTGCTCAGACCAGTGGGGCTGGGGCTGGGCGCCCTGAACATGCCGCGTGTGTCTGGGCCACAACCCTGGACTCTCCAGAACAACCGTTTCACTCGCGGAAAGTAAACAGGACCCTGGAGGATAGCTTCCTCCTGCAGAGACGTACGGCAGGTCCACTCAGGAAAGGACCGCAAGCACAAGGCTCGGGTTTCCAGACAATCTCCAGCACTCTCTGCTGCAACCGCTCCTCCAAAAAAGAGGGCCATCAGCACCTCTGAGCTCTGGGGCAGGAGATGAACAATGGGCCCGGCAGGGGCTGGGAAGCGCGCCAAGGGCCCTCCGGGTCGCGTGGGTGGACCGGGGATCCCCCGCCGCCCCGCAGGCGGAGCACGTGCGCACGGGTGGTGCTGCCGGGGCACCGTGCCCGCCGCCAGCGCCGAGTCCACGCGGTTCTGTCCATCCTGGGTAAGAGTCCCAGAGTGACGGTGAAGGGTCGGGGCGGCGCTCAGACCCCAACTAACCGGACAGGTGCTGAAGTGACCGGAGGTGAGCGAGTCGCGCCACAGAGGACCGGAGCGTGCGCGCACCGTGAGCACCGGCGGGAAATGCGGCGGGCGGGCGATGCCCGAGTCCCTCCCTTCACGGGACCCACGGCCACCGCGGGGAGGAACGGGTCACCGTGCGCCCAGGTCGCGCCCTGCACGCGCCGGCCATGCCCACGCCCGTGCACTGACCCCGCAGCCCCCAGCCCGAGCACTGACCCCGCAGCCCCCGGCCGTCATTCACCCCGCGGTCCCCGGTGCGCGCCTCCCCAGGTACCCGGGCGGGCGGGCGGCGTCCGCTCCTAAAGGCGCGCTGCAGCGCTGGACGGGGGCGAGGACCGACCCGGAGTGGGCGCACGCGCCGCCCCGGCGCACACAATGACCCGCGGCCGCGGGCGCTGCCGGGAAAGGCGGCGGGACCACGCCCCCGGCCACGCCACGCCCGCGCTCCGACCCGCGCAGCCGCGGCAGTGCTCGCCGCGGTGCCCCGCGCTAGTTCCCAGGCTCGCGGTCCGCCCGCCCCGCCACTGCCTCCCGGTCACGAGGCCGCCTCTTGGCGCGGGCCTGGGAGCCTCCGTGAGGGGCCTGGCCCATCCACTGGGCGTCCGCACCACCCCCCCCCCCCCCCCGCCCCGGCCCCAGCCTCCACTCTACCGCCACTCGAGGTCCCGCCGGCATGCAGCCCCCTCTGCACCGTCGCCCCACCCCTTCCCGCCACAGCCCCCGCTGGGTCGTCCTCTTGCCCCCCCACTCCGCCCGCCGCCTCCACTGGACTGTCCCTCGCGCGCCCACCTGCCCCCCGATGTAGCCCCCACCGGACTGCCCAACACCTCCCCCACCCAGCAGGCCTCACCAGACAGCCCCCGGGCCGTAGCCCCCCCCCTGGACCGCTCTTCCCACCCCCCCCAAGGCCCCCACTGAACTGTCCCCCAACCAGCTCCGCAGCCCCTTCTGGATCATCCCCCTTGCCCCGCCCACAGCCTCCCTAGACTGTCACCCCGCCCCGCCGCCAAGCAGATCCCACTAGACTAGCAGATCATCCCCTCTCCGCAGCCCCTTCTGAGCCATCCTGGCCCCCCACCCATCCTGAGCCTCTACTGGATTGCCCCCCTCCAGCCCCCACCCGACTACACCTTCCCCAGCCCCCGCCTTCTCATTGCACCCCAGCTGGAGCCCCTACTGGGCCTTCCCCCCTCCCTCTGAACTGTTCCCCTGCCGCCGTGAAACCCCCATGAAGCCCCCCCTGAACCACTCCTCCCAGAACCTCCATTGGACCACCCCTCACGGGCCCCCACTGGGCCGCGGCTCCCAGAGTCCACTGGGACCTGCGCACACCTACCGCCGGCCCTGGCTGCAGTGAGCCCAAGTCCTGGAGGCAGGCCCTCCAGCCTCCCTACCAACTGTGACTGCCTCTTGGAAGAGTGCCGGCCCCTTGACCCCTGCTGGGGCCTGCCCCCCCCCCCCCAGCCCTACCCAGCTAGAAGTTCATGTGCTTTTCTTTTTGGCTCATTTTAAACGTTCCTTTTCTGGCTAAGCCGCAAGCTCCAGCCAGGGACATCGGTCACTGTGCCAGGCAGGACAGAACTATTGGTGTTTTGATTATCTCCCCCCTACCCCCACGCAGCACCAGCCAGTAGGATTCACCATGACCCACATTTGGTTTGGAGGCTGGCTGCAGCACCAACAAGACACAGACACCTGCTCTCGGGGTCACAGCAAGCAGCCTCTCCCCGAATGCACCCAGTGCCCGAGCCCCACTGGTACTTCCCTGGGATTCCCCAGTCGGCGGTCAAGACTGACCAAGAACCAGCCAGGCTGCAGGGTGGTGAGAGGGAGGGGAGGGCAGGAAACCCAGAGAGGATGGGAGGGGCCATCTGGCCTCCTGGCCCCCAGTTACCCATCTCAGGCTCCCAGGAAGAAGAGCTAAGGGGAGAAGTGGTTGCAGGTCCCACAGCCCACAGGAAGCATGCAGAAAGGAGGTTTGGCAATAGGTCACCATAGGTTAACCCTAAAAATAAAACAGCTAGTTTTATCAGCACAAATGAGTTGATCTAGGAATGGCACAGAACTGCCCTTTAGGACAATGCAGGCGGGGGTAAAGCCATAGTCAAGTCCAACAAAAGACAGGGTTGTTGTGGGGAAGAAGGAGGAAGCTGGGGGCGTTGTTTTGAACGAAAGTCCCTTGGGGAAAAGCAAGGGCTCAGGGCGATGAGGGTTTCTCATTGGCCAAGTTGCAGGGGCCTGTAACCGGGGATTCTCTCCTGTGGAGGACTCTCCTGTTGGGCCTGATGGACAATTCCTGTACTTGAGGTTGACCCCCAGGGCTCCTTCCGGCCGCCAGCCTCCACTTAGGTGAGGTTTACCTTTCACTTTCATGGGGAAGTGGAGGGTGGGAGACCGACTGCCAGTCCTTCTCCCAGGGAGCGAAAGCCCAACCCCCATGCACAGAACGCAGGATGGGCTGTTGTGGTCACTTTTCCCTGGCCCCACCAGGGCAGGACCCAGGTTTCGTGCACCCAGAGAGACCCAAAGCAGATGAGGGGAGGCACAAAGACAAAGGAATGACCAGGAGGTCTGTCTGGATAGAGCAGGAGGGCATCATGCCCAGGGACCTGGCAGCCACCCTGTGGGATCCACTTCCAGGGAGAGAACAGCAGATCCCAGATGTTGGGGCAATCACTCCTCTCACTCTGAGTAGGTGGCATGGTGGCCACTCGTCCAAAGGGGAAAAGAGCAAGCCCGCCTGGACCAGCCCATCGCCAGGCAATCCTCAGATGCACGGACAGGAAGGAATGCCTTCTGAGGCCGGCTACTGAGCTGGGGGTGTTTGTTACAAAGCACTGTAACAAAGTGACAACTGTGGCCAGTTACTCTACCAGCAAAATGAGTCTATTTGAGAATAACCGAAAAATTGAAATTCAGGATGTGCAAGATATGACAAAACCACAGGCAGGTCCAGAGAACACAGGGAAGTTGCTTCACAGACAAAAAGGAGGAAGGCGGGAGTGGCCGCTTTGAAGGAAAATCCTTCAAGGAAAGCAAGAGCCAGAGTGGTGGTGGTTTCTGATTGGCTGGGCTGTGACAGTCTCTCATTGGCTGATTTGTTGCCAGGGGTGGAGAAGATCTTCCCCTGCTGGGGTAGAAAAGTTGGGCTTTGTAAGGAGTCCTGGGTCAGAGCTCAGGCTTCAAGCCTCGGGACTCCGTTCTGAAGGAGGTTTCCCTTTATTAAATTTCACATACGTAAAGTTTCCCTGGATGCAGCAAAGTAAAATACTCTTCACTGCATATTCTAACTTTTTAACTTCTGGGTAGCTATTTCTTTATATATTCTATATAGAGAGAGAGAGAGAGAGAGATATAGATATATATAGATATATAGATAGATATAGATAGATATAGATAGATATATAGGTTGTTTTTTGTTTTTTTGGGTTTTTTTTGGTTACTTTTTTTACTGTGAGGTCATTGTAGATCCATATGCAGTTGTAAGAAATAACAGAGAGCCAGTGTCCCCTTCATTCAGTTTCCCCCAGTGGTGACATATTGCAAGCTTATACAGCAAGATCACAGGCAGGACATTATCAGCCTTATAATTTAAAGACCAAAAAAAAACCTGCTAAGAAGGGAATGGGCCAGCAGACATTCCCATTCCTCAGAACCTGAGGGAAGGGGATGGCTCAGCCCTTCAGTGTAGCCCACAGGCTCACCGCACCTCATCCCTGCAGCAGGTGGGCAGGATGGCTGAGAGAATGCACTCAGGTCGGCTGGTCGGGCAACCTTCTCCCACGCAGGCCCTTGCACGTCCCACCGCTGACATGCTCCTCCTTCTGGAATTCCCCGAGCACCGGGTGGCTCAGGCCCTGAAGCCATGAGGTCATGTGGCCGTGCTCTGGTTCTAGCCCATGGTCAGGAGATGCTATCCAGGGCAGATGCACCAGTCAGACTTGTCATCTCAGGCAGGCGCGGTGAGAGTGGCTGTATCACAGTACTAACACCAGAGAAAGACGAATTCAAGGTAAAAGAGTGAAGTGGGCGCGAGGGAGCCTCATTAATAACACCCGCATCCTCAGAGAAGCTCCGAGAGACACACACAGGGTGGCACTGAAACACGGTAATCCTGGGTGTGCGAGGGGTGCAAGTGTGTGCACGGTGTGGAAGGGACATCGATGGACTTCTGAGGCAGAACTGGACAGATCACAGAAGACGCTTTACGATGATATTAACGACTTAAGTCCCATTACGTTAAATGTAAATGTAGTGATTTACATTTTATCATTGAAAAGAAACAGGCCCCAAAATGGAACCATTTGTGCTAAGCCCTCTTGTTTCAGCCTCTCCTAGGAGTGGAGTTTTAAGCTAATCCGTTCAGAATTTCCCGGTCAGAACTAATCTTCCTGATAAGGTGAAAGGTAATGTGCCTGATAAGACCCCTGCTTCTCTAAGGAAGGTGACCTTGCCTGAAACATCCACCCTTCACTGCCTCGTCCCCCTCCTTTGCCTGTAAGAACCTTCTATCTTGGCAACCTCCAGCTCCTTCCATCTGCTGGATGGGACGCTGCCTGAGTCACGAAGCGTTGAACAACGCCAATTGGGTCTTCAAACTTACTCAGTTGAGTTTTTTAACATTTTTTTATAAAATGCAGTATGCATAAGGAGAATATACGTATTCCCACCAAACGCCATGAAAATAGCGTTTTTTCATGACCCCAAATCAAGTTGCTTCCGCCCAGGCTGAAGCTCTCAATGATTTCAAAAAAGAAAATCACCCGGGCTGCATTCTCCTGTCTTCCATCTGTGAAACTGGATGTCACTGAGACAAGAATCGCAGGGAAACCTGGCCAGTTGGAGTTCCGCAGCCTTCTGCCCAGGGGGTCCGGCAGGAGGTCGCCAGCAGGGCTCCTCGGGGCCTAGCGAACGCTCAGTCCCCACTAGGAGGGCCGTGCTGCCCGGATCTGCACTCCCGGCCCCGCATTTACCGCCGTTCTGACCCAGATCTCAGGGGGAGCTTTTTGGCTTCTTGAAACTTGGCAAGTAAACTTTCAAGTTCATTTTAAGACTAGGTAAGACGAGATAGTGAAGGAAGTTGCAACAAGAACCCACCCTTCACGTCCAGAAATGTCACTTAAGGGGCAGTCACGTCAACAGTGGGGTCTGGCACGTGAGGGTGCCCGAGTCAGTGGGGTCTGGGTGAGGACCCCTGCTGCCTCTCGGGGTGGGGGGGGGGGCGCGGTGGGAGGGGGTCCAAGAGCTGGGTCTCTGTGGCGGACAGGGGAGGCAGCCCTGAGCCAGGGAGGTGACTCAGACCAGCGGGAACCACCGCCAGGTGCCAGGCCGGCAAGGGGGATCGAGGAGGGACGTGCGGGGGTCCGGGAACAGAACGGATGGCGAGGTGAGGACAGGAAGACCTCCGTGTCATGCATGAACCACGCTGGCCATTCCTGGCCTGAGTGCATCACCCCGGGGTGCGGGGAGAGACAAACCCCCCAGTGCAGGAGGCATTCGGGGTCTGTAGCCCGGGAGGGCAGGCCTCAGAAGGGAGGCGGTCTCTGTGAGAGATGTGTGCAAAGTCACGCAGAGGCCTGTGTGGCTACAAGTGTCCCCAGCCCAGGGCACACCCGACCCATGTCCCCATTTCGAGGCTCCGGGGCACGCCTGACCCGTGTCCCCATTTCGAGGCTCCGGGGCACTGTGCCTGACCTGTGACCAAGGGCCAGAAGCCAGCGCTCCGTCCACTTCACCCCTCCCCTGCAGGGAGGGCCTGGGCAGCCGCCCCTCCCCGACACCCAGGGCCTCTGCCCGCCCCAGCCTCTTGGTGAGGTGGAGCCTCCGACCCGACCGGAGGGAGGGAGATAAGGGAAGGCCCGCACTCCCAACCGGCCTTTTACCCACTTAGGGCAGTGCAGGCTTTCAAAGAACCAATTTTATTGGGGTGCAATTCACATGCAGTCAGTCACACCCAATGAACAAAAGTAGTTCGATAGGTTCTGACAACACACCCTTCACCAGCGTACCTTCCGGACACAGCATTTCTACCCAGGGAGCAGACAGCGTTTCCCGGCTGCTCCTCCCCCGGGCCTCAGGGAGGCTCCTCTGCCTCCCACCAAGACAGTTTTACGGGTGGGGGATCCACGCAGGCTGGGCTCAGTCTCCCTCGGCTGTCTGTCCTGCCATTCTGAGCACTTTCCAATAAGGGTCTACCACACGTGTTTATCCTTCATTCTTCGACGGACATGTGGCTTGTGGCCAGTTTTAGTGCTGATAAATAAAAATGTTACAGGCATCTGTGCACGAGTTTTAGTGTGAACGTAAGTTGCCACTTCTCGTGAGCAGGTGCCCGAGGGCGGACCGCGGGGCACCTGTAGGTGCGCGTTCAGCTTTGCGGGAAGCCACCGGCGGTTTGCAGAGATCGGACCCCGGCGCGTTCCACATCCTCGCCAACTCTGAGTATCGTCAGCTCCCTAAGCGTTAGCCTTCCTGGTAGGGGTGATACGATGTCTCCTTCCTTGATGACAGATGACCCCGATACCGAGCACACCCTCTTGTGCTCCTTAGTCGTTTCTACGTCTTGGCTCTGTGTCTGCTCAAATCTTTGGCACATTTTAAGAATGGGGTTATTGGCCTTCGGTTGTACGGTTATTTACGTGTTCTGACCCAAGTCCCGCGTCGGCTCGATGCGGTGAGTGGCTCGTGTTTGCCAGACGGCGCACTGCAGCTGCGGAAGGTTTCATCTTGATCAAGTCTGGTGTTGCCAGTTTCCCTCTCGTGAACGTTACTTGGTATTTCCTGAGAAATATTTGCTCACCCCAAGGTCGGGAAAATTCTCTCCTCTGTTCTCATCCCTCACGGCACCGTCGGCGACAACAGAAACGTGGCATGTCTGAGTCGGCCTGAGCATGGCAAACGCAGCTAGGAACCGAATTTTTAACTGAATTTTAACTTAGATACTGTGTGTAGCTAATGAGCACAACAGACAACACAGGTCTAGAATTTTACAGATTTTGCTTGGAACTTTAGGCCCGTCTCCCTTTTCAAGGCGCCGTTTCTCCTCGTTTGGAGACCGGCCGGTCACCGCCGTCCAGCGAGTGTGGCTGGGGAGGGCAGGCCTCCTGCTTGGAGCGCACCTGGGGCCAGCGCCCTGCACCCCGAGGCGTGCGGAGACCTGGTCCCCGTAGCGCAGGCCCTCCCGGGGATCCTGGCAGAGGGCCCAGGCAGTCCCCGTCATCCCCGGGACAGGAACCACACACAGGCAGCAGAACCCCGCAGGTGCCGATCGGGCCCCCTCGCTGCGCTCTGTGTGGGTCCCGCGCTCTGTCCTCGGAGGCACCAGGCCTGGGCTGAGCGCGTCCCCGGCCGCGGGGTTTGCCTGTCACGGCAGTGTCTGCCCGTCCGCCAGCCCTGCTCCCGTGTTTGGGAAACGGACGGATGCTCCAAAGATACACAACTGCTCTGTGTTCGCTTCTACACAAGACCAGGGCAGTAAAAGCCCTTTTCGTCCCAGAAAAACGAGCAGACAGATTCTCTCAAATGCGAAAGTCTTGGGAGGACATTTCAAGGAAGAGCCGCCCGACAGTGGGAATAAACCCTTACCTCCACCGAGAGGCTGGGCGGTGTCTGCCCGGGGCCAGGTGATGGGGTGTCTCCTGGCTGGAAGCAGAAGGGGCCTCCCAGAGTGGGTGCTGCCTCCCCAGTTAGGGGGCGGGGGGCACCCCACTGTTGTGGCCGGTGAGTGATGAGGGTCCGTTTCTTTGGAGGGGGCCCACGGCTCCTACTGCCGCGTACAAGGACGAGGGACATTGCGCGTTTAAGACCTGTCCGGGTGACGCGTTACCGCGTCAGACGTAATGAATATATTTGCGCCAATGCTCCTGTCCTCCTGTTCACCCACGAGGAGGTCCCCGGGACAGAATCCCAGCTGGGCCGCTCCCGGGCTGTGCACCCGTTGTCCCCCCAACAGCGGGCAGGGCCACCGTCACATCAACAACCTGGGCCTCGCGATTATCGTTTTTTAAATTCCGATAAAATATAGAGAACATGAAATTCAGCGACTTAACCACTTTTAAGTGTGCAGCTCGCTGGCACTTAGCGCTCTCACACTGTGGGGCAACCACCCCCAGCGGGCGCCTCCCGGTTTTCTCCTCTTCCGGTTGTCTTTCCCCCTGTCGCGATTACACACGGCGCCCCCCCCCCCACGCCCCGCCCCCACCGCCTGGCCCGGGTGCCCACCACCCTGCTCCCTGCATTTGAGGACTGCAGGACTCGGGTAAGTGGAATCCCACGGTACTTGCCCTATGTCTGGCTCATGTCAGCGAGCATCATGTCCTCATGATGCATCCGTGTTGTAGCAGGAACCAGGATTTCCTTCCTGTTTAAGGCTGAACAATATCCTATTGTACGACTAGACCACGCTGTTTATCCACTCGTCGCAGCGGGCACTTGGCTTCTCCCACCTCTTGGCGGCGGTGAATGGGCTATTATCTTTACTACTATCACGCTGTTACAGACGAGCTGACAGGTGACAATTTTTCTTAGTGTTTGGGATATTTTTCCTTTTTATCTTACTTTTCACCTACCACCCAGATTTATCAAATCCTAACACTTTGCCTTGTTTCCACCTTTTACTTATTTACTTTTCATTTTTTTCATGTTTATTTATTCTTGAGAGAGAGAGACATAGCATGAGTGGGGGGGGGGTGGGACAGAGAGAAGGGGAGACACAGAATCCGAAGCAGGCTCCACGCTCCGAGCTGTCAGCACAGAGCACAGAGCCCGAGGCGGGGCTTGAACTCACGAACTGTGAGATCATGACCTCAGCTGAAGCCGGACACTCGACCGTCTGAGCCCCCAGGCGCCCCTGTTCCCACTCTTTACGCAGAAAACCAGGGGAGCCAGCACTCCTGATCCATCCCTCCCCTCCCCAGAAGGACCCCCCACGAATCAAGGGTTTATAAGGCTGTTCTATGGTTTTATGCTCCAAAAATGTTGTATCCTGTTATTTGACTAGTTTTAAATTTTTGAGTAGCATTGTCCTGGACCATGGTTTCTGGAACCCTGTTCTTTTACGTCATTTTCTGGATGCCACGTAGGTGAGACGTGCCCGTGTAGGGGACGTGGCCACCAGGTGGCAGGCAGCTCCTGGCATCAGATCCCGGTTCCTTGGGCAACAACACGGTGCTGCCCTCTGGATCCTGAGGGCCGAGACTGGATTCGGGGGCCAGAAAGCCCGCCAGACCATCTCTGGCCGGGCAGGTGGGTGGGCAGGGGGGCAGAGCTGTCAGAGGGGGTCAGGCAGGGATCAGGCATGGTGTGGGAAGAGGAGAGCAAGTGGGGACTTGCAGGGGCACGTGACCATGCTTCATTTCGGCGGGGCTCCATCAAGGGCAGGGAGGGTGGCACGGAGTGACCGGCAGGGAATTAATTCTCTGCCAGCTGAGGGGCCCAGCGACGTGTCCATCCCCGAGCGTAGACAAGAGGGTGGACTGGGTTCACACCACCATGATAGGCTGTCACCCACACGCGGGGTTGTCATGGGGTCCCCCAGGGCTCTGGCTGTGTTGGTGCCACCTGAGAAGAAGTCCAGCTGTGGGGGTCATAGACCTCGAGGCCAGATCCTGGTGGAAGAGGCCACAGGCCGGACTCTGTTGGCAGAGGGGGCGATGGGTAGCAGGTTTTGCAGAAAGAGGTGAAATTGGAAAGGTACAGCCTCAGAGTCCCACACGGCCGTCACCTGCCGTCACCTGCCCTGACTTTCCTTCATCTGCCCTCACCTGCCCTCCAGCTCTGGGACTGACACCGGGCTCCTGCCGTTCGGGGTCCCTGAGCGGGCAGTGGATTGACGGGCAGGCAGCGCGGCGGCTGCAGGGGCGAGGGTGCCCAGCTCGGGACCCGGCTGCGCGCTGACTCCCGGACTGCAGGTTCCACTGGCTCTCTGCTGTCTCTGGGCGTCACTGCATCCTCGAACCTGGCGGGGCCTCAACCGTGCTTTCCTGAAGACAGGGAGGGTGACGGGTGTCCCCAGAGGAGGGCGGCTGTGGCCACTGGGCAGTCACTCAGGCGGGGCCCTCCCGGCCCTGGGTCTGCGGGGGCACTGCCTAAACAGGGCGCGTTGGCCCGACTCAGATGGAAATAAGAGGCCGGCCCAAGACTGCAGGCCCACAGATGCGGAAACAACAGGAGACGAAGGCAGGAGTCTGGATGGGGCCTGGGAAACCAGGCCCCGGATCTCCCTCGGGCCCCCCGCCCTGCCTTCCTCGGGCCCCCCCATCCCGCCTGGCCTCTGCTCTGCTCGGGTGACCCCTGCCCCACCTGGGAGGGGGCCGGGTGATGCCGACTCCTCACGAGAAGCCTGGAATCGGATATTTTTATGTGAACACCCTGGTTTTTAACTAATTAAAAGTTTAAAATTAGCTAAAACTAATTAAAATTGATTACACTTGTGCTAATTAAAGCTAATGGAATTCTTTTCGAAACGCCACGCGGACGAAACTGCCTAACGCTGGTTTCCGCCACCCCCCTGCCACCGGCGCTGTGGGAGTGAGTGATTTGGGACGCGGCTGTCACTGACCTGGCTCCTGGCTGCACCAAAGGGCTTCCCTGGAGGCCACCAGCCTGGTTCCCTGGTCCCCGGGGCGGGGGGCCTCTTGGTGCTGCTGGTGTGTGCGGGCCGGGGGGCGACGTTTGAGGTCCTGCGCGGGGGGTGGTCTCCAGGACCAGGTGCCTTCCAGGAATCTGGGGCCACTGCCTACCCAGTACCCCTCTGTGCCCCACATGCCGTGCCAAGCGGCCCGAGACATGCGAAGCGGCAGCTGAACTGTCAGCATTAGGGGTTTAGGGTTGAGCCCCTCAATCAGGCACAGGAGCTCAGAGTAGCCAAGCCCTGAAGGGGGCGTGTGTAATCAGCAGAGCCGGACCTGGGCTGCCCCCTTCGTGCCCCCTCTGCACCCGCACCCCCTCTCCTGCCCGCTCTGCACCCACAGCTCCCAGGGGCCTCGGGTGCTGGCTGGGACAGGTGGGGCCGTGGCTCTCCACCTGACAGGTGCCAGGGTCCCGCCAGGCAGCCCTGTCTGCCCTCTGCCCTCACTGTCCTCAGGGGACTCAGGGACGCTCCCTGAGAAGAGCAGACTGCTCACCACAGCTCAGATGAGGAACCACAGCTTCGTGAGCAACACGGACCCTCAGCGACGGCACCTGCAGCCCGCGGCCTTGGCCCCCTGAGAGCCACGGCCGTGCCCTTGCCTGCCCCACTTCTGGAATGAACAGAGGCTGGCTGCCTGGGAGCCCTCCTCAGAGTGCACCCCGCCGGCCTTCCTATTCCAGGTGGTTTTAGGGCCCTGCCTTCCAAATGCTCCTGTGGTGCCCGTGGTGCCCGCCCTGTCTTAGCCGCTCCCAGGGAGCCTCTGCTGTGCTTGCCGAGGGGTCCGACAGCCTCCACCACCTGTGCAACTGATGGCCTCGAGGAGGCCCAGGACCACGGGGTAGGCGTGGGCTGGGCCTTGTCCTCCGGTGTGCCTCGAGGGGTGGGGGAAGGGCTCACCCCAGCTGTGCACTGGGGTGGGGGCCCCGGAGAAACCCCGGGGGGAGGTGAGGGAGCCATGCAGCATGCGACAGAGGACAGAGTGGCCCGCACATCGTATGGGGTGGAGAGGTCGCACTGGGCTGATTCGGGGGATAACGTGAGCACTGCGGATGGTTCCGGTCTGGCTCAGCCTCCCCTTCACTTGCTCTCCCAGCTGGACACCTCTTACCTGGGACCTGGGCAGGGAGGGTGACGGCTCTATTTGGGCAAGGGTTTGTCTTGAGTCGCCCTGGTCCCAACACAGGACGCTGTCCCCGGAGACGGGGCAGCTGTGGGCGTCCCTGTCCTGTGGGGATGCTGGTCTGCCCTCCTGGCCAGGGCACCGAGGGGACCGTGGGGGCTGTCTCAGGGCACCACGCAGGGCACCACTGCCCTGGACGTGCCCGTGCCGTGGCGGCAGGCCAGTGACAAGCTGAAGGCTGTGAGCCCAGCCACCGGTCAGGGTCCCGTCCAGGCGGGAATGTGGCATCATTCGATTCCTCCCAAGATCCAGACAGGGTGGGAGTGGGGACTGGGTGGGGGTTTCACCACGGCTGGCCGTGGCCATGTTCTGCTGGCCCACCCGGCTGAAAGGGGGCCGGGGAAGGGGGCCCATTACCTCTCTGCCTCTGCTTCTGGGGTCTGTCCAGCTGGAAACGGTGCTGGGGAGATGCCCGGGCTTCCCGAGCATGGGGCAAGAGTCGGAGGGCTTCGGGGTCGCTGGGTTAGTCACAGTGGGGGGAGGGCCCTCAGCAGCCACTGCCCACCTCCCCCGCTTGGGTGATGCCGGTCCAGCTGCCCTCCGACAAGTCACTTTCATTTCTCCCTCAGACCTCTGAATGCATTTACCAAAGTCATACCTGCACGTGGCAACGGTTCAAACAGAGAAGGAGGGCTGGGGGTGCAGCAGACCCCTGAGGTGCCTGGTGTCCCCCTCCTCTAGCCCTGAGGTGTCCCCACTGTCAACCCAAGCAGGTGACACCGTCCCTCCACTGGCTCAGACACGGAAGCTGCACATAAGGGTCCTCAAACCCACACCCCGATGGGGACCACGGCAGGGGTCGTCTGGAGACCCCGAGGTCGCGGCCGGGAGCTGGACCCCAGGAGACTGAGGACCAGCTGCCACCATCCATCAGGCTGACCGGCCACAGTCCCCTGAGCGCCCTAGTCATGGCCCGAGGCAGAGGAGCCACGTCCAGGACTGGCTGCCAGTGGGAAGGGCTCAGACCCCCGGGCAGCCCGGCCGCAGCTGCCGCCCACTTCCTCCTCCTCGTGCGGAATCCAGCCTCCTGAAGGTGTCCGGCCGTCAGCCCAAACCCGGCTCGGGCTGGGCTTCACTCACCGCGGTCCTGCCTCGGTCACCCGGATGTTCAGGGCTCCCCGTACCCCCACTTTCTCCAGCAGCCGTGCTGTCCAGCATAGCGGCCGCTAGCCACGTGTGTCCTTCCGAACGAAATAGGACTGAGGTCAGCTCCTCAGTTGCACACACTGTGCTTTAGCTACTAAGCAGCTGCCGTGAGCAGTGCAGACGCGGACCACTTCCTGTCACCGCGGGCAGCCAGCCGTGGGGGCAGAGCTGACCCAGCTGATCTTCTCCAGCTGCCCTCGAGGCTCCCTCGAGGCTCGGGCTGCGCCAGCCGCTCCACTGCCCAGACCCAGGTCTTCCCCCCCCCCCCCCCCAGCTGTGTGCAGCAGGAGATGAGAAGGTAGCAGGGCTGACCCCAGGACCTGGGAAGAAACAGGACACGGGCCACATCCCTGCCTCCAAGACTCGGGGCGTGAGCACGGCCATCAGTATCTGAAGACCCTGCCTCCACCGAGTCCGGCAGGGGCTTCTCCCTGGGCTGGGGTTACCCACCACGGTGGGAGCAGGTGGGGCGAAGGTATCCTCAACGTGGCAGGACAGGGACACGGGGGAAGGGGACTCACTGGTGGGGGAGGGGCGGGGGCGGTCCTGGGGGTGGAGGGGACAGTGTTGTGGGGCAGGGTGGTGCTGGGGTGGGGGAGGGGAGGGGAGCCGGGAGGGGGCGCTGGGGGGAGAGCGGACAGGGGAGGGGGGGCAACGCAGGAGAGGGCTAGGAGGAGGGGACCTCAGAGAGGCAGCAGCGCTGGGGGCGGGGCCGGAGAGGGGGCGGGGTGGAGCACGGTGCTGGGGCGGGGGAGGGGGGAGGGGGGATGGAAAGGACGATGGGGGGGGGCAGCGGAGAGGGTGGGGCAGCTTGGGCTGGAGCCCATGGGGAGGAGGTGGCCACTCAGAGCAAGAAAGAGTTAGATTAGAATTCCAGAGCATACAGGAAGACAATTCCAGAAAAACTTAATTGTAATGTAAAAGTCAAGAATCACATAAATTTAAGACTGAAATCCTGAAGAATTTCAAAGGCAGAAATCCTAAAGGAAAGGACCGTGGTGGCGCCTACATTCAACTGGGAGAGGGCTCGCACCCGGACAAGTCCAGGTTATCCAGGGGTCCTCACGTTACCAAGTACTCTACACGTATTTGCACGTTTATGTGTGTGATGGCGTGTTGTACCAACAAGGGCAAGATGAGCACGTGTATTGAAAATGGGCAAAGGTGGGACGCGTGGGTGGTTCAGTCGGTTAAGGGACCGACTCTTGATTTCAGCTCAGGTCATGATCTCCTGGTTCCTGGGACTGAGCCCTGCGTGCCGTTCTGTGCTGACTGACATCGCGGAGCCTGTTTGGGACTTTCCCCCTCTCTCTGCCCGTCCCCCTCGTGTGCATGCGTGGGTGTGTGTGTGCCTGCGCGCTCTCTTTCTGTCTCACTCAAAATAAATAAACATTAAAAAAAAAAAGAAATGGGCAAGAGATACAAGTGACAGCTGCTCAAAATAAGAACTAAAAGTAGTCATGTGAAAATCAATGCCACGTTTTAACAACCCAACTTGCAAAAAATATTTTTAAAATTTGGGTTATTATTTCAGGTTGTTTTTTGTCTTTCTTTTATCGAGTAGGTAGGATATGCATACTTCAGATGTCAACCAATACAAAAGGTTATGCAGTGAATGTCTCCCTCCCACCGGCTCCTTCCCCGCCCAGGCCCCTCTCCTGTCCCGCCCCCGCCAGGTAGCCACCATCCAGGTGAGCGCCTACCCCAGAGGTGCAAAGCCACACACACCCACGTGTTCTCCCTCCTTTCCTGTGTGCATGCCGCCGACCACGGCACTCTCCATACCTTCCTTTTTTACCTTAACGAATCTTGGAGACTGCCCCAAATCCACACGCAAAGAGCTTCCAGCTTCTTTTTAACCAGCAGCAAAGAACCGATCGCCTTGAATGTTCACCATCTCACTGGCACGCGTGAATGTTTATAAGGTCCGTTCATGAGTTTGCTGTCACAGTGGCCAGGTGTGTGGCTCCTCTGAGACTCTGCTTCCTCTTGACGGGGGGGTGGGGGGGGTGGGCAGGGTGACGTCCAGCACCGCACTGTGGGGCCCTGGTGGGGACCGAGAGGAGGCACATGTACGCACAGCCCCCACGGGACTTCCGGTTGCTGTTGGGGATCTTCCCTGAACTTGGACATGTGTCCATTTTCCATCCACTCGTGGTGTAAGACCACGTAAAAAGGAAAGAATACACAAGTGCGCGCGCCCAGTCCACTTCCAGCGGCCACGCGAACCGCGTGGCGTCTGCACGAGCCCGGCCTGTGCTTGTAAACGGTGAATTCACCGAGTGTCTTATTGGTAAGGGGAGGGAAGGTGAGGTCGAAATGATACACAGCTTTGGGCAAATGGCTTCTGGTAATCATGGCTGAGGCAAAGCAAGGAACAGACAAAAACCTTGTATATGTGCTGAAAATACTGAAGTATAGGACGAAAGTGCAGGTGTTCTGGTTTAATACCTTACCATCCATCTGCAGGAAAGCAAATTTCGGCTGGGTCGCACCAGCGTGACCTGTGTCCTTTCTGTCCTTTCTTAGGACACTAGAACATTGATTCTGCAGGGTCCTCTTAATCGGGATCGTACCGGGTGAGTCTGAGCACCTCGCTTGTCCCTGCACTTGGCCCAGTGGGCACAGCTGAAGGTCCGGACGCTGCACTAAACCAGGGGCAGGGGGGCCTGTGCAGCAGAAGAAGATAGAACTTCCAGTAGTGTGCGCGGAACCAGTGGGACTTTCCTCCTGATCCGAAGCCAAATCGTCAGAGAGCTCAGGCCTGAACCAGACGCTGTTTTGACGCAGCCAGCCCTCAGCATACGCGCAGCACACGGACGCACACACTGCCCCTCGCGCTCACACCCGCATCTTAGAGGGAAGCCCCAATAACTATTTAGGATGCAGGATCCCTGGGGAGTTCTTCAAGCGGCCAGCTCTTCTGACTTCCAATCCCAGCTAAGGCGGGGTCACAGAGCCCAGACTTCGTCTCACACGCGGAACAACTAAAACGAGAGAAATCTATGAGGCTCCTGACGCTGGACACCAGCAAGGATGGGACGGTGCGCCCCGGGGTGGGAGAACCGAGTTCCCTCTGCAGCCCAGGGAAGGGGAGCCCAGCTGGTTTCCCATGTTGGGAAGAGGCTGGGAGTCTGAGAGGGAAGGCGGCAGGGATCAGAGGACAAGTCCCACAGAGAAAAGAGCCGCCCTAGGGGAATTCGAGAAATCTGCAGAGGCTCCCTGCCGTGTGCAGCTGAGTGCCCAAATCCCCAAGGCCAGGGAGGAAACCGCAGGAGAAGAGGGCGAAATCCCACCCCCAGAGCTCAGGCAAGGCAGGAATAAGCCTGCTCCCTCCAGCCGGGGTGGGGTGGGGGGACCTCAGAATGCGAGGGGCCTGAGGAGAGCACACCGAAGGCTTTGTTTGGCCTCAGCAGGAGAGAAAACGCCCCTAGGCTAGCGCTCTGGTCTCGGGCCTTAAATGTTGAAAGCAGCCTTGAGAAAAACAAACTGTTTCCAAGGAACTTAACTGCATTCCAGAACAAAGCTCAAGAATGTTTATAGGGATGTAAAAATATCTGTTATGCAACACTGAAAAGCCATACTTCTGGCACCGATTGAAAATTACCAGGCCTGCAAAAGAGCAGAAAAATAGGACTAAAATGAGGATAAAAATCAGTCCATAGAAGAAGATCCAGAAATGACGAGGAAGACTGGTTTAGTACACAAGGACCTTAAAGCAATTATTATAAGTACATTTTTACAGTCAAGAAGCTAGAGAGAGAGTGAGCTTTCACGAAGGCAGACACGGAAGAGACAAACCCCCCACTCAAACTTGTGGAGGCGAACCCTTGGCCGCCTGAGTTGAAAACGCCCCGGATGGGATGACAGTTCAGACACTGCAGAAGAAAGGCTAGTGAACTTGAAGACGCAGGGCCAGAAGCCGTGCAACATGAAACATAGACTTTAAAAAGGAACAGGGACGAGGGTGCCATGGAAAAGTCCCCAGAGACAGAGGGGGCAAATATTTGAAATAAGCCCACGGAGCCAAGACTGCCAACAAACCCCAAGCTAAGACCCATCACCATCAGCCGCTCAGAATGAGTGATAAAGAGAAAAATCGTAACACCGGCCGTGGGGAGGAAAACGCTTCCCACGGAGGCGCCAGGGTGAGAGCGGCAGCGGGCTCGTCCTTGAGACACGCACGTGAGGACGTGTGGGGCGACGCCTTTTTGGTGCTCAGAGAAACTCAACCTACAAGTCTACACCTGAGAAAGGGTCTTGCAGGACTGGAGGTGGAATAGACTTTCTCAGACGTGCAAAAATGGAAGGACTCCGTGCCAGTAGGCACACACGGTCAGAAATGTTACTATGTGCCGATTAGGAAATGATTTAGAGCGTTGGAGATGGCAGGCAGTCTGGCCGTGTCACAAATGTGTAATGGATCCTCACTGTGGAGGGTGAGCCGCCGACCTGCCTAGGTAGGAATCACCAGTGTGCAGGTGAGTGGGGTCTGTAAGAGTGAAGGCAGAAGGAACCGAACTCAAGGACGGTGCTCTGGTCGATAACACGGTTTCCCAGGGGTGCGAGTTAATTCTGACACTGCCCACCCGCACGCGGGGACTGAACGGTGAAGGGAGCGGATGGCGGGAGGCGGGAGGCGGGGGTCTCACTCTTGGAGGAGGTTACGCGTAAGCAAGAGGAGGACGCTGGAATGACCCACCCGGTGATGGACTGGAGCTGGGAATGTCAGTGTGAACTCGTGTTTAGCTTGCCGCAGACACAGACGGTTACACATGGAAGTACTGTGGATGCGTGTAAATGCACGGCTAACGTACACGCGTAGATCTCCGTCTTCTTCAGCTGGGGAGCCCGGTGGTCATGGGCATGTCATGTCCCAGGTCTTGGCTTCTGACACCTTTCTCCCCTGAGACGGACCGCAGCCCCCGGCAGAAAGGCTGACTCCAGGGCCGGGAGGAAATGCCCCAGGTGAGCCTGGAGCACGCGTAGACCCAGACAGGAAGGAAGTGCCCGAACAACACAACGCCACCTCGATGGGCATGTCAGGGGGGACACAGGAGCCGCCTGAAGGGGCTCCCGGCCGCCAGAGCTGGATCGGTCCCAGCAAGAGGGAGGGCGTGTTGGATTATAGCCCACCGTGTAAAATAAACATGCACGCGTCCAGACTGACATCAGCAAACGATCCAGGCACGCCCTGATACGCAGACTGAATTTCTTCTCTGAAGGAGGGTCCCACATCGTCTACGCGGCTGCTCCGTCCCCGGGGGGCTGAGCCCACCTCCCCACTCCTCGGGGGGCGCGGGCTCTGCACGGCGACTCCCTTCCACGGGGGGCGGTGGGGGGAGGGAAGGAGTCACGTGGATGGGGACAGCCGGCAGACACACCTCCGCCAGGTGACCACGGCCAACATCAGCGGTGACAGGCCGTGCTGATGGCACCCACCCGGGCCGGGTGGGAAGAGACGGGCGCTTCCCCCCAACAAGCCGCGACCCCAGTCCAGTCACGAGAAGCCATCATGCCGCTCCCACTGGGGGACATCCCCCCAGATCCCTGACTCGTCCACCTCGACACTGTCAGGGTCATCAGAGAAACTGTCACAGCCCAGAGGAGAAGCAGAGGGATGCGATCAAGGTCACGTGGTGTCCTGGATGGGGTGGCGGGGCGGGGCGGGGGGGGGGGGCGGGGTGGAGAACCAGGAAGGAAGAAGGACATCAGGGGGAACTGAGGAAACCTGAATATGAACTAAGGCTCGTTAGCTTAGTTAACAATAAAGTGTTCATATTGGCTCGTTAATTGTAACCAATGTACCGTATTAATGTAAGAAATTTATAAAGGGACCGAGCTGCATGTGGAAAATCTTTGTATTAGATGTACAATTTCTTAATAAATCTAAAACCGTTATATAAACAAAGTTTATTTTTTTTAAACAGAAAATACTGTGTTGGGGGCGGAAAAGCCAAGATTTTACCTGTGGCGGATGCACCGATGAGAAGCCGCCAGTATTTGCTAGGGAGACGCCCGTTAAAGCCAGCGGGACGGCACCCCACCCTCTGCGCTGGCTCCCGTTAGAAGGACTGAGCACCAGGTGCTCGTGCGGGGGCAGCGCATCTGGGACGGCCATGTGCCCCCGTGGGGACGGGACTCCGCACACTGGCCATGTCACGCGACCCAGCTATTCCTACGCGTTCGCCCAAGAGAAACGAAAGTTTGCATTCACAGCAGCTTTATTTAGAATCCCGGAAACCTGGCACTGACCCCAACGCCCGTCAGCAGGTGAGCCCGCAGCTGTGGTGCAGCCGCGGGGGGGGGGGGGGGGGGGGGACACGCAGCCGCAGGGGAGGGAACCGCCGCCCCCACACCAGCCTGGGAGCCGCAGAGTGACTCCGTGGACTCATGCTCTGAGGCCAGGCTGAAGAGCGTGCGTGCTGACGGCCTCATTCGTATACAGTCCTGGGAAAAGCAGGTTAATTGCAAGTGACGGAGCAGGTCAAGCGTCCCGGGAGATTACAAGGGGCAGGAGGAAACTTTGGGGTGAATGTGTTCACGATCTCGGTTTCCTAAGTGCACGCACATCGAATTGTCCACCTCAAACGTGTGCGGTGTGTTTGTGTTCCCGGGAAAGCTGCAGGGAAAAGCACAAAAGCAACTGAGACGCTGGGGTTGTGGGTTTCTGGGAAAATCTGTGAGTTGTCGCGTTCCAGCCTGGGGGGATGGGGGAGCCGTAGACCGCGGCCCCACCTCCTGCACTGACCTCAGACTTGTGTTGGAGTTCGTTCTGGATTTTAGAATGGTAAATGTACCTTGCCAATGCCCCCATCTGCAGACACAGTAATAACTTCGAGTGGCTGTGCCGAGGGAAGCTGTGTCTCCGCCTGATTCAATCCCGCTCAGTCTCCACGCACAGAGAACCAGCCGGGTCGGAAGTGATTTCTAAGACAAACAAGTCTTCCGAATTCTGCCTTTGAACTCGTCTCATGTTTAAAAAATAGCACTGAGCTAAGAGTTGACTTTCCCTTCACAGGCCGGGTGGAAACATGTCCTGATGACCTTCTTGGCAGGAAGGTGGCCACCCTTGTCGCTGTCCTAATTGGGGGGGGGCGGGTGACCGGACGGTCCCCGGCCCTCGGACGGAAATTTCCAGAGACTTCGGTCCTTTGTCACATCTTTAATTTGTCAAATGGGTCTCTCTTGCTCCCGTTGCCAGACTCACACCGCTGCCAAGGCCAGAGCTGGCGAACGTCCTCGGGGAGGCATCTCAACCTCTGTTAAGACCAGGCCCCGTATTCCATCCGCGTCACCGTCTCCAGACTCTGTCCGGAAACCAGGTCCAGTGGGAGTCTGAGGGCTGCCGGGCTCCCAGGACGCGCTAATTGGAGGGTTGCGGCTGCCCGTTTCTGCTGAGCAAACGGGCAGCGGCCCAGACACGCTCCTCGTTGAAAGCCCGAGACTCCCCCCTCCCCCCCACCCTGTTTCAGCTCGAAGGAAGCGTGGTTGCCCTGCGATGCGCCTGCGCTCAGACGCCGGCTAAGGAATCTGTTCTGTTAGCACTGCCCCTGGCCCGGGAACGAGCATCTTCTCTCTGGCCCCCAGCGTCTCTTCCCGGCATCTGGTCCAGCCTCCCAGGGCTCTTTGCACCCTGGGGCGTGGAGATGGTGTCTTATTTTCTATAATGTAAAAGCAGTAACGGGAGTAAAAGGCTCCACGAAGCCGAAGGTCTCCCGTGGGTCTTGCGGTTTCGCCTCCAGGGAAGACAAGTAAAATCTTTCCTGACGTGAATTGTGCCACCCTGTCAAAGGTCGAAGGTCAGCCATTTGGCAGCTGCCCGAGCAGAGTGGCACCGGCCGGTTTTCAGCAGACTCAGGAGAGATTTCACTTGAACCCTGGGGCTGAGGGACGTGGTTTGAGAACCAGCCCCGGTCCTGGAGACACTTCGAGAGGCGGAAACCGAGTAGGAGGAGGGAAGCCCCCTCCCCCAGCCCTGGAAGCCCCCACCCGCTGGGCTCCCCCCATCTTACCGGGGGAGGGGCTGCACTGCGTGCAATCGGGCTTGCCGTCCCAACCACCTCCCCCTTCCTTTGCTAGCTGCCCCGGTTTTGACTGGGTGCCCATGCTCCCCCAAGCAGCCCATGACGGGGACACTCACCCTCTGCGGTGAGGGTGGTGCTGTGATTAGCTGAATCAGAGTTCCCCTCTCCCCCGGCCCTGGGTGCCAGAGGGGCTGGCCATTTTCACCACGGGGCAGGTTCGTGGTCTTTATCAGAAGTCTGGGATAGTAGTTGCCTGTGCCCTGCCTCTCGCTCGCGCTATCTCGTCGTGTGTGGTTGTAGAGGCAAGAACTAGCAGCTGCTTTGACTTCAAGAGGGAAGCCGCTCTGAACACAGGACCGACAGGTGGGGGGGGGGGCTGCCTTAGCAGGTATTTGTGGAGACGTGACTGGATCACACCTCACCTGAAGCCCGCCCTGTCTCTGGTTGCCTAGTTACAAGAGTCAATATTTATTAACAAGCTCATGTTGAAGCTGGTTTGAGTTGGGCCTTCTGTTTGTTGACACTTAGGGGGTCCCATCCAATGGGAGCACTGGAAAGTGTGTTTTCTAGAACTGCAGTCTGTTGAACTCCCAGGTCACTGATGTTGATTTTGAGAGTCACACACAGAAAGAACAACGGTGTGAGAAACCGTGACTAATCCCACGGGGGCAGCAGAGCTGAGGGACAGGCCTTCCCGGTGACATTGTATGGCCAAGTTCTGATGCCCTCCACGTGAGGAGGGGACACCTTCCCAGGCAGGAGGGGAAGGCCGGTGGGTCCGCCGACCCTGAACACCCAGCCCCGCAGAATCACACCAGCACGCACACGGGGTCAGGGCCTGCCAGGCTGACTCCTGCCTCGTCGTCAAGCATTGTGTCCCTGTCCTGCTTTACTTTCTTCCTGGATGCACACAGGATGTATCTAGAATTCCTGGACTGAACACGTTCCCAAGAGGCACCCGTGTTCCTTCGCTTGGACCCTAAAGCACGTTCAGTCTGCGTCAACAGACTCTCTCCCAGCCCAGGGAACGGACTTCCAGCCTCTCCTTCGTTATCTCTGGGGCCACTCAAATGGTTTTTGTTTCTTCCTCAGGTATATCTGCAGCCTACCTGAGGGACCGTGCCCCCCACCCCACCTCTCCTCTCTCTTTGCACCTGGGCGCTGGGACCGCGCCCCCTCACCTCTCTTCTCCCTTTGCATGTGGGCGCCCCGCCACTCGCCCTGTGCCTCCCACCTCGGTCTCTCTGGGCCTCGGTCTCTCTGCCTCCCTGTTTGCTCATCCCAGCAGGAGTGGGTAACAGCTGGCCCAGGCCCTGCGGGGAGAACGCCCTTCCCACCGTCCTTCCACGAAGGAAGTGCAGAGGGTTCCAGGCCGCCTGTCCCGGGGCGGTCTCCCAGGCCCTGAGCAGCCCGCAGCCGTACTAAATGCTGCAGCGTCCTGGCCCCTTAGCCGTCTGCTCTTACACTGAAACATAGACACCTCCCTTGTGAACTGATCTCCAGCCCTTGGTGGCTTCTGACTCGGGCAGCTTGGCCCACAAACCTTCTGTCCATCCCAGAGCTCAGCCGGGACCGCTCTTCTCCGTCGTCGGGGGTGGGTGCTGTGCTCACTTCCCCCATCCCCTTACTTTCGGGAAAGAAGCCGGGGCCTAGGGCCTCACACGCGTGTGGGGGCCAGAGCCCAGATGGTCTCCCTGAGGCCAGAGCTGGGGCCCCGGGGGCTCCCGCCCCATCCAGGGATGGCAGCTGGAGGTCAGCTCTGGGACAGGGCTCTGAGGTCAGGCCAGGCAGGGTCCTGCCGCACACGGTGGCCCCTCCTGGAGGCTGTCTCAAATTTCACGCTGGCATTTCACAGGCACGGAGGGAGCCTCAGATCAGGGGCTACCTGTGGGCGTCTGGGGACTCATGAGACAGCTGCTGGGTGGCACGTGGGCGGAGCCCTGTCCCGGGAGGAGGCATCCCAGCGGGACGTGGCCTTGACAGAGGGCCTTGGAGGATGGAGGGAGGTGACGTGGGCACAGGTGTGAGCAGGGGCCTGGGATCCTAGGGCACTCTCAGACCTTCCGGGCTGGTGCAGATCCCGGTGGCGGATCTTACAATATCCTCACAATCGCCCTCTGTTCACATGACTGGAAGCTTCGCCTGCCCTGAGCCGTCACCTCTAGGTAACAAGAACAGAGAGGGGCGGTGTGCTCGCGCTGGGCCCCAAGGCGCGACTGCACCAGGAGGCAACGCCACGCCGGATGTCTGTGGAAATGCCCGGCACTCCCTGTCTGTGCTGGCGGTGGCCTCGCAGATGCCCACACAGTGCCCACAGGGTCCCGCAGAGAAACAGAGAGCACCTTCCTCACCGGGGACACCCGCGTCACCTGCACGGGCAGGCGGGGGTCCCCGTTCCCAGTGACACCTGGTGCAAAGACGGGCTCTTGAATTTCTTGCAAGAGACAACAGGTAGAACTTTGCCTCGCGGTCAATATGCCGAATCGAGGTTAATAAGTCCACGCTAAAACCTCAGATCCTAAGTGTTTGCTTCTGAGTTTGACAACTGTATGCACATGCACCCAAAGTGAGGGACAGAGCCGTGTCCAGCCAGCCCCTGCTGCCCTCCCCGCGGCCCCCGCAGGGACCCCCGTTCCCCCCGCCCCGGGGCCTGTTCCTGATCCAGGAGCCCTACCCCGCCTCCAAGGACGCCAGAACTTGCTGGCATCTGTCTTGTCTCTGGCCTTGAGCCAGCGAGAATAATGTTGCTGGAGGACGTCTCTGCGAGCGAGAGCTTGTGCGGTTAGAGCCCCGCCTTGTCCTCCCTGCTCCTGGAGGGCCTGGTCTCCCAAAGGCCCCTGAGCCTTGGGAGCAGGGCCTGGCACCCTCTCTGCCCCGCTACCTCCTCTATAGAGTGGGTGAGCCCTCGGCGGCTTGCTAACCATGCAGCCTCCAGGCCTGGGCTCCATGTCCCCGCCCCGGGGCCCCGGGAACGTGCAGTCCCCAGCCACCTAGCCATCCTCCGCACCAGGGGGTGCACCCTGCGGTCTGGCTCTGGCTCTGGCTGTGGTCTGTGGACACGCAGACTCTCGGTCACCGAAGTGAGCGGTGAGCAAGACGTGAAGTGCCCCGTCCTGTGTGGGCACAGCCAGCGTCACTCATACACCTGCCTGGCCCGGGCCCCTGTCTCCTGACCTCGATGTCCGCCCGCGGCATCAGACACCCTGACGTCTCACTGTGGCGGGTGGACACCGCAATGTGCCCGTGGCAGGCAGACCCCGCCCCAGCACGTGAATGCCCTGGCGAACCCCTGCAGCCCTGGGGGAGACAGACCCCCGGGGGAGACGGCTCCTTGCAGGAGAGACTCTCCCGCAGGGAACATGCAGGTATGCGTGGCCTTTCCAGAACAAGTCCCTGGGTGGCACTCTTGCTTGTAAGTCCCCTCCACCTGCCCCCACCCCCTGACGGAAGCCCCTGCAGTCCAGCCCCTTTGGGCCTGGAGCCCGCAGCTGGCCTCTCAGGGGCCCACAAGGGGCTGACCGAGCTCTGTAGGGGCATCAGTGTGAAACTTGGGCAAGCCGGGACCTTGGTGTTTGCCTGGGTGCGGTTGGGGGTGGGAGTGTATCCTTCTGGCCACCCTGGCCCCCAGGCATGGAGGGCAGGGGGTTTCCCTGCCAGGGCCGGCCAAGGGATTTGCATGGATGTGCCGAGGGCCCTTTGCATCGGGGGTAAGGCCCCGAGTCTCCCCGCACGTCTCTGGCCCTCACAGCCGGGATGGCGTGCATGGGGCAGAGGTGGGCGGTGCCCCAGGAGCAGCCTCTGGGGGAGGGAGGAAACAGCGGTCCCTCTCTGTCACTTCCAGGCCGGGGCACGCAGCAGCAGGGGCACGGAGCTGGGCACTTCCTATGACCCCTGCCTTCATGCGTCCTGAGAGAGCCCAACGTGTGCCCTATACCTGGGCACCGTGGGGAGGGGGGGCTCTGGGGCCATTGTTGGGTTTCTCTGCCACCGGCCACGAGTCTTTCGTGGCTGATTTATATTTCAAACGAGAGGCTCCATCGTGCCCTGGCCCCCAGGCTGTGTTAGCGTGACTCTGTCCCCAGCGTCACCCCATTAGCTGATTGCATCTGGTGTTGTCCTTCAGTTCCTGGGGACTGTAAGTTGGCACACTCCCGTGTTTTTGTCCTGCTCTTTTTTTTTTTTTTATGTTTATTTAGTTTTGAGAGAGAGACAGACAGACAGACACAAGCAGGGGAGGGGCAGAGAGAGAGGGAGACACAGAATCTGAAGCAGGTTCTGGGCTCCGAGCTGTCAGCACAGAGCCCGACGAGGGGCTCGAACCCACAGACTGTGTGTTAAGCTGAAGTTGGACGCTCAACCACAGGTGCCCCTGTCCTCTTGTCAACAGCGGAAAGCGTCGCCGCTCCTGGGGACCAGCTCACTCTCCACCCAGGAAGCAGCTCCAACATTTGCACTGAGTGACTGAGGCAAAGCTCAGCGGCTACAGCCCAAGGCGACAGATCCAGAAGCCCTCGGGGCCCGGGGGAGCCCTGGGGGTGGGGGCTGCTGGGTGTGCAGATGGAGGCAGCTTAGCTGGCATCTCTGAGATGAGGAGGAAACTCTCTGGTTTTTCACGGTCATGGACGGCAGGGTCGTTTTATTGAAATCGGGGCAGCAGGGCTGAGGGACATTTTGTGGGGACCTGGATCCTGTGTGCCTCCTGATGAAGCTGGTCATCCTTCCTGGGGGGTGGTGAGACACCCCTTGCGTCCCCCAGGGATCAGGCCAGAGCCTCGAATGAGAGGTGACTTCTTGGGATTCATGCCTAGTGTCGGCCTGGTGTGAGATCATGGGAAACATTTGTACCGGTCTCTGCCCCCGTCCCTGGCACAGAGCTCCTGAAGGCCCCGTAATTTTCTAGGTGACAGGGGCACTGGGAGCATCTTTTGGGCTAATGAGGTGACTCAGTGGGCTCCTGGATGGCTCCTGGGTCTTTCTGGGGACCTGAAGCTCGGGACTGGAAGCTCGGAACTTTCAGCCCCGACCCCCAATTCTCCGGGGAGGAGGAGGGGCCGGGTATGGAGGTGATGAGCCGCCTCACTCCTGTGTGAGGCAGCCCCGCAAATCCCAGCAGGTGGGGCCCAGAGAGTTGCCGGGCAGGTGCACACGTCCCCGCCGAGAGGGTGACGCACCCCGAGTCTGCGGGACAGAAAGTCCTGTGCTCAGGACCCTCCGGGCCCCGCCGTACCCACCCCTCCATCCGACTGCTCATCTGCAACTTTGTCCCCTCCTTTATCACACGATGACCCGGTGACCGTGTTTCCTGGAGATCTGGGAGCCACTCTAGCAAACTGATGGAAGCCCGGGAGGGTCGTGGGAGCCCTGGTTGCAGCCGGATGGTGATGGCATCCGAGAGGGGGCAGGGCAGTCTCGTGGAGGTCCGTGGCTCCAACGTTTTCTCCAGGTCGGTGGCATCAGGGACAGATTGAATTGTAGGACAGCGAGTTGGGTGGGAGAATCGCTTGTGTGGGGGAAGAATTCAGACATTCGGGGTCGGAAGTGTTGAAATAAAGTATCGTGTATGTGAGTGAATCAGAAACGGCTGTTGCCCTCACGATTCTCCAGGACTACTTTCCTCCCTGGTGGTCGAGCGCCGGCCCCAGGGGAGTGGACGCCGGGTGAGAGCCCTGTACCCGCAGGAATCCGGGCTGCAGGGAAAGACTCAGCCCCCGTTGCTATAGCCTGTGTCAGAGCATGCCCCTCCCAGCAAGGCAGCCAGCCCACCTGCCCTGGTCCTCCCTATGGGTCTGCGGTTAGACATCTCCTGGGGACTCCCTTGGGGACCAGCTTTGGTGCTGGTGCATCCCTGCTCATGAGCTGCCCCCACCGCACCCCCACACCCCTGCTGCCCTGAAGCCTGGGGGAGCCTGGGCACCCACCTTCTGGCTCTATTCCAAAGCTCCCGGCTCTGGACCCTCCAGCTGTACCCTTCCCTTCCTCCCAGACCAGGGAGCGACCTCCACCTGCCAGAAGGGGCAGCTGTGACCTTGTCCCTTGGGGGATTTCTCAGAATCAGAAAGCTTTCCGATGCACACATTCAATGCAATCCCAGTCAAAGTAACACCAGCAGTCTTCACAGAACTAGAACAAACAATCCTAAAACTGGTATGGAACCAGAAAAGACCCCGAATAGACAAAGCAATCCTGAAAAAGAAAACCAGAGCAGGAGGCATCACAATCCCAGACTTCAAGCTACACTACAAAGCTGTAATCATCAAGACAGTACGGTACCGGCTCAAAAACAGACACTCAGACCAATGAAATACAACAGGGAACTCGGAAATGGACCCACAAACGTATGGCCAACTAATCTTTGACAAAGCAGGAAAGAATATCCGATGGAATAAAGACAGTCTCTTCAGCAAGTGGTGCTGGGAAAACTGGACAGCGACATGCCGAAGAATGAACCTGGACTTTCTTACCCCAGACACAAAAATAAACTCAACATGGATGAAAGACTCAATGTAAGACAGGAAGCCATCAAAATCCTCCAGGAGAAAGCAGGCAAAAACCTCTTTGATCTTGGCGGCAGCAAATCTTACTCAACACGTCTCTGGAGGCAACGGAAACAAAAGCAAAAATGAACTACTGGACCTCATCAAAATAAAAAGCTTCTGCACAGCAAAGGAAACAATCAGCAAAACTAAAAGGCGAAACTAAAAGGCAGAATGGGAGAAGATACTTGCAAATGACATATCAGATAAAGGGTTAGTATCCAAAATCTATGAAGAACTTATCAAACTCAACACCCAAAAAACAAATAATTCAGTGAAGAAATGGGCATGAACATACACTTTTCCAAAGAAGACATCTGGGAAATACAAATCAAAACCACACTGAGATACCACCTCACACCTGTCAGAGTGGCTGACATTAACAACTCAGGCAACAACAGATGTTGGTGAGGATGCGGAGAAAGAGGAACTCTTTGCACTGTTGGTGGGAACGCAAACCGGTGCAGCCACTGGAAAACAGTGTGGAGGTTCCTCAAAAAATTAAAAATAGAATGACCTTACGACCCAGCAATTGCACTACTAGGCATTTATCCACAGGATACAGGTATGCTGTTTTGAAGGGACACATGCACCCCAATGTTTATAACAGCACTACCAATAATAGCCAAAGTATGGAAAGAGCCCAAATGTCCATCGATGGATGAATGGATAAAGAAGATGTGAGATATATATATATATATATATATATATATATATATATATAAAGTGGAATATTACCCAGCAATCAAAAAGAATGAAATCTTGCCATTTGCAACAACGTGGATGGAAATGGAGGGTATTATGCTAAGTGAGATAAATCAGTCAGAGAAAGACAAATATCGTATGTTTTCACTCATATGTGGAAGTGGAGAAACTTAACAGAAGACCATGGGGGAAAGGAAAGAAAGAAAATAGTTACAAACAGAGAGGGAAGCAAGCCATAAGCGACTCGAGTACAGAAAACAAACTGAGGGTTGATAGGTGGGGTGGGGGGAGGGGAAAACAGGTGACGGGCACTGAGGAGGCCACTTGTTGGGATGAGCACTGGGTGTGGTATGTAAGTGATGAATCATGGGAATCCACCCCCGAAGCCAACAGCACACTGTATACACTGCATGTTAGCCAACTTGACAATAACTTCTATTTTAAAAAAAGGAAGAAGAATCAGAAAGCTTTTCCTGGAATCAGTTCAACAGGATTTGGAGAAATTCAATTCCACACGTGCCTTTTGGCTCCT